>NC_088715.1:16753841-17438841 GCF_963576615.1 Watersipora subatra | reverse complement strand
TAATGATTTGGCAAGTCTCTTGCAGCTATTGTTTTAAAAATATAATGATATATTGTATATATATATATATTATTGTGAACGTGGTAGCATATAAATTAAAACCATCAAAAATTTACAAATCCTGTAGTGAAGTTTATCTTATCTTGAAATTATCAGTGTGGCACTCCTTTGTCTGCGCATGCTAAGGTGAGGCCGGGTTCAGACCTGGGGACAGCTGCGTAATCTCGACTCATTATGTATCCAACAGCTGGAAAGCAAACAAATTGTGTAGCTGCGTATGGGCATCAAATTAATTTAATTGCGCAAATGACGACATTTCTTTCTGTAGGACATAATAGTCGCGCACTCTGAGCTTGTAGTCCATGAGCGATCGCTTGCATAACAGGTACTCTGTCACACGTGTCTTAGATGCCATATTGGTTCGAACCAGGCCTAAGTAAGGCTGTAAATCTAACTCATTCCATCTCGTTACAGTCAGGCTTTTAGCTTTAGTTTCTGATTTAGACGAACAAGGATAGGCTAAAACTCTATTTAAGAAATAGGACAGATAGTGGAGGTAGCAGGTATGTGTGCTTATGCTTCAGCTCTGGCTTACCATGTACTTTGGAGATTAAATTGAACTAAATAATTTATGGTTGTCACTCATCCAAAGTAACAAAAAATTAGTACTTTATTAGAAGCCTGAATGATTGTAGCCTAACATTTATTTCATATTCATGTTTTTAACGCAGTCATTCTGACTTTATATATGTGTTAGTCGTATAACAACTGAAAAGCAGAAAATCAAAGAAGAGAAAGGCTGTTATGAATGCTTAGATATAAAGTTATAGGGAGCAAAAAATATGCAGGTACAAAAACCCACCTGACCGCGCAGGCCAAGACAACATATGTAGTTTTAAAAGCTGAAGATAACTGTAGAAATGTCAAGTGATTTGCAAGAATTGAGAGTCGCTATCCTTGGTAATGTTTCCGTAGATATGGATTACAGAAAAATGTTGTCTTGCTAACTGGTTGCTAGATGCATGCTTTACATTAAAGCTTCAAGGTCGCGAATGATAAGTTTTTCAACTTTTTAAAGATTTCAAGGGATTCAAAAATGTACAGCAACTGTTTCAATAATATGGTTTACAGAAGGATGTTTAAGAACTGAATAGTGAAATGGTATATAATTTATATTGTAATATTCATACAAAAATAATTTCCGTACCATATGCTTATCAAAGCTTCCATTGCAAGGCAAAAGTTAGCAGTAGTTCATTTTTCAGTATAGAAATTTAGGACGAAAAATGGATGTAAAATGAGCAACATTGTATAATGCTAGAACTACATGTAGCATCAGCTTTGCTAACAAGGCTTTGTGAAGGATATTAGATACGCATGACATGAGAAAAATCTTTTACCATGGATGTTCATATTATTGAATGATATTATTAATATTCCCAGTTGCAGATATTACTTAAGAGAAAATGACTATTTTGCCATAAGCTTAGCTTTTGAACATTTTTTCGATTGGCTAATCAACCATGATACAGATACATGCAAAATAATTAAGCTCTCTGTATACACATTAATATGCTAATTAGCAACAAATTTGTGTGTAGCATTAGCAAAATCAATGACTAAAATTTGCTTTATAGTTTTCCAGTGTGCTGCAGGACACTTTTTGTCTCTTGTGAGCTTTAGCTTTCAGAGCCAGACATTACCCAGTTCAAAAACTGAAGGTCATAATCTAGTAGCTAGCATTATTTAGCCATTCATTTGTATATAGCTGAGGGTATGGCATTATGTAATAGCATGGCTGGTGGTTGTTTAGTTCAGGCTAATCCCATCGGCCACTTTCAACACCTCGCTGGCACTTGTTACATGCATTACTCACGCTTCTTTGTCTAATGGTGCGTGTACACTGGCCGATTTTGTCACCCATTTTGTCGAGCACAGACCAATTTGATGAGTCGGTGTTGGCATCGGTAGGTGTGAGCAGAGACATCGGTGTTGGTGCTGATTTGAAAGTCGGTGTCGGTGAATCCCAGCAGCTCATCAGCCAATCATAAGCTAGGAGCCTCTGATTAAATGAGCCTAAGCTTTAATGGCAGTTCTGAGTTTATGAAACGAAAGGGCTAGGTTTAATGAGAGGCTAGGAGACTGTCATTAAACTTTCCCTAGTGCTCTTTCTGATAGTGAGCTTTTATTTAAATTAATTAAAAGTGAATAGCCAGTTGTATGACTACTACTAGTACTACTACTAGTTCTACTACATGTACTACTTTAAAGGAATTTGCCGGCCCTTACTTGGCACGATCTAAATTATTTCATACAGAAATAAATTGAGTGTGATTTTATTCAAGGTTTTATTAGCGAAGGAAATTTACTAGCCGAGGAGAGTACGGCCATTCGCTCTGTCTACTAAGTGAGCGTTGCGCCCTTATATACAATAAAATTGCCCGTTCCAGCTAACGGAACCGAGTAGGAACACCAGGTAACAATGTTTAAATGGCCAATAATTAGGCCCGCTAGTGCGTTGATATGACAACATAAACGACGACAATTGATAGCCTAACAAGTAACAAGGCTATAATAAAAAGGAAAACACATATAATAAATATTTATAGACATAAAATATATACAAACATATAATTACATATAATACAGACTGTCAGAGCTCCCGCAGCTGATCCTGCCATCAACAAAATCTAATCGTCATCGGAAGATTCCATTCGGCATTCAGTAGTTGCTTCTAGCGGTGGTAGTAGTAGGAGCAGTAGTAATAGTGTAGTACTAGTATATAATTTTCCACATCAAACGCGTTGATTTTTATGTGTACTCGTCTTTGCGTGGTTGGGTGAAGGTCAGAACGGCGAAGCGCTGTGATTGGCTGTTGGTACCGAAAAAAATGGTTCGATCGTTGCAATGTAAAGGGGAGTCGGTGTCGGCACCCATACATGAAATTTCTGAGGTACCGGTCTGAATCAGGATTTTGGCACCTAATCGGAGTCGGTCCTGGCCAGTGTAAACGCACCATAACTTGTGATGTACTGTCTAACTGGTCTTGGTCAACATGAATGCATGCTCACCATCAATTGTCTTTTTTTTCTGTAGATTCGGCAATCGTGTTTCGTAATGATGCTATGATGCCTGACTTGCTTTTGGTTGCAGGTATGTACTGACAAGATAAAACAGTGACTCTTTTTTCAATTTTATTTTCAGGGTTTAATTATATGGTCTATAATTTTGATAACAACTGTGACTTAGTCTTTAGCTGAACGCCCTCTTTTCTTCTTATTTTGTTACTGTTACTCATGCCAACAAAAAATTTAAAAATCATATTGTTTTAACTAATTATAATAGGAAAGGGTGGAGTACTATTTAAGATAGTGTTTTTCTGTAGACCCACATTACAAAAATCATAATTAGCAATCAATATAGCTCTGGTCATGACATTAAAATTAACATTTTTGTGGTTTAGTGTCATGCTTAGCCTCTGAACATTGATTTCAATGTTTTCCAATGTTTCTAACTTGAAAGTTTTGAACTCTTGAGATTACACCATACTGACCCTCTTATAAAGCTTAACCCTGTCTATAACAAATATGATTTCATCTAGTTCTTAATAGCCTAGCCGACTAACCTTACCCACACTGTGTAGTACTGTCCTGATTGTGTTGTGGCTGATTTTTGTTAGTACAAATTAGGGTTTGGCACTAGCAGTGAAACTCACTGAAAATTCATGGGGTTATCTTCTCTCAAATCTTGTAATTAGAAAGTTTGAGTATTTTTATCTTGTTGGCTAGAATTTAGACTGCTGCGTGTGAGATTTGGCGCTTGAATTATTTGAACAGAAAGGATTAATGCTGGGTTTACTGGGACTGAAAGATGTGTGATATTCAACAACCAGGCTTGCTACGAACTAATGCAACTATGGAAATAATTATAATTGCATTTCAATATCATGATGACTAAGCTGGTGTCTTGTAATAATTTAGGTTGTACACATAAAACACCATAGATATAGCATGTTTCAGTCAGTTCTACTAGTACAATTAAATATGACATGGAGTCGTGTAGTGTTTTTATAATTTTAGTCTCCATTCTTCTGATTTGAGATTCTGACGCTTGTCGCCAATGTTTTTGTAGTTCTACCTGCAAAATGATAAAAAGTTATTTTCACCTGTAAAATTACAATTTAAGTATATATATTGAACAATACTTAAATTGTTCTATGTACTCGAAGAAGAGATAGAGATAAGGTTTGAGTGATCAAAAAAGATATATGTGTATGCAGGGACAAGAACACTCCAGATAACCTAATCGCAAACCAAGAAAACCTCTGTAGTCATAAAAGCCGAAGAAACTGTAGAAATGTCAAGCGATTGGCAGTAGTCGAGAGTTGCTATAATTCATAATGCTTTGGTAGATATGAATTACTAAATAATTATTCAGCAAGCTTAGCTTTTGAACCATGATACAGATACATGCAAAATAGTTAAGCTCTCTGTATACACATTAATATGCTAGTTAACAACAAATTTGTGTGCAGCATTAGCAAAATCAATGACTAAATTTGCTTGATAGTTCTCCAATGTGCTGTGGGACACCTTTTGTATCTTGCAAGCTTTAGCTTTCAGAGCCAGACATTACGCAGTTCAAGAACTGAAGGTCATAATCTAGTAGCTAGCATTATTTAAACATCCATTTGTGTATAGCTGAGTGTATGGCATTATGTAATAGTGTGGCTGGTGATTGTTTAGTTCAGAGAAATGGCTAATCCCATCAGCCAATGTCAACACCTCGCTGGCACTTGTTTACATGGGTTACTCGTGTGTCTTTGTCTAACTTGTGATGTACTGTCTAACTTATCTTGGTCAACATGAATGCATGCTCACCATCAATTGTCTTTTTTTCTGTAGATTCTGCAATCGTGTTTCGTAATGATGCTATGATGACTGACTTGCTTTTGGTTGCAGGTATGTACTGACAAGATAAAACAGTGTGACTCATTTTTCAATTTTGTTTTCAGGGTTTAATTATGTGGTCTATAATTTTGATAACAACTGTGTCTTAGTCTTTAGCTGAACGCCCTCTTTTCTTGTTATTTTGTTACTGTTACTCATGCCAACAAGAAATTTAAAAATCATATTGTTTTAACTAATTATAATAGGAAAGGGTGGAGTACTAATTAAGATAGCTTTTTCTGTAGACCCACATAACAAAAATCATATATAGCAATCAATATAGCTCTGGTCATGACATTAAAATGAACATTTTTGTGGTTTAGTGTCAAGTTTAGCCTCTGAACATTGATTTCAATGTTTTTTAATGTTTCCAACTTGAAAGTTTTGAACTCTTGAGATTACACCATACTGACCCTCTTATAAAGCTAAACCCTGTATATAACAATTATGATTTCATCTAGTTTTAATAGCCTAGCCGACTAACCTTACCCACACTGTGTATTACTGTTCTCATGGTATTTTGGTTGACTTTTGTTAGTAAAAAGTAGTATTATACTCACTGGAAATTCGGGAATTATCTTCTCTCAAATCTTGGTATTTAAAAGTTTGAGTATTTTTATCTTGTTGGCTAGAATTTTGACTGCTGAGTTTGAGATTTGGCACAAGAACTCTTTGAGCAGAATGTATAAGTGCTGGGTTTACTCCACTTGAAAGATGTGCAATATTCAGCAACTATGCTTGCTATGGACTAATGCAACTCGGGAAATAATTATAGTTGCATTTAAATATCAGACTGACTATGCTGGTGTCATGTATTAAGTTAGGTTTTACAAAAAAAAACCGGAGATGTAGCATGTTTCAGACAGTTCAACTTGTTCAATTAAAATGACGTAGAATGGTGTAGTGTTTTTATAATTTTAGTCTCCAATCTTCTGATTTGAGATTATCACGCTTGTTGTCAATGTTTTTGTAGTTGTACCTGCAAAACAAAAGAAAATTATTGTTCATTTGTTTTTACAATTTAGGTATAAGGAACAATACTAACCAAAACAGTAAATAATGCAGTATCTCATCAATGTTAGCCCTCTGAACCCTCACAGCTGGTATTACGGAATTGCGTAGGCTGTGGCAGAAACCTTAATGGCGGAATACAGGCTTCCATATGGCTCTGTTTACAAAATATGTTTTTAAGCAACAGCAAAACTAATAAAATTAATTCTTTCGCAGGATGTTAGATTCTAAATTTCACTTCCATTTGTAAAATTTTTCACTTATCTTTATCTACTTCTTTCATTATAATAACACATTTTATTAGAATGATATCGCGAAACAATCAATATGACTCATTCGTTGGTAGGTCATAAATGACTGTAATACAAATGTGGAATTTTATGATAATAAATATAAATTTCCAGTATATTTTGAGTCATGAAAGGATGATGAGCGTGCTATGGATGAATATTATCTGTAAATGTTTAATGAGTGTTTAAAATCGTGCGAACTTTTATAGTTTTAGCCCGAATAATGGTGACATACTGTTTTTTTCTGTTTGATGACATCTGCTGTAGGTTGTCCGACTTTTTGTACTGCTGTTTCACCAAATATCATTGCATTGTTAGCACGTTTAGATATATTTGGTAAAAAATTAATAACTTCGGATTGCTGGACATATTGTCTAGGTTTACTGACACGCATTGATTAGATCGAGCAAGGATCAACGGGTTAAAACTCGGTTTCGTATCATGGATTTTTACAAGTTTGTATTTATATTTAACAACTATGATATTATCTTACATGTATTTACATAGCATTGTCTAATTTATTTGAAAATTAGAGCTTTAACTAGCAAATGTGGTTGCTGTCTAATGACACAAGCTTTGGTAATATTTCATACCAAGGGTTAGTACAAAGCCATTTGCATAGCTATTCATCCATAACATCTCGTGTATTGCTTTTCATTTGACCAGCATTTTATGTATTTCTATATCAAATTCATTGACATACAAACCGGTGATGACTCACGGTTCTTTCATCTATATAGGCCTGGGCGGTCATCAAGGACCTCTTCCTTGCATTGTCTTCCGGAAGATTTTGGCGATGAGTAGATCATAAATGTCAGTTGAAAGCTTCTTCCCTGTCATTAGACACGTACCCAACCTAATTTTGAACAGCTGGTAAGTCATCATTGACTACTTGACTTGATGGGCTTTGTACTTAATGACCTCCCATATATTCTCAACACATTAGTCATAACTTATAATAAACTTTCATGGGTAGCAAAATCGTAAATGATACAGAATTTGAAGCGAACACGAGTCAATACACAAACCGGCTATCGGAAATCAATTGATTCTTCAGAAGATTGTGTCAGTCTACCCAAACCTTCAAAATAAATATATTGTTATATATATATATATATATATATATATATATATATATATATATATATATATATATATATATATATATATATATATATATATATATATATATATATATATATAACAATAACCAATGAATAGATTTAAGAATTCAAGCAATTAAGGTTTACACAAATGGGGGTCCTACCACACAAAGCTGTCGTCAGAATAGTCACTTTTAAAATCACTGTCGTCACATTTAAAATCACTGTCGTCACTTTTGAAATCACTGTCACCTTTTTCAAATTGGTAACCAAAACAACCTCTTTCTTCACATTCGTTATTTTAATACAAATATCTATACCGGTGGCACTGGGTTGCGTTAAAAATCTGAAACTGGCTAGGTTTGAACTTCTACTAAACAAAAGCATGGCTCAACCAGCGACCTTCACAAACATATTAGTGATGTTTGGGAGCGTTGCTGATTACTCCGCGAAGAGTGACAGCCGTCTTAGGTTTTTAGAGCTATATTTCTTGTACGGAAAATAGACCGAGATTGCCTTTAATAATCACTGTCAGTCACAGACTTGGAAACGGATTTGCTGTCAATGTCGTGGCATTTCATTGCTTTAATTATTTGGCAGTCTATAAATGCTGAGCCAGATGCTTCAAACCAAAACTAGTGAAGTTTCGGTTGACCGTGGTGATTTATGAACAAATAATAAGTTAGTAACGGTACGGCAACACGTAAAAAAATTTCCGTTGGTTCTAACCAAAATCACGAAATGATTGAAACACACAGAATTATTCTGTGCTGCTAGAATCGTGCTAACGAGCACGATCTCAGCAGCTTTTGCAATTAGTATAGTCAAAGAGACGTATAATGACACACAATAGTAAAAGTATAAGTGCAAATCAACATAGTACACACGATGCAATTGCTTAAAGTGCGTTATTGAATGTATTTATTGTTTGGACGCTATAGCTACAATTTGTTTATTTTTTAATTATATTTCCTTTTTAGCAGCAAAAGTTTTGTGGTAGAGAATGTCGACATCTCTAGCGCAAACAAGTCAGTTGCATCGTATTTACTATGATAACTTTCTTAAATAATTTTCTTGTGTGTCGCATTATGTTTTCGGACTACGTATATCTTAAAATTTGCTAAAGTCGCGTTTGCTAACTAATAATAGCGCGACTTAGACAGTTACATCGTGTGTTCTATGTGGAAATGCTTCCGTATTTTTATTGTGTGTCACGGTACATGTCTTGGACTATACTAATTGCTAAAGCTGCTAGAATCGTGCTCGCTAATAATTTGTTTAATCTGTTAAAAGCGTTTCGTCGACGAACTCGGTGGGCATGCACAGCTCAAATAACTCTGTGAATTTTGACCGATTAATTCTGCGTTTTTCGTGATTTCGGCCAGAACTCCGAACCAACGAAAAATTCGTTACGTGCAGCCGTACCTTTAGTAATCCTATTTACGCAATCCTCGTCTCCTACATTGGTAAATGGTCGTCTCGTCTGTCACTTTTTAAATATCCCTGTCGTCGGGTCGTCAGAATCGTCACAAAACATGGGAGGACCCCCACAAATTCTGTACCATTCACTATCTCACTACCCACTTTCGCCTTGAAATTCTAGAAAATTAGAGATGCGAGCTTGCAAGGTGGTTTTTTATGTTTCACTAAATGCCCAAAGATGCGAAAGGCCAGTTACGGAAACTACATCACTTTGTTTTCCCGTCAGGTCTGCTTCAGATTTGTTTTAGAAAGGTTGGCTGGAAATGAGAGTATAAGCAAATCGAGAAGTTTCCAGCCAGGAAGAGATGATTTAAAAATAAAAATGAAGAAAAAATAGAATTAGCTCTAATATAAGATCAGAACGTTTTTTTCAAGAATGTTTTATTAAGCTCAATTCAGTTATATTAAATTTATACTTTAAGTTTGTTTATGCGATGCCACAAAAGTGTAGCGTACCAAGCGTGTTGCATCAGGTCTCTCTCTCACAATCATTAGTGCTATGATTCTCTGAAAGGTAAGAATTCCATATGGTATGCTACTGTATGGACTGCTGCATACTGCCACTACTCAAAATTATGTTGTGCATAATACTGCTACATTTTAATGCAGACCATAACCTTTACATAAGTATTTGTAGCCTTGGGGGCATGGGTATAGAGCATGAATAGATAAAATCATGTATTTTTTCATTTTAATATCTCTTATTGGTAGTTTTTTAGATGATGGCAACACAATAATTTATCTTTAGTTAATTTATATAAAAAACCTTTTTGAGATAGGACTTTAAGAAAATTAACTTGCGAGCTTTTGTCCCAGAATGGATTTTGCTCTCATATCAGACATGACTGTACAGTAGGCACGGCTAAAATGAGATGATCAGTTCTAGGAACGTTTACATGATAAGGATTTTTCATTATAAGAATGTTAACATACATGTAAATTGTCTAAACCATTTCAGGACCTTTCCAAACTCGCTCATGTGAGAATCCAACTTAAATTCTTTTGAATGTATTGGCGGTGCCTTAACTGTATTATTGGTTTTCATCGACAACTTTTCATGATCAACCTCATTGGTTTAATAGATTGTGGTAATTTGACAATAATTTGATGAAGAGCGCATAGTTTGACGCGACAGCGACTTACAACAATTGACTAAGAAAAAAAGTTTCACTATAAAAAAGCGATAGTACTTTTTCGTCATCTATTCGTTCTTAAGAGCTCAAGATTGCAACTCCAACTCATGACATTCAGATGCACCGACCAATAGCCTTAAAGTATTTATCAACAATTGCACTGCTATATGTACCTATTCTATCTTCCGTTGTCACTTCAGACAAATTATCACAAGAGTCAGAATGTCATGGAAATTGTATGTATTATATGTATAATGCTTTATGTACAGTGTTGGGAAAAAATCTTTGTCTGCCTGTTTAAGTAAGTGTAGCACTGCAATAAATTCATCATAATTTGGAAATATTTTGCACTGCATACATAAAACCCTGTATCAAAACAATCCTAATGAGCTGAAAAATAGAAATAACTAGATTTTAAAATTGCCAAATATATTCTATTGTATCAACCGCTGCCTACTAATTCACACTGCATACCAGAAAATATGTCATCGCAAATTTCGTTATTATCTCTTCTTTAATTATTTTCTAAATTGAAAATAGCAGTCTTGTACTGTTATGGGCCCAGAAAAAAGCCATTGGGGTTGTTTTGCATTTTAATATTTTATCTGGTAGCCTTTGCAGACTATAACCATTCTGCAGCCTTAGGCATGCTGTGAACAAGCCTCACAAGCGCTTGAGTGTTCATAATCTGAAACCAGGAATCATGTTGGACAGCTGGTTTTTTCAAACGCCTTGATCGTGGTAGATCTTTGGTGGTTTGATGCTGCATTCATTTCTTTACCACTTAATTTTCTTTAGATTGAAATACTCTAAGCTTCTTATAGCGCTATTTTTCTATTGCTCAGATTGCCCATCGTATGCAGGCGAATGATGAGGTTGTTGACACATTTCTTATCCATGGTTGATGTTGACGCTGGTATGAATTCTGGGATCTCTAGCTGTTCCTCTTTTAACAAGCAAAACTGTAAACCTTTGCTGCACATGCTGTCCAACAGGATCTCTATTGTTGTGATAATATTCCACTTGAAAATTAATAATGTCATATTGCGTTTGAAAATGAGTTAATAAGCACTGATTCACATTGATTGGCCTAAAAATGATTATTGATCCCTGATTAACCGTAACTTTATTACTGATGGTGTCAACAGGATCTAATGTTAATTTACTTTTAAATGATGCATGGTTTGTCAGGGTTCAATCCCTCTACATGACTACTACAACAAATTTACCTAAAATGGGCAGTGAGGTTTGAGGTGGACAAATACTTTTTGACACCGCTGCATGTCGCTTTCTTTTCTCGCAGGTGTGGCGAGACAGACTAACACTCAAATCAAACTTTAGAACTCGCCCGATGATACACTTTAAGTTATATGGGGTTTTTTACGCGGTACGAAGCAAAAACTTCACAAAATTGCCCGACTTTTTCTAGAATTTATGCTATAGGAGATATACGTTATAGGAGCATCTACTTTACTCTAAAAGACCATGTGAGTTTGTGAGGTACAAATATCATGTTTAAAGTGTGCAATAGCTCCCATGTAGGATACTTTTGCTCCCTCATCACTAATTGAACTTGAAAGTTTATTGTGTATTATCTAATTTTTATCACTTTTAGCCTTGCTTGTCCTCTAGCGCAAAGCCGACCTATTGCTCCTAGATGTGACTCTGGCACTTATGGAATAAAAGTGCAAGCTGAGTTATCAGTAAAGATTTTGACAGAACTGTTCATGAAGTGAGTGTGAGAGTGCTTTAATTTCAATGCTGTAGTTTATCCCATTTTCTTTCCACTTAACATGAAATGTTTGATTAGTACAATATTTTAGGCAGTTTGAGGCCGCTTGTTTTTGGAACAATGTTTAATTATGACTGCTGATGTACTGGCGGTTAAAACATTTGAAAAGCTGATAATGGTGTTTTTATAAAACCCCGACAACAAATTCAGAGTAATTTTTTGCTTTGTAGCATATTTGACTCAATAGAACAAGTGTTATCGCTGAAGCATTCTCTTAAGGTGAAAACAAATTAGGCGATAATTAGAGCAATATGGCGTTAGAGCTAATTAAAATTCACTCAGCGTGTTCATGCAGAGCGATAAAGCTAGAATTTCTCTACACAAATTTATTGCTAACGAGATGCATTTCGATTGGTTAGTTCTTACTAGAATTTAATTTTACGGCGGGTAATTATTTCTTACCGATGTTCAACAACGTACATCAGCTCCAATTTTCTATTTTGTTACGAAACATCTTCAGAACGAACACTCAATTGTTCATGAATTTAATAATAGCACTCCCAGTTCTGTCCATCATAACAAAATTAAAAAAAATCCGAGTTGAAAACCAACATCCGGAGTCAATCGTTGCGCCGGTTGACCATCTCGAGAATGGTAAATATTTAATATATTAAATATGAAAAACCACTACAAAATAAAATATGTATAAAAAATTGTAAAAACAATACAGCTAAAAATACAAGAATCGTTTTTCTTTTTTCTTCTTGTAGTGTAGGCAGTTTACACTCTTTAAAAGGGAGATAGGTTTAATAACAAATGTGGAGGTTGTTTATGTTGTAGCCTAGACGACGACATTTTGACTGGCCTAAATTTATCAACAACTCAGAAAAAACTAATGATACAGATTTTTATGGGCAGTTTGTGAGCGTGCCCATTATATCATTTGCTAGTAAATCGCTCAAGTGTGTTTATGCACGCACCAGCGATATCTTCGCCCTCATGACGCTTGCAATAAAATCGCCTAGTGTGTTTGGACCTTAAAAGATCCTTGCTATATTTTCACAAAAGGCGAATATACCTAAACCTATACATATACTGATAAGGTAACTTACCTCCTCAAATAGAGTTGGCGTTCATTAAAAAGATGGCGCTCGATTTTCAAAGCAATCTCCTGATGTGGTCCCAAATAGCGGTGCCAATCAAATCAAGGTGCATTCAAATATAGGTTTAACGGTAGCTCACTTTCAACATTTTTTCCAATACCAAATTGAAGGTGGTCAGAGACTCTGTGCATAAAGTCCTCATCAACTTATTATTTTATACAAAGTTAAAATCTTTTTTCTTTTGTAGAAGTTGTTTAATCTGGAGAACGAAGATGAGCTCACCACGCAGAACTATTGTTCTTTAATCATGTTCTCACAGAACTAATCATATTGGCCTACAAGTTTTTTGAAAAACTGAAGGGTAAGTTGATGAGTCCTCTACTTTTTGTAGTCCTAATCTTCTGATAATTAAATTGGGCTTTGATGACTAAAGTGAGCTCTGGAGACTGCAGTCATTACATTGGGTAGTTGGCTACTCTAAAATACTATAGCACTGACAATCCGCAAAAACAGTAAAACAATAGTTATGAAGCAAAATAACCATGTATGGAGTGGCATGTACAATTGATATTTAAATTGTACAAATACACTATCAAAGTATTAAAATATTAACCATTCTTTAAAGATTCAATGTATTTCTTGATGAGTGTAGCCTGGGTTTTCCGAATGGAAAAAGTCTAAAACACAATCAGATTTTAGTCTAGTCCATTAACTGAGTGCGTACAACAGGCTGCGCAGTGCAGCTCAGCACAATGTACGCTTATAACCAAGAGCAATGCGCTAAAAAATCTTTGTACAAAACATTTCTTATTAGTGAGTAGGCAATTAGTTAGCCGGTCATATGTGTACCTATTAGGAAAAAACCAATCGCCATCCTGCATCTAACTAATAGAAAACATGTTAACAGCCAACAGCGACCAAAGTTGTTTGAGAATCCTTATTTTTGTTTTTACAGTTTATTATTGCAATAAACAGCTGTGTTAGACCTTTACAGCTTCCAAGGTTTTAGAAATGGGCAATAAATTAACCTTTGGAAAATGGACTACTGATTGCTACTTATTGTATCAGCAAAAGAGGATGAGAACCTGACCAAGCTCATAGTGCAACACACTTTTTAGATTTTTTGTCGGTAACATTAGGCGTAAAACCTTCTGCTGATTAATGTGTATGTTAAAAAACTCTGATAGGTGGTGTGGTTCATAAATAAGGTCATCTTAATCTGAGGGCACACTTCATTGGTGAAAATTAGGTCTTTAATAAGAGCCATCACATGTAGGACAAATTAATGTACCAAAGTCTGTTTTATTCTAATAAAAAGTGTATTACGTTATTCAATAGAAAAATGATATGGTAATGATGCTACCACTACCAGGCACAATAGCCTTTTGGCTTTTACTTTGAAACAATTTTTATTTACCCTTTATGGCCACAATGTTTGCGCTTTAATTATGGAATTGTCTGTTTGTGTAATAATGTTCTATCTACCAATCTTTCATACAAATAAAAGTGTCCTCAAGAACCCTGGCCATCATTTTTAGCTGTTTTTTTATGAAATCTAGAGGCATTTGAAACGTTCTCTCTTCCAACAGCGTCAATAATTTTTTAACCTTGTCTTAGCATTTTACAACATATTGAAGGGTAAAGTAACAATTTGTTCAAAACTTCATGAACTTGTAGTATGGCTCTTACTCTGTTTTTTTACACTAAGCCTGCTTATAAAAATGCTGATGAAATGCAGTTGCATTTAAATTCTGCATAAATTGTCTAAATTGTTTTTTATCACGGCTTCATTAACAAATTAAAGACTTGGTAAATTTTGATCTTGCAGCCATTTTTACTAATTGTGCACGCAGTATGATGCTCAATTACCACAAGGCATGAAGTAAATGTAATACGAAGCAGTTTTTGCACTGATTTCTTATGTCTTAATTTTATGTTTAAGCTGTTTCAGTGTGAACTCTTAAACTACCAATAGTACAGCTCGTTTGGCAATGTGTTTCTGTATGGCCAAGTGCTGCATGATGCGGATTTAGCAAGCTTTTGTACAAATTGTTTCCGATTACTGATTAATTAGTAAATTATCTTATTACATCTATACCTGATTGAAAAAAGCTATTATTTGCATATGTTGAGCAAATAAGAATGCGTTTACAACCTGAGCATAGTTTTGCTTTGCAAAAACTTGTTTTATGAAATCTTCATACTGATGACCAGTAATTTCAGAAGCAATACAGCCATAAATGGTTACTAACTTCAGATCTATAGACTGAATAACTTTATTGAGCAATAGTACTAATGAGAGTAATTATGTTCATCAGATTAATTAACATGTAAACTAATAATATTCATAAATCATCCGACTAGAGTTTTGTGCTTACCTCACAGTAATTTCAAAATGGACGAAAAGTGGTCCCTCTCACTCGACAACTCGTTTGTAATATTTTTGGGGGCATGAACTAACATAAAAAACTTATGCTGACAAACTTGCTATAAAAATATTGTTAATAAACAATTGGGGTGTAAAGTTATAACCATTTATACACTCTTTTAGAAATTAAGTTTCACGAAACACTTATGTCGCGGTAGAGAGATCCATTTGGTAGTAAAGGAGTTGAAGTTATCAGCAGGTAGATCATATGGGTTGCGGTCACAGAAACCATGGTTAAGTCGCAAATCACGAAGTTGAATAATTCGACTTTGAAGTTGCACCAACTGAACTTATAATATTGGTAACAAATTTTGTAACCTGTAGGTCTGTACCATTCAAAGAGTGATCTTTCTGAATCTGAAGTCAGTTTAGCCAATAAAAGTATTTTACCATCGAAAAAAAACTTAAAACCGCTGCTATGCTAAACAAGAAGTACTGAAAACTGGTGTCCGCTAAAAATAATTGTTTCTTTTTTGCCGATTTTAAAGGTAACTTTGACATTTTTGACGCTCGTAATGAGTATTTTGGTATTCTAACTGATGTCAAAAGCAGTGAAAGTAAAGGGAGTTGTGGTGATATTTTCCTAACGATTCTTACAAGATTACTACAATATTTAACAATAAGAATAATTATTCAATTTCTATGAAATTATAATCAGATTTAGTTATGAGAATAATTATTCGAGTTTGCAAGGTCGAAGTATATAGTGACCGATGGTGTGCAATATGTTACTGTTGTTAATTTTCTAAAGATTTGGTTGATGATTTGGGTGTGCCCAATATCGCGATACAATCAAGCTGTTTTTTATATCTGCAAAAATAAGTAATACACTTTCTTATGAAAATACAGCTATTTCTTTGACAAACAGCTAAAATCTGTTTAGATTTTTAAATTCAGCATAGTTTTTTGGATCCAAGTACAGAAATCTAGATAAATATCACAATATCTTGATATTGGTTGCTATGTCATGTTGAAATGTAAACAAAACCTTACATTGGTTTTCGTTTCTCAAACTTTAATACCAGTTTTCTTGGAACTATGTTTTTGCACTAATGGTAAACTTGCTTCAGTTTTTTGACCATATAATCTGCTGTAATTAGGCTAGAATCAAAATTTTGTTTGCTAAATCTTGTAATCCCGACTTACCATGAATTCTGTGATCATGACACATAATAATAGTTAATGCACTGTTTGGAACTTATAGTGCTATTGTAAAACTACAATAAAAAATATGTCATCACTAACAGAAATTAACTACCAGTTTTGATTTTGTATACGTGTATCGTTTTCTATTACAGATTTTAATGTGTTTGCAGGACAAAATGAAGCAACTGCAAGAGGTTTATTATAGAATTTATTTCAAATTATGTTCTTGTGATAGAACTTTCCGTAACAAACTTTCATTTGGCTAATACTTGTATCCATTTTTGACTAAAATAAGTCGAACCAATTTGTTTCACTCCTACTACCTGCCCTAAATTGGTGCAAATGGTCATCAGAAATGTGCTTTCTTTGCGCTGCTAAAATGGCCCATTAAATGTACTTTAATTTGATGAAAACTCAAATATTGGTTAATTATTGGCCTTTCCAAAATACCGTAAAATACTCATCTGATTTGCATGTACGACTTAGCTGCCCAAGTTGTCAATGCATGGTACTGGAGCTTGTTATCATTTTGCTTGTTGAAGGTTGACTTGCAACAAAATTTCATTACTGTTATTTGGTATCAAATGATTCACCATGGCTTACTCTGCTGTGTTGTGGGTGCAAAATATGGAGAACTGTGATTACAAGCTCTTAAAAGCTAAAAAAGAAACAGTTAATCTCTGCGATCCCGAAACCGCCGTAGATTGGAATCAATTCATTTCTCTGACATAGTAAAATGATTTGGTTATTGTTTTGACACGTGATCTTCTCACATGAATTGTAAGTTCCGTAAAAGGCTCAATATAAAACTTCTTGTAGCACTAGTTTATGACATAAACTTTGGGTTTCGCCAAAGAGCTCTTACCAAATATAGATGCTCGCTAGTTTACAATTTTGTTTTGGGTTGATCTAATCGTCTAGTCGCAATCTGATCATGTGGCCCATGCTTCCTGCCAAACAGCGCACATAATTTTCGCAGCATTTTTTGACTATCACAGGTGACCAACAGGCTTGTCATGCTTATCAGATGATGATATGCATTCCTTCGAGCTAAGGTTAAAAATTAAACCATTTTTTACGGTAGGTTTTGAGATATCAGTGCTCAAAGTGACATCAACACAGTGATGAGGAAACAGATGCTTGAGGACAATAGACATCGTTTCATTGAATGCGTGAAGTGTAATTGTGAAAATATTTGAATGAATGAGGTTGCATGAAAGTGTAAACAGAAGCCATCTTGTTGAGCTACGTTCCATTTGACCCATTTTTAGAACGGGATTCTAATCTTCGGCAATTTCGTGATGGCGGCGATTAACTTTTCGCTTTTGAGCTTTTAAGAGCATGTTATCACATTTCTACATATATTGCACATGCAACACAACAGAGTAAGACATGGTGAATCTTTTGATACCAAATAACTGTAGCGTGAATTTTGTTGCAAGTCAACCTTTAAGCATTAGTAATCTTTTAGAAAAATGACAAGATTGGAAACATACCTTTCAAGCAACAACGGTATGCGAGTGCCACTGTACGTAATTTTGATTAATATTCTTAAACGTCATAATCATTCTTAGTATTGACTAAGTATTATTGCTTTTTAGTTTGTGTATTTTCTTATGTAATTATTATCTGTGAATGTTTAGCTGAAGCTTGTGCAGAGCTGTCATCTACAACAATTTAGTTGAATGTCATTTACTAGTTATTCCGTTTTACAAATTGGACTATGCCTTGTGAAATAACTGCTTTATTTTAATTGTGTATACAGCTCCTATTCACCCTTGCATGTTTATAGTTGTCATGTTCTTGCATTCCGGTTGCCTGTCCACTGACGATAGCACTTGAACAGACTATATGTAAGCATAGTGTCTGGGATAGGAACTGAAACTCACAGTTAAAACCTATGGTGACCAGCTCTAAACTTTACTTTGCAATAATATCTAAAAGCCAAGTCCAGATCAGGGTCAGACTACTGACTATCAATTTTACGAATGAGTAATTGCTTTTGAAATACCATTTCAATATTTGAAGTCCTTTTTTTAATAGGATATGAATAAGTTTTTACATTGCTTAACTCGCGTTCTTCTATTGCCTACAAATCACAATGGTGACGAATATCAAAGCTGGGATTGAGAGTCATAAGCTTAAATATCAGATGCACTTCTGCTTGCTCAGTTTTTTCCTTTTTTTGCAGCAAACAATGAGCTTTCAATTGATTAGCTATAAAAAGAGTTTAATTTAAATCGGAAAATCATCAAAATGTGATATTTCTATTTTGTTATTACTAATTGCAGGGTGTTGCTATAACATGTTCCGCACCCACTCTGGTGCTAGACAAGTTATCTAAAGAATTGGCGATTCAAGGTTACAAAAGCTTACATATTTGGGGAGGTTTCTGGTCAGAGGAGAGCGGACAAAGGAACTTAGTGAAGGTAAATTAGTGTGTCAAAACACCAAAATATTGAGTGACATAGAATGAACCTTGGTGAAAAACAATATTTTTTTAGATGTATTTTACAAATATTGAGATGAAAAATTTTGTGCTGGTCCGAAAATTTCAATAATATGTATTTGGACGATGTATCTAATAGTATGCAACAAGCTATAGCTTTTTTTAACTCTGAATGACACTCGTATTGCTTAACTTGCATTTTTGTACCATTTACAATCTCTGTTTGTGAGAAATGTACCTTTTGTTCCAAATCCTGTTCGGCCTGTCATAGCTGTTTTCTGCAGTCACCATTCAATTTTCAGGATTAACGGGGACCAGGGTCTTTTGTGGACAGTGAAAACCCACAAAATAAAAAGTAATGTTTTTAAGTATATACATAAATCAGCCAAACTTTAAGGCCAAAACCTTTGCATTGTTTCATAAGCATAATGTATTTGTTTCCTATGTGAAAAGTAAACTTAAGTTCCTTTCATTGACTTTTAGGTCATATGCTAACTTAAATCCAAGTATTTTAACTCAAATTATGAATTTTTTGTAGTATGGTCATAGGTCAGACTTTTATCTGGTTGGAATAGCTGTACAGCAAATTTTGCTATAATGTACATGTATACCTATTATAACGCAAATTCCTCTCAATGTAAAGAATTTATGTAAAGCTTTTGTTTGACCAACATAAGTAATGCCATATAGGGTAAAGTGTCAAGTTGGTGAAAGTTCCCAAAATTATTAAAAAAAATTTCATAGTTGTCCTTAAAAATATTGCTTACATTCTTGCCAAACTTGAGCAATGATAAGATGCATAGGGTTCGCTATTATAGATACCAATACATCGTTAAACTAGTTTGTCATTAGAGATTGTCATTTTTGTCAAAAATATGTAAAATGATTTGCCTCGCAAGAAATCAGAATTATTTGAAGGGGATTTATCAGTGAAAGCTTTGGAGTGTTAATACAGACGGTTTCCTACTTACGAACATTCGAGTTACAAACAACGGTACATACGAACAGGTCTGTGCGTATATTCATCGATAATACCGACGGTATTACCGACTTATTAGCAGCAGAAAGAGGCGCTACGTAGAAGCATCACCCAGCATCCACCTTCCTCTGCCCAGTTCGTTGCAGTGCATAAGTGCGTGAACGTATCTCCAGTGCGCAAAGAACTTTTAAATTTTTCCTGTATGTATTGTAAAGGAGTTTGCCGACCTTTACTTGGAACGATCTAGACTAATAAATAAAAAGAAGAGAGTGTGTGTAGTCCCATTCAGCTTTTTTATTAGCAAAGGAAATTTCACTTTTCGAGGAGCGTACATCTATCTGCTCTGCTCAAATAAATGAGAGCGCTCCGTTATATTCAGTAATATCAACTGTTCCATCCTAACGGCAAACGGTGAGAACACCGGCTAACAAGGTGAATAAATTGGACCGCTAGCGAGTTGGTATGACAACAATAAAAGTGACGATAAATGATAGTGTTATAACATGATATCAGATATAACAATAGCATAACGAGTGAAACAACGATATAATAAAAGGACAACACATAAAAAAGGACAACAAAGATAAGTTCTAGCATAACGATTAAAACAACGATATAATAAAAAAGGACAACACATACGATCAATAAGAAATGCTGTGTGATGGCCTGGCGTCCACCACAGTATTCTCTCCATTTTGTTAAAAAGTTTTTTCAGTACAAACCGATTTACAGGTTACTTATACAAGCCTTAAAAATACTAATATAAACCTTCAATATACTTATATACATGTAGGCCTTAAGCATAAGTTATAATGCAAAATATAGCACTGAAGCAACTTACGAACAAATTCACTGTACAAACAATTGTTCGGAACGTAACTCGTTTGTAGGTTGGGGACCGTCTGTATACCAAGCTGAATGTCATGATATCTAGTCTCATCAAAATCTATCTTGCTCCCAAGCTCTTCCCGACGATGGATAAATGATAAGTCATACAGACACTGATTTTACTTTGTTAGCTAGCCGCAACAAGTAGCAGTCTGTCTCTTGTGGCTTTTATTCACCTCACCTTCTGTTTGATCTCCAAATTCATGTTTACTACCTTCAAAACTGAATGTTTTTTTAATTGTCAAATCAGTTGATATGAGCATCAGTTAAATTTTTTGCTGAGCTAGAATTTATTTTGGTCATCTCAAATAGTCTACGAAGATGAACTGTTATAAACGAGCGCATTTGCACAGACATGCTAATGGCAAAGAGTAGCTTTATCATATAAGCAGAGACTAAATGGTGTAAACAAAAGCTGAAAATCTGTTTTAATAGAAACTTCTAAACTATTTAAAGAATTTCAATAATGTCTATATAATTAATGATTAATATATAATCCTAAATATTTAGGATTTGTTTGGAGTGCACGAGAGGACAACTCTGCTTTGCAGAGAAACCTGGCAGTAACCCTATGCTTAATTTGTACACATATGCATTGCAGTAAAAGGCATATTCATACACACCAACCTTACAGTGTTAAAGGCCAACTGAATAAAAAGGGACTTTTATACAATTCATAGTCAATCTGTGCATGGAAGAAATTGACCGTGTAGACAGTTAGGAATTTTACTCAGCTCAAGATTTGAATCAACTTGGCTTGTACCAACAAATACCCTGGCAGTGTAGAGTGCTGTAAAAGATTATCAGTTGCAATAATTATGCATTCAAATATTGCAAATTATTACAAGGTTAATTAGCATAGTTTTTGTAGTGTCAGTCTAGCAAGGTAAATGTTGCAAGTTCAAATCCAGCGGGATGCAATATTTTTCCATTATCCAACGGTGGCTTTATATGGACAGACACGGTTCTCATCACAGTACAGGCTGAATGTGTAAAATTTTGTAGATTTTGGTGCATTTTGCTTAGAAATAAGAGGAATGGTAACGCTGTAATTATTAGTTTGTAAAATAAAGCTTTTCTTAACCCAACTATTCATTACATTTTATATTTAAAAGATACCATTCTTACCTAATAGTTTGACAAAAAAGCTTTAGCTTAAAAGAAAGCATTAATGATAATGTTTGTTGTTTTTTACTTTTATTGAGTTAACTTGTGTTAACAACATCGAAACAAGAATTTTTTAAAGCTTACTAGGTTTATTTTTTTTAGGCAAAACATCAACATAGTGAGAACTGCAATCTCTTTAGGGCAAACATAATTATGCAGAGTTTCAGTAGGAAAGCATCTTCTGTGTGACCTACATTTAGTACAGCCACCGATATAGCTAGCTGCAAAAGCCTACTCTTCAAGTTTCTGGCAAATCTCCTAAGCGTTCTAAAACAACATGATGGAGCACACTTTTTAGTCAGTATTGTTTTAAAGCTGGTTTGATATCTTGGGAAAGTCTGTAAAATGAGTAGTGTTCAACATTCTCCTAATCTTTAACTATACTAACAGGTTAATAACTGGTTTCTTTGCAGGTAGAGCAGCATATTTACCAGTGGAGGCAAAGTGGTCTAGATTGCCTAACCTTCAAACAACAAGTTGATGTTCAATTTCCAAAAAGGCATCCAGTGACTGGAATGACATCCAACCTTAAAGTTCTTTCTGTAGCTGGGCGTGTCTACAATCATCAAAGTTCTCTTGCGAATCGCTTCTAAGATCTCTAGCTAAAATCATATTTTAAACGTTGTGCAGAGCCATTAGTTACAGCTACCACAACTTCACACATTATGCTCGAGGTGCCAGGAGATGGTCACACAATTTGCAAGACAATTATAGAGCTCAGTGTTTTGAAGCTCTACAGCTTTATTTGACAGAAATAAAACAGTCCACTTTTGTTGACAAATGTTTTATGGTATTCTTGTGAATGCTTTGATTTTTAATCTTTTGGTAATGTAACAGCTGTTTGGCCTGCTTTTGATAGGTTGCTCCATTTTCACTAAAGACTTTTAGATTTATACAAACTCATTGTGTTTTAAGAATATTTTATTTGTCACCGTTGCACTCACTTGAGCAATTTGTTTGACGTACTTATATTGAGCTTTCCTTTTCTGTAAACTCAACTCCTTGACGGGGTTGCTTAAAGAGTCAATTTTTTTCCTTTTGAGTGAGTTTGGGCTTTTTTAAAGAAATATGCTGACCAATGTTGATAAATGCGAGTTAGATATACATGCATGCAATCTGCACAGTGTGTTCAATGTTACTGCATGGTTTCATCTTAAGCTCTTATCTGAAACCTTTTATAATCCAAAGGGCCCCACATATGCTATATTTCCCAGTTTTGCCTCGGTAGCAATGAATTGACTAAATCAAATTGTATAAGTAATAAATGTGGCCACAGGTATGCAAATCTCCCATGTTTGACATTTATGTTTTAAAAATTGGGTGTCTCTGACTCTACCAGGCATATTTGGCAGCATGAATATATGCACTGTTTTAATTAATATACGTTTTAAAAGTTTTCTATTTGACAACTAGGATGGTTTCAATACCAATTACTTGATGTCAATACCATCCTAGCTTTTATTGCAACTTATTACAACTTTTTTTAAATGGACAAAGTGCTTGTTTTTGCCATGCATGCCCACTAAAAAGCTATTAAGGGAAAGCATAAGTTTTCAATTTTATGAATAATATGAATGATAAACTTTAGATCAAAGCACACACAGATGTGCCTGCAAATCGGTTTTCTTAGGTTCTGTTGGCAAAATCCCTGAAATGGGGTTTCAGGGATTAGTTTGCCTTTTTAACCAATTGATAGAAAATTAAATGATGCAATAAAGGTTCATTACAAGTAAAAAGAACCAAACTAAATATCATAGTTAACTAAATTTATATAAAAAGAAAAGAAGTAGAGCTTGGAACTAGGACTATCTAATTCAAGATATAAAAACATAATAGGAGGCCCTGAATTTAATGAGAAGATAACTTCTCTTGCAAAAGAGAAGACAACTCAGAATTTTGTATAAAAATTTTCAAATTTTACGCTAATGGGAGGTCCTCCATTTCAAACTACAGAGCCTCCTAACCTGCAAAATTTTCCAAAATGTTGAACTCTCCGGCAAAATTTATGCAAAATGCAAAATAGATACGTATGCGATCAGCATGACGAGTAGAGTTGTTTAAGCATGTTTCTAGCGAAGCCTCCTATCAGAAGCCTCCTATTATCCGAAAGCCCTATATCGTGGATATATTTTCCAAAGTGGCCTCTTATTCAATCTAATTTGACTATATATATATATATATATATATATATATATATATATATATATATATATATATATATATATATATATATATATAACATGTTTCAATTCTATTTTTTGTTGGTCTTTTGTTTTCTGTGGGCACCGTATTCAGTTATAGCCATAGAGTTCTCTCCTCTCTAGAGTGATAACTGTGCATTCAACAACACGAGCCTTTCCGGTGCCAACAAGGAGCGTTTAGGCCACGCCCTTTTTTGTGCTAGTCACTCGTAGTGATTGACAGAACAATAACATGCCATGAGGATGATCATGAATTTGCACAGTTAAGATAGTAATTATTGCTCATATTAAAGAAATGATGATTATAGTTTATTACTCTAATATATGCTTATTATTTAAAGCAACTGAATACCTACCAGGGATTGCTAAACATATTATGGAAATGTTTACTTTTCCATATCCATTTCCATAAACATAAATATTTCCATAATTTTAGGGAAATGGATATGGAAATTTTATTTTAGAAATATAGAAATGGAAATAATATGGAAATGAATTATGGAAATACTATAGAAATGGAAATATTATGGAAATGAAGTAGGGAAATATTATGGAAATGGTTATAACTCATTAAATGTTAGCAATTAAAAGTTCCAAAAGCACAAAAAATGAACTTGCCACAAATGCATCTGCAGGAAATCAAGCACACATCTCTGACCAAAAGACAAAGTAAATCTTATCTTACTTAGTTTACAGACCATATCCTTATCAATATGCATCCTTTATAATTAATTTAATTATAATTACATAATTAGTCATATTGGAAATTTAACATTTAGTTTTTGCTCTTCTTTTGAAAAGTATTTCAAAGTCAATTTCAAAGTCTTTTTTCATTATTTTACTTGTAAATTTCATAGGTGTCATTTGAAATTCGAACAATTTGTTATTTGAATAGTTTTCTTTGCAAGAGCAAAGCTGTAGTAGGCAGACTTTTCTAACAGCGCAAGAAAAAAAAAAGGCAATACGCCATCTGTTTCACCAGCATCCATGCTCATTTAGGCTCTGGCTGCAATGCTCATGTTGCGATCCTCATTGGCTCTCACGATGGCTGACCACTCCCACCCTCCATAACCTTCAGGTGGCTGAGTGATTCCCGCTGGTCGGGGTTGTACTTAATAACCCGAGGTGTGTTTTTCAATGGGCTAGGAAGTTGGGCTGGTGCTAGGTTTGCGGGCCTTACTGGCTCATCTGGAACTTACTTTTTTTATTGTTCCAGTTGTTTCTACGGTTCCTTCGAAGCTCTTGCAGCCAACCTTCCATATCTTTGGCTAAATGCAATGGAGGTGTAAGCCTCTGTATTTGGCTTTGCCAGCTCTAGCTCAGCCTTTTCTTTTTGCCTGCTAGCGCTTGCCCCTTTTAAGTTGGGTCCTTTTCTTGAATCTATAGTGGCCCCTTCCTGTCCAAGTTCTCTGAACTGGCATGGAACAAGTTCAGCCTCCTTTCATTTTACACCAAAGACTGGCCCTATTGTTTTACTGAGTATGTCATGCTTAGTCAAACCTTTTGACTTAAAAAAGCCCTTAAGTTTTATCTGCAGTTTTGTGTTGTCACTTTGACTTCTTGTTTAATTTAAAAGCCAATCACAGTCATCCACTGCATATAGGAGAGGCTTCTTTTGGTCCTTTTACCAAATGACCATTTGCTTTTCTTGGAAGGTTATTTGTCAGAAAGTTGCCACTCTCATTCGAGCGTTAGCCTATTGGCCATCTCTCTGGGGGCTGAGTGTGGCGTTTCATAATATGTTTTCATTAGCTGACCAAGCAATCTGTTCCACTCATCCTGACCCCTGGTCAGCAGTAGTACTTGCAAGGCACTACTGCTTGCAAGGCGCAACAATCGCCCACCTGTTGATTGTTGTAGTCAGCAACACCAATGCCTTGTGGGTGATTGAGTTTTGTCTGCGTCCTCTCAACCTGCCAGAGTTGACAAAGCTCAGTCATCAACTTGGCTCTTTAACTTTACACCCTGGTTGGTGTGAATCTGATGCTCTTGCCCCAATTTGAGCTGTGGCATCCATGCCGGTTATGGCATCCTGCAAAATAGTCTTATTAAACTCTCCTGCATTGGAGCCACTAGGTCAACAGCCATTTGTTGTCAGAGGCGACTAGCATAGAGCCTATATCTGCCGCCAGCTGTTTTGGTGCCACTGTGCTTTGCCGCCTGACAAACCTCGAAGCTCTCAATTAGTCTTTTCACTGTACATGTAGCTGTCATTCTTGACTAGTACCATGTTGGTCGAAACCAGCTAATTGTCTTACTCACCTCAGAGTGAGCTAGGGGGTGAGTTTGTCGAATGGTCGTCTTTCTGATGCCCAATAGGCATACCATACACAGTTGCAACTGGCCTTAGGAGAGGTACAAATTTTCAGTACCTTGCTGAATTTTAGCCTGAGGAACAGACAAATTTTGAACAGCTGGCAAAGGTCTTGGTCTCTTAATTCCAGCTGCTCTTGAGTCAGCTCTTCAGCCAGTTTAACAGCGCAGTGTATGATGGCTACCAGTCTTTAGTTTGTGACTTGCAGCTTCACCAGCTCATTCGCAGTGGCCTTTTGAGTCTTTAATCATGCCAATCATCAGAGTCCCAAGGTGGCCTCGATAAGTCCATAGCTGGCTCCCTCAGCTGCCGTAGCATCAAATGGGCATATTCAACGAAAATTCGTATTCCCTTAAGTTATTCTAAGATGCTTTGACCTTTTGAAATAAAACTTTGTGAGTCGATCCTTTGTCTTTTTGCTTGATGAGCATGTGTCAGTATTTTCCACATGTCTGTTGCTTAGCCTAAAAGTGTTTTCATGGTGCAGACTGGCTTGGTGCTCCAGTGTAAACTGAAATTTGACAAAGATCGTTAACCACCTTGCTACTTGGTTGGAGAGCTCTTACCTGCAACACATCTACTGCAGAAAGGCGTGATCTGTATGTAGGAAGAGCTGTGCACCGTGTACGTATGACCAAAAGTGCTTTAATACCTTTACCACGGCTAGCAGTTTCCTTCGGGACAAACAGTTTCTTTTTGAGAGTCAACATCTTACTGAAGAAGACTATCACGTGCTCATGTCCTTCCTGTAGCGCTCCCACCTCGCAGCTACCGGCATCCGTGTCAAGAATGTACAAGAGGCTAGGATCAAAATAGCCCAACAAAAAAGCTCAAGCGAAGCGTTCACCTATATATATGTATATATATACACATATATATACACCTTTGATTACTTATATAAACAAATATGTATATACATGTATATAGATATACACACAGATATATATATATATATATTATTACGGGTGTGTATATTGCTCAAAGTTTGTCATCTGTCTGTCAGTCCGTTTTTCGGTAAGTTCAGCTATAGCTATTAAAATACTGGAATTAAAGTTTCATGATCCACTGGATTTTAAATCACGAAACTCACAATTGCAGGTTGTTTATCCAATTGCCTAACCACCGGTCAATGATGGCTCTTACATTTCACAGCCCTCCCTATATACTCTTTTGTCGATTGCAGGCGCTATATGATGCATTGATTGAAACTTTATAAATTCTATTAACTCTAAGAAACACAATGCTTTTTTGTGTTTTCGTGAAGTTTCTATTTTTTTTTGTATGGTTGGTAAATTGTGAACAAAATCAATACTTTTCCCGCGGACAATTGCTTTATCTTGGGTAATAATAGCCTCTACATTCTATCTCCGTTCTGTCAAACAAAGACAGTTCAATATCGCCTTTTTAGATTTACTAGTGTCAGGAGGTACCAGTATCATTGTATTCAAAATTGGATGACTTCTGCTGGAACAGTGACCTTTTTTATGCACACACTTCTATGCAGATAATTATTTTAACACTAAATTTACAGTTTTAGAATTTTTGTTTTGTTTTCTCGGTTTTTATTAATTGTATCATAACCAAATCAGCTTTGATTGTTATCATAGCAAAGCAAATTTAATTTAACGACAACTTGGTGGTAATTCCACATTTACATTTAAAAAATTTTATATTTACTTTATTTTGTTTCTTAATTTATATGACCTACACAAAACAATTTCTTCTTCTTATGAAGTTTAAAAGTTACAGATGTTTTACAATGTTTGAAAACCAGTACAATTGTTTAGTTTTTTTCCTAATTTATTTAAGCTAAACAAAACACATTTTTCATGATATAAAGTTGGCAAATTAGAATTGTAGCTGTTGTAATAATGTATGTTAGAAAAAATAAAATTTCTGTGCAAAGACTTCTATTACAAAGGCAGCACTGGACATGAACCTACTTTATATAAACTAGCGAAGTGCTTGTTGTTGCACAGATATTAAAAACTAGCTAATAAATGATGAGAGGTATTGTAGTAGCCTGTCACTTGCTATTAGCCTGGCAAATTGCCAGCAGCAAATTTGATTAGGCTTACTAATAAGAACTACTACCTTTTTGCTTTCAAAAGAGAGCAAACATAAAATAACATTTCGCTGTAACGGAGAGCAATAGCAAATTATCACTCAAAAAACCAACATATGTAACCTAAAAAATCCATCAATCTCTAAATAGCTAATTTGGTAAAGCAATTGGCACATTAACGGGAGGTTCTGAAATCAAACGCTCTGTGATACGATTTCTTCGTTGCAATATTTTAGTAGCTATGGCTAGAGAAACTGGACATAGATTATATTTATATATATAATCTATATATATCATCTATATATACATATATATACATATATGTATATATATGTATATATAGATTATATATATATATATATATATATATTGATTATATATATAGATAGCGTAGCCTGCTTGACAGATAGCGTAGTTGGTAAGGTATCGGGACCGTGATCATTATGTCCTCGGTTCAAACCCCAACAACTGCACTTTTCTGGTGGTCCTTAGACAAGACCCTTGCTTGTATAACGTCTAAAACCTCTATGATGAGTGCAATAACCAAAGCCATGCCGGCTCGGACATCGCCCGGTCAAACAAGGTCCGCGCTGCCTGTACCTGAACCAGGAAAAAGCAGTGAAAAATGGGCTACTGGTTCAAAATGGATGAAATGGACTCGGACTGATAACATGGACCTCATGCAGTGCTATTTTATGAGTGAACCTCAAAAGTGGGGCTACATGGGAAGGATGCATCAACTGTAGATAAACATGCGCCCTGAATTGCAACTAAACGCTAAGCAACTTGTACCTCAGAGGAGTAACATAATCAAGCGGCACCTCATATCGGAACTTGAGGTAGATGAAATCAAGGAACAGTTCACCCAAGTAACCTCAACCAACGAGGAGTGCATATCAACACACACTGTAACGCATACACGCTCATGTGTTGACTCACGGGTTCAAAAAGACATGCACTTGAACCTTGACCCAAGGGTGAGAGAGCTTGGAGAAATTATCATCAACAAGATGTCAGCTGCTAATGATTATGGAAGCAGGGTACCACTACGAAGAGTTAGCAAGGCTATACACGTACCTAAAATGTCCTATGCTGTTAGAAGACATTAACTTGGCACTGGAGTTGATCTCAACTGGATCAATCTGTGAGACTAATGCCTTAATCTACAGTACAGCAACTGTCATCTTGAAGGAGATGGATAGTAAGCCACTGCCAACAAGGCTTCAAGCCGTTCTATCCTGGCAGCTGAGGCTACAAAATAAGATCAAGGACTTGCGCAAGAAAGTTAGTAGGCTCAGTGAGAGATCTAACCACAGTTTAGATCGTCCAAAAAGGGAAGCCAAAATAGAAGCTCTAGAATCTGCCAAACAGCAGCTAGTAGCACTCTCGGCACGACTGAAGCGGTACACCCAAGAGCGGGATAGCAAGAGAATTAACAAACTGTTCATCAATAATCCATCTAGAGTGTATTCCCAATTCAAAGGTGAACTGCAGAGGCCAATGTTTAAGCCTCCTCAATCTAGCACTTCAAAGTTCTGGAAGGACATCTTGGAAAAAGAGACTACTCATAACACCACTGCAAATTGGCTGAAGAGGCTTAAAGAGAGCCATCAACACACTGTGGCTCAGCAAAGACTCCCCATCAACAAAGAGGACCTCAAGTGCAGAGTGCAGAGTGTGAAGAACTGGGCAGCACTTGGCCATGACATGATTCAAGCATTCTGGTTAAGTAAATTGACATCACTTCACACTAAAATGGCTAAGCAGATGAAATGCCTAATTGAACAAGGTGACTATCCAGAATGGCTGACCAAAGGACGAACTGTACTTCTAATAAAAGATCCAAAGCAGAGGCCGATTCCCAAAAACTATCGACCAATAACGTGCTTGCCCACCACTTAGAAACTGCTTTCAGGAATAGTTGCAGACAAACTGGAAGAGCACATGAGTCACTATATGACCAGTGCTCAGAAAGGAATTGGGCGCAACACCCGGGGAGCCAAACATCAGTTAATGGTGGATCGGACGATCCTTCAAGACAGCAGGAGAAGGCAAACCAATCTTGCCATGGCTTGAATTGACTACAAAAAGCCTATGACTTAATTCCCCATAGTTGGATAGTTGAGTGCCTCAGTATGTACAATGTTCACCCTGCTCTTGTGGCATTCATCAAGATGTAAATGACCAAAAGGAAGACAGAACTGGAGGCTAATGGCAAAAAGCTGGCGAGTGTAAAAATTAAGCGAGGCATCTATCAAGGTGACTCCTTATCACCGCTGCTCTTCTGTATATGCCTAAACCCTCTAAGCAATATGCTGGAGGAGACTCAATATGGGTACCAGTTTAAGAGTGGCACCAAGATAAACCACCTCTTCTACATGGATGACATTAAGCTGTACGCTAACAAAGAAAGGGACATTGATTCGCTAATACACCTCACTCACGTATACAGCAAGGACATTGGAATGACCTTTGGTATTGAGAAATGTGGAATACTAATTCTTAAGAAAGACCATTCTGTGGTCACAGATGGTCTAAGAATGCCAAATGGTAATATCAAAAATATAGAAGAAGGGTACAAGTACTTGGGGATTATGCAAAGCAACATCAACCACGAAGCCGAGGTACGTCACAAAGCCATTTCCGAATACAAGAAACGCCTTCGGCAGGTCTTACGGAGCCAGCTCAATGCCAAGAGACTTGGCATTGAGCTGGCTCCGCAATGACTTGGCTCTTGGTTATTGCCAAGAACCAAGTCATGGCAATAAATACCTACGCACTGCCAGTAATAAGATATCTAGCAGGCATAATAAAGTGTACTGAGGAAGCCATCAAAGAAACAGATATAGCAACTCGTAAACTGCTGATCATGCATGAAGCACTCCACCCAAAATCTGATACTACTAGATTGTATCTTGATAGGAAAGATGGCGGTAGGGGACTCAAAAGTGTACAGCAGACAGTGAAAGAGGAGGAGCAAAGCATCAAAGCATATGCAGCCTCCATGGCCATTTCAGATAAGTTGCTAGCTGAATTTCAATTGGCTGCTCTTACAACGGACCTACGCCCTGATGATGAGGAAATTGACTGGCACACGAAACCTCTTCATGGTGGCTACCACCAAAAAATATCTAAGGTTGGCGATCTTCGCCAGACATGTATGAGGCTGAACAAAGGAAACCTAATGGCCAATACAGAGTCGCTAATCATGGCAGCCCAGGAGCAAGTGCTCCCAACAAGGCAACTCCAAACGAAAATCTATCACACTAGAGACGATCCTAGATGCAAACTGTGCAAAGATGCACCTGAGACCATCCAACACATCATCAGTGGATGCAAGCAGCTAGCAGGAAACGCATACATTGAGCGGCATAATCATGTCGCAGGTGTTGTGTGTGTATAGAAGTCTTTGTGATGAGTATGACCTTAATAAACCACAACGCGGGTGGGAAGCTCCTGGTAAGGTCAATGAAAATGACCGCGCTAAGATCATCTCAGACTTCCACATCCGAACTGACAAGCATGTCCTAGCAAACCAACCAGATATAGTGGTGGTAGACAAGGAGAACAAGAGGGCTACTATAATAGATATAGCAGTACCCAATGACTACAATATAGCCAGCAAAGAAAAAGAAAAGGTAGAGAAATATCTCCCTCTTGGAGAAGAGATTGAAAAATGCTGGAATGTAAGAACAACTGTAATCCCAGTAATCATTGGGGCACTGGACGCAATAACACCGGCGCATAAAATGTGGCTTGCCCAAATACCAACAATAATCAACTCAGGTGAGTTGCCGAAAAGTGCGCTATTGAGAACAGCTAAGATTTTGAGGCGAGTGCTCAAACTCCCAAGTCTCTGGTAGGAGACCCGAGTTAGAGCAGAATCCGGAGTGAGGAAACAATTATATATATAATATATATATATATATATATATATATATGTATATATTGAGGACAACTCCAATCGAAATAATTTGATGTCAGTCTTGAAAGGGTTAAGCCCTTTCCACATAATGAGCAGCCGGATCAGCACTATATTGGTCTTACTGATAATCTTTTTAAAATATGCTATACAAACCATAAGTCAGCATTTAGACAGCATTTAGCACAAAAGAGATCTAGTACCAAATTGAGTAAATACGGATGTAGCTTGAGGGAGAACAACATTGCCTTTGATATAAAATGAATAATTGTTAGAAAGGCAACATCCTTTAACTGTTCAACTATGACATGTAACCTGTGCTTGTGGAAAAAGCTTTACATCATCCGAATGCCGGAGTTGGCTACATTTAACAGGCGAAACGAACTGTCACCTACATGCAGACATTTAGACAAATTCTTTTTATGCAAACACAAGACATAAGCTCTAGTAAGACCCTGAACTCTATTTATTTAAACATTTAAATCTGTTAGCTTCTCCACCCCTATTAAACAAACAACTATATATATATATATATTTATACATACATATATATATATATATCCCTTTGAGGCCCGAGGACAACCTACAGAATCAATAGACTACAGAATCGATAGACTACAGAATCAATAGACTACAGAATTAATAGACTACAGAATCATTAGCTTACAGGGGAAACCTTGTTCAAATGAACTAGCGATGCTTCAAATATTGCATTCAAACCCTAAGCAGGAGGCCAATTAACATTAGTGTCCGCTATTTGTTGTCATCAGCAGGTTCAATATTGGGAATTCCCATTACCTAACTCATCAGTTAGGAAAGTGAAAATACCCAAGGCCTTTATCAGATTTCGAAACTGCATGGATTTCCCTTGACTGGCTATTCGTTGTCAAGTTGGTCAATTTACAAGTTTCTGTTTACTAACTAACTAACTAACTAACTAACTAACTAACTAACTAACTAACTAACTAACTAACTAACTCCTAGAAAAGCGTACCTGCTCTATTAACTCTACTGGTGATAACTAGCCCAAGGTGTGGTTATAATCTCTATATTTATTTGTGTTACTTGGGTTAGCTGTTAACAGCTAATAATGTTATAGTAACACTTGAATGAAAACAGAACAAGTGAAAGTCCTGACACAGCAAACCTGTATAAGTACTCATGAATACAGAAAACAGTTATTGTAATTTTAATATTAGTCATGTATGACTTGTAAACATTTTAATACCTTTAAATTATAAATAGTTTTCTAACATAAGTTTGTAAAGCAACTGTAACAGTAAACTATGTGTAGTTTCAGAGAGGTTTTAGTCAACTCAGACTATTACTTCATAATAGTTTACCATAAACTCAAGTAATAAGTTATTCTACTGAAGTAGACTCACATACTAAGTCAAAAAATTGACACCACACTTCAAGCTGTGAAAAGTTATTGTGTTGAAGAGGTATTGAAGAGAAGGTGGTGGATCATATAAGTTAATTACGACTCTTCCAAAAAGTATCCAGTGAGCGTATGCAACATTTATACGACAGCGTTTATAAAGAATCACTTATAGGACAGCGTTTATAAGTCAGGGTTTATACCAAAACGTCTACAAGACAGAGTTTAGAAGACAGTGTTTATAAAACAGCATTTGCTTGAATTGTTTGCGAAATATTAATTGTGATAGAGTGTTTATGACAGCGTTTGCGAAACACCTTTCATGAGACAAAGTTTACGAGACAGCGTTTCTGAGACAGCAATTCTGAAGTAGCGTTCATGACACAGTGTTTGCGAGACATCAGTTACAAGACAGCAATTTCAAAATAGTGTTTACGAGACAGCGTTTGCAAGACAGCATTTATGAGACAGCATGTACAAGACAGCATTAGTGAGACAGTTTCTTTCCGACAGCAATTATGATATAGCAATGATGTGATGTTTCTGCGGCATCTTTTGTAAGGCGGCGTTGGTAAGGTGGTGTTTATATGGCAATTTTGATTTGTAGCAACTGTAAGGCAGCGTTTATAGCAAAGCGTTTATGCGACAGTGTTTTTGAGACAACTTTTATGAGCCAGCGTTTATGACAAAACTTTTTTTTGAGAATGCGTTTACATCACAGTGTTTATGAGACAGCGATGCCGAGTCACCATTTATGAGGCAGCGGTTCTCAGGCGGCGTTTATAAGCCAATGTTAATGAGACAGCATTTATAAAGCAGCCTTTGTAAGGCTGCATTTAAAAAACAGCAATTATAAAGTTGCGTTTACATTGCATTGTTTATGAGAAAGTTTTTATAAGACAGTTTTTATAAGACGGCGACTACACGACAGCGTTTATGAGACAGCACTTACAAAACAGCGTTTACGAGATAGTGTTTGTAAGACAGCATTTGCAAAACATCGTTCGCATGACCGTGTTTACGAGACAGTGTTTGTGAAACAGCGTTTACGAGACAGTGTTTGCGAGACATCATTTATGAGACAGAACCTATGACACAACATATAAAAACAGAAATTGTGACAGCATCTTTGAGCCAAAATTTTTAGGGCAGCCTATATGAGGCAACGCTTATGAAGCAGCGGATATGAGGCAGCAAGTGTGAGCCAGCGTTTGTGAAGCAGTTTTTATAAGGCAGCAATTATGTAGCAGCGTTTCGATAGCGTTGATTATATGAGAGTGTTTAGTATACAGTACTTACGAGAGAACGTTTATGAAACAGCGTTTACGACATAACGCTTTCAAAACATTGATCACAAAACAGCGTTGATGAAACAACATTCATAAGACAGCGTTTACCGAATGCATTTGTAAGAAAAAAATTATAAGACAGCGTTTGTCAGGTGGCGTTTATAAAGCATATACAGTAGCGCTTAAAAAACAGCAGTTACAAGACAGCGTTTACAAGATCGAGTTTACAAGACACTGCTTAGGAAACAGCATTTATGACACAGCATAAAGTGACAGCTTTTGTAAGACAGCCTTTTTGAGGTGGCGTTTATGAATAAGCTCTGGAAGTAGCAGCTATGAGACAGCTTTTACGAGGCAGCATTTGCGAGGTAGTGTTTATGAAACAACGGTTATGAAACAGCATTTATTTAACGGCGTTTATGAGACAGCATTTACTTGACAGCATTATGCAAGTGTTTTTTTGAGAGCGTTTACGAGATAGCCTTTGCGAAACAGAATTTACGAGACAGCGTTTATACATGTAAAACAGTGTTTGCAAGACACTGTTTAATAGACAGTGCTTATCAGAGATTGGTTTTGAAACAGCGTTTATATGACAGCGTTTTTCAAGCAGCGTTTATGAGACATTGTTTATTAGACAAAATTGGTAAGGAGGCGTTTTTAAGGCAGTGTTTATAAGAGAGCGTTTATAAGAAATTAAATATAACTCGCCATCTAATAAATATTCATGTAACTTGCGGTATACTTTTATAATGATTTATAGAGCATAAGACAGCTCAAACAGTATAAAAATTACAGGGAGCACAATGATATTGAAATAATAGCTAAAAATCCAGTAGTAAATTTTTCTTATTACACAATTGCTTCATGTTCCTGCACTCTTCATGTAGTGGTGAGTAAATATGTTGTTCTACACTGTTTGTATTATAAATCTTGCTAAGGGTGGGGGTCCTCCCATGTTTTGTGACGATTCTGACGACCCGACGACAGGGATATTTAAAAAGTGACAGACGAGACGACCATTTATCAATGTAGGTGACGAGGTGACGATGATTTTGTAAGTATGATTGCTAAAGGTACGGCTGCACGTAACAAATCTTTCGTCGGTTCTGAGTTCTGACCGAAATCACGAAAAACGCAGAATTATTCGGTCGAAATTCAAAGAGTTATTTGAGCTGTGCATGCCCACCGAGTTCGTCGACGAAACGCTTTTAATTAACAGATTAAACAAATTATTAGCGAGCACGATTCTAGCAGCTTTAACAATTAGTATAGTCCAAGACATATATCGCGACACACAATAAAAATACATAAGTATTTCAACATAGAACACACGATGTAACTGTTTAGGTCGCGCTATTGTTGGTGAGCGAGCACGACTCTAGCAAATTTTAAGATATATGTAGTCCGAGAACATAATGCGACACACAAGAAAAATATTGCAGAAAGTTACCATAGTAAATACGATGCAACCGACTTGATTGCGCTAGAGATGTCAACATTTTCTACCACAAAACTTTTGCTGCTAAAAAGGAAATATAATTAAAAAATAAACAATTTGTAGCTATAGCGTCCAAACAATAAATACATTCAATAACGCAATCTAAGCAGTTGCATCGTGTGTACTATGTTGAATTGCACTTATACTTTTATTGTGTGTCATTATACGTCTGTGGGACGTCATCATACGTCTCTCTAACTGCAAAAGCTGCTGAATTCGTGCTCGCTAGCACGATTCTAGCAGCGCAGAATAATTCTGTGTTTCAATCATTTCGTGATTTTAGTTAGAACCAACGGAAATTTTGTTACGTGTAGCCGTACCTTTACTAACTTTTTATTTGTTCATAAATCACCACGGTCAACCGAAACTTGACTAGTTTTGGTTTGAAGCATCTGGCCCAGCATTTAGACTGCCAAAAAAATTAAAGCAATGAAATGCCACGACATTGACAGCAAATCCGTTTCCAAGTCTGTGACTGACAGTGATTATTAAAGACAATCTCGGTCTATTTTCAGTACAAGAAATATAGCCCTAAAAACCTAATACGGCTGTCACTCTTCGCGGAGTAATCAGCAGCGCTCCCAAACAACACTAATAAGTTTGTGAAGGTCGCTGGTTGAGCCATGCTTTTGGTTAGCAGAAGTTCAAACTGAGCGAGTTTCAGATTTTTAACGCAACCCAGTGCCACCAGAATAGATATTTGCATTAAAATAACGAATGTGAAGAAAAAGGTTGATTTGGTTGCCAACTGAAAAAGGTGACAGTGATTTTAAAAGTGACGACAGTGATTTTAAAAGTGACGACAGTGATTTTAAAAGTGACTATTCTGACGACAACTTTGTGTGGTAGGACCCCCAAGGGTTCAGTAGAACTATCAACATTTGTGACCCCGGCAGTCAGAATGCACAATCGTGCGGTAATTGGATTGTTCACAATAGAGCGCAACGCGTGCTATATGCTATTATATGACTCACCATCACTATTTTAGTAAACAGTGGTTTATAGTGCATTCAACCCTGCTCTTTCACGTGGTCTTGTTTATTTTTGTGTCTGACCAATCATAAAGCCAGAATTGCCATTTAACTCTACCCATATCGGTGGTTGCTAAGGAATTTGTTATGACCCAAGATCTTAAGTATAGACTCTAATTGCGGATGGGCGCGTGTATGTGGCCATTTTCTGTTTCAACGTCTCACGTTAAAACAAAATAAACCGTCGCACAAATTACGGCTAGTTGACGCTAATAATTTAGATGAGTATTTCTACTTAGAATCTGAGTCAGCTGCCTCAGATTATAGTGAAAGCGATGATGAGGATTGTGATAATAGGGAGACCTCAGAAATACAGCTGCTTACGCAATATGTGGCTGCTAACGATAAGGAGAGTAACAGCGATCATCCTAATTAATTAAATTACAGAAAATAACGATCAGCCTATCATTGCTGATAACTTTCCCATTATAGCTGTTGACATCAAACTAATAAGTGAATGCAAATGTAAAGAATTCTGCACTAGTTTTATGTCATCTAAACAAATAAGCCTCGTTAGAACTGTGTATCAAGAATTACCGAAGGACACATTTGATATGGTTGTGTTGGGACAAACTGCCACTAATATAACAAGCAAACATGTTGAATGGGCTACAATAAATCTCTGCAGTGTACTCTGTGTTACAATGTGTGTGTGTTAAACTACATAAAAATAGCTCTAGATTGAATGGTCACTTGATGAGTTGGGTTGATATTTCCGCGTCTTGATGCCCTCTGTGGTCACCCTTCATTGACCTAACCATGACCTTCTGTATAAATGGACAATTTTGAATACACTTTCAACATTTTGATAAGTTGTTGGATTGTCAGTATATGCAGTCATAGCAATATAGCTTGATGAGAAGTGCCCAGTTTCAAGCATACCCTTTTAATGTAAATCTCCAGGAAGGTGAGCTTTTAGCCACATATATTGCTGACCTTACCCTGACCTTTGGAAGGTCAACCGTCAATCAAATTTAAATAAAAATGTGTTCATCATCTTTTTCAGGGTTTTAATGTGTAGAATGTTGGGTTTCATCGATATAGGTTGAGATTAAGTGGTCTGTTGTTATGGCATTTTGATTTGTAAACAAATACCATGATTTACGATTCATGAATTGTCAACCTTATCCTGCCTAAACTCAAAACAACAGTTTTAGTTAATCATGAGACCTTCTCTATTAAATCTTGCATAGCCTGGGCATATACAATCCGATTTAAAAAATTTAAATTGCATTAAAATCCTCAGAATTTGCTGATTTTGAATCTGTATAAATAACTCAAAAATGTTGTTTTAGCACGATTGTACATTCTGACTGCCTGGGTCACATTTAGTAACGGATAGCACTGAAATAGAGGAGACAAGATAGAATGTGCCAAACAGCAAAGATCAAAAATAAAGTCAAAATGAAACTGTACAAAGTATTCAATGTAAGAACACAAAATTTAACAGTGGGTTGTTGTACCTTTCTTAAGGTACACATAAAAAGATTTTCACTTATTTCACTTAAAGCATTATATGTTGAGTTGAACATATATGAAGGCCTACATGTAGACCTATTTGAGAATATTTGATAAGACACCAAGTGACAACAGAATAAGTGTTTGAACCATGCTGATTGGGAATTTTTTTATCTCACAAGACATTATTCTCAACAGCAATCAGGGGCTTTGTGAGGCAGCAATGACATTTAAGTCAGATACGTCTGTCCAGTTAAATGCAATAAAGTACTTTTGTTACTTATGTGCCTACCATACTTATGTTTATAATAACCAAGTAGACATCATTTTAAAGTTGAACAATTGCCGACAGTTACATATATTGACCTGGAGGTTGGGAACACAAGCTAACTCAAAATTACATCTACACTTATGAGGTATATTTCCACATCTGTATTAGCTATCACTCTATATTTACTTGAATCATGGCCAAGCTGTGTTGTAACACTACTGTGACGATGGTCGCTGAGTGAGATAGTGACCTACTGCATGTCTGTGGCATCTACTCTAAATTGAAGCTCTTTATCAGAGGGCTGCCGCACCTCTATCTTGAAAACATAGAACTACTTTTACAAATCTTAACACTGCAGGAGCTGAGACAAATTTGGTAAAGCATATTTAAAATAAGAGACAATAGTCACTTGTATAACATGATGAGGTGCATAGCAGGATACACATACATGTGGTTTTACCGGATTGAATAGTTTCATATAAATTGATTTGACTGACCACTGAACCACAAGTCTTTTAGTAAAACAACATTCGACAAACCAAATGTTTAATTGTTGAAGTTCACTCTGTGTTTTATACTTGATCAAAACCAATAAACCAGATATAAGTTAAAAATCTAACCTGGTAATATTTCTTAGCCGTACAGGCATTCCTCTCGATCTAGCATGGGGTTTGACAATACACAAGAGTCAAGGTCTTACCATGGCTATAGCTGTCATTGATAAAGGCCACCATGAAATGACCTCTGGAATATCGTTTGTTGCTCTCTCTTGAGTTTGAAACATTAATGACTTACTTGTTAACAACTTCGCTAGGAAGCGCATCACTCGATTAGCTATCAATGACCAAATCTTGCAACCCAAAAGAGAGGAGACTGGACTGCGCGACCTTTAGCAGATACTGTATACTTATAACAGATATTGTAATATCAACAATTTACCAATTACTCGTATACCTGGTTTCAACCCAACTTTATCTCCAAAATAAATTGTTAGTTGCACCTTTTTAGAGTCGTGCTCCCTCAAATTTATTTTATATCATCTCAAACAAGTCTCATTTACACTATAATCTGTCAATTCCTGGTGAGAACTACTTTTTCAACAACCGACAGTACCCTTTCTTTTTTCCATTATCACTCTGGTTGTGGGCTGTATCATAGTGGAATTTTTAGTGTATTATTATATTAATTATATTATCATTATATTTTATGTGATAATGTTCTGGGATTTCAGTTCGTACTCGTATATGTTATTAATAATATTGAATAGTCTAAATGACACGCGTGTTCCTCGTATATTATTGACTGGTAAATTATTACCACATCGTTGATCAATCGAATAATAATAGGAAAAACTAATGATAAGTTACTTTACTTTAAATAAATACCTTTTCTATTGAATGATTCTGTAATCAGCGATGTCAAATATTGTGAAATCATTATTTAGTGATTAAAGATTTACGTTTGGCACAACAGGTGGGCAGTTTGATTTGTTTATTTGACATATAAAAGCAATTTGACTTTGGTCAAATTAATTTTAAATAGATAAGAGTAAACTTCAAATAAAGTGATTAGTTTTAATCCAGCTCTGCTTACGTAATCTCAACTAAACAGGCCCTAAACAATTAGCTATGATTTAGTTACTGCTACCCAAAGTATTTTGGTTCTGTGATTGTGTTGCTTCTCTTAAGGAACAAAAATATTATGTGTCAACATGTACATTGCTATTACTAATTTATCATCTACAGAGTATTGAGGATGGAAGAGGACGAAGCCAGTAGTGCAACAGTAATGAAAGCACAAAAAATGAATGCTGAAGAGTTGCTCTATCAACTCCTCAAAACATACACAGACAGAGGGCGCAGGTTTTCTCAACTAACAGTCACAGATCTGAGCAGGTACTTAGAAGGTATTTCAGAAGAAAAACGTTGCTTGATTGCTCAAAGTAAATTTGAAGATGGATCGAGTTTTCTTCATTGAACTGTTGAATACAACGAACAGCTCTTCATGTGCCTGTTAAACAGCATTCAGTCGAAGAATAGACATAAATTACTTATGGTGCAGGATAGTGAAGGACTGACATCACTACATTATGCTAGTCAGTCAGAAGATGCAGAGACAGTGGAATATGTGATGGAATCCATAGCGCCAGAGTATAGACATGCACCACTTATGGTACAGGATAATAAAGGAATGACATCACTACACTATGCTAGTCAGTCAAAATGTACAGATAAATTGAAATATGTACTGGAATCAATAGCACCAGAAAATCGACATAAATTACATATGGTGCAGGATAGTGAAGGACTGACATCACTACACTATGCTAGTCAGTCAGAAGATGCAGATACAGTGGAATATGTGATGGAATCCATAGCACCAGAGAATAGACAAACATCACTTCTGTTGCAGGATAAAAAAGGAATGACATCACTACACCGTGTTAGTCTGTCAGGAAATGCGGATACAGTGAAATATTTACTGCAATCCATAGCACCAGAGAATAGACATGCATTACTTATGGTGCAGGATAATGAAGGAATGATATCACTACACTATGCTAGTCTGTCAGAAAGTGCAGATGCAGTGAAATATGTACTGGAATCGATAGCACCAGAGAATAGGCATGCATCACTTTTGGTACAGGATAATAAAGGAATGACATCACTACTATGCTAGTCTGTCAGGAAATGTGAATACAGTAAAATATGTACTGCAATCCATAGCACCAGAGAATAGACATGCATTCCTTATGGTGCAGGATAATGAAGGAATGATATCACTACACTATGCTAGTCTGTCAGAAGGTGCCGATGCAGTGAAATATGTACTGGAATCGATAGCACCAGAGAATAGGCATGCATCACTTTTGGTACAGGATAATAAAGGGCTGACATCACTACACTATACTAGTCAGTCAGAAGGTGCAGATGCAGTGAAATATGTCCTGGAATCCATAGCACTAGAGAACAGACATGCATCACTTTTGGTACAGGATAATGAAGGAAAGACATCACTAGATTATGCAAATGACAGAGTACTATGGGTATTTAGGCATATGGTCTCCTTCCCTCAAACACATAATTTTAGCCAACAGCAAAGAATGCTGCAAGTTTCAGAGATGTAACCCCTAGTTACAATTTCTTTTCAACCCACAGAACGGTCGGTCCAAAGTATCTTATATAGTAAGCAAGATACATTCAGTCCTCGCTTTCAGAATACTTTTCCCATTGCTGCCGTTTTACCAGGAAATGGCTTCACTTCATTGCATGCTGATCTATCTTTAATGGCTCCTCCCACTCCAACGAATCCTCTAAATCTATCTTATAATACCAACTATGCCCCTCTTGTTTGCACATACCCCACTTACCTTCCCATGAACGATTCTACTTCAGCAAGAAAAGTTTCTCACTCCACTGCAACAACCAGTAGGAATTATTCTCCATCAAGCATCTCTGATAACATTGCAACAACTGTTCCCTCTATGATAGAGAGATTAGTTGAGTATGATTTACCTCATCCACCAGCTGCTTCATTCTCACAAAACGAATCAAGCATTTTCAACAGCGCCAACAATTATGTTGTTAGTCAGACAGTGCTTAACAGGAAACGGGCTTCTCCTGATCTCTTCTCTAATCAAGTAGAACCTGGTCCATCTAATACGCAGATCTTCAAGCATGAAGGTAAATAGAATATTGTAAACTTTATAAAGAGCACATCCACAGAAAGTGGTTGCAGTGCAATTAAATTTAAATTTCTCAATCTAGTAGTTTCTGATAACCCCCTCAGTTTTGAGTTAATTAGCACAAAGCATGACCAGAACTCATACATGCAGTAAGTTTATAGCTTAGTTTAGTTTCATAATTTATAATCAAACAGCTAATAGTAACTCATATACTCATAATTTATAATCAAACAGCTAATAGTAACTCATATACTCATAATTTATAATCAAACGGCTAATAGTAACTCATATACTCATAATTTATAATCAAACAGCTAATAGTAACTCATATACTCATAATTTATAATCAAACAGCTAATAGTAACTCATATACTCATAATTTATAATCAAACGGCTAATATTAACTCATATACTCATAATTTATAATCAAACAGCTAATAGTAACTCATATACTCATAATTTATAACCAAACAGCTAATAGTAACTCATATACTCATAATTTATAATCAAACGGCTAATAGTAACTCATATACTCATAATTTATAATCAAACAGCTAATAGTAACTCATATACTCATAATTTACAATCAAACGGCTACTAGTAACTCATATACTCATAATTTATAATCAAACAGCTAATAGTAACTCATATACTCATAATTTATAATCAAACAGCTAATAGTAACTCATATACTCATAATTTATAATCAAACAGGTAATAGTAACTCATATACTCATGATTTATAATCAAACAGCTAATAGTAACTCATATACTCATAATTTATAATCAAACAGCTAATAGTAACTCATATACTCATAATTTATAATCAAACAGCTAATAGTAACTCATATACTCATAATTTATAATCAAACAGCTAATAGTAACTCATATACTCATAATTTACAATCAAACAGCTACTAGTAACTCATATACTCATAATTTATAATCAAACGGCTAATAGTAACTCACATACTCATAATTTATAATCAAACAGCTAATAGTAACTCATATACTCATAGTTTATAATCAAACAGCTAATAGTAACTCATATACTCATAATTTACAATCAAACAGCTACTAGTAACTCATATACTCATAATTTATAATCAAACGGCTAATAGTAACTCATATACTCATAATTTATAATCAAACGGCTACTAGTAACTCATATACTCATAATTTATAATCAAACAGCTAATAGTAACTCATATACTCATAATTTATAATCAAACAGCTAATAGTAACTCATATACTCATAATTTATAATCAAACAGCTAATAGTAACTCATATAGTCATAATTTACAATCAAACGGCTAATAGTAACTCATATACTCATAATTTACAATCAAACGGCTAATAGTAACTCATATACTCATAATTTATAATTAAACAGCTAATAGTAACTCATATACTCATAATTTATAATCAAACAGCTAATAGTAACTCATATACTCATAATTTACAATCAAACAGCTAATAGTAACTCATATACTCATAATTTATAATCGAACAGCTAATAGTAACTCATATATTCATAATTTATAATCAAACAGCTAATAGTAACTCATACACTCATAATTTACAATCAAACAGCTACTAGTAACTCATATACTCATAATTTATAATCAAACGGCTAATAGTAACTCATATACTCATAATTTACAATCAAACAGCTACTAGTAACTCATATACTCATAATTTATAATCAAACGGCTACTAGTAACTCATATACTCATAATTTATAATCAAATAGCTAATAGTAACTCATATACTCATAATTTATAATCAAACGGCTACTAGTAAATCATATACTCATAATTTATAATCAAACAGCTAATAGTAACTCATATACTCATAATTTATAATCAAACAGCTAATAGAAACTCATATACTCATAATTTACCATCAAACAGCTACTAGTAACTCATATACTCATAATTTATAATCAAACGGCTAATAGTAACTCATATACTCATAATTTATAATCAAACAGCTAATAGTAACTCATATACTCATAATTTATAATCAAACAGCTAATAGTAACTCATATACTCATAATTTATAATCAAACAGCTAATAGAAACTCATATACTCATAATTTACCATCAAACAGCTACTAGTAACTCATATACTCATAATTGATAATCAAACGGCTAATAGTAACTCATATACTCATAATTTATAATCAAACAGCTAATAGTAACTCATATACTCATAATTTATAATCAAACAGCTAATAGTAACTCATATACTCATAATTTATAATCAAACAGCTAATAGTAACTCATATAGTCATAATTTACAATCAAACAGCTAATAGTAACTCATATACTCATAATTTACAAGCAAACGGCTAATAGTAACTCATATACTCATAATTTATAATTAAACAGCTACTAGTAACTCATACACTCATAATTTATAATCAAACGGCTAATAGTAACTCATATACTCATAATTTATAATCAAACAGCTACTAGTAACTCATATACTCATAATTTATAATCAAACAGCTAATAGTAACTCATATACTCATAATTTATAATCAAACAGCTAATAGTAACTCATATACTCATAATTTATAATCCAACAGCTAATAGTAACTCATATACTCATAATTTATAATCAAGCAGCTAATAGTAACTCATATACTCATAATTTATAATCAAACAGCTAATAGTAACTCATATACTCATGATTTATAATCAAACAGCTAATAGTAACTCATATACTCATAATTTATAATCAAACAGCTAATAGTAACTCATATACTCATAATTTATAATCAAACAGCTAATAGTAACTCATATACTCATAATTTACAATCAAACGACTAATAGTAACTCATATACTCATAATTTATAATCAAACAGCTAATAGTAACTCATATACTCATAACTTATAATCAAACAGCTAATAGTAACTCATATACTCATAATTTATAATCAAACAGCTAATAGTAACTCATATACTCATAATTTATAATCAAACGGCTAATAGTAACTCATATACTCATAATTTATAATCAAACGTCTACTAGTAACTCATATACTCATAATTTATAATCAAACAGCTAATAGTAACTCATATACTCATAATTTATAATTAAACAGCTACTAGTAACTCATATATTCATAATTTATAATCAAACAGCTAATAGTAACTCATATACTCATAATTTATAATCAAACAGCTAATAGTAACTCATATACTCATAATTTATAATCAAACGGCTAATAGTAACTCATATACTCATAATTTATAATCAAACAGCTAATAGTAACTCATATACTCATAATTTATATTCAAACGGCTACTATCAACTCATATACTCATAATTTACAATCAAACGGCTAATAGTAACTCATATACTCATAATTTATAATCAATTGGCTAATAGTAACTCATATACTCATAATTTATAATCAAACAGCTAGTAGTAACTCAAATATTCATAATTTATAATCAAACAGCTAATAGTAACTCATATAATCATAATTTACAATCAAACAGCTAATAGTAACTCATATATTCATAATTTACAATCAAACAGCTACTAGTAACTCATATACTCATAATTTATAATCAAACAGCTAATAGTAACTCATATACTCATAATTTATAATCAAACGGCTAATAGTAACTCATATACTCATAATTTATAATCAAACGTCTACTAGTAACTCATATACTCATAATTTATAATCAAACAGCTAATAGTAACTCATATACTCATAATTTATAATTAAACAGCTACTAGTAACTCATATATTCATAATTTATAATCAAACAGCTAATAGTAACTCATATACTCATAATTTATAATCAAACAGCTAATAGTAACTCATATACTCATAATTTATAATCAAACGGCTAATAGTAACTCATATACTCATAATTTATAATCAAACAGCTAATAGTAACTCATATACTCATAATTTATATTCAAACGGCTACTATCAACTCATATACTCATAATTTACAATCAAACGGCTAATAGTAACTCATATACTCATAATTTATAATCAATTGGCTAATAGTAACTCATATACTCATAATTTATAATCAAACAGCTAGTAGTAACTCAAATATTCATAATTTATAATCAAACAGCTAATAGTAACTCATATAATCATAATTTACAATCAAACAGCTAATAGTAACTCATATATTCATAATTTACAATCAAACAGCTACTAGTAACTCATATACTCATAATTTATAATCAAACAGCTAATAGTAACTCATATACTCATAATTTATAATCAAACGGCTAATAGTAACTCATATACTCATAATTTACAATCAAACAGCTAATAGTAACTCATATACTCATAATTTATAATCAAACAGCTACTAGTAACTCATATACTCATAATTTATAATTAAACTACTAATAGTAACTCATATACCATAAGTCTTCATGCTCAAGCTGGGCGGCTTGCGCTCACAATTGAATGACTCACGAAGGAAAAAATAACCTTCCAACAAGCCGCCCTTACCAACAAGCGGCAAATGCCCACAGACTGGGGCTAACGACTGAGGTTTTGTCGTCCTTTATTCTTTCGAGAGCGAGAGTGTTGAGACGGGTTTCAATATACCTCCATCCTCTTGAATAAGAAAACAGGTTACATCAATACACGTGAAAAGAATGTTTTTTTACTTCCAAGTTCGAATTAAAATTCCTGAGCCCTTGCATCAAGAACTTACTTGCCATGTCCAGCTAGATTTTTATTGCGCTGTTTAAGGGTTTCATGTTTATGAAAAGATGCTGGTCAAGAATGAAAAGGTGTCAATAACCTATGGCTATGGTGAGTTAAACATACCTCATCATCTTCATAGATATAAGTTTTGTTTGGAATTTAAACTTATTTTTAAAAAAATACAAAAAAAAACACCCAAAAAATCTAATGTCATGAATCCAAACTAAATGAAATCTTCACTGATAATTTGAATAAGATTGTGAGGTTAGCAGGTATTAACACGCTCCTAACCACGTGTCTCTCACTCGTGTGTCACAAATTCATCTCGACTTAGAGCAATACATTTTTCTTTAGTCTAAAGTATTCCATAAACATGGCCTTGAAAATAAACGAGTAGGTCGTCAAAACCCCCGTACATAAAAGTGTATCATGATTGCGATTCTTTGGTTATAGCGCGGGAGCTGAGCAGAGACCGCATTTATCGAGAAGCCGCCTTGAGCCCCACGTAAGTTGTAAAAGAATGGCCTTAGCCCGCGCTCTATGATTTCAAACTGCAACTTGAGCATGAAGACTTCCGGTACTCATAATATATAATCAAACAGCTTATAGTAACTTATATACTCAATATAAGGGCTTCAGATGAATAAAACGCTAATGTTTTAGGTGACTATCACTTCATACAACCATTAATTTAAAACTAAAGAATGTGAATAGACATGCCAACATCCCAAATCATTACATTCATTAAAAGGACATCATTTGGCACAAACATTCTGGTAACAATTTGTTGCCAATCAATCAGTAACTGTATATAGCATTATTATCTCCGATGTACTTCAGTTCAGTTGGTGAAGAGCTTTTATTATATCATTAGGTTAGCATTAGCATAGGTTCTTTGGAATGTACAAACTGATTCTACTTTATACATTTATTGCAGCCATGATTGAAGGCAGTACAGTTAAACTCATTGTAGAGGAGCGACGGTTTGTCTTTATGTTTGACAGTTCTCGGAGTGTAGGAGAGTTCACTAGAGAAGTACAAAATACAACTGGATATGAATGCGTAATCTCATCTCAAGGTTGGTGTACTTTGCTGACTATAATCTTTGACTCATTCTAATAGTTCATACTTCTGGTTAAATGTCATTGGTCACACAAACTGCTCCGACCATCAACTACATGTAGTATAAACTAAATACAATTATTACTCTGGATGATCTGAACAGAATAGTTGGACGCCGAGGTTATTCAGTTCTGTTAGCTACCTCAGCAGCAGGACTTTTTACATTAGATGAAAAGGAGGGTGCTCACTTTTGGATTGGACTCAGGTAAATAAGTAATGAGTAAACTATAACCCCTGTTCTTATAAAATGGAAGTTTTAGTTTTCAATATCATTTGTGGCATTTCTAGCTAACAGCCTTTAGTAACCTTTTACTTTCTGTTTGCGGTCTTTGTTCAAATCAGTACCTTAAATAATGCTAATCTAGTGTAAGGCATTTGAATGAATCACATTTGCTTCCAATGTACAAAATAAAGGAAGTTTCACACAAAAATCAAGCAGCAATTGTGTCAACATATATAGCTACCCTTTGAACTCAGTAGACACAGCCTGAATGGTAGTACTGACTAACTAGTGACAGCCAGAATGGTACTACTACCGTTTTATTATCAGATGGATGTGAGCAGTGACAGACCTGTACAGTTTTTACAAGCCTCCAGAGGAAGTACATGTATTATGTGAACAAAGTCTATTTAACAGGAAGTAAACTGTAGGCACATTCTGTTCCAAGCTGCTCATGTTTCTAATGACATAAATATAATTGATTAGATGGATTTAATTACAGTGATGCTGTACTTCTTGGAGTTCTAGTTTTTCCCTTTACCAATTCTGCTGGAAACTCTAAAATCATCATAACATCAAGTAAGTTATCTTACACCAAGTGCATCTCTAAGCTTTGCTGCTAATGTAGGTTAGGGTTGGTCTTTAGTATGTGTAGAAACAGGAGTATAATTTGTACTAACCACCCCTAGTTTTAGAAGGTTGCAGTAATAAAATATCTCAATATAAATGTTGTAAAACATAAATTAAAATAATTTTTCAGGAGGAAATGTTGAACAGGTAGATGCCAGTTGCCTGGAAAAACTACTTGTACATAGCTCTATCAGCAAGTTGAATAAATTCAGCAGAGGTATGCAGAGATGGTTGTGCTGCCTGTTGTCACAGGTTGTACATTGTTGCCTATTATAGTGACTTGTGGAGTGCTGTCTATTATAGTGGCTCATAGAGTACTGTCTATTACAGTGACATGTAGAGTGGTGTCTATTTTAGTGACTTGTAGAGTGCTGTATTTTATAGTGACTTGTATATTCTGCCTACTATAGTGACTTGTAGAGTGCTGTCTATTATACTGACTTGTAGCGTGCTGTCTATTATAGTGACTTGTATAGTGCTGCCTACTATAGTGACTTGTAGGGTGCTGTCTATAATAGTGACTTGTAGAGTGCTGCCTACTATAGTGGCTTGTAGAGTGCTGTCTATTATAGTGACTTGTAGAGTTCTGCCTATTATAGTGACTTGTAGAGTGCTGTCTATTATAGTAACTTGCATAGTGCTGCGTACTACAGTGACTTGTAGAGCACTGTCTATTATAGTGACTTGTATAGTGCTGCCTACTATAGTGACTTGTAGGGTGCTGTCTATAATAGTGACTTGTAGAGTTCTGCCTACTATAGTGGCTTGTAGAGTGTTGCCTATTACTGTGACAGGTATAGTGCGGCTTACTATAGTGACTTGTAAAGTGCTGTCTATTATAGCGACTTGTAGAGTTCTGCCTATTATAGTGACTTGTAGAGTGCTGTCTATTATAGTAACTTGTATATTTTTGCCTACTATAGTGACTTGTAGAGTGCTGCCTATTATAGTGACTTTTAAAGGGCTGACTATTACAGTGACTTGTATAGTACTGCCTACTATAGTGACTTGCAGAGTGCTGTCTATTATGGTGACTTGTAGAGTGATGCCTATTATAGTGACTTGTAGAGTGCTGGCTATTACAGTGACTTGTAGAATGCTGCCTGTTATAGTGACTTGTACAGTGCTGTCTATTACAGTGACTTGTAGAGTGATGCCTATTATAGTGACTTGTAAAGTGCTGTATATTATAGTGATTTGTAGAGTGCTGCTTATTATAGTGACTTGTAGAGTGCTGTCTATTGCAGTGACTTGTGGAGTGATGCCTATTATAGTGACCTGTAGCGTGCTGACTATTAGAATGATTAATAGAAATGTTGTTTAAGAGTTATCTTTGTTAACTACATAAGTTACAGATATCATTCTAAATAAATACCAACACTTTAACCAGTACTGTATATGGAAAGTGGAGAGGGGCATTTTGGTTAATTGACGACGGCTATACTAGCCCAAGTACTTGAAGTCTGAGCTTTTGTACTTGGTTAACCGAATAGGCTATACTAGCCTTAGTACTCACAAAACTGAAATTCTGCTGTGTTCAGTACATGATTTTAACTATTGAACCTGATTTGCCAGCTAAATAAGAACACTGGTTGGTGGTTTTTGAATTTAATACAATGTTAGTCAGTTTTGCAAACAGCAACACCTCAGAATACTCACATAGCTTTAGTTTGCCCATTCTGCTTCATATCATATCTATTAGTACAACTAAGTTTATGGCTCTTTTATAGTAAAACAGATTTTACGCAATCGACTTTGCTTGATAGCTACTTGTATTTAATGTTTTACTAGTATCATAAAGCCTACAAACATTTTATAGTCTTGCACATTATCTTCTGTAAGCAGGCTGCTAGAACGTTTGCTTTCTTCTACCAAACAAAAAGATTGGTAAGGTTATAGCAGAAAATAGAACATTGTTAGTAATTGATTCAGGAGATTGTTTCTTTGAATAGCAAACAAGTTTTCTAAGAAAACCACTTGGTCACAATAAACAGTTCTCAAGTACTAAAGTGCCAATTATGTTTACAATGTGTATTACAAGTGTCGAGTGGTAAGTTTAACTAAACAGACATTTGAGATTTAAAAGTTGGTGTTACCTTATCTATTGATGAGTATAAATACATCATGTAAGCCTCAGATAGTATGATAGATACTTCTACCTATTTTGATGAACAAATGCTACTGATTGAGAAGATTTTACTGTAACACAACTGTAATACGTCCAACTTATTTCATCTGTTAAAATGATATTAAGCTGCATCTACAGTTACAGTGACTAATATCAAGCAGGTGATTGAGTTGTTCACGTCTGTACATGAGCAAGTATAGATTGTTGGGACTATCAATGCTGCCCTTAAGGAGATTGGTATGGACAGGAAGACTATAGAAAGGTTCAAGAACATATACTATCTGAATCTGACAAATAGCAACAGGTTGAGTGAGGTTGGTACGCCGTTAAACTTCACAATAATATATTGAGAAGGAAAAGTTATTGATCTTTATATAACTTTGTGGTAAGAGATGAAAAATAACTTAAAAAAGACGTGGGAATAAAAAAAACTGGAATTTTAAAGTAAATGAAAACTGAGAAAGATTATCACAGTGTATGCACAAGTTTTTAAAAATCATTAGGATATTGTGGAGGACCGGGACATACATGTATATTTTTTACTGCACTTATATATATATCCGCACTAGCATTTACCCGAACCTCTCGAACTGCCTTTTTATTATATAACCATATTACTGAACTGCCCTTTTTGTTATATAACCATACGTTTATCTTGTACTAATCCTGTTATATCTTGCATATCCTTTGTGCTATAAATAGATCGGTAGGCGGAGCTAGACTATAGGCGCTGGCTATATAAGCCAGCGCAGTAAATAGGCAAGGGGTGCTTGATTCCACTCATACTTGTGAACACTTGTATTGAAGATATCGTTAATAAACTGCTATATACTCATGCGAACTGATTCTATTGACGCCTGCCTGGTTGGCTTACCGATGGTACAAGCAGGCTCATAGCAACCATCAGACGGAACTGCCAGGGTGACTCTAAGAAGGCTAGAAGGCGATCCACGGCTTGTCTAGACTCGATCGGGTGTGCCATGGCACAAGAGATCCAGTCCTAAGACCAGCCATTAGCGGATCTAGACTAGCCTGAGATAGAGATCCAGAGACAGGCCGGGGGTTTGGTTTCGGAGCAGGCCTGACTACTAGGTCCTTGTCTTGGACTGACTTGACCGCCGCGGGCAGGTCAATCAGGCCTCGGACAAGGCCGGCCAGTAGCCCAGGTTGCGACTCCCTTGTTAGGAAGTAAAGCTGACTCAGCTACCGGAGTCAGATCCTTTACACTGGTGGCAGCAGTGGGATATGCTGAACCCACAACAGGACAACTAACAGGGACTAAAGATGACGCAGGTATGGCCAGACGGACTCGCAGCGCGGAAAGACCAGAAGCTCTCCGAACGGAGGGACTAGGAGGTCTAGAGCGACTGGCAGGCGTCTTGGAAAGACTGCTCGTCAACCAGGGAACACAGGGACCCCCTGCACCCAGAGAAACATTCAGAGCCCCAGAATATGATGGGAATAGCGATGTAGAGGCCTTCATCAGGCAGTTCAACGATGTAGCCGTTGCAAATGACTGGGGGCCAGGGTCCGTGCTGCTACACATCCGAGAGAGACTGCGAGGGCAGGCTAAGGACTGTGGACACGGACAGACCATACACGCCGTATTTAACAACCTCCGGGCCAGGTTTGGACTGACGCCCAAAGAAGCCAGAGCCAAACTGCAGGGCCTGAAAAAGGACCAGCACGCCACACTATTTGAGCACGCCACCCAAATAGAGAAGCTGACTGACATCGCGTTTGGGGAAATGTCGGATCGCCTGAAAGAAGAGATGGCCGTGGACACGTTCTGTGGTTCGCTGGGTAATGTTTATTTACAGAGGCATCTGCTAGCGGTGCCTACCCCTACGTTAGAGGCAGCCGTGAGAGCAGGGAACGAGTACTTACAGGTTCGACCTAGTATACCGTCTCACCAAGCCCAACCTTTCAGGTCGGACGTCAGGGCAGTCCAGCCGGATGAGACAGGGCAGGGCGAAGGAGAACGGGCCCCCGAAGAGCCGGTTGTGGTGGCTAGGACCACCCCGAATACCCTCGAGCTGTTGTTGACCTTGGTGACAGACCTAGCCAAAGAAGTGGCCAAGTTAAAGTTGTACATCCATCGACTGCAGCCTATTCCAGAAAGCGGGGCAAAGAAAAAGGAAATGGCGAGATGCTGGGGGTGCAACCAGGAAGGCCACTGGAGGAGAAGTTGTCCGCGGAGGCAAGCAAATCAGGGGATGCCCTATAGGCAGGACCAGGGAAACGCCTACGGCCCGCAGCAGTAGGTCTACCTGCTGGCTGCACGAGGGCACCCGGACACGAAAAACACAGACAGCTTAACAAAACAAGTTGAAGGGAATCTGGGGTTGACCCGGAGGGTTGGCAGCATCCGGCTAGAACGGCGGCACCGGTCAGGAGACCCCCGGCAGAGACGATTCCCGTCTACAACCCATACCGAAGTCTATGGGAACTGGACGAGAGAGAAGAGGAATGCGAGGCGAGCCCCCGAAACTCGCCGCAGGCGGCCAAACAGGCACAGCGGCAGTACCTCCACCAGATCCAGAGACAGGGCGAGAGAAGAAGAGTTTATGGACGTACCGGAGAACCAGAGAGGCCACCCAGAGGCCGGGAAAGGCCAGGGCGGAAGGGAGGTCCGACTAGGGCCGAGCACCCCGAGCAATCTGGGCAGCAAGGGTCGGGACAGAGAGCGGACTCAGTGGTAACTGAAGCTCTCGAGAGACCAACGCTGTACAGATCAGGAAGGGGGGAGCTTGCGACCCAGATGGAACCCCACCTTAAACCTAGACAGGTTAGGTCGGAGAGAGATGGGCCCACCGGCGCTGATCCGTTCAGGAGATCCGTATCAACCGGATCGGGATAGAACGAGGACTCAGCAATGGCGGAGCATCTCCAGAGACCGGAGTATCACGAACCCAGAGGCGAAAGGGGCTGGGATAAAGCCGAACCCCCCAGGAGGCAGGTACTCAAAGAGGGACGGGGGCCGACCCGAGGCGGCCATCTCCGAGGAGGGAATCTAGGTCAACACATGAGTCCGGTGTCGGGTCCGACAGGCCGGTACGGGGAGAGCACAAGGCCAGCTACTCCCGAGGAAAGCCTGGAGGACCAACTCAAAAAGAGTCCACCACCGGACAGGCCTAGGAGACGTCCGAGGAGGCAAAAATCGGAAGAGATGCGCGATACCACCACGGCGGAGGAAGAGTTGCCAAGGGTTGGGGCTTTGGAAAAACCCCATAAGTCAAGCTACTTCCTACCTGGAAAGGTAGAGAGGCAAGACCTACTGTTTCTCATAGACACCGGCTGCAACACTAACCTACTCTCCAAAAAGGTGTTCGACAGAATGCCGGAGCGGGTGAAGGTGCAGTTGGAAGAGAATGACCGGTACGGACTCACGGCAGATGGTAGCAATCTCCAGTTTTATGGACTGATAAGGCTAACCGGAAGGATCAGGGACGTGGCTATAGAGGAGAACTTCCTCGTAAGCCAGATCAGCGAAGATGCTATTCTGGGTATGCCTTTCCTGATCTCCCACAAGTGTCAGATTGAATTTGGCCGACCCGTCATTTCCCTAAGGAATAGGCAACTTACTTGCACCGACAAGTACGGGAGGATAATGGTGTCCAACGTTCACGCCTGGAAGAAGGTTACTATCCCTCCCTTGTCGGAAGTAAGAGTGACGGGGAAGATTTCCACCAAAAATTATGTTCCGGTGGGCTTGATAGAGGGCTCTGATCCACACATACCCGTAGCCTGTAGCCTGAATTGGCCTGGAGAGAGAGGTGATGTCACTATACGATGCCTGAACCCCGGACATCAACCTATAGAGTTGGGCGCCGGATACGTCATTGGCTCATACACGGCTGTTGAAGAAGAGGACATACAGACGGATCTCTGGTCTGGAACACGGGAGCCTCGACGAATCAGGAGTGGGGTGTGCCGCTGTACGGACGGGGGAAGCCGTCTCGGGTCACCTGGTTGAGTTGTATCGGCAGGCCCTTCCAGGATGCCGGCACGAAGGAGAGAGGCATAGCTTGGCCTATCTTCTGACCAGGTACCAAGACGTGTTCAGCAAGTATGATGGCGACGTAGGAAGGACCGACCAAATAGCCCACAGCATACCCCTGATGGAGGGTGCCAGGCCGGTCAGACAACCCCCCCATCAGTTGGGACCCCTCAAAGAGGCAGAAGCGGATAAGCAAGTACAGGAACTGCTGGAAAAGGGTTTGATCGCGCCTGCCAATGGAGCATGGAGTTCCCCGGTCGTCATGGTGAGGAAGAAGGATGGCGGATGGAGATTTTGTATTGACTATCGACAACTGAATGCGGTCACCCAACAGGATGCGTACCCCATTCCTAGGATTGATGAGAGCCTGGACGCCCTGGCGGGAAGCCGATTTTTTAGTACGTTGGATCTGACCAGTGGATACTGGCAAGTATGGTTAGATCCGGACGCCCAAGAGAAATCCGCCTTTGCCACGAGAAGTGGGTTGTGGAAGTGGAAGGTACTGCCCTTCGGATTGACGTCGGCCCCTGCCACCTTCCAAAGACTGATGGAGTCTGTACTCCACGGGCTCCATTGGAAAACCCTCTTGTTATACTTGGACGACATCATCGTAATGGCTCCGGACTTCGAGACGCACTTGGCCCGTTTGGGAGAAGTCCTCCAGAGACTCGCCGCCGCGCAGCTGAAACTGAAGCCCTCTAAATGCGAGCTCCTCCAGAGGAAAGTGAGGTATCTTGGCCATGTGGTGAGCCCGGAAGGAGTGTCCACGGACCCAGAAAAGGTAAAAGCAGTGGCCGAATGGCAGACCCCTCGAAATATAAAGGAACTGCAGGCCTTCCTGGGGACCACGGGGTACTACCGGCAGTACCTGAGAGATTACGCCACTAATGCCAAACCACTCACGATCTTGACTAGCAAAGGGAAGCCTTGGAGGTGGGGAGAAGAAGAACAGCAGGCATTCGAGACCCTCCGACAAGGCCTGATCTCGGCACCAGTGCTGGGGTATCCCAACCCAAAGAGTCAATATACTCTGGACACCGATGCCAGTAATGTGGGAGTGGGGGCCGTCCTGTCCCAGAACCAAGGGGGTAGGGAGACCGTGGTGGCATACTACAGCAAGACCCTCAGCCCAGCAGAACAAAATTACTGTGTGACGCGCCGAGAGCTCCTGACAGTAGTAAAAGCCGTCAAACACTTCCGGCCCTACTTGTATGGTCAACAGTTCGTGCTCCCCACGGACCATGCCTCCCTGAGATGGTTGTGTAGGAGACGGGAGCCGTCGGCTCAAGTAGCTCGGTGGCTGGAGATTCTGTCGGAATTCTCGTACCTACTAGAACACCGATCAGGGGCCAAGCACGGGAATGCCGACGGCCTGAGTCGACAGGTCTGCCCAAATGACTGTCGACAGTGTATCCAAATAAAGGAGCGAGACGGGGGCCTAGCAAACAGGCATTGCTGGAAGGAGAGTCTGACACCGTGGCCGCAATTAAGCTACCAGGGGACCGAAATTTCCGACAGCTGGTGCAGAGCCAAGTGGAAGGGACACAAGCCGTGGCTAGGATGTACTGGGCAGTAAAAAATGATCAAGAGCTACCAGAGGAGGAGCTGACTCTAGGGAGTAATGAGCTCCGGATCCTACATAAAAGACGGGAAGCTCTGAGGTTGTCCCCCAACGGCGTCCTGGAGGTCAGACTAACGACGGACGGCCACCCCAGATGGTGTACCCTATGTCCTCGGGCGGACCGGAACCGGGTGATGTGGGACACGCACAGGCTTGCCCACGCGGGGGTTCACAAGACCGTAAAAAGACTACTGCTCAATTGGTACTGGCCGGGACTGAATGCCGACGTGAGACGACTCATCAAGACGTGTGAGATCTGTCAGGTGGCAAAGACCGGTGGGAATCACGCAACCAAGAGCAGACACCGATTATACGCCGGGCGACCATGGCAGAAGTTAGCGGTCGACCTGGTGGGACCGATGCCAGTGACTAACCGGGGGAATAAGTGGATCCTAGTGATTAGAGACCACTTCTCCAGATGGCAGGATGCAATAGCGATTCCGGATGCAACTGCCCCGGTGGTAGCCACGACTCTGGATGAAAGGGTGTTCTGTTATTTTGGCCTACCCGAGGAATTACACTCTGACCAAGGGGCCCAATTTGAGTCTAAACTCATGGGAGAATTATGTAGCCTATGGAACGTAGACAAAACACGGACTACACCATACCACCCCCAGGGGAATGGCGTAGTGGAAAGAAACAATCGGAGCCTAGGAGATTCCTTAAGAGCCTTGCTCCTGCGCCGTGGACCTACGGAATGGGACTTGTTGCTACCACAGATAATGAGGGCTTTCCGAGGCACTCCCCACTCCGCCACGGGAGAAACCGCGAATTACATGATGATGGGCAGAGAACTGCGATTGCCAGACCAGCTCTCAGAACCCGTTGCAGTCATTGGCCAGGCGGTACAACCCTACGTACTGGAACTGGCCAGCCGACTGGAGGAAATGTATGAAATCCTCCGGGAACGCCAGATGAAGATCCGAGTGGAGGATGAAGAGGAGCCCCCGTTGTTTGAGGCAGGTGACTTGGTACTGCTGGTCAACAAGAGATGTAGACGAGGAGAAAACCCCAAGTTACAGCCCAAATATGTGGGACCCTATACAGTCACTAGGTGTAATCTTAACCATACTTACCAAGTGGAAAGACAAGGACAAATATCAGTACAAAACGAGGAGAGACTAAAACCATACTATGCGTGTCCGGAGGCGGATGGGAGGGCCCCGGCCACCAAGGAACCCTCCAGGAGACCAAACATGAGAGGTGCCACTGGACGGAGAGAGAGGAGGCTGGAAGGGCTAGAAGAGATGCTGCCCACAGTAGAGTACACTAGAAGGGAGCCCCCTCCGCCAACGCGGCAAGAGAGGATGGAACCGCCCCCGGATATGGACAGTGACACATTCAGGAGACGACTTCTGGAGGTCCTGGCCAGGGAGAGAGGGTCTGCCTCGGGCAGTCACGATCCTACCGAGGGGGTTGGAGAGGCAACAGAGCAACCCGGTGTATCCAACACAGAACTAGAGGAACCCAGTCTCGGGCCCTGTCCCGAACCCCGGTGGAGCCTTCCGGGCAGGATCTGACAGAAGGAGAGGCAGACAACACCTCAGTTGATGAGACCTCCGACTCCGGGGTCACAGAGCAAAGGGATCTGCCTCAACCCGACGTTTCTATACCAGCACCAGCTGAAGAAGAGGTGCGAATAAACCCAGAACCAAGGGGAGCAGAAAATAGTATGGGAGAAAGACGAGACAGGAGACCCCGGCGAATGGTGGGACCTCCCATCAGATACGGCCAGACTGTGTGCCACCAAATTGACCCTGAAGACGAAGGATCGGAAGCCAGAGAAAGACAGGCCGAACTCAGGGAACGGTACCAGTCTACCAAAGTTATGGTGGAAAAACAGGAAACCTTGATAGAGAGGGAAGGCCTGAGGACGAATCTAGAACTGATGTCTCAATACACAATTTTAAAAGAGTCAGTTGCCGAGCTAGAAGAAATGATGGCCGCGAGCCAACACGTGGAAGAGCAACCAGAATCAATCATATCTGACCGAAACATCTCGGAAAAGGGGGCGGAGATGGAGGCAGACAAAGAAAATCAAAGAGGAGAGGAACCGTCCGGCAATGAAGGCCTTCGACAGCAGACTCCGGACGGCAGAAGTTTTCAGGAACAAGAGCACAAGCGCGACGTTTTCCGCTGAAAACATTCTCTTAATTGTTCACCCCTGGCCAAACAATTGGGGGGGGGGAAAGAGTGGAGGACCGGGACATACATGTATATTTTTTACTGCACTTATATATATATCCGCAATAGCATTTACCCGAACCTCTCGAACTGCTTTTTTATTATATAACCATATTACTGAACTGCCCTTTTTGTTATATAACCATACGTTTATCTTGTACTAATCCTGTTATATCTTGCATATCCTTTGTGCTATAAATAGATCGGTAGGCAGAGCTAGACTATAGGCGCTGGCTATATAAGCCAGCGCAGTAAATAGGCAAGGGGTGCTTGATTCCACTGATACTTGTGAACACTTGTATTGAAGATATCATTAATAAACTGCTATATACTCATGCGAACTGATTCTATTGACGCCTGCCTGGTTGGCTCACCGATGGTACAAGCAGGCTCATTGCAACCATCAGACGGAACTGCCAGGGTGACTCTAAGAAGGCTAGAAGGCGATCCACGGCTTGTCTAGACTCGATCGGGTGTGCCATGGCACAAGAGATCCAGTCCTAAGACCAGCCATTAGCGGATCCAGACTAGCCTGAGATAGAGATCCAGAGACAGGCCGGGGGTTTGGTTTCGGAGCAGTTAGTTTAGCTAGTTTAGTTAGCTAGTTTAGCAGTGCAGAAGAAAAGTTGAGGCCAGAAAGTATTGTGGAAGGTGTTGGACACCTAGAAGATGTTCGTTCCATTGAAAGCAACAATCAGAACGCAGCTATCTGATCATAACGGGAAATATTTTGGTTTTAAAAATGTCAATTTTTTGTTTCTGCATGTAATATAAGTATTGTTTTTTTATGTCACTTGTCCATGAATATACATCTGTATCATTTTATAGATTATTGTTGTATACCATATAAATACGCAGATTTATAGCGTGTTATTTAATAGCATCTTGCGGCTATAATAGTAATATGGCTTACAACGGATCAATGCTCATAACTCTACTTCTATTGCACATGAAAAGGTAGTTTTGGCTGCAAACTTTAGCAAACATAACAATGAGTGCAATGAGCCTTTATTCAACAATGTTAAATATAGATATAAAATAAAAATATGTCTTCAAGTTTATAATGAAATACAAATATAAATGCCAAAAAATTGCAAAGAAGGAAACAGGCTATATTATCGTCACAGGTCAATTGCAAGCAATAGATATCAACTGGTAGAGATATTTTTCAGTTATTTGATGCACATAATTTTATTAAGAGATGTTTGACAAGTTAGAGGTAAGTTAGCCGATTTTATTATTGCATTCAAACGTTTAATATCGGTCCAGCGGAAAAAAGTGGGCAAAACATAAGCGAAATTTGCTTCGCACATGTTAGAGCTAAATTTACCGTCTGAAAATTCTGATGAGCCAATTGAAAAATAGATCGCCGGCCTCTATTTACACTCCGCCTACAATTGACCGCCACTATAGAGGTAAGGTTGAAAACTAGCGCACCATGGCGTTCAATTAGAGGTTATACAGTATATATCATTGTCCTTACTACATTTAATAACAACCTCTGATAGTGAGGTAACAATTATATATCATTATCCTTACTACAATTAATAACAGCCTCTGACAATAAGGTAACACTTACGTATATGTATCAGTGTCCTTACTGCATTTAATAACAACCTATGACAGTAAGGTATCAGTTATATATAATTTTTCTCATCACTTTCATAAAGTATTTGCTTGTTTCATAAAATGCTCTCACATAATTATTAATTATATCTTTGTCATGTGAAAGTGTAAGGTTTGAATTTGATTTCCAGACTGACTTCAATAACCTGAGGATTACCCTCTTTTATAAATAAGATTTTCTCCGGAGCTTTTATTGATGTGTTATCTATTAGTAGTTGTTATTATCTATAGCTTGAGAGAGAGAGTGGCGCAGTAAGGATAAAAAGGGAACTCTACAGGACTTGAATAAAATGGCAGAAGAGGAAATAGACAGGAGTCCTCTTAAAAAACTAGCTGAAGAAGGAAAAGCTACTTTATTTGGCGCCATAAACAAAAACTGACAAAATAAAGTAAGGAAGGACAACTGATGATCTGAATTTTTTTCATGCAACTCTAAATCAAATCTTTTTAAAAGTTATCTTCTTTGCTCATATTGATATTTTATAAATATTTCAGCAAGCCATCGTAGCATGTTTGACAAAACAACTTGGTTACTAAGTCATGCAGAAGTGAGTAAGTTGATCACCTGACAAAAATAATTATGCAAAAACCAAGAGATGCCCATGTAGTTTTCTTTATAGCCACAGTTATAGTAACTGGGTGAAATATATGAACATAATATAGTGTCATTAAACAACCATTTGCATGAAATAGAGTATTGCTACTCGGACCAAAAAGTATGCGATTCTGGCAATAGTAATATCAGTAATTATAAAATATTAGTTAGAGACCAAATAATGCTGTATAATACACTATTAATTGATCTCTTATTTATTAGGTTATAAAGAAATGATGCACCATGTATGGGTCCGCTCCCTGAAGCTAACCACCACTGAGTTTATGTATTTCTTGAGTAACTCGAGTAAACTCATACAGGGTTATTAACTCTAAATAGCCTAAGCTCCTAAAGTTTAGTCAAGTAATTAACTTGTGCAAATATAACAAGTAATTTAACATTAATTTTCAGGCACATCGTATCTTTAAATTGCATAATTTAGTTGCATATCAAACAAGTAATTTTAAAGCTGTCACAAAGTATATATTGCAATAGTAACTTTAATAGTTGGTAATACATGGAAGTAATTTTCTTACTTGGAATTTAGAGATAAGAATGATTGATAATACCTGCAAGGTGTCAATAGACACTAAGAGAATACCTGCAGGGTGTCAACAGACACTAAGATAATACCTTCAGAGTGTCAACTGCCACTAAGATAATACCTGCAGGGTGTCAACAGGCACTAAGATAATACCTGCAGGGTGTCAAAAGACACTAAGATAATACCTGCAGGGTGTCAACAGACCCTAAGATAATACCAGCAGGGTATCAACAGACCCTAAGATAATACCAGCAGGGTATCAACAGGCACTAAGATAATACCTGCCGGGTGTCAACAGACACTAAGATAATACCTGCAGGGTGTCAACAGACCCTAAGATAATACTTTCAGAGTGTCAACAGACACTAAGATAATACCTGTAGGGTGTCAACAGACACTAAGATAATACCTGCAGGGTGTCAACAGACACTAAGATAATACATTCAGGTTATCAACACACACTAAGTTTCATTCTTAGTTCTTTGACTAGAGTATGTTTCTGATTTCTCTGATTCTAGTAACAGCTGGGATACTGAAAGGTTCTTCTCTGGCCATTCCATTAGCTGCATTCTTAAGGAAAGGATATTGTTTCACTTTCTCCACTAACTGAAATGTGCAAAAACAATTTACGAGTTGATTTCTGAAACGAATCAAGTTGTCTGCTCATGTTATTATATCTATTTGTCTGCACATTTGTTATATTCCAAGTGACACACTGTGGGCATTGCAAGTTTTACAATGAACAATCATTTTCACCTTTACAGCTTATAGTGTAAATAAATTCTGTTGCTATGGTACGTTACTAGTTTTTTCTACTTTTTTATGTGGTTATAGTTTACGGGTTTGTATGTTTATGAAATTTTTTGTCTGTACTATGTATATGCGATACATCTGTGTGTGTGTGGATTTATGCTAGATATCTTTTGTAAATGCTCACTTTACCTATGAACATGTTCTCAGAATGTCTATGATCAAATGTTTGTACACTTGTATAATATAGTGTGTTTATTGTGTTATTATTAATGATTTAATAAATGCAATGACTTATACTAACAATGTGTCATGATGCCATAAAATAACCACCAAAATTTACAATTACTATTTAAGTTTGTTTTGGATTCCCTAAACGAATAAATGTGATTTATTGACGCAGCTTGAATTCCGGTAGCTAACCAGAACAATTGTAAAATTTGGTTGCCTCTGCTTTGATTTGGCACTTAAAGTTATGTAAAAACTAAATGGAATAGTCAAATTAGTTGTAATAGACTAATGGTTGATTAGTATGGTAATCAAAAGTAAAATGGTAAATGAAATCGCAAGTTTGCTGATGCAGCGCTAAAATCCATGAATCGAGAGTCTTATAAGTTGTGCGCTACAATAACTGATTCTCCTAACAACATACCATATTTGACATATGCTGAAATGCTTTTATTTTTCTCAAGGTCATGGATAGAGTCATATTGCAATTGAATTTGTCACACATCTCTGAATGTGGCATGTAGTTGACAACTCCAGTTTATTAGATGCACAGAAGGCTAACTGAATGTTTATAAGTGTAGCGAAATGTGCCAGGCTGGTGGTTTACAAGCGCTTTGGTGTTTGTGAATTTGAAAATTATTTTTTTGACATGCTTGTTTGTTATACAAATACTTTAGGTAAAGTCTGGATACAGTTTTATGTGATAATAAACTATCTCAGTAAATTTTTGACAAACTCCACTGCTATATCACTACACCATTAAAAATTAATTGTTATGATTAAAAGGAACACAAAACTCCAAAAAAGTTATTAAAATGGTTTAAATCAGTGAGCTTTAAGTGAGCGCCCTTTAATGTTTTAATGGCACCTTTTGAATAATAACATAATTTTTACTACGTCATTTGGAATTTTGTGTTCTTTTCTAATTATAACTATAAATATTTTAAGGTAATGATGTAGGTTTTGGTTACTAAAACCCAATTACCAAAACCAATCAGGAGCCAAGATTTTACTGCAGCAGGTAAACCTGTTTGGGAAGTTTTTTTGCTGCTTGGTCTTTCTCTTCAATTCAGTTTGAAAAAGGTTTTAGAAAGTTTAGCTTCAAGTTAAACTAAACTCTAGGTAAAAAGCACCAACCCGGAAAAAGCTAATAAAAAATTAAGATGACAAAATTAAAGTAAGTTTAGTAAAAGGTTAAAACTTAGCTTTAAGTGTGTATTTAGTAAGCATTGAATTTATTCCATTTAAATTCAAAGTTTCTGCTACAAATGTTCAAAAAGGTTTATTGTACCAAAAGCAATATATAGGAAATATAATTATTATACAATAAATAATCCATTGAGACATGAGCTCAGTCCCAGAATACATTAAGTTGCAGGTTACAAAGTTGTCCTGGTGATACTCATCTAAGATACTTTCATGTTTATTTGTGAAAAGGGTAACTTATTCCGTAAACTATCTAAGTTTGTTTAATACTTTAATTAGATGAGATTATCTCTAAATAAATAGTAAATTTTTTGGGCAGCCACTAGCGCAATAAAATATATTGTAATATATAGTAAGTATTTAACTTTACTTAATAACTTCATCATCTAAATACTTACAATAAAACATCCAGTTTGTGTTCAACTGCATGTTGTAATTTATACCATGGCCACTTAGCTAAGCATGGATTAATAACCAATTAAGTTTATATAGGTTGTTATGTTTTATGGATATACATGTATGTATGAAAAAAACAGTAAAACAATAGAAAAACAATAACTCTTAAAATACCTTTGAATAATTCCCAATTGCTTTTTAAACGTGATGTCAGATATAGGGAGTAAGTATATCGACACTTCTATGCACTTTCTTTTTCATTTACTGCTCATAAATATACAGTTTGCTGCACTGGTGTTGTAACTACTCAATAGCATTTATCACTTTTTTATCACTTTTTTATCACTTTTATCACACTTTTTATCACTTACTTGCTACAACCTGTTTCTGATCTTCAGAAGCAAAAATTAGATAAGCAGTATTTCCGGCAGTTAGTCTACTTTAGTTCAAGATACTCATGTAACATGACTTCCTACTGGCACCTATATAGTTCCAATAGTGACAGGAATAGCACTATTGCTCTTAACGATAATGAGTAGATTAACTCTATTGCCCTTTACAATATTAAGTGAAATACCTCTCCTGTTCTTAACAAAAGAAGAAGTAATAACTCTATTGCTCAACAATAAAAAATGTAATAACTTTAATTTTCTTAAAAAAAGAAGAATAGCTCCATTGTCTCTAACAAAAGATAAGCAATAACTCTACTCTTCCTAACAAAGGAACAATTACTAACTCTTTTGTTCTTAACAACAGTAAGTGTAATATCTCTATTGTTCTTAACAATATTAGATATAACAACTCTATTGTTTTTGCTAAAATTATCATATATATTCTATTAGCGCAGGATCAGAGAATGAGTGTCAAGTGGCACCATTGCTCAAGTCAGGATGATGTGAGAATGATGTAATGACCATAGAGTGTGCTATGCTGTTTTTACTTGTCAAATGATGCGATGGTTTGCCTGTCATGTTTGCCTGTTAGAGTCGAATTTATCCGTTGTAGCAAAAATTTAACATCTTTCTGTAACAAACATTAAGTAAAAGTCAGATGGTTGTTTGAGAAGAATAATAATATATTATTAAAGAATCTTTTATCTGAGATGCAAATCTTTTTTCTTTAGTCTAGTCACAGAGAAGATTGATTGGGTACACTAAAGTATGCAAGAAGATCCAGCTGTGCTCAGAAACAAGTGCATTCTCTTTCTCAATAGGCTGATCAGAAATGAGTATAACATTTCATTGCTGCGTGACATGCATATATGAAATGAAATTACAACCATCTTGGCTTGCACGCAGAACTCGCCATTCAATTTCATAACAACAAAAGCTCACATGTGTAAGCATTTTACAGTGCAAGCGTGTATGTATAATTCAAAGGGTGTAAACTAGGTTATAACCAAGACTGAAAATATGCGAATGTTATACAATTGGAGTCTAACACAAGTTGGTAAAAGTAGAAAGGTGCTTTCAATCAGTTATGATTGGTTTCTATTTAAGTATTTTTTTGCAAAATAAAGACAGTTTTAGTGAAATTATGAGGGTTCTGATGGAGTGGAAGTAGTAAAACAACTGCTTCAAAATTTGAGCAGCAAGTAAAATACTAACATTTTTCAGTTATACAGCCACTTTGCACTGACCAGAGGTCAGTGAGCTCACTATTATGGATGCCAATTTTTTTTTGAAAGAAAAGTAACAAGAGCTATGTTATATGATATATAAAATATATTACACAGTGTAACATCCTTTCCAATTCCTAAAAATATAGTTGATATTCTAGTGTTAAACTTTTGATCATTGCTTTCAAAGTTGCCTCTGAGCTCTACTAAAAAAAGCAGGCAAAAAAATAAGTGACATAGAAACAAAATACCAAAACATTATAGTACAACATGATAATCCCACGACCAAACACGAGCGAAGCGGGGGTTTAGGAGCTTTATGATAAATACATGTGTGCACACCACTCCCGAAAATTATCCGTCGACGGCCATACCCAAACCCTTGTACCGAAATCCCATCAGAAAATTTAATTGTTTTTCTTTGGAGTCATTTCAGTATAATAATGATACAAAACACATATAAACCTATTTAATTATGTTGACAAGTCTTTGAAAAGAGTTGACAATATCCTAAAACTTACCCATCTGATTGGCTGATACATAACTAGAGAGATTAGTTTGGCCTAAAATTGCCATTAAAACCTGACAAGCCTTTTTAATCAAATTTAAGACCGACCAAAAAACGCCCATAAAGCTGTGCAACAGATAGTAGAACCATAAAGCTGTGTGCAATTCACAAGAAAAATGTGCACATTTCACCAGCCTATGGCATTGTCCAATTGTCCAAGGTTTCTGTAATAAACGTAGACCATTTGAGGCGTAGACCTATTTACATATATGAAAATGTGGTACACAGTTTATCAGCCTATGTTTTTTGTCCAATAACCGAAAGTTTCATTAAATTATCTAGAACATTAGCCAATATTCTTTACATCTTATGTACAAGCTAAGCCCAACTACAATGCCCCTTTATGATAAGAAAATTAATTTTCTTTATTTTGCTCCAGTTTGCAGAAAACTTCTAGACACGTGAATGCTAATGCTTGCCTTCTGTTACAGATCGCTGTCAAAACCATTCTAAATTCAACACAACCAAGTCTCAAACTGTGTATATTACACAGCAGCTTGCCATTTTACTTCTAATATTGCTTTTCTCTTATTGCAGGGGATAGATATAAACACATAATCTTTTCCTTTCATTATTGGTGTTTATTGCATATAATAACACCCAGTACATTACAGCTACCATTGCAGCTATCATTGCAGTTCTCCTATTGCACCGCAGTGCCATTTGACTGCTAATATTGCATTTCTCAACCAGCAGTACCCTTTCTTTTTTTCATTATCACTTTGGTCGTGGGCTGTATGACAGGGGAATTTCTAGTTACTATTATTAATATTATTATTATTAGTAATGTAATTATTGAAATCAATGTTAGTTTTTAAATATTGCTCAAACTTGCTAATAATTTAATGTATTGTAGCCTTTGGCTGGCTAGCTGAAAACAAAAGAAAGGTTCTTCATGACAGGGCCCGTAATCATATACCTAACAAAATTCACTATTTAATGAGTGATAAAAAACTAGTACAAAAGTGTAAGCAGCTATGTTGGAGAAAGAGAGACTTACTCTGAAATAGACACTGAATATAAAGCAAATAATTGGAGATGAGAAGGTGCTGATGTACCAGGGATATACAAAGATTTCTGTCACTATTATGGTCTCAGGAGTAGGTGTTTTCAGCCAGTCCAACATGTGATGCATTGACCAGACTATGACTAGTACCATAACATCCACTATCAGCATTACAGACAACTGTTTAAATAAAATACCAATAATAGCATTAATAGCATGGAGGTCATTAATAACCCCATTAATAACAATCATGTTTTGTTAGAATCTGGATATTTATATGAAGTTATAAATATTTGCATACTCGTGGCCACAACCAGAGAAACATATGTAAATATCTGACATGATGATGTCAAAGTTAGTGTCTCTTATTAATGGCATAGACAAAACAGTGCAAAGTTTAAAATCGGCACATTTTGTGTTATGAAACAATTTGATCATATGTTATCAGTATGTTGCATTCTGGTTTAGTTACCAGAATGCAACCCTCCGAAACTGTGTTTAGTGCAGCACACGATAACATGCAATCTGCTTTGTTGTCAATTGATATAGGTGCAAGGGTAAGCCTGGTACATAGCACATGTATGAAGTATGTGTATATACTATGCTTACCATATACCATGTACCATGTACATGCACAGTAAACATTGTAATTTTATCATGTACCGTGTACATGTACCATAAGCATTGTACATGTATCATGTACCTGTACTATACACATAGTAAATGTATTTGGTACATGTACAGGATACACGTATTGTGTGCATGTTTTTTGTATATGGTACATGTACAAGATATGATGACCAAATAAAAATGTTCCGTAATGTGTGCAAAAAGGCCGGTTGTATTGGTGTTGGGAAATGACCAGAGCTAATGTTCACAGTCACAAATATTTCAGTACTTTCATCCTTATTTAAGCTCACGTGCATTTGGGGATTTACCCTCATCTTTCTCATTCTTTGGCGATTAATAGTAGAAAAAGGGAAAACTAACAATTCAAGCATGCAAGAGCAGAGTTAATTCGTTGTATACATGTAATGAAAAATGAATAAGCTGTTCATTAAACAATACATTTTACTAAAGCATGGGATACGAAACTCCCTAACTAAAACATGTTTAGTTGTCTGGTCTTGTTTCCTTATCAAGAGATCATGTGTCAATAATAGCTTATCTTGTGAATGAGCATGAATGTGGTTAACTAACACTAGATTTCATACCATGGTGTGTGAAGTAATGCAACTGATTCCTTGATGAAATATTAACCAAGATGATTAGTTGTTTCCTTGTGCATGATAAAATAGTCAATTTAATTTCTGTAAGGTCACAAAGGGTCAAAAAGAAGTCCAATTGACATTCTCATCAGTTTATTTCATCAACAACCAATCAAGTTGAGTTAATATTTAGTTTAGTTTTAATAAAGGCTGGCACATACTATTTCATCTACATCCCTCAGTACATTGGTGATTGGCTGTGGTAACATTGTTCACATAATCACAAAAACATCCACAATTACATCAGCAAGTAGTACTTGCTAAAGGATTCTGATTATGTATTCTACACATAAACTATATGTTAAATTGTTGGAAAAGTAAGTTTAACAATTCATCATTGCTGAAAATGTGCACATTACAAATTTTCAGCACTGATGATTTGTAGTACGTCATAGCGTTCTCATTGTACATTTTATATATAAATTATTGTCAAATTATATGATCCATAAATTATATTATATAAGTTATACTAAATATAAATTAGCTGTTATTGGAAAAATGACAAATAAATAGACGACCAATCACCATTGCCAAAAAGGTGAACATTGTACAGGCCATTGGGAATCCAAATAGAACGATCGGGAAAGTTTGACAGCTGCAAAGTTTCTTGGTGCATCCGTGTTGCCTTGACAATGCTAAATACTTTTTAGGCGCATAATCAAGTAATAATCACCAAAAGGACAACCCCGACATGTGGCCAGACATATATATCTACATGTATATATGCATATACATATATATATATATATGTGTGTATATATACATATATATGCACATATATATGTACATATACATATATATATATATATATATGTATATATGCATATATATATGTATATATATGTATATATTTGTATATATATATATACATATATATGTATATATATGTGTATATATATATATATATATATATATTGTGAAGGTTTTGTGCGACCTTCACTTTTCCTCCACTAGTACAAGACTCGGCGCATGAGTTTATACATCTATTTCTGCTTAGTTCATAAGTTGTACAAGAATGATCAAGTAACAGGCAATGAACAGGCCCAGAACAGCTCTGCTCTTCTAAACAAATGTTCGAGCTTATATAGCTAGTAAGCTCCGCCTCCGTTCTACTTGGCTGGACCCGGCGCGGCTCGGCTCGGCTCGGTCTTGACTCGGCAAGGCTCTGGTTTGGCTTGGCTTAACTCTGACCTCATTATCTGCCTGACTAAGCACTGCCTGGCTCAGCTTAGCTCAGCCCTAAGCTCAGCTCTCAGTGGATCACATTCCACAACACTCTCCCCTCCATTGGTGACCACGGTCTCCAATCTAGACCTTGGGAGAGAGTTTATGGTAGCCACTCGGCAGACCTCCTCCTCTCCTGTCAGGGTACTGTCCAGGTCCTGTTCATCTGCTTCAGAGACATCTTCTCCGGGGCAGCTTGTGCTGGCCCCAGCAGTCGCCTCCTCCCACTCCTGATCTCCCTTGGGTGCTGCGAGACCTACCGGCTCCGGTGCACCCAGTGCTTCATCAGCTTATTTCAAGCTAGTTGTGACCAAAGTCAACAAATCTTGTAGCAAGGTGTTACCTTCTCTCTCCATCTTCTCGAGTGCTCTAATGTCGTCTAAAGAAAACGAGTGTTTTAAAAGGAAAGCTTTGGTTGCCTTCGTGAGGATCGTTTTGCTGCCTTCCTGTTTAACATCTGGACCGTTATCCGACAATTCCATGGAGAAGCATACCCCATCTCCGTACCATTCTGGCTTCCTAGTTGTCCGGCTGGCCTCGAATTGTGCTGAACCAGAGTTGATTGGATTGCGCGGTTGATGGGATTTGGTGTTGTAGTCTCTTCGGTCCCCACCAGGTTTTCTTCAGGTTATTTCAGAATTTTTTCCGGTGTGGCCAGATTGATTTCGTCGGAGCTCGGAGGGCATCTTTGCTTTTCTATTTCCTCCAGTCCGGTCGGATTTTCTCCCGCAGTTATCTCCTGCCCTCGTCTTTTCTGCAGCTTCTGGTAGCAACTTTTCCTAACTGAGGGCGGCCTTATTGGTACAGGGTCTATTCTGACCTCCTCCTGCCTCCTCTCCGGCCTGCTGGGTAGAGCTTCTTTTATGTTAGGACCCCTCCTTGGCTCCAAGGTGGCCGAGGCTTGCCCCAACCTTTCTGGCCCTGTCGTTCCACCAGATATGTGTGGTTCCCCAAGGCCTTCAGGACCTGGTATGGCTCCACGAACTTCGCCTGAAGCTTGGGATTTTCTCCCTGTTTCCGGCGTTTATTCGTGAGCCATACCCAGTTGCCTGGGGCATACAGCGGTGGCTCCTCCCGGTCCTCCTGCCTCACTTCCATCTGACATTGTTGTAGCACCTCGTGCACAGTCTGCAGCCTCCGTTGCACCTTAAGGGCATGCTCGTGGACAGAAAAAAATTATGTCGGTGGTGGGTGGCTTTCCAGCTGGTCTGGCAACCTCAGCTCCCGTCCCAACATCAACATGTTGGCTGACTTTCCGGTTGCGGAGTGGGAGGGGGTATCTCAGTGAGCCCTCATCAGCTGGGGAAGCAGCAGGTCCCACTTGTCCTGTCCCCGGGTCAAAAGTAGTGCCCTCAAGAAATCCCCGAGTCCCCGATTGTTCCGTTCAACGAATCCGTTGGCCTGTGGGTGATAAGGAGTCGTATGCATTTTCTCCATGTTCCGGAGTTTGCACAGTTCAACCATCAGTTGGCTCTCAAACTGCGCCCTCAGGTCCATGTGAGTCTGCTCAGGTAACTCCAGGTAGCAGAAGACCCGCTCATCCAGTGTGTTTGCGACCACCGGGGCCGTGGCGTCAGGTAGTGCCAGTGCGTCCTGCCATCGGGTGATGTGGTCGGTGAGAACCAGCACCCACTTGTTCCCCTAAGCATGACCGGAAATGGCTCCACCAGGTCCACGGCTACTATCTGCCAAGGTTGTCCAGTGTAGAGCTTTCTTTTCTCTCCGACCGCTTTTGTCCTCCATACTTTGCGGCCTGGCACACCTCACAACTCTTAATGAGCCGTCTGACTGTGGCCATAGGTCCGGGCCAGTATCAAGTCAGCTGAAGGCGGCTTATTGTTCTTTCTACCTCAGAGGGGGCCAGGGAGTGTGTTTGCCACATCATGGTCTTCCACATAGCCGGGGGGCAGATGGTGCACTATCTGGCATGGCCCTGCGGAGCCTCGCATGTGATGCAGGATATCCAGCTCTCTGCTCCCAACTTCCAGGTGTTTCGCTGGCACCTCTTCTCCTGTGGTGATGGCACGATACATGATGGCCACGGGTCTTTGTCTGGTGGCCTGTTTCCTTGCCAGCTCACCCTTTGGCTCTGTTATCCCTGGTTTGGCCGGTAGCCCCTCGGAGGCCGCTTGTGCTGAGTAAACTTCAAGCTTGATTGACACTTTTAGTGAACTATGGGAGGTAAAACAGCTGTTATTGGAATAGCATTTTTGTTTGATCAATGCTGACAGGTCATATAATAATACAGCATACATGCTAAAAACAGAAAACTACCAAAAATCTATCTCAGAAACTGCAGCCGCTAAATACTAGCTAAAAATCCTTTGGAGATGGAATGTGCAAAGTCGAGATAGAAATAGTTACAGAAACAGACAGCAAGTTTTTGCAAACGAGTTTAAAAAACAGTTTCAAACATTCATTATTATAAAAGCTGGCAACTTAGACTATAGGATTATAAATATGCAAACAAATTCAACCTCAATTCATAATAAAGCTTATTACAATGGTATAACGGCTATAACAATTACAGTAATTAAGTATTAGTCTCAGTCCATTCTCATTTTCAGACCCGTTTGGAACCTGTTTAAATTCATGTATATGTCAATTTCCGTGCTTATTTTTATGTCCATATTGATGCCAAGTTTAAGATCAGACACACATTCATATTTATACCCAATGATACCCATTTCCATTTCAATATACCCATAGTTAACAGTGTCCTTCTCTAAGTTCATGTTTATAATACTATCCATTCTGATGATTGTCGATATCAATATCCATGTTCAAATTCGTGTCCTTGTTTATGTGCCCATCCTTGTTTGCTACAATATTATGGGTTAATGTCATTTACCATGTGTAGCAACTTATAGATCTGCTCAAATGTCTACACATCTATCTACGTGTAAATCTACATGTAAATCAACACATACACTTACACGTATATCTACACACATGTACATGTATATCATATTGATAAACATGTATATCTACATATATATCTACACATACATATCTACATATTGTATAATATTTCATCAAAGCAATACTGCTTGATATGGTTCATATTAATTTTCAATGGATTCACTGAATTTGTGTGATTCTGTAAAAAAAGTATTTTTCATTTGTCTCTTGTTTTATTTTAGGCAATTTTTAAGTTTTGTATAGTTTTTAAGTCTTGCTGTTTTAAATATTATAACATTTAAAGTGTTGGTTTATCCACGAGTTCATCACATTGTGGTATTGCCAAGTTTGGCAGTTCTGAATTTTCTGCAACGACCTCATAGCACAAGTCAGCAAGTGTTGGAACTGGCATAGGTGAACATCCAAAGAATTCGGCATCTGCGGGATGTAACTGGATACACCTTTTAGCTTGCTCATGTGCTGCTGCAGCTTCAGACGTTGGATTCAGGTGACGCTCCAAGATTGAGGTCGTTTCTTGAAATGGAGGTATTGTTATAGCTGTAATATCGTCGAAAAGGTGCCTTCCAAACATCATGTGTCTCTACAGTAAAGCATTGTGAACAATAATTTAGTTTTTGCAGCTTCCTCACTTTTCATGATCAAAATAATTCATCAAATATTAGAAATTGGAATAATCAATAAAACGTTTCATAAAATTACCATTTTTGTCTCTTTTATACTTATATCTAATAAAATATCTCTACAAGCATGGTTGAAATAGCAGTGAACATTGTATGATGATTTTCTTGTTAAAACTGTGAAGAGTAAGTTCCCAGCATTTAGGAAACTGTCCATCATGCTTCTTGAATGCCCTTTACCTTCGAATATATAATATAAGTATATACATATATACAGTATATATATATACATAATATATATACATATTAAATACATATATATACATATTATATATATACATATGAGATATATATATATACATATATATACATATTATATATACATTATATATACATATTATATATGCATATTATATATACATATTATATATTTTTATATATATATATATATGCAATTTGTATTTATTTTTGTATATACATGTATATTGGATTGGCTTTTTGTGTTCAGGTATAACATCGAAGTTTTAAAACTGCACTTCGTTCCGGATTTGATTTGGCACCACTAGTTGTAGGGGCGGTGAGCTTACCCATTAATCCACACAGTGTTTTTGCAATGCAATAGATTAATAGTGATCATAATGTAGTATTTATAAATAATCACGCTAAAAGTGTTTGGAAAATTCCTATGAGGTATTTCTACGATGGTTGATTGTTGCACATATTAGCGATATTAACCTGGCTTCCAACACAGCTATTATCATTATAAAAAACTAGACTAGCAGCTTATATGGTAAGTTGCAAAATTTCATTGGGAAATTATTTTATTACTTGTCTGACGCCGGGCATTCACCTACTTAGCTTATATATCAATGGTTTTCACTTACAAAGGGGAAGATGCAGAGTGTAAGTGATGTAGATCTGGTCTGCTTATGCACATATATTACAAGGTTATTGTTGCTAATTTTTTGCTTAGGTTTTAAGTAGCCGAAATTATAATAAAGATTCCAAATTTTAGCATTCCAGTACATTTGCTTCTAATTAAAAATTGTAGAAACTCTAATAAAAAAAGTGAATATCTGTATTTTCGTATGTACTATTAGATTGCTCTGCACTTTTAACAGCGTAGTAACAGTTTTTTTAGGTATTACTGCTTGAATTAAAATGATCAAAATATATAATTATTCAGCTGTATATATCGCATACCCTGTTTAATTAATTTTTTATTTAGTAACAATATAGAAGATTAAAAAATATCATTGGTTTTTTAGCAATATAGTACCGACAGATTATTTATTTTACATAAAATTTTGTGTTTCAATTATTCCAATCGGACTCTAACCATAGCATATAGCTCTACTACTTACCCAGGTCAACTGATTTGCAATGCTTTGGTATTGAAGAGAAAATCTCAGATCTTTTACGACTCCTGAGCATAAAGCTGTAACCCTTTTTTTCATTTCAATCGTCTTACCAAACCTTCTTCGGCAGGTAATAGCTGTGTGAGCTACCACCATAAGGATCTGTCAATGAAAATACATGTTTATGATAAGTTAAACATTACCTAATCTTAGCTTGACAACAGCTGTAGACTATTTGTTTGTCTGATATGCACCCTTCTCTCTAAGTACCCAGTCTCGTGAGAACATGGGCAATCATAGTTACCCACTTCCAATAACCGCGACTTTCCTCAGCAGGTTTCAACATTGGTTTGTCATTGTTTTCCATTGAATGTTTGTTTAATTGAGGCTTTGGGCAGATTGACGGGCAGATTGACGGGCATATATGGTTTTGTCAGGAAATGTTGCATGAAACTTATTGCACTGAATTGTGTTTAATTGAGCATTACGCCTTCAATATTTTGCCAGACATGGAACATTTCTGTAAATTTTCAAATACTCTCTTAATGTTTTTGACCAAATTAATCAAATTTCCAACAAAACTTATATGTATTAGCTCTTTCAGATTTTTTTCTGGCAATCTCGGCAAGAGTTTATAATGAAAAAATAAATTCAAAGGTGTCAGATGACCATCAAACATATAAGTCTCTAGCATGCAACTTAAAGAGATACTATACTTTATACCTTCCCTCAGATTTCATAAAGATAGAGAAATAGAAGTGAGTGCATCTTTTGCCAAAACTTACCACAACTATAAAATCCCAGCCCAATGTATTTTGGAGAATGGCGAAAGGCCTCCAAGTTTTTAGTAGCTCATCTATTGCAAGTTTAACATTGTCATCGCTCATGTTAAGAACATCTGCCATCATATATAGATTGTATCCACTATTCTTGAGGAAATCAGAAAAGTTTTGAACATTTTCTTTTACCACTCTGTCAGCTGAAAAGTAACAAAAGGTAATACAAAATAAATAACTATGAACTTCAAAAGTCCAAACAATCTGTCAGAATAGCATCATCTCCTTCAAGGAGAAACGATTTGAACATTATCTGAAAAGGCCTTTGGTGCTTAAGTGTAACAGCTAAAAGCTGTGACCAGAACTGGTAAAAGCATTTACCTGACCTAAATCACAATGGGGTTGAGCCAAAACAGCAGGTGAGCCAGCTTGGCGTGCTGAGTTACACAGATAAACATCAAAGTGGATGGTAAGAAGGAGGCGGAGCCTATTGCACAGGCTAGATATATAAAAAGCCTGGGACCAAAGAGTAAGCAGAGCTTGAGAAATCTCATTAAATGATTGTTTTCTGTTGCAATACGTATATGGACTTCATGTATACATATAAATATATTGAGCCAATGTACATGTATGTTCTTATGGTTGATCCACTTGGCATATGTACTATTGCAACTTTTATAAGAGTAAAAAAAACTGGGAGTTTTTTTACATAAAGACATTTACAATGCAGTAGGGACACAGGGTTCAGATACATGCTGCCAATTCTAACAAGAATGTAAACTGTTTTCACTTTTCTAGTACAGTCATACTTCAACTTACGAGCTTAATGTGATCTTGGGCTGAGCTCATATGTCCATTTACTTGCATTTTGGTGCAATTTATTTATATATAGAACAAATAAATATATATTGATTGATTTCTATACTTTGACAAGCACAAACAATAACTCTTAAAACAAGATATTGTAACAGAAAAAATGTGTTGATAATGGCCATAACTTACCATGTGCTTCCAAAAAGCAACAAATAAAAAAATGCAAGAAAACGTGATTAAGTAAAGTGTAAATTTAAATGCATACAACAGCAGCTAACGCTAGCAGTTGCCAAAGAGGGAGAGAAAATTTATCCTCTAGTACAACATTTGACTTTGATAATTTTGGATTCTGATGCACAGACTTGAAAGCAAACTTTTATTTTAAACCAAATGTAAAAAGAAATTTGGCGTTCACAGTTTTAAACATCTTCTTGCAGCTTGAGTAATCTTTCTTTTGTTTTATTCTCACGACCAGGCGATTGTTTTAGGAAAAACCTATCTAAGGACATTTGCCTTTGTTGCCCTGTCAACATGTTGCAAAAAGAATGAACACATGTGTCATCAAACAATGCGCATGCACGACCACTAGCCAACTTGTCCAAATGTCCATTTTTATAGTCTTGATAGTTAGCACCTGCCTTTTTACATAGTATTGTTTCAGTTGTGCTGTCGCCAGCTAATAAAATAATGTTTTTTATCCAAAGTATCAACAGTCTCTCCATCTCATCGTAAAGATTGCTATGCTGTTTGGAAATTATGGTTAGTCATTTTTCAGGTTTAACGCCCTTAATATTATCCTTCAGTTTAATAAATGTGCATATTGTGGATGTATTTCAGTCATATTGGTAAAACAGCTCAACCACGCGTACACCTTTCTCATATTTTTCAATAATTTCACGTTTAATATCAATTCTAACCATTCACCTTATCTTTTCATGATCCATCATAATACCGGTTAACTTTCGGTCTATGCACAGTACTTTTAATTCACATAATTTTGCACTGAAAAACACCCACAAAAAACACGATGCAAAAGTAAAACATGAGCAGTTGAAAAATACAGAGTGATGCTGTTCTCATAAAACACCTCCGACATACTTGACAACTGACTCAAGTGCTTGTATCTCAAACACGGCTCGTATTTTAGCGCAAAAACTTGCTTAAAGCTGGCTCGTATCTCAAGTTTCTTGTATATGTATGTTGAACGACTCGTAAGTTGAAGTATGATGGCTTTTAGTAAGATGCAAATTGATCAGTCTTGCTTGTAGTAGATCAACTTTAAAACACTTGCTGACCAAATGGTAAGTTTATTACCTTTTTATGAGAAGAGTTTAAATAGTCTTGAAGTTGAACTAACGCAAATTTTAATAAAATTTGTCAACAAGGATTGGAGTTTTTTAACATGTTTGACTGTTTTTGATGCTTTAGTTAATCTGACTGCTAAGATTTTTCAAGAAAAAATAGACCGAACCTGATTCCGATAAATGTTAAAGTTATGAATAGGCAGGCCTGTTGTTTAAAAGCTTTGTTTCACAAACAATGATTTTGTAATTTTATATAGAGCTACATAAATACAAAAGCAAGAAAAGCATTATTGTTGCATCAATTAATATCATCACTGAAGTCCTATTGTGTACGCATTAACCCATATTCATTTTTTTGGTTTGGGCTATTAGTTGCTTCTCTAAACATTTAACTGGTTAAATTTTTTAACGCTGTTTATCAATTATTCAAAATTTTCCTGAAGCGTTATGCCTAAAACTGCTGTCTGTGAATGCAACAAGTTTATCTTAACAGAACAATGACTGGTTTTTGAATACACACTGAGACAATAAAAATTAGTTATACTTCGAATAATTAGTGCAAACACATAGCACTGATATGTTGAAGTAAAATAATGCTTTGATGATGTGGTTGCATCAACAAGGTCAATTTAATGAATTAGGACCCATAAAAGGCTAAAACATCAGCGACAATTTGACGCCATTTTTGTCTTTGTAGACCAACCATGTCCAGAGATATATGCGTTTGAATGAGACCCTCTCTTAAAACGCTCACTTTCCAGCGGGTGCTTCTTTCGTGACGTCACTAGGGATACATCTGAAAAGAAACCGCGATCGATAAATATGAGGTTGCTTCATTAGCCAATCATCAGCACGAAACTTTTATATAGGTCGTAATAAATGTTAGTTCTCGTAAAACGCGTTGTCTGTGATCTCAAATTTAGAGATTTTACTCTATTATTTTGTTGCACGAACATCGATGTTTGCTAAATTAATTAATATCGTTACTTTAGTGGATTACTTGATCGACACGATTTATTGACAAACAACAGAATTGTAAAGTTACTGCGAAGGTGACTCCGAGTTTTCTGGGCATCAGGTGGTTAAAGTGCTACGGAGGAAAATAGGAGAATGGAGGTAAATTTATCTTTTACTTTGAGTCTCCTATAGATATACTGTTGAGTTTACCTTCAGATTATATTTCCCTGTTTGAGGTTATAATGTAATTTTCTGCGTGTGCGAGATACGTATGTACAGTGAGTTCTTGACGGCTCCTTTTTAATCCATAGCATCTAGCAATACAATGGCTTATATTGATGAAAATACTGAAGGTAATATTTTTAGTACTCATTAATACATGTATTAATTAATAAAATTATAGCTTTTTTCTATCACTAATCATCGTTTTATAAATTTTTATTGGTTCACCTAGCTATATTTGCTTCAAATTTTCTGTGGCAGTTTTATCTAGTAAATTAGATTTATGATTTGACTTTAGATGTTCACTTCTCAGTTGTAGAAAGTGATGAAAATCGATTGATCAATGCAAATCTTTAACTTCTAGAACCAAAGCTTTGAATCGTTGGCTTGGCGTACTTATGCTTTTGTTAAACATTTATTCATTCTTACAATTCCACTCGCAATCTACAGTATCTAACTCCCAGTTTAAAAGCTTTCAATAGATACGCGTTAGAATGACATATCTATTGCATTTGTTTTCCTGATTACAGGATGTTTATGTGGTCCCACCCGCCAAAGCAGCTTTGTCAGTGTGGAAACTGCCATAAATGGGAAAGAGAGACTTGAATGTGTGCTGCATAAACCATGATGTTTTGTTTGAGTTTGCTGCAGTAAATGAATTTGTCTTATTGTATCAGCTAAAACTATGTGAGTGGCCACACCTTCATGAATATTTTTAATACAAGCTTTAAGCCGAGATGAACATTTTTTGCTTGTAAAAATTATGTAACAAAATAATGTTGTAGAAGATGATGCAAAACATGATTTGCAGAATATTGTAGTGAATTGGATACCCTATATGAATATCCGCAGAACTGGAGAATGTGAGTTCAAATCCAGTTTGCAGCAGATTTCTCATCCTTAAAACTCTATCCTTATGTATATTCTTTTCAAAGACGCAGCTTGCTTATTTTACTTACGGTAGTGAGAAACTAGTTTTTAGTGTGGGCAATGATATACAGCCCCAACCCCAGGATAGGCGACGGGCATAATGTGGGCGGGGCTTTTGGGAGGCTGTATATTGTTAGTGTGGGTAGCGACGGAACTGTGGCGATACAAAGACCTTAATCTACATAGTTTGCTTGACAGAATTACTGTAAACTGGAGAATTGGTAGTCGGTACTCAAATGTTTACACAGCATTTGGAGAAAGTGAGTAAGACAAATTTTAAATCTTCGTTATTTGAGGCCTTTGAAACATTCATAATAATGTATCTGTAGCTGGATTAAAAATTTTATTCTAGCCAACATGAGCAAATACAAAACAAAATATACGCCAATAGAGCCGCATAGGACTAGACTTTTATCGCAAATAGCCGATGTGAATACGAGATATATTGATAGATATATCATGCGTGACATCATTTTGGGCAAGTCTGGGCATGTTTTTTTGGCCTGAGCATTTTTACCGCGATCAATTTTTTTTGATTTTAATCTTCAAATATCTTGGCAATGAGATCACCTAACACAACAAACAAAATATCAATTGATAGAGAAAAAAATGCTTTCTTTTAAGATCAACTCAAATTTGACGTAACCACATCTTTAAAAGACGTAATCATTGACTTGAGAAAAAAGTAGTGGCCATTGACAGACAACTGCAAACAGGTAAAACCAAAAGAATAATCTGCTATAGGCAAGCACAAACAGTTAAAAATGATTTAATGGTCTGGGACCGGAAACCGCTCGCAAGTGGAAGCAAAAAAAAAGTTTATGGCAGACAACCACCCACAGGTGAAAGCAAGAGATTAGTCTACTGCAGGCAAACACTGACAGGTGGAAAAAACTGGCAGTCTGCGGCAGACAAGCCCTACACTGCCTTAATTTTGACAAAGTAATTTTCTTTCATATTGTTCAATTAAGCTTAGTTATTTTCTATTTATTTAATTATTGTTGTTACATTACCATAAATGAAGCTGCATGAATGACACCAAACAAACACAGATTTTGTTAAAAACTGTTTAAAACTACGTGTAAATACCAGTAAATTTTACATGCCAAAAAACTGTATACTTGCAATGCTTCAGTTCAGTTTCTAGCAGATTATTTGGCTTCAAAATAATTTTATCATAAACAGTCAGAGACATTGTTAGATTTTGCTAAAAGAGGTTTTATACTGCAATAGTACTTTGTCATTGTAAATAGAACCATTGTAAGATTTTCCTTCAAAAATTAAAAGATAAGTTTGTAAAAGTATGCTTACCCATTCTATGAATTTGTTTTATTTTGAAGCGTAATAATGAGGTGTGAGGAATCAGAAATCCAGAGTTGTAACCGTGAAACGCAAAACTGAAAAAAAGAGTTTATATTATAAGTAGCTTCTAAACAAGACAAACTAATTGTCTTCCCATTCTGTAAAGCTATTAAGATCTGAACTATGCAGTGTATCAAACTGCTGTTGTATTTTAGAGGTACACTCAACAATTAGTTCATTTTATCTATAAATAATAATATATATATGTGTATATATAAATTTTTAAATATATAAATCTCAATGTTTGTCTATCTGTTGTCGTCTCTTTGGATATCTGTTTGTCTATAGATATTAAAATCTTTAAATTGAAAGCTCCTATTCTGTTGGATCTGACCTCACATTTATTGCAACTGCAGGTTTGAAATCCAATTGTTTTATTTTCAGACTACGATGGATTTACAATCCAACTCTTACTATATACTGTATGCAGTCTTCTCCCAATTTGATACGCTAAATGGCAAAATAATTGAAGTTCTATTAACTCTATAAAACACGATAGAGTTTGTTAGAGGCTATAGTTCACGCTGATTATATTACCAATGTGGCCACACATTACGATGCCCCTGTCAAGAAATATACTTTGTAAGGTTCGTTTACCATATCTAGGGTCAAGGTCAATTCTTCTTGCATGAACAATTATATTGTTTCCGTATTGTCGTATTCAATGTTTTGATAGATAGCTGTTGGTAGAACAGCTACATTTTTTATAAACAAACACTTCTATGCAAGAATCGTGATTATTATTTTACAAGTTCAAGATTTTTATTTCGTTTTCTCAGCTCATATTAATTGTATCATTACCAAATCATCTATTATTGTAATTGTAGCAAAACTGACTTAATTGAGTTATTACTTGCTAATTATTTCACATATGCATTTAAACCATTTTATGACCATTTTGTTTTTTTTCATTTATTTAACTTACACAAAAAATTTTCCTCATGATATGAAGTTTAAAAGTTGTTTGAAAACTTTTAATAAAACTTTACAGGTTTTTTTATTTTCTCTCTTAATTTATTTCAATTATCCAACATACTTTTCTGATGATATGTAGTTTGAACATTAGAATAGCAAATGTTGTTATACGTATATTAAATACAACTATATTTTTTGACCAAATAATTTTTTATTATCTGGGCAACGCCGGGTAGCACAGCTAGTATATACATACTGTAAATGTACACATTTTTTTTAGCTTTGCACACAGTAGAAGCATGGGTACATAGGTAATAATATACATACATTTTTGCATTGGTGTGTATGCATGGGCAAAATCTTTTCATAAACATACTAGACAAATACTCAGTATTTCACAGGCAAAAAGATAATTTCCAAATCCTTATGATTTTCAATTACTTACCTTGTATGCTTGCAGTGCAAATTTTTACTAAATGGGTATATTTAGACCAAACCTAATAATTGTTACTGTTCGAATAATTAGAGTCGAACTAGTTTTTAATCTCAACGCTTTAGGTGTGAATGACCTAATTGACACAATGATAGTTATGGTGATCATCCATTGCTTTGGTATTGCAGTGTACTGGTTAACATTGCTGGTCTGCTGGCTCTGAGATAAAATAATTTGTGATCCAAGTTTTTCATTCCTAAATGTTAATTGCTATAGCTGAACATACATGAGACAGACTGAGATTTACATATCTAAATGTTCAAGTTTATAATGAAGTCTTTTGGAAGTTCTATTTTTAAACTCAAGAAAATGATCTTTTAAAGCTGAAAACTATTTTTTGTCAGATTTCGTAAATTTTCACTATCTTATTAGCATTTTTCAATTACTCGGTTTTTTATTGCTGAGTTGACAGGTTTACATAGCCAGTAGAACAAAACAATGTTTAGTTTTTTTTAATTATCACATTGAAGGTCTCATTATTTTTCTTTAGCAGATCTTGTTGCACCAATGACTATAACCTGTCTGTCCAAGGTAATGAGGAACAAGAGCTTTTGGGTTGCCAGAGTCCCTTTCCCAGCCAGAGCCCTTTTCTGCTGTGTTACAGAGATGTAACACAGCATGTAGTAACAGAACCCCATGTTCCGGCACCTTTGGTCTGTTGCAGCAGCTGATTACAGAAAAATTTTGTATACTCTCTCCCACCTCCTCCTTTGTGGCTGACCATGGCACACTGAAAAGTCTAGGCAGACTCTTTGTTTGATATTTACTTTGAGGTTCACTGTCATCTTAGAGTCAGGGGCTCAAGTTTAGTCACCTGCCTTCTGACCAAAAATGCAGGTGTTAATAGTCTTTCTGGTTAACCTATGGCAGGTATTTGATCTGACCATACTTGAAAGTAACGAATATATATACAGTACATACCAGTTTTTAACATAGGCAATGATTAAGTCAGTTGTGAAATTCTTCCATATTTCCACCGCAATTGTCGATTTCTGGTCGAACATTATGTTGCTTTCAACTCGCAGAGCATGGTATTTTTTGGGGTCAGCGGGAGTAGCTAATTGAGCAATCTCCTGTCGAAGCAATTTTTCCGCAGTCTCATATTGTTTCACTTCGTTGATCACTTCGCGTGTGTCAGCAATATTGCCAACAATGCCATGATAATAGTAGCAGTCATTTTCAGCCTCTCGTACTTTCTTTTCTATTTGAGTTTCATTTTCCATTTTTAAAGTTTGTCGCAACTGTAAAACAACCAGCTTGGTTTCACAATAATTATTTATTTAAGTTTTTGTAACCATGCCTGCATTCTAGAACATTCTTTAAATTCTTTACTAAAATATGTTTTAGTACATATTTGGGTAAGCTTTGTAATGTGCAAAAAGTGCATGAGCTATGAACTTGATAAAAAAGTATTTTGCGAAATGTATAATCTTTTTTTTTGAAATATAGGTAACAAGCTCAATAAAGGAGCTTCAATGTCATATAGGCTGATCAACACAATTTTAATATAGCGTAATATAAGGAAATAAATTATATATATATATAAATATATAAATATATATATATATATAAATATATAAATATATATATATATAAATATATATATATATATATAAATATATAAATATATATATATATATATATATATATATATATATATATATATATATATATATATATATATATATATATATATATGCATACAATAGTACTAGATGTGCTACCCAGAATTACCCTGGTAATTTTAGTTTTTGGACCAAAAATCTGTTTGTATTCAACATATACCAACAATGATTTGTATGTCACATATAACAACATTTGTTATTCTAGCTTTTAAATTAAATATCTTAAGAAGAGTGTTTTGTGTTATTTGAAAAAAATGGAAAAAGAAAATAAAAACAACTGTAAAGGTTTTCAAACGTTGTCAAACAATTGTAACTTTCAAACTTCATAATATGAAAAAACAGTTTTGTGCAGTCAACAATATGAAGAATAAATAAAACAGCTGTGAAAGTTTTCAAACCACTGTAAGTTTAGAATTTTATAAATTGAAAGAAGTGCTTTGTTGAAATAAATTACAAGGAAAATTATAAATATGAAAGTGTTTAAATGTAAATGGGAATTCATGAAAGAGTAATGGCTAAGTATAGTCTATTATGCGATGATTACAATCAAAAAATTAATTGGTATACAATTATATGATTTCAGTTTGTTTTAGTGTTGACGTGTGAAAATAGAGTGGTATAGAAACATATAGTTATTATCTAATGCGATCCGCTCCTGGTAAAATCATCATCATCATTAAAAATTGTACCAAAATAAAATGTTAACCTTAGTAACTATAGGTACCTACAACGACTTTAGTGCTATTTGTACCATCCAGCGTTGCCCGGGTAACAAAAAGTGTTTGCACAGAAATATGATTTGTGTTTAAAATACTGTATATAATAACATTTGCCATTTTGACTTTCAAACTCATGAGAAAAGTTTTTTGTTTTTTGAATTACTTTAAGGAAGAATAAAAACTACTGTGAAGTTTTTCAAACTTTGTCATTCAACTGTAACTTTCAAACTTTATATCATGAGGAAAATGTTTTGGGCAGGTCAAATAAATTAAAAAATAAAACAACTATAAAAGGGTTTAGATATAAATGCAAAATTATTAGCAAGTAAGAGCTAAATTTAGTCGGTTTTGCCACAATCACAATAAAGATGGATTTGGTAATGCTACAAATAATACGAACTGAGAAAACGAAACAAAAATGCTGAATATGTAGAACTAATAATACAACTTTTTGTTTTAAAAAGGTTACTGTTCCACCAGAAGCTATCCATTAAAACTTTGAATACAATGATATTTGTACCTCTCGATACTGGTACAAACGCAGAAATGAGATACCGTACTGTCTTTGGCTGACTAAACAGAGAGAGAGAAGGTCGGGGCTCTTCTCATGGAGACAACATAGTTTTCCGCCTGAGAAGAAGATATGGCATTAACCCAATATATAGTCATTGTACCTTACGAAAAGTATGTCAACAGGATTTTCGTCCCATAGGGAGCATTGCTGAAATCAATATCATGCGCATTCTGCTATACAGTTAAATGATAACACTTAAATCATTATGCTTGTATGGCTCAGTAGTAAAGCTCTTGGATTTAAAACTTATGGTATCAATCTTGGTGCTCGCTAAAATCCTTCAAAATGTGGATAGCATTTCCAAGATTTTAATAGCTGCATCTGAACACGCATACACACACGGCCACATATACACATACATACACACAAACTTTGGGAAATATATATACAGGTTTATAATATATCTTGTATAAATATATACATAATACTGCAATTTATAAAAATTGTTGTCAAGTAGTGTTTGAAGCTGCTTAAGTTTACCTCGAGGAAATTATATTTTAAACTAGTTGAGTATTTGGTAGCTGATGCTTTGTAAATGGTCATTGTTTTAAAAAGCATTTTTTAAAATATGTTGTTTTTTAAACATTAGGTATATGTGGAGACTTTTACGTCCCGCTTATAATTACTCAGGGTTGCTTGAAAAAGGGATAAGTTTCACAGCTAGTCTTTGCTATATTTAAAGTACTGTGAAATCTGTAAAACATAACCTCACATAACCTAGGCGAAAATGTTACATAATACGAATTAATTAATAAAATATAACTGAACAACACAATAGCGTAAAATAGCACACAGTATATAATATAAAAGTCATGGAAATAATTCTGGTGGCTGCCTAACCTTTCCATTAAAAGTCTTCCAATTGCCAAAATTAACTTTGTTGAAACATGTATCTTGACAGCAAATAAAAAGTATTACGTCAAAAATACATCCATTAAATTTACTGACCTTTGTCTCCTTTTAACAACCTTTGTTTAATAACATTGTTCTTTAGTAAACACTGTTTCCAATACTAAGGCTTTTAAATTAACTGTTTCCAGTACTAAGGCTTCCAATTAACTGTCTCTGAAATTGGCTGATCTATTCAAATTTAAAGATGCAACGCAACGGGCCAACGGTAAAAACATGGAATTCACCACCAACGCACATAGGTGTGTTTAAAAAAGTTTTTACAGTATATATATACATTTGTGTGTACATATATATAATACATTTCAATTTTGTTTTTTGTTGTATTTTGATTTTCGTAGTCACCATATCCAGCTATAGCTTATCAAATGTTAGCAGTTTAAAGTTAGAACATCACAAATATGAACTTGCCACAAATTTAACTGCAGGAAATTAAACGCATGCCTCTAACCAAAAGGCAAAGTCATTTTTATCTTATTTAGCTTACAGATCATATCCTTAGCAATATGCAATTTTTATTGCGAATTTAATTATAATTATATAATTACTCATATTGGGAATATAACCTTTGGCTGTTTTTCTTCTTTTGAGATTTTTTTCAAAGCCAATTCAAAATCTTTTTTCATTATTTTTTTTTATAATTTTCATATGTCATTTCAAATTAAAACAATTTGTTATTGAAGTAGTTTTATTTGCAAGAGCATAGCTGTAATTGGCTGGCTCTTCTAACAGTGCAAAAACCAAAGGCAATACACCATCTGTTTCACCAGCATCCATGCTCACTTGGGCTCTGGCTGCAATGCTCCTGCTGTGCTCGCCTTTGGCTCTCACCATGGCTGACCACTCCCACCCTCTATAACCTTCAGGTAGCTGATTGATTTGAGCTGGCCGGGGAGGGGGTTGTACTTAATAACTCCAGCTGTGTTTCTCAATGAGCTAGGAAGTTGGACGGGTGCTGGGTTTGCGGGCTTTACTGGCTCTTCTGGAACTTATTTTTCTCATTGTTCCAGTTGTTTCTCTGGTTCCTTCAAAGCTCTTGCAGCCGGCCTTCCATCTCGTTGGCTAAATGCTGTGGAAGTGTAAGCCTCTGTCCTTGGCTTTGCTAGCTCTAGCTCAGCCTTTTCCTTTTGTCTCTTAACACATGACCTTTTCAAGTTGGGCCCTTTTCTTGGATCTATGGTGGCTATTTCCTGTCTAAGTTCTACTAAAATGGCATGGAACAAGTTCAGCTGGCTGTCATTCTACACTGAGGATTGGCGATATTGTTTTACTGAGTATGTTTGGCTTGGCCAAACCTTTTCAACTTGGAGAAGCCCTAAAGTTTTGCCTGCGGTTTTGGGTGGTCACTTTGACTTCTTGTTTGATTCAAAAGCCAATCACAGTTGCCCACTGCATACAGGAGAAGCTCCTTTTAGTCCTTTTACCAAATGGCCATTTGCTCCTCTCAGAAGGTAATGTATCAGACAGTTGACGCTCTCATCCGAGCATTAGCATATTGGTCATCTCTCTGGTGGCTGAATGTAGCTTTTCATGAAAGGTTTACATCAGCTGACCAGACAATCGGTCCCACTCATCCTGACCCCTGATCAGTAGTAGTGCTAGCAAGGGACTTTTGCTTGCAAGGCCCAACAATCGTTCAGCTGTCGATTGTTGTGCTCGGCAACACTAATGGCTTGTGGGTGGTTGAGTGTTGTGTGGGTCCTCTCCACCTACCAGAGTTGACAAAGCTCAGTAATCAAATTGGCTCTTGAACTTTGCACTCTGGTTGGTGTGAATCTGCTACGGTAAACCAATGTAGCAAAACACCAGCTCGTCTACTGTGCTTGCCACAATTAGAGCTGTAGCATCCAAGATGGTTATGGCATCCTGCCATTTTGTAAAATAGTCTGTTATCACCAGGATTTACTTATCCTTTCTTGAACTCTCCCGCATTGAACCCACCAGGCCAACAGCCATCTTTTGCCAGAGGCGACTAGCATAGAGCTTATATTTGCCGCCAACTGTTTTCGTGCCACTGTGTTTTGCCGCTTGACAGACCTCAAAGGTCTTAAACAGTCTTTTCACTGAAGGTGTCACCATTGACCAGTACCAGGTTGATTGCAACCAGCTGATTTTCCTACTCACCTCAGAGTGAACGAGGCGGTGAATCAGCCAGACAGCCATCTTTCTGACAACCACTGGGCTTACCATAGATAGTTGCAGCTGGCCTTAGGGGAGTTTCAAACTTTCACTACCCTGCCGAATTGTAGCTTGAGGAACAGACAAATTTTATACAGCAGGCAAAGTTCTTGGTCTCCTAGTTCCGGCTGTCCTTGAGTCAATTTCTCGGCCAGTTTAACCGTGCAGTGCATGGTGGCTACCAGTCTTTAGTTTGTGACTCGCTTCTGCACCAGCTCCTTCACGGTGGTCTCTTGAGTCTTTACTGTTGCCATGCCACAAACTCTCAGGGTGGCCTTGGACAATCCATAGCTGGCTCTCTCGGCTGCTGTAGCAGCGAATGGGCATATTTAACCAAAATTCATATTTCCTTAAGTCCTCCTAAGATGCATTGGCCATTCAAAATAAGTTCTTCGTGAGTCGGTCCTTTGTCTCTTTGCTGATGAGCATGTGTCAGTATTTTCCACATGTCTGTTGCTTAGCCTATAAGTGTTTTTATGGCGCAGACTGGCTCAGTGCTTTAGTGCAAACTGACATTTGGCCAGAAACTCTAAACGTCTTGCTACTTGGTTGGAAGGCTCTTTCTGGCAACACAGCCACTGCAAAAAAGGCTTGATATATAAGTAGGAGAAACAGGGCACCATGTAGATAGGGACGGACATGCTTCAGAAGTTTTCTCTGGGTCAAGCAGTAATCATTCTCTGTGAGAGTCAACTTCTTACTAAAGAAGGCTATTGCAGGCTCATGTCCTTACTTAAGCTGGTATGGCAGAGCTCCTACCTCGCAGCTAGCGGCATCCGTGTCCAGGATGTACTGTAGGCTAGGATCAGGATAGCCCAACAAAAAAGCTGAATCAAAGTGTTCACCTTTATATATTTATATATATGTATATATAAATATATATATATAAATATAAATATATATATATATAAACTATATTAAGAACTGAAAACTTTAAAAATATTTTACAACTTAAAGTTTCATGGTTATTACCATTCATCAGGTAAAATTAAAATGAACTGAAGCTCATATGACTGTACGTAAAAACACATCGAGTAGCTTAACGATAAAGGCCAGCTACATATACGGTAATGCAACAATTTAATTGGTTCATGTCACAGCATTGCAAATTAAGTGCTTATTTGAATGTCGGCACTTTGACACCAGCTCGTTTCTTGAGTTTAAGCTTGCAAGCTCAGGTTTGTATAGAATGAAGTATTTCTCCCAAATACACAAATTACAGCATTTACTGGTCTTATTGTAACTACTCGCTTTTTTCAATACTCTCCACTTGATGTCGTACTGGATGGATCGATCTTTAAGCTGCCATATATAATTACTTAGTTCTGCTGAAGTTCATTTTGATGGATTGTTGAAGCTGCTACCATGGTTGTAATATCTTTTCTTGAATGAGCCCTCTGTCAAACCAACATATGTCTGTCTGGTAAAATTAGGTTCGTTGGTCATAACTGTAGCTTGATAGATGACAGAACTGGACAAAAATGCATTTGGCAGTGGACATGTACTTTTATCTCGACAGGTGCATGTTGCTGTTGGCTTTTCGTTTGATAGCTGCGTTTTGTTGTTATTTGTAATAATCTGATTTTCATTATCATTTTCATCTAAAATAGTGATTATTACAAATAACAACAAAGCGCAGCTATCAAACGAAAAGCCAACGGCAACATGCAACTGTCGAGATAAAAGTGCATGTCCACTGCCAAATGCATGTTCGTCCAGTTCTGTCATCTATCAAGCTACAGTTATGACCAACGAACCTAATGTTACCAGACAGACATATGTTGGCTTGACAGAGGGCTCATTCAAGAAAAGATATTACAACCATCGTAGCAGCTTCAACAATCCATCAAAACGAACTTCAACAGAACTAAGTAATTATATATGGCAGCTTAAAGATCGATCCATCTAGTATGACATCAAGTGGAGAGTATTGAAAAAAGCGAGTAGTTACAATAAGACCAGTAAATGCTGTAATTTGTGTATTTGGGAGAAATACTTCATTCTATACAAACCTGAGCTTGCAAGCTTAAACTCAAGAAACAAGCTGGTGTCAAAGTGCCGACATTCAAATAAGCACTTAATTTGCAATGCTGTGACATGAACCAATTAAATTGTTGCATTACCGTATATGTAGCTGGCCTTTATCGTTAAGCTACTCGATGTGTTTTTACGTACAGTCATATGAGCTTCAGTTCATTTTAATTTTACCTGATGAATGGTAACAACCATGAAACTTTAAGTTGTAAAATATTTTAAAAGTTTTCAGTTCTTAATATAGTTTATATAAATGCTCTATTTTAATATTGAGCACTCTCTTCTAGTGAACTGCAACCTTCTTCTTCATCAGTATATATATATATACTCGTATATATGTATATATATGTATATATCTATATATATATATATATATATATATATATATACAATGCGCTACAGTACCCAATCATATACTGAGATATTGTGTTGCACAAGCGACAAACAGGAATTACAAAAGTTTCTGAAATGCATATATCCTATGATGCGCTACAGTACCCAATCATATACTGGCAAGGACAAGATGGATAACATCTTACAATTTGACAGGTGCACCCAAACACAGGTAATGAAGCACAAAGGAAGACATTATTTGCCATGGATTTTTATGCTTTTAGGATAATTATACGAAACACAGGATCAAATCACTTACATGTACTCAGATGCAGACACCTGCTCCATCAATTTCTGACAGACATGGACACAAAAACTGAGAGCGAAAGATTGGCTTATATTAGACATAACCAAAGAAGACTTAGAGCTGACAGTTATATTCACCTAAAAGACGCTATGCTAAACAAGGATGCACAGAACATCAGCCAATTAGTCATTCTTCCTTTCCTGGAAGCCCTCGATTCATGCATGAGTATGTCCAAGATGCTATGATCTATGTCAGACAACATGGAAGGCCAGATCTATTTATAACATTAACGTGCAATCCAAAATGGACGGATATCCAAGAAGCTCTCCTAGATGGACAAGCAGCCCATGACAGACATGATATTGTAGCTAGAGTGTTTGGGCTAAAAGTGAAGCTACTGCTTAACTTGCTAACCAAGGGAAAAAAATTTTGGCGACACTCAATATTTCCTTTATTCAATTGAATGGCAAAAGCGAGGTCTGCTTCATTGTCATCTTTTTCTATGGCTGGTAGAAAAAATACGCTCAATTCAGGTCGACTCAATAATATCCACAGAAATTCCAGATAAAGAAAGAACCCAACTATGTACAGCATCATTACCAAGTAAATGATACATAAACCATATAGCAACCTCAATCGTCTTTCTCCCTGGTGAAAGATGGAAAATGCACCAAACAATACCTGCGAGCACTTATTCGTGACACCCTGGCTGCTGATGATGGATATCCACAATATTGAAGACGAATGCCAGGGATGGGAGGACATTTTGCAAAAATTCAACACGATGGCACAGAAATAGAAATTGACAACAGATGGATTGTGCCATACTGCCCTCTTCTATCAAGAATTTTTAACACCCATCTGAATGTGGAATATTTTCATTTGGTTAAATCCATAAAATACATTTGCAAATACATTCACAAAGGTAGTGATTAAGCAGCTTTTGTTATAGAAAATAACAGGGATGAAGTTACTACCTTTCAAAGTGGTAGATATATTATCAACAATGAGGCTGTTTGGAGAATTTTAGGTTTGCCGATTCATCAGAGACATCCTTCAGTAACACACATTAGCATGCATCTTGAAAATGGACAGCGAGTATACTTCAATGAGGACAACATCGAACAACATGCACAGGAACCACCAAGGACTACTTTAACAGAATTTTTTAAAGCATTCCAAAATGATGAGTTTGCTCAAACTCTACTATATCATCAAATGCTTACTTACTACACGTGGACAGCACAAAAAGTGGCAATCTAGAAAAAAAGGGAAGGTGATTGAAAACTAGCCTCACATACATGCATCAGATGCGCTGAGAAGAGTACAAACCATTCATCTAAAAAAGGTAGAGTGTTTTCACTTGGGCATTTTACTACACAAAGCTACGGGACCTACTTTGTTTCAACAGCTTCGAACTGTTGACGAAATTGTTTGCTCAATATTTAAGGAGGCATGTCTCAAACGAGGATTACTAGAAGATGACAGGCACTGGCACAACACTCTTCAAGAAGCTTCAGTTTCAGATTCACCTTCTCAGTTGCGTCATCTATCTGCTATTATTCCTATTAGCTGCAATTCGTCTCATCCTAAACAATTATGACTAAATCATAGAGAAAGCATGAGTGAAGATGTACGCAGACAATTGAATCAATTTCAATCGCAGATCTCTTTACATTTTACAGCCAAAAATTTCAACAAAGCTTTGTTTTTGTTACAAAACAAAGTCATTAATATTTCTGGTAAGAGACTAGAGCAACTTGGATTCACATCGCCGTGCAGAAATTTAGATCTACTTCCACAGACAGAATTGTTACGAGAAACCAACTATGACAGGGCAAATTTAGATAGATTTGTTACCGGCACAGAACCAGACTTTACATTTGATCAGATTTAGTATATGGAAAAGTTTTAAAAGCTGTGGATGATGAGCGTGAAGCAATCTTTTTCTTGGATGCTCCCCGTGAAACTGGTAAAACTTTCTTGCTCAATCTTTTGCTTGCTAAAATCAGATCTAACCGACAAGTCGCACTGGCAGTCGCATCTACAGGTATAACCACTACGTTGCTGGAAGGTGGAGGAACGTCTCATTCCATGTTTAAACTACCATTGGATATAGGACGCTTAGAGACTCCTGTTTGAGCATTCGGAAAAGGACTAGATTGGCTCAATTACTACAAACCACGAAATTAATTGTTTGGGATGAGTGCACTATGGCACATAAAGCAACATTGGAAGCTCTGAATTGCACACTTAAAGACCTTTATAACAGTGACAAGCTTATGGGTGTTGTATGTCTACTTTTTGCTGGCAATTTTTGTCAAACCTTACCGGTCATGCCTAGAGGAACTCCAGCTGATGAACTCAATGCTTGCTTAAAGGATTCTTATATATGGCACTGTGTAGAAGTTTGTAAACTAACGACAAATATGAGAGGGCATCTGGGAGGGGATGACGCTTTGGGGGAGTTTTCTGCACAACTTTTAAATATCGGTGAGGGAAAGCTACCAGTTAGCAATGGGCTAATCTCTCTTCCTGAAAATTGCGGATTTATTGTAGACTCAGAAGAAAATTTACAACAAAAAATGTACCCCACTATTCACGAAAACTATCTTCAGCACCAATGGCTGAAACAAAGGGTAATTCTGGCACCTAAAAATGACACTGTCAACCACATCAATCAACTACTTCTTAAAAAAGTTCCTGGGACTACGACTTTATTACTTAGCATAGACTGAGTTGTTGAAGAGAATGACTCTGTCAATTATCCTATAGAATTTTTGAATTCTTTACAGCCTGCCAGTGTGTCTCCTCATAATCTTCAACTACGCGTTGGTGCCCCAGTTATGCTTATTCAAATTTTGGATTTACGTAGATTTTGTAATGAAACAAGATTGATCATCAAAAATCTATCCCCAAATCTTATTTGTGCTACTGTGCTTACTAGAGTTGAAAAAGTTTTTATCCCTAGAATACCACTAATTCCGACAAATGTGCCGTTTCAATTTAAGCGTATTCAGTTTCCTGTTAGACTGTCATTTGCTTTGACTATCAACAAATCCCAAGGTCAAACACTAAAAACTGTCGCGTTCACTTCCTAACACCTTGCTTTTCACATGAACAGTGGTACATGTATCTTGCGCTATCCTGAGTAGGCGATAAAAATGGCCAATACATTCTCTCGCCATTCGGTCAGACAAAGAACATTGTTTACCCTCAAGCGCTTCAGTGCTACACTAGCGTTATGCTCGCCAAATTTTCAAGTATACTTTCCTCAGCAACAACAACCTTTCATTGTTACTATTCATGATATTTTGTTTTTTCATATTGTGTAGCATATTTTTATCAATTCATATTTTTTGCAATCATTGTGGTAGAACAGAATACATTTAACCATTGTTTGCTAATAATTTCACGTTTAAACACCTTTACTGATGTCTTATTTTTTCTTATATTTTTTGGATTGGCACAAACTTTGTTGCTCATGAAATGTTTTAGAGAATTTATAATTCCATTGTCATGTAATAAACTTCAACAATAAAATTCTTGAGATATTAAATATTGTATACATGTTTGGTGGTTTATATGCCTACTGGGGAACCTGCCACCTTACAAAAATGGGTAATGCGCCATTTGTCTACCTCCTGGTGGTGTGGAAATGACATGTCCACAAATATTACAAAACCTTTATTTTCTTTATGGTTTTTTATGTTATTTCTTTGAAATTAAATAACTTCTTCCATCATTTCTATTTAAAGAAGTTTTCTTTGTTTGTATGAATATTTTTAAATTTTTTAATGTTTATTTTAACTCTTTGTTTTAACATATTTTCACTCTAATTTGATCACTTATCTGTTTGCGAAAACCTTTTTATTATAACGGCTAAAAAAAAAAATCCTAACTGTGAAGGGAAAAGATTAATACAACAATAGAAATCTCTATGAGCATTGTTGACTTCATAGCATGTTAGATAAAAAGTCAAATACGCTTGAGTGATTTCTGATCACTGAGACAACATCTAGGTAGCATATATGTGCTGCATATGAATATTCATAAAACTACCATAAAAATGTATACATTTTTGGTGGACAAATTGTCTATCTCCTGGGTGGTGTGGGAGTGACTTATGTTCAAAAACATTAAAAAATTTTCATTTCTTGAGCAACACCGGGTAGTACAGCTAGTATATATATATATATATATATATATATATATATATATATATATATATATATATATATATATATATATTTATATATATATATCGATGTCATCTATCTGCCAGTCTGTTTTTCGGTACGTCTAGCTATAACTATTAAAACATTTGAAATCATAAAGATCACAATCGTAAGATGTTTATCCGATTGCCTAACCACCAGTCTATGATGGCTCTTACATTTTGCTCTTTTCTTGATAGCATGGGCTAAATGATGTATTAATAAACATTTTATGAATCCTATTAACCCTACGAAACACAATGCTTTCTTGCGTTTTCGTGAACTTCTATTTCCTGTTTTTTGTAAGGTCCAATTGCTAAACTGCAGATAAAGTCAATACATTTCATGCGGACAATTGTATTATCTTGAATAGAAATAGTCTCTACATTATTTCTCCATTCAGTCAAACAAAGACAGCTCGATATCCCATTTTTTACATTTGTACTAATGCCGAGAGGTACCAGGTTCTCAACCAACTCGGTTTTTGACCAAAAATTTGGAGATTTGTTTGTCTCGGATCTTTAACATATATTCAGTCTCAATCAAACCGGAACATGCGCATTGGAATTGGAACACCTCCGGAAACCGCATGAAAACATTCGTTTACCAACGGAGAAGCAATTTATGCTTTTTAAATTCTTTACAAAAATGAAGGAACCATCTGGGACGATGTCTCCTTTATCGAAGAAACTTTCTAAGGAGATAACCCCTCCAGTCGAGTTACCCTAACTTGTTTTGGAGCAGGATTCTCTTTCAAAGATGTGAAGTAAAGGTACCATTTTTTTGTATTTTCTATTTCATGCTACTTTTGATGTAAGTGATCTGTTGCATTTTTTGCTGTTTCATTATCAATTTCGGCAATTTTTGATATCGTGTCTTAACCTTTAACGTTTTTGACATTTTAAAAGCAAAACATACAAAATGTTTACTTTTTTTATATTATCATAAATAGAAAACCTTTTATTAAAGATGAACACAATCTGTATTTACCCTTTTCATTTACAGAATGCAGGATACATTACAGTTTATGGTGTAAAATGTTGGAAAAACACTTTACCGAAGTTGTTCTCTCACTTTGGAACAAATCAAAATTTACATACATTTATTCGGATGGAAAAAAGTGTTTTGGATCTCAAACAACTCGGTTTTCAAACAAATTTCTGGAACGAATTATTTTCAAGAACTGAGGTTCCACTGTGCGGCGTTATTAAAAGATATACATCACTGAAAGTTATGAAATTTTAAATTTACAGTGGTTTGAAAACTTTTACAGTTGTTTTCTTTATTTTTACTTTAGTGGTCCTGCACAAAACCTTTTCCTTACGATATGAAGTTTAAAAGCTACAGTTGTTTGACAAAGTTTCAAAACCTTAATAGTTTTTTTCATTTTCTCTCTTAATTTAGTTCAACTACAAAAAACGCTTTTCTCATGATATGTTGTTCGAAAGTTAGAATGGCAAATGTTGTTATATGTTAAATAAAAATCAATTTTTTACTCAAAGTATTTTTTATTACCTGGAAAACACCGTGTTGTACAGCTGGACCAGCACTATATTAGATTTACTGATAATACTTTTAAAACACGCTATGCAAACCATAAGTCAGCATTTAGACATGCACAAAAGAGATCTGGCACTGAATTGAGTTAATACATATGGAGCTTAAAGAAGAACAACAATGCCGTTGATGAAACATGAAATATTGTTATAAAGGCAACGTAATTAAACTGTTTAACTTTGATATGTAACCTGTGCTTGTGGGAAAAGTTTTACATCATCTGAATGCGGAAGCTGGCCACAATGAACTGACAAAACAAACTGTCATGACGTGCAGACGTGTAGAAAAATTGTTGTTACGCAATCACAAGACATTAGATGTAGTAAGCCCCTAGACTCTTATTTATTTAAACATTTTAATCTGTTAGCTACTCCACCTCTAGTATATAAACCGCTGTGGTTGATCGACATGTTTTATCTGATGATTGCTCCTTCCGAGCATGAAACTATTAGTAATAAAAGTGTGTTAACTATAAGTTCAAAACTTTCGTTTCTGTATATATATATACATGTATATATATATATATATATATATACTGTATATATATATATATTTATATATATATATATATATATATACTGTATATCTATATATATATTTCTCAAAGTATGCCTGTCATATATATGTCATTTTTCCGGCTATAGAGCTTAAAATGTTGATTTCCCACGATCTGAGGGATTCGAACTCACGACAATTTTATCATTGACGAGGGTATATCCGGATGCTCTACCACTAAGTTACAACGCCAAAGTTACCCTTAGCGTTTTTATATAAAATATACAGCCTATGCGTACTAATTATTTTAGCCTTAGGTTTTTCACCTGAGATTTTTAGATTTGTTTTAGAGTTGCCCCGATTCTAATATCGGAATCGGTATCGGTGCCGATATGGGTGTTAAGTACGTATCTGAATCGGTATCGGCCAATCTTTTCTTAAAAAATCGGAAACTTCAGATACTTTTTACAGGCCAACTATTTAGCAGAAAACAGTATTTTAGCCTGCTACAGTAATAGCAAATCATCAGCTGCAAGTTCCTTATTTTTACCTGATGAATTCCGAGCCTGTCACACGATCTATCTCATGTCTATAGACTAATAAACATCCACACAACTGAAAAATATTTTGGCTTTAGTCAGGACGTAATCACAAAGTGCGCTATTTCCCAATTACAGTAATATGATTTATTGCAGCCAATCACAAACAAACAAACAAGGATGAGAAACAAGAATGCGGTGTAATGTTTCTATTCACTAGCATTACGAAAATAATTTTAGCAGCCGATGCATAAAGTTATCTATCTCTCTCTCTTGATCCTGACTATATGGTGTATCATTTGTATCGCATAAAACAACCTCAGTGGCTTATCGGTATTTAGCCTGTCCTTCATCATCTGTGGCAAATGAGTCCTTCTTCAGTACTACTGGCTACATCGATAGTGATAGAAAATAAAGACGTCTCACTGAGATAATTGAATCACTAACGGTAATTAAACTAACCATGTACAGTTGCAGCAGTTCGTTCAGCAATAGAAAAAAGACTTAATTATCACATATAAAGCTTTACCACTAACAGTAATTACCATTATTAATAAAAGATTTCAAGAACCATGGACCTCCTTGTTACTGGATGCACGGTATGGCAGTATGTGAATGTATATATATATCTTTTTTCCATTAATACAAACAAATAATACATCAATATTTATATATTTTTGCATTTTTTTATATTTGCATAATAAAGTTAACAATTATTTATGCAACCCAGAAGATCTGAATCAATATCTGAATCGGATTATTGTTCAATAAGAATCGATATATTAAATCGGTATCTGATTCGGCTGGTGAAATTAGAATCGGGGCATCTCTAATTTGTTTGCTTCGGAGCTTGAACATAAATTAGGTTCTCGACTACACTGGAGCATGCGCATTGCAATTAGCAAAGCTCCGGAAACGCTTGGAAACAGATAAGCATTGTACGCTTCGTATATTCTTTACAAAAAGAAAGAAACCATGTTGGACAACGCCTCCTGTACCGAAGAAATTTGCTAGGGAGTTAACCCTTCCTGACGAGTTACCCTAAATTGTATAGGAAGATGAGTCTTCTTTAAAGATGTAAAGTAAACAGGCCATTGCTGTTTATGTTTTCTTTTTCCTACGATTTTTGATGTAATTATCTGTTGCATATTTTTAGTATTGTATTTTAACCTTTAATGCTTAGCATGTTTTAAAAGCCAAACGTACAAAATGTTTACTTTTGCTTTCTTTTTCTATCATCATGAATATATAACATTTTATAAAAATTAAACACGATCTATATATACCCATTTCTATTTATAGTATGCAGAATACAGTGCATCTTATGGTGTAAAATGTTGAAAACATACTTTACCGAAGTATATTTCCGAATTTACCTAAGTTTTCCCTCATCTTGGAACGAATTAAAATCTACATAATTTTATTTTAATCGGAAAATTTGCTTCAAATCTCCAAAAACTCGGTTAGCAGCGCTAGAACAACCTAACACATAACGCAACCTGACAGGTAACACATAACAACTTTTCGGAACAATTATGTTTGATAACCGAGGTTCCACTGCACGTTACTAAAAGCTATACGTCGCTGAAAGTTGTTTACAGTAGTTTTATTTATTTTTAATTAAGTTGTTCTGCACAAAACCTTTTCCTCATGATATGAAGTTTGAAAGTTACAACTGTTAAGTAAAAATGTAAAGTTGTTAAGTTAAAGATGTAAAGTAAACAGTCTATTGCTGTTTATATATTTTTTCCTACGATTTTTGATGCCACTATAGGTTGCACTTTTTGCTGTTTCATCATCTATTTTTGCTATTTTTAGTATTGTATTTTAACCTTTAATGCTTTGGATGTTTTAAAAGCCAAATGCATTAAATGTTTACTTTTGATTTCTTTTTCCATCATCATAAATATAAACCATTTTATTAAAATTAACACGATTTATATTTACCCGTTTCTATTTATAGTATGCAGTATACAGCACAGCTTATGGTGTAAAATGTTGATAACATGCTTTACCGAAGTATATCTCCAAATTTACCCAAGTTTTTCCTCATCTTAGAATGGAATGACATCTACTTAATTTTATTTTAATGGAAAAAATTGTTTCGGATCTCGAAAAACTCGGTTCGCAACGCTAGAACAGTTTTAGTAGAATAGGTGGAACCGTACGTTATTAAAAGCTATACGTCGCTGATTATGAACTTTTAAATTTACAATAGTTTGAAAATCTTTTTCTTATGGTATGAAGTTTGAAAGTTTCAGTTGTTTAAAAATTTTTGAAAACCGTTACAGTTGTTTCTATTTTGTTAAATGTTATTCATTTTGTTAATTAGCGTTTTTTCTAATAGCGATATAGTATAGTAACAAGTGCTACTCCCTTTCCTCAACAGCCGAATGTTTCATTCGTTCAATGCGTGTTTCAAAAAACTTTCTATCAGTTCTCACTTTGTGTATTAGCTTACACATCTTTCTTTCTAAACCTAACCAATTAGTAAGTCGTAATTATTTTCACATTTTACAACAATCATTTGTAGGATTAATGTAAGATTATCTGTAAGATTTATCTTTAGTATCAGTTATTCCTCACTCTTTTATATTTACATACATTTAAATACTTTGATATATATTTCTCATTCTCTTATACATTTATAAACTTTGTATAACTCTTGAAGCTTATAATATAAATGTTTACAGTTTGTTACGTTATCGTTTTTATTTCAACTTGCATTTTTTAAACATAATTTGAGTTTAACATCTGTTTGAAGTTTAACCATTATTCATTGTCCTATCACTGTTACCTATTATTACTTAGTTAGTTTCAACCTTTATTATTGATAGTAATTTTTCATTCAACCATTTTTGGCAGACATTGTTCTAATAAAATTTCAACCACAAATTAAATACTACCATATTCTGTCATATTTTTTTATTGATCTGTTAAATACATGTATTCTCAGAAGTTACACATTGTCTAATACCTTCAAAGAAAATAACCTGTTTTGCACAAAATCATTCCCTCATGATATAAAGTTTGAAAGTTACAGTTTTACAAAGTTTGAAACCTTCTACAGTTGGTTTTATTTTCTTTTCTAATTTATTTCAACTACAGAAATAACTTCTCTCATGATATGTAGTTTGAAAGTTAGAATGGTAAATGTTGTTATATGTTAAGGAAAAATCAATTTTCTGTCCAAAGACTTTTTATAACCCAGGCAGCGCTGGGTGGTACAGCTAGTCTATATAGATTTCTCAGAATAGGTTTTCTGTTTTCTGTCGTCGTATGTATTATTTTATAGCGGTACGCGTTGCGGCCATAGATCCTAAAATCTTGGAGTAAAGAGCCCGTACCAAAGAAGATTTGATCTCAGACCTATCTGTTCACAAGTCCGACGCCGTACCCATTAGACCAACGAGGTTGCTAATGGATATTGGCAACCTAACAACTCGCTAGGTTGCCGATATAAGTCATTATATGAGAGCAAATACCCAACAGCTTTGCGTACAACCCAGGGTCATAGCATAAAACGTCACGAAAAGCTGTTGACTCACATTATTAAGCGCACTCATATTTTCCATTGGCAATGTGCCAGGCTAATAGCAAGCAACTCTCAACACTTCTCATTGTTTGTAAGACAAAACATTTTTTTCATGATATGTAGTTTGAAGGTTAGAATGAGAAATGTTGTTATAATAATATAACATATTATACTAAATATGTTAAATACAAATCAATTTTCTGTTCAAAGACATTTCTATTACCCGGGTAATGCCGGGTAGCAACGCTAGTATATATATATATATAAATATATGTACATGTATATATATATTTATGTATATATATATTTATGTATATATATATGTATATATATATATGTATATATATATATGTATATATATATGTATATATATATATATATATATATATATATATATATATATATATATATATATATATATATATATATATATACATGCTACAGACAGTACTGTTTCGGCTATTGAAGCCTAATCAGTGCAGCTCAGAGCTTAGGCAAGGAACACAAATCCCATTACCAATGAGAGTTGACTTCCTGCCACAAAACAACTAGGTTGCCTCACAGACTTTAAGAAAATCAATGTGCTGGCACCAGAGTGCTCAAATCACAAAAGTGATGAGCTTTGCACAAAGGCTAATAGTGCCGCACCTCTCACAAAGTGCTCAACCAAACGGAGGTGAGGGAGCATATACTCATGCTACAGACAGTACTGTTTCAGCTATTGGAGCCTCATCAGCGCAGCTCAGAACTCAGGCAAAGAACATAAATCCCATTACCCATGAGAGTTGACTTCCTGCCACGAAACAACTAAGTTGCTCCGCAGACTTGAGCACTCTGGTGTCAGCACATTGACTTTCTCAAAGTCTGTGAGGCAACTTAGTTGTTTCATGGCAGGAAGCCAACTTTCATTGGTAATGGGATTTGTGTCCCTTACCTAAGCTCTGAGCTGCACTGATGAGGCTTCAATAGCCGAAACAGTACTGTCTGTAGCATGAGTATATGCTACCTCACTTCGGTTTGGTTGAGCACTCTGTGAGAGGCGCGGCACTATTAGCCTTTGTGCAAAGCTCATCACTTTTGTGATTTGAGCACTCTGGTGTCAGCACATCGACTTTCTTAAAGTCTGTGAGGCAACTTAGTTGTTTCATGGCAGGAAGTCAACTCTCATTGGTAATGGGATTTGTGTCCCTTGCCTTAGCTCTGAGCTGCACTGATGAGGCTTCAATAGCCGAAACAGTACTGTCTGTAGCATGTATGTATACATATATACATGATATATATCATTGCATGTATTATATATATACATTGTATATATATAAAACACACTACAACTTTAGATAAGTTACTTCATTACTATTAGTTTGATAAAAGCAATCTGAAGATTGCTTTTACCAAGCATCAAACTTATTGTACTCTAAGTTTTGATGAGCAGATAATAAAAAAGGTCTACACAAAAATATTATTTTTATTCAACATATGCAACATATTGTCAAAACAATCCATAGCAACTTGCGTAACTTGCGTTGCTTGTAGAATAATAGTCTTTGCACAGAATATTTACTTTAAAGTAACATTTGCAACAGTTACCTTTGTACCCTTCAAACTTTATATTATAAGAAAAGTTTCTTGTGAAGTTAAAAAAAACATTGAGTACTTGGAAGTGTGTCTGAAGTATCATTGTATCTAAAATTTTGATGACCGATACTCCTGCCTTTTGATGCTGATAAAGAAATAAAAGTAAAACATTGGACTTTTTCTGTCTGATACTTTATCAGACTAAAAAGAGAGAGCATGTGGAGGCGAATCCCACTCTCAAAAAACAAGCGCCTGCATAAAAATTATTCAGATTTTAAGAATTTATCGGAACCGAAACTATGATTGTAGTGGCACATTTGAAACTAAAACAGCATATTTGAAAATTATAAATTGAATACTAGGTTGTAATGGTAAAAAGAAAATTTAAAAACAATTCATGAAAGTAATAAATTAAAAAGGTAATATTAATTAAAACATGTGGCTCTTTGCAATACGTTTTTAAAAAATAAAATGACCTTCAGAAAACTGTTTCATATCAGGATGCATAGATTAATATCTTGATGACAATAATTTAGACTTACCAGAATTAATTTTCTTTCTTTATTATTACTAAGTGAAGGCTTTATAAACTTCTGCCAAAAACGACACTGATGTCGCTTCTCACGAGTCTGATAATATACATTTATATTGTTGTGTTAGTGAAGGGTTAGGTTAACTCAAATGTTTCAAACACATTAGGCGCTTCTACAACAAAAATAATCCAATCAGGGAAGGTTTACGTTTCAGGAAGTATATGCAAACAGTAAAATACAGGTAACTTGCCTAATCCATCTGAGGATCTTTCCAAACTAACTCCTTTGGCCTTGGAAAAGGAAGAAAGTACAAGCAAGTTTTTAAATTTATTAGCAGTACCACAATTGTAGTATGATGATTTGCACTGACCACTTTTTTTTTCTTATCTCTTTCTTTCAATTTATAGTTCATGAATTCAGTAATTTTACAATTGGTTAAAATGAGCGATCACCCAACATCAGTTTACAAGATTTTTTAAACAGAAAGAACCGTTCTACAAAAAATTTTTTATACATCTGTATTAAAGCAACAAAAATATATTTTAATGGTAATGTGGACAGTATTTTGACGTTTTTAGTACAAGAAGCTTAGCTGAATGACACTACGCCAATCATTCATAAATTCATTGGTTAGATGTGGAAGGGGAGATATGTTAAATTTGGTAAAAAATTGAGTGTTTTGGCAGAGTTCAATATTTGCTTCCAAGTAAAATAACAGCCCTGTTATACAGTTTTTGTTTTGTTAGGTTCAAAATAATCTCCTCTGCCTGGGGAACGCTGGGCTCCTGTACTATCCATTTTTTTGATGAGAAATCCTTTAGAAACCGAGTCTGATGGCTGCTGATCTTACTGCCAACAGAAGTTTTATGCCTTTTAAAAGCATTGTTACACAAATAATGGTTCGTTATCTTGGCTGGACATGTCTGCGTTCAGTGGCAAAAGAACCTCAACGACTGGAGATATGTTAGTTTTAGAAAGCAATTGAGGGGTGAAGGCAATTCCAGTCACCACCGGTAGCATTTGATGAGAATTGAACACCAACCCGTGCTAGCTATTAGCATACGTATTCGATGTTGTCATCAAATTTAATAATAAACTTTTCAAAAGCTTTCAATCTACAAATAAAAATGGCTATCCAAGTTTTGCTTTTAAATTTGATTTTAGAGTAGCCTATATAATCACAGCAGCAATGTTTCCTTTGTACAAGCAGTTTTAAACAAAAAGTTATCACAGCAAAAGTGTCAAACCAATTGCAGTTTTGAATAATCCTACTGTTGATATTTTGATATTTATGAAGCAATCAGGCAAAAATTCTACAGTATTGATTTTTCTCTTTTAAAAATGTGAAAAATATAGGTGACTTTAGCGTCAATCAGTGCACAACCGCTTTGCATTTAAAAGTTTAAATTTATTGTTCTAAAAGTCTGATGAGCTGAAAAATCAAAAAGAGTTGAAAAATACAGCCTCATCATCTGTTTGAACTTGGCTTTTATTAAAAGACCGCTTTAAAGAAAGGCTAGATAAATAAAGCCCCATTGCTATCAAATAAAGGTTTCACAGTTGAGCCAAATATAAGGCGAGTTTTGAACAACATATCAAAAAACCACATGTTATCTAATGAAATTTACAATCCACTAAGTTACCTGAGCATGGAACATATGCTGAAAAGTTTATCAGAGTTTTAAATTGCCAAAAACTTTCAGATAATTGAGAAAATGCAATAACCAAATATTTACTATCATAACGGTGTTGTCTCTCTATGGTATCATGTCTATCTATAGCTACTCACTCAATTTTTGAATTGAATAATAATGGAACAAATAGTTGTCACCCCAGAAAATTTGTAGCGGCACATGAGACTGCCAGCGCAGACTACATTGGTTTGAAATTGAAATTAAGCTTGTGAATTTTCCGTCATGAATAATGGTAGTTTGTGCATTGGTGACAGTGTTGAGATTAGGTTGTTATGTAGTGCTACAAAATCAACAGCCACTATACAAAACTTACCATCTTACCAGAAAATTACATAACTTGTTCACTGACAGAAAAAAAAAACATGTAACCGATGACATCCATTGCCGTCTTTTTGTTTGACCATTTTAGGAACAAATCCTGTTTAGTTATTTTATTACATTCAGTATAGGAAATGATCAATTTGTTTCTGCTTTTGTTTTTAGCATGTTGGTGCGTATTAATAGCCAACATGAGTATTTTGCACAATTCGCTTATCAGGGAAAGTTGCACCAAAGCTTCGCTCTGTGATTCTACCAATGAGAGACTTACTCTACGTCCAAATTTTCTAGTCGTTTTATTTTATTCCACAAGACATGTACTAGGCAAGGAAAAAGAGCCGACTTTTCTTACTCAATACAACTGTAAAATCTTAGCTAACTGTATGTTGGAGAGCAACATAGGGCCCCCAAATAGTTAGTAACATCACCAATGATTTTATAGCATTTTTGTCGTTCAAATTAAAATATTTGCCATCATATATAGAGTGTATCCACTTTTCCTGAGTAAGTCAAATAAGTTTTGGACTTCCTCTTTTACAATTCTTTCAACTGAAAAAAAGGTCACATGAAACCAATAAACAAACAAAAACTTTAAAAGTCCAAACTTTGTGTAAAATCACATCAACTTTTTATGCAGAAACAATTAGAAAACTATATAATAAAACCTTTGGTGCAGGTGAAAACGTTTGCACGGCCTACATCACAGCCAGGTTTGGCCAGCACAACATGTGAGCCGGTGTGGTATGCCAAGTGACATAAAGAAAGATCATGGAATATGATGAAATAAAGGCAGAGTCTTTCGCATAGACTAGGTATAAATGGAGCATGCTACCAAAAAGCCAGCAAAGCATCTGCAGTTTCTCCACATGAATGTTATTTTATGTATGCATATAGATGTATATATGAAGCATATAAATATTATTGCGGTTCATACACTCAGTGTGTATGTTCTTGCATTCTTGCATTCTGATTTTAACAGCCATATTACTAGAGCAACGCCATTCCTTGGCAATCAGTAAGCACTCCTAAAGGTAAATCAATTTTTGACAAGGTAGTAACTTGAACCGCCCTGTCATCCAAGAACCACCCTGTCGCTTCGGGTGGTCCTTGGACAACAGGAATTTATTGGGCTCTTTAGGTCTACCCAATAACCCAATTAAATCCATCAGATCTTGGTATTCTGATGAAAGTAGGAAACAAAGAATTCTATAATCAGCTAGGTGACAAAAATCCAGACAGATACATGGCCTAAAGTTAACAGCAACAACCAATCTGATACGATTACAAAAGGTTTTTCTATAAAAGACTTCAATAAACTGGAGATGTCATTATCAATCGGTAGTAGATGCCTACTGTACAGAACATATGTTGCCACTCGTCTGTCTTTACCAGGGCAAGTTCCTCAATTCTTACATTCAGAACATTTTGGAATTCAAAGGATAAATAAACTAGCTAAAACTGCAGTCTATTGGCTCAGGATCAATTAGGAAGTTGCTGATACTTCACATCATTGCACTTCTTGCAACAAACATCAAAACAAGTTGAATCATGTACCTAACCACCCTTGGATGATCCCAAAAAACCTTCAAATGGAGTACACATTGATCATGCAATCAACGTCATACATGTAGGTACACACTTGTCGGTGTTAGTGGATGTCTACACTAAGTATCTATGTATCCACATTACTACATCAGTATCAACTAAAGTTACTACAGAGTTACTGGATATGGATTTCACCCATTTCAGGTATCCACATACTGTTGCATTTGATAATGAGCCAGCATTTACATCTGCAGAATTCAAAAAATGGTGTGAGAACAGATGAATCACTTGTCTTATTGCAGTGCCATACCATTCAGCCATTATTCGAGTTGTGGAAAGGCTGATAAATTCCTTCAAGCAAGCAGTCAAAAATTCAAATATTTTTGCAAAGACAGCAGTACAAGAATTTTGTTGCATATAGAAGAACAAACTTGTCTTATAGATATTCATCAAGTGAGCAATTAGATGGCAAGCAGATGAGGACTAACATTTCCATCTTGCTACTATCTCCAGCTCACATGACACAAGGCGAGCAGATGCAAGATAAACAATCTACAAAAACTGTATATCATTTCACATTCAAAACATTATGCTTAGCTCAATACTGTAGGACAAGAAGAGACCAACAACCTAATAGATAACATAGTTGTAGTCAAAGTTTTTGGCAGCATAAGGGTAAATGTACGCGTTTTAATCGAGAACTAACATGGGAGAGACATCTGGATTAGCTCTGCCATAGATGTTCATCAGAAGAAGATACTGAACCACCTTTTGACATAACTACACACACTTTGTATCACTTTAAACAGCAGTAAACTTGATCCGCAGCCAATAGCAGAACTCAAACTACCGAAATCATGATGTAGACACCTTAGATTACCTGATGGCAACAAATACAACAATGAGAACCTCAAACGCTCAAAGAGAACTAAAAAAAAGCTAAAGTACCAAAAACAACTTTAAGCTAACAGGGTTTTAGAATTTACAATGTACTACTCAAAAACAAAGCATGTAAATTTTGTTGATTTTTCCATAGGGCTTTTTAATATGTTATTATAAAACTAATGCATTTTTGCTATTAAAACACTGTTGCTTTTAGACCTTTGATTATATATGCTAATTGATTTTTATCATTTAAGCGTATACTCAGTTCGGTGTACTAATAAATGAAAACATCTGCAAGAACACAACAATAAGCACACTTAAAGCGATTGAGAAAATACTATTGGTTATTACTAGCACGCTTGACATCATGATTGTGGAAGAGATCATTATGCGGTGATTAAGCTGGCTTTAAACACAGCTTTAATTATAGTAAAATTCTAGACTGGCTCAAGTTACTAGCTTAAATTACTCTAATTTATTGGATAATCAGTTTTTGTCCAATGCAATGACATTTACTTAGTATTCACGTATTTGAAAAGCAAGTTTCGTGGACACTCTGTCTGCCAATCACATTATTTTAAAAAAGGGTACTCAACAATAGACGAACATTTTATTATATCTTGTAGTTTACAATATGTAATCATCATGATGTGCAGATGCCACTACGTTAGACTAAAACCTAGTTAAAGAACAAATGTCAGTTAATATTTAGTAATGTTTATTTATAGAGCATCTTAAATTTTTTGTTAGCAACTTTGAAGATCTTATTGATCTTTTTAAAATAATTATTTAATACATCCTAAAAAACATTTGACAAATCTTTCAATATTTTAAATGATTTTGTGTTCAACCGATTCTGAAAATCTGTCATACCAAGAATTTTAGGCTTGGATATTCCATTACAGCTTTTTTCTGAAAACCATAGAGATTTTTAGAGTTGTCTTCTTATGTTGATGAGCTTTCACACATTAAAACATTATTGTGACACTAGATCATATTTCAAAAAGTCTGGGGCTATATTATTATTGTGTCTGTGGTTTCAACTGCAAATTATTGTGAAGTCACTGTCTATGAATTGTGATTGATGTGTGCATATTTTGCCCACGCTTTATGAGTCTTTTTTTCTCTATTACCTCTCACAATGTGCGGGTCTGGTATCTTACTGATAATCATTGAAATACACTACTCATGCTGAGTAAACTTCAAGTTTGATTTACTGGAGAACACGCCATTTTAAAAAATTGGTATGGCGCTATTTGTCTACCTCTCGGGTGGTGTAGAAATGACTTATGTCCAAAAAAATTAAAACAATTTTATTTTCTGAGCAAAACCGAGTAGTACAGTCAGTATACCTATATATGTATGTATATATACGTACATATGTATACATATATATATATATATGTATATATAAATATATATGTATATATATAGATACATACCTTTAAATAGTGTCAAAGTTGGGAACAATGACTGTAACATTATACAGGTAAAGTAGCAGGGTCTTCTAATGTAGCCCATGTAACACTCGCTCCATCAACCATCAAAAGTTCATTCATGCTGAGATGAGTCCATAGGACACAATTTTTATTCCCAAATGCCAAAGCGTGTAACAAATGCTGAGTTCTCTCGCGCATCTGCATCTATCAATAGCCATTAACCTCTAACCAGGTCCAGAGTGCAAAAGTACCGGCTGACAGACCGCACATTGGGACTGCCATTGATTAAAGGAAAAGGGTAGGTGTTCAGCTTAGTGATTGCTTTCAACTGATAGTAATCAAAGTAGAAACATCCCCTTCTATCGTTTTCCGGATCAAGACTACCAGGGAGGTCCATGCGCAACTAGCCAGTTTGCAGAGCCCTTTTCTAAAAGCTCCCGAACGTTATGTGCAGCCGATGCTTTCTTCTCTGGGCCTAGCTAGTGTGGTGGTTGGCAGATAAGACAGATTATCTTCTTTGGTAGAATGAAGTGCTTCACCTCAGAGGTTTGACCTATACCCCCATCTTCGATTCCGATTGTGCTCAGGTAGCTATAGTCAGCTGTCGGGCCAGCTGCTTAGCATTGTCGGGCTTTGTGCAGTTATGCTGCGCCCCCTAATAGGGGTCCAATAGGTGATCTGGCACCCTTTCCTTTGACAGGTCCTTAATCAGAGATGTGATACCTGACTCTAAAAGGGATGGTTTTTTCATCTACCGGGTGATGCTCTATTTTTGTGTACGCACCCACCGCAGTACGACCTGGCAATGGTCTGTCCGGTTGAGGCATCGGGCTATGACGCATCTCTTTGAACCAGGCCATTTCAAGGTTCTAGCCAATGGCTGCCCCTCCGGACAACTTTCTATCACTCTCAATTGGCAGTAGTTCAAGGTCATCACCTTGCACAGAATGACCATCTCAGTTCTTGATGTATACATGTACATACAACAAATGTATACATATATAATATAAGTCAGAAACAAGTGGTTTTGAAGTAAAAAAAACCTTTTAACTTATGCCAGTTTACAAAACACCAACTACTAAAAAATTTGCCAGTTTTGAATATACATTTTTTTAATTTAAAAAGACAATTTCAAAAAACTTTTGTTACACATGAGCACACATAAATACGTAATACGCATATATAAAAGTTTTTACATACATGCCTACCAAAGAGCAAAAGTAAATACCTATTTTTATATGAACCAATGTTTGCATGCATAGAGCTACGTATGTATGTTGTGTATGTGTAAATATGTATAGATGTGTTTGTACACATATGTTTTTTGTAATGCATAAAGGCACATGTTAATAAATTCACATATATGCTTGAAGGTACACAGGGTAAAAATAAATTTTCAAAAGGTCTAGTTTTCTGAAATAACCAGCAAAGAATGATTACACGGCTTTTAAAGAGTGGCTTCTTTTGGTACTAATAATAATTAAATAAGGAAACAAATCATTTTTATATCTTTCAGTATGTCAGATTTAACCAAAAACCTTCAAAATGCTGATAATCAGCTTAGAGCAGCTGTAGATTTCGTTACTGTAGCTAATCAGAAATGTGAAAGTTGGCTCCAGCCAAGTGAAATTGAGGTATTTGATCATCTGAAGAGCTTATCTCGAGAGACCAGTTGCCAAGCAGCCCAGCCTCTACTAAACCAGCTTGATCAGATTGTAGAAAACAAGAAAAAACAATCCCTTGAGTCAGCGCGTGCCTTTTATCATGACATCATCACTGCATATGTCCGCAATTGGTAAGTTTGTTCAATGACTTATAGATTTAACTATTTGCTTCAATAAGCAGTTTGTATCACAAAAACTTCTGAAATGAAAGATAGAAAGAAGAAAACTATTGGAGAAAAAAACAGGAGAGAAAGAGAGAAAAGAAAGAAGGGAAAAAGAGATGAAAGACAAGAGAAAGAAAATGAGAAGTAAAGATAGACAGAAAGAGGGAGAAGGAGAGGGAGAGGGGAAGAGGGAAAGGGAGAGGGGGAGGGGGAGGGGGAGGGGGAGGGGGAGGGGAAAGAGAAGGGGAAGGGGAAGGGGGAGAGGGATAGGGAGAGAGAGAGGGAGAAAGAGAGGGAGAAGGAAAGGGAGAGGGAGAGGGAAAAGGAGAGGGGAGGGAGAGGGAAATGAGAGGGAGAGGGAGAGAGAGGGAGAAGTAGAGGGAGAGGGAGAGGGGGAGAGAGAGGGAGAGGGAGAAGAAAAGGGGGAGGGAAAGGGAGAGGGAGAGAGAGAGGAAGAGAGAGAGAGAGGGAAAGGTGGAGGTAGAGGGAGAGGGAGAAAGGGAGAGGAAAGAGAGAGAGATAAATAAAGAGAAAAGAGAGAGAGAGAGAGAGAAAGAAGAAAAAACAAGAGAAGGAGACAGAAATAGAGACAAAAGTAAATATCGAGTTTAATCCACATTGTATGAGTACTTATTTTACAAATTAGAGTTTGTTCTTTGGAACAATTGCATTGGCATAATTTCTTTAGGCATTGGGTTAAATAGGTTTCTTTCCAACAATTTTGATGTCTTGTGACTGTGTCAAAAAAATTTATTCGAGTCAGTTTTGGAAAATATTTAAACACTATAATTGATTTAATTTGCTTTTAAAGATAGCATAGATTTCTTTTAGACTTTCCATAAAAATTGCAGTTATTAAGAATTGCCAGAAAATTTATATTAATAAACCTTAATGTTTTATTTTGTTTTTCTGCTTTTTACATCTTATGATTTGTCATGAAGACTAAAATCTAGCAATGAAAAACTTACTTGGTACTTTGCAGACTTGTGATTATGTAATACACTATGCTGTTCAACTCGCTGCGCGATGGAACAAATTTTGCACACGCTCCTTACAAATTCCATTATTTCATGATTTTACTCTGAATATTTTAGCTAGTGTTTTGCTACAAATTAGCTAAGGTTGTACATGTAGAATTGCTAGCCTAAAGAAAAATGCTCAAACTTAAATTGGCAGCAAAACTATTTCAATTGGTATAATATTGCCGTAGCAGGCACTGCAGCTGATACAGTATAAATCATGCCAAAATGAACACAATACACAGAAATGAACACAGTACACACAAATGGACCAACACCTTCATTTGCATCTGCAATAGTATATTTTGCATATGGTGATTAAAAGTAAAATATTTGTGTAATTTTCTAACCCGTGTGACGCAGGGCATTTGTATAGTAGACTATATTTTATGGCAGTGACTCTTCAACAAAATATTTAAAAATTTATCTCAAGTTTTCAAATTGTTTTCAGTGTACAACAATCGTTGAACTTGTCTTCTCACAACAACCAAATTTTTTTAACTAACATATATTTTTACTATTTTAGTTTCCTGTACTTATTAATGAGCATTATTGCAGTATAGAGTCACATGAGACACACCCAAATCTACAAAAGACTTACTTTGACCAGACTTTCCCTTTTCAAATAGATGACTTTCGATGCAAGATCAGAGAAGTGCACGACCTTGGTAAATATGCAGCACTTAATCGAAATAAAGCTATTTGTTTTTCTGTCAACTCTTTGGTTGATGTTAAAGTTAAAGTTAACATAAATAAGCAATTGAAAGATCTGGGATGTTCTTTAAACTAGTTTTTCAACGACTTGCAACAAATTACTAGGTTAGTGTTGGGTTTCTTATTAATTTTTTTGCAATAATTTCAAATTGAACAAAAAGTTTTTGGTTGCATGCTATGCCAACTTGCATTTATTATATTGTTAAAATATTCTGGCAGAAATATTACCTTTAAAATGAAAGCTAATGTTGAGTCAAATAGAATTACTGATATTGTCTGACAAATCGTGATACGATTTGGTGTAAGTTCATGTTTAGTAGTTAAATATTTTGAAGCTGAACACTAAGAACATGAAACTAATAAAACATGCGTTTAGAATGTAGCTATTGCACATACATGTATATGTAGGCGCAAAATTGGTCTATATATTACTTTACTAAATTCTAACAAAGTTACACAAATATTTTAAGCATTGTAAAATGACTCGAACTTGGCAATTCTTAAAACAGTTTGATAGTTCTTTAGGACGTTGGCTTGATAGCCTTTCAAAAGCCTCTACACATTTTTAGTTAGATTTTAAATTTCTAGTCAGGCAATGACAATTTTTTGGGCAGCTTGTCTGCATTTTTAGCATTATTTTTAATTTGTAGTCAGTATGTCTCAGCAACATAAAGTTAATTAAAAATACAATTGTTGGCATTTATTTTGCAATGTTTGGGCAGGTGAAACAAACCTGTTTACTCAAACTTAAAGCTACTAGAATAGATGTACACAAATATGTACATATATTTGCATGTATACTAGTAGAGCTAAATTTATGTTTATACGCCGGCTGTACTAATATGCACATATATGTGCATATACATGTACATAAAGCTTTATGCAGAAGTACATGTATATTTACAAAGCTAAATGTACATATATACACAAGATGTACATGAATGCACATAAATGTACATACATATTTCCATATTTTTGCTTGTATAAAAGTACAGGTAGATGTACATATATACAAAATTTTTACATATAGCCTTCTGTACACTCTTAATAAGAGCCAAATCTAATTGGTCATTTACTAAATACTTTGAATAAACAAAAGTCACTTCCTCTCTTTACAATCACTATCCTTACTTTTAATAATATAAATAAACTTTCACAAACTTTAATAACAGACTAGTTTTACAGAAATGAATCAACCATGCAGCAGGTTAGAAAATCTCCAAAGCTGTAGTTGATAACTGTTCTTAAGGCAGTTTTTATTCTTATACAAAGCAAATGTGGAATTTGTCAATTTGCTTTAAAAACCATTTTTCCCTATTTGCAGCCAGTTCGTTTTTCCAACAAAACACCTTGTCCTTCACAGAATTTGCATCAAGATTCAGTACAGAACTTTTTTTATCTACTGAACTGACCCAATGTACAGATGAACAGGCCTTTACATATCTTAAACAGATATTTTCTATTGGTGTGCACACTGTCACCAGCTGGTCCAGAGCAGTGATGGTAAGTCAGTTTTTGTAAATGAAACCTTGTTAAAAACACAAAAAATTTTATGAGATACCTAGCTAAATTTTATGGAAATTCAGTCACAGTAAAAAATCATCAAAAAAGTTTACAAGAATTTATGTTATATTTTAATAACAGAAGTCTACATATTTGAACTGAAACTTGACAAAAGATTGCCGGAACCAGTAATTGCTTGTTTGGACAAACAATGATAGGTATTTGGCATTTCACCCGGTTTATGTTTGAGTCTGACAGTTGCTAAAATAATTTAGCTACTAAAACAATGTGAATCCTTTTATAAAACTGATAGTACTCAAAAGGTGTAAAGCCAACTTTAAAAGTAAAGATCGGAAATGTTAATCAAGTAAACATAAGAATTTAGAAAGTTTAATGCTATAAATGGTCAGCTTTGATTGACAGCTATTTTCAGGCAGTCGATTATGCGGTGAGAGATCATCAGATTTATTAACTACCTGTACAGTTATTATGCTATGCGGTAAAAAGGTTGGGTAGAGCCTATGGTGGTGAGTCTGACTAGCAATGTGAAAGTTGTACTTTACCTACTCTGAAACATGATCCTTTTGCCAGAATTCATCCATAGCTCCAATTGAATATTTTTCATTTTCTGGTTAAAATCTTTAGCTTATGTTGTGAGGTGAGATAATGAAAAGCTACTATTGCTTTAGTAGGACCAGTGTTTTAGTTGTTAATAATAATTCCTATTAATACCACCATTAGTTTACCTCTGGAATTGATTTACAGAGGTTATAAAAATATATATTTTATTTGTTGTTTCATCAATACTGAAAAATGTCCTTTTGTTCTACTTCAACATTTACTCAGTTAAAACAACTTATTGTCTCCACTTTTAGACAATTTTGGCTCAAAACCTAATTCAATAGCAATTGAAATCAAATTTTAGCCCTCTTGGTATCATTGACAAGAACATTGAATCTGCAGGTTACCTTTTTGGAATAAAAATCTAGCTGATAAATCAAGTTTGAAATAGAAAACAATTTTTTTTTTGGTATTAATAAGGTTGGGGCGACTAGAAAAGCCTTATGTTAGGACTTGATCCATATTTAGTTTCGTGTACTGAATTTTATTACTGACTAAACAGTAAAAAAAACGTTAGAGGATATTGTTAATTTTAATGAAACTTCTATTCAATAGCAAATAAACAGACTGGTGCATTAGAGAAGTAGTCAATGTGAATATATACTGAGAATAAAAATATTGATAATATTTCTCAGAACTTCTTTTAATAATGTAGCTAGTTTTATCAAAATGAGCCATTAATGTTTTTTGGCATGAGAGTCGCCTGCAAAAATCTTTTAGAAATTTCTTTAATTTATAGTTATCAGTTTGAGCTTCGCAAGAAAAACTGTCTTCATATTGCTTCGAGCTTAAACCAACTTCTGTGAATCTATTCCAGAGGTAAACTGATGGTGATATAATTATAGAAATTAACATTAATTACTGAATCACTTGTTCTACTAAGGTAATGGTAGCTGTTAAATATCTAACCTCACAACAATCTAAAGATTAGTAGAAATGTAACAATAAGCAAAAATGAAGATATAAATTGTAGTTATATTATTTATTAAGTTAAACAGAATAAATGAAAGCTTAGTTTCTACTTGTTGAGGCATGGTGAGTTCCACATGCACAGTGCACTGCAGCTAGTTGAGTCACTGGGCCCCACAGAAATTGGCTAACTCAAACAACAGGTTTGAATTGATCTAGGCTTCACAAATAGCTTTTAACATTAACTCTAAAACTAGTAAATGCAGAGGTTTTGCGTAAGTCTATTGAAAGACTGTTCCATTTTGATGTTACTTTGTATTTGATTGTTTTTGACCAGGAGCAGTATAAAACAATGTTAGAGGTACATGTAGATTGTTTTTTAAAAATCTGGTGTTATAGTGTAAAGTTTTGTGTGTGTTTTCATCACTGCAAAAACATCATTGTTCAATTAAAGATCATGCACTGAACATAATGTACTGAACTTAATTGCTGACTGATCAATCCTAAGAAAACAGTAGAGGCTATTAGTAATTTCAATTAAACTTCTCTTCAATAGTAAAAACACAGGCTGATGCAATAAAGCGGTAGATCATGCTAATTTGTGCTCATGCTGAAAATATTAAAAATATGTCTCATTTTCTATAATAATTTAGCTAGTTTCATCAGAATGAGCCTTCAATGTTTTGGCATTAGCGTCGCACGCAAAACTTTTTCAGCGACTACCATTTATAGTTTTCAATTTGAGCTTGGCAAAAAAGTCTGTCTTCACTTGACTAAATTGAATCAAACTTTTTAAGTTGAACCAACTTTTGTAAACCGATTCTAGAAATAAATTCATGGTGATCTTAGCAGTAATTAATTTTAATAACTGAAACCCTTGTCGTACAAAGGGAAGGGCAGCTGTTAAATACATATCTCACCTCACAACATAAACTAAATATATTTACTAGAATAAGAGCAATGTTCAATTAAAGCTATAGTTGAATGCTGGAAAAAGGATCACGTTTCAGAGTAGTTGAATTTGAACGTTCAGCTTTTAAGCTAGACTCACCACCATAGATTCTCCTCGACCATCTCACCACATTACATAAAAGTGCAGATAGTTAATAAGCCTGGCGATCTCTCACTACACAATGAACTGCCTAAAAATAGCTGTAAAATGCTGCCCAATTATAGCACTAAATAATCTAAATTTGTGGTTTACTCGATTGTATTACCCTAAAATATTTTAATTTGTAAAATTGTTGAAAATATTCCCTCTATGATTCAAACTTATTGAACAAGTTTTAGGTTCAGTAGCGTAGGTGCTCATTTTAACAAACACACTTGCAACAGAATGGGAGAGATTGGTGAGTTTTAGATATGATTGTAAGGATGCCAGTTTAAACTCCACAACAAGTTGTGATGATGAAGTTTGTTAGTTCATAAATGTATATTTAGCAAACTGTTTAAGCTTAGGGAGACGTAACTCTTATTGTTCATTTGTCAAGTTTTTTAAAGAATCTAATTTTAAATTTTCTGTTCATTTCATTCAACTGGAGCCTATAACTTAGAAACTGTATAACTTTTATATATGTACCTATATATAAATAAAAAAACAAGTTAAATAATTCAAATGCACAGCTCTCAGACATCAACTGTAAGAAGTTCAGTTACCGTAATAACCCGAGTATATTGTCCATTTTCTCATTCTAAAATAAAAAATAAAAAATTTGGAATGCATTTTATTTAAGTATTTAAAGAGCTCTATTTGCGAGATCAGTTTTTTTTGTCAGAATAAATAAAATACTTTGACTAAAATCCTAGGTATATGTATGTTTGCAGTTTTTATCAAACAGTACGACACAGAAAAAAATCGAGATCATTTGAAAAATATGCTCACGTATAGAGAAGTATAGGAGCCAACAGTAACTATCTAATGCCAACACTCTATAGTAAAAAGTATCCAAGTTTTGTATAAGTAGTATAAATATTAATAGTTAGTAACAAGATAATATGTTCAACTTAACATCAATAGTTATCTACAAAAACCTAGTGTATTCAGTGTATTTAATGGTTAAAATATGCAATAAAATGTAACATTACAGTGTGTACTATGCGCAATATGGGGATACCATAGAAAGTTCTTAACTTGGAGATAGACGTTTAACATAATCATGAATGTAACTTAGATAAATTCAACTCACTAAACACATCCTTGAGGCTAAGTTTTAGTTTGTACTTTACTAAATTTCAACTTTGCATTCAGCTAAAATTTCTCACCTATCTATTTATGGTTTTCTTTTCAATATAACTGAAGTATAACAAAGCTGAACTAAGAGAGAGTGAGCATTGCGTGTCTTTCATTTTTTATTTGAGAATATTCGGGGAATTAAATATTGGCATCTTCTTGATTCAGACATACTCAGGACACTGACTGCCAAACTTGAAAGCTGAAAAAAGCTTTTGTCGATGTCCTATTGCAAAAAATGTTGTACAATGAAGACAAAAAAATGTTGTTCCATATCACAGAGCAAAGAAAATCATATATTAGGGTCATTGTAACAGGAGAGTAAATTAAAAATTAAAAGTTAAAGGCATAAAATATAAATTCTAAATTTGTGTGTTATTAGTCAAGCTACTTTGATTGAAAGTTGATGTGTTGTCCTTGTTTGCAGCTGTTTACCGTAACAGCTAACCGAGTTGTGGTTTGCTGGATAAAAAATAAAGATTGTGAAGGCTGTTCAGAAAGAATGAAGACTATTATTAAAGCTGCTGTGGAGCATTTAGTTGAATCTGATGGCTTTTTGAGGAACTCAAGAAATTGGGTCTGTAGAAACCTTTCCCTTTAGCATTTTTTGCCAACAGACAGAAAATTTATGTATTCAGGATCAAAGTCAAAAATCTGTCAGAAATTAATTTTTATAAGCTTTTAGTTCAGTTTATGAAACTCATTTTCAGACCTATTTTTTGATGTAGAACTGTCGAGTATCATTAATTAGAATTTATTAAGTTAGCTTGTCATGTTTTTGAAAGGTTTTTTAGTCCTGTCTATGAACTTTGTTGCAAACTTTGCATGATTAGAGCTTTCTCCATTTTTTCAATAGTAAAAAAAACATTCTTTACAACCTATACACATTTTTTTGTTTCCAATTCTTAGCAAACCCTGATAAATGATTTTACGGCCTATCTTTAAATTCATACTTTGTTAAGCTTTGGAATTTGTTATCTTTGGTCAAGTTTTGTTTTTAATGCACTACTTATGCATGCTAGCATTGCGTAATTGCTTGGTCTAGAGACTAGACAAAATTGGTCTCAAAATTATGCAAAAAATACATTCTGGAAAAATATTATTTAAATTATGAAGCAATCATTATTTGTTTACAGAGCCCTACTATTTATGCTGAGCAATCTGTTGGCATCAATACTGAAACTAAATGGTAGTTTAGCTCTATTGACAGGTCGACGTGTCTCAAAAACAGCATAAAATCATGTAATTTTTGTTGACGAACCGAAAAAATTTGTATTTGATAAACGATCATGACTTGAAATGAAGTTCATTTGTTTGAATGTTATACTTTGTATCAATGTAAGCTGCATGGCGTGGAGCTCTCCACAAACCCTTGCTCAGACTCAGTCTAATAAATTCTCTTAGAAACTACTTGGTTCTTACTTGGTTCTTGCTCAGTAGAAATGTAGAAGTGAGAAAAACACTATAACAGTAGAGTATCAGCACAGCAACAGTGGAGTATCAGCAGTGTAACAGTAGAGTATCAGCACAATAGCAGTGGAGTATTAGCACAGTAGCAGTGGTATTGATTGCATTGGAGTTGGTATTATGAAGTAATCTTTTAGTATTCACAACAACAGCACCATTGGATATAGCAATTTTATCGACCATGCTACCATGATTTTTCTCTATAATATAGAAAAAAGACATGGTAGTTTGGTATAGCCTTGAATATGGCATGTTAGCCTAAATATATTACATTCAGTTTTGAGAGTCTAAATCGCTACTATCAGGTGAATCATTATTATGTTGATCAGTGAAAGATTGCAGACCACTGCTGAATCCAATAAAAATGTTATTCCTTCATTTTTTAAATTTATTGCTTAGTGACTGGTTATTCTATTTTCCGTTTTGTCAATCAAATCACAACTTTGTATTTGTTTAGTTTGTTGCTAAATGAAGTTCTCGTCAGATACTCATTTCATATCGTGATGCATGGATGAATATCCTGACAATAATAATTCAGAATTATCGAAATTCATATCCTTTGTTTATTGTTACTATGTAGGTGAAGGCTTTGCATCCTTCTGCCAAAACCGATACTGATTTAGCCTCTCACGAGCCCGATAAGAAAGGTTCATGTTGTTTTTCTAATGAAAAAGTTAATTTGAGTGTTTCAAATACAGTCTAAGCTTCTAGAATGTAAATAATTAATTTCAGGATTACTTACTATGCAAAACTTTATGTTGTACAAACAATAAGATACAGGTAAATGACCTAATCTATTTCAAAGTCTTTAAAAACTCACTCCTTGGCCTTTAAAAAATTAGACTCAACTTTTTAAGTGCATTTACCATAATGTAGTATCTGTTTGTATTGACAAGTTTTCTTTTTTCCCTCTTTTTCTTGTAATGATCACATGCTCCAAAGTAAATTTAAAACCATTTGTTTACTGTTTTGTAGAACCCCACAAACTTTATTTCAAGAAAAAAATTATACTTAAACACATAAACAAAACAAAAACACACTTTAGTTAAAATAAAATCTTTCTCTATCCATCCATTCATCTATTTATCTTCAGGTTTCAAAATTAGGATAAATGCCAGCTTTCCACAATAATTCAACTCAAAGCACCCTGATTGGTAAAAAATCACTTGTAACACCTGCGCCACACAAATGTATCTTAAGAATTTCATTTAAGTAAATAATTTTAAATAATTTTTATTACGTGTGTTGCTACTGATTCGCTGTGCCTTAGCGAAACGCTTAATGATCTCTCATGGCAAACTAGACCGCCAGGGTAATTGCATAAATAATAGAGATGTTTGTTGTTTTCTCTTCCGCATGTGGCAAGAGAGATTGCAATATTTTTTAGGCTAATTATGGTATTCTTGCTACTAAAATTGAATTTGAGAACTAGCATTGCTTGACATTTTACGTTATATAGAAATTTAAGTGATACTACAAAGGATTTTGCAGGCTTTCACTAAGGCAGAATCTTGATTGTAGTAAATGTTGCATAAATGTAAGAGAAATGAGTGTGGTTTTATGTTTGTTTTAATTCGAATGAAATTCTATTAGTTGTGGAGCTGCAACTACTCTGCTCTTCTAGTAAAAGCATTCCCTACATATACATGTACATACATTTCCCTCACCGTATCATGGAACTGGGTAGGGAGCTGTATAAGAATGGGGATTAATTGAGTCGCTAAGATGTTGGCTTAGTTACGGCCAAACTAACAAAGTATTAGCATTAAGACACGTAATAATGACAGAAAAATTATGCAAAATATATCCAGGTAATTATATGCGAGTATTTGAAACATCAGAAATAAAGTTGTAGCTCGGAGTCCTACACAATACAAATCAAAAGTAGTAAATACATTATTTACTCAATGTAGGTTTTACATTATTGGATGATCATGTTAGAGTAGCGTCTAATGTAACAACATAGTGTCAGGGTTTGAAGCGATATATGACCAATAAGTCAAAAGAAATAATAAATTGTGGGATCACGGAACACCACAACTGCTGTAAAACATTGCACTAAACACTGCGATACATCAACAAGCAAACATGAAAATCTAGGGCAATTGCTATGCTGCTAGAAATATCAAGCATGGGAGTTGTCCAACCATCACAGCTGATACAATGTGAATATATGGGACATCAGTTGGATTGGGAGTTGTCTGATCATTGTAATAAAAAGCTTATAAATGAAAAACAGCACAAAGTTGCTACTAAATCATGATTATTATTGACCAATACCACCTAATCTGAAAGAGACTAACTGGCTACAACAATTACTCATGGCTATTCATTGAAGCAAACAACTCTACAGAGTTTCAAGCACAAGGAGAGGTATATCACCAATATTACAGGAGCCAGATTAAATAATGACTTGTTGGAGCGAAGAAGCAGTCAGCATACACCAGATCAGCAACCAGTCACCAGCAAGACAATTATTTACAACACTTTATTTAGTATATTTAGATATAGCTTATAGCATCATTTTGGTCTAGAAAATGTTGTATTGTATAGCAGTAGAAAAATATAGCATAATTTTCCATTAACTAAGATATTGTATTTTATGCAAAAATATTGACGAAAGGGCTTTGAAAAGAATAGCATAAAATCATAACATGTTTCTTGCTTTATAAAAATTAGCTAGCTAGTAGCGTCTTAGAATGAAGATTACTGCAAAATTAATTTCACAATGCTACTCCTATTAGTTTTTGAGTTATGGCCAGTTTTGTACAATTTGTTGCCGGACTTAGAATATTTTTCGCTTGTCGTCATCGAATCCCAAGAACAGTAAGGAGTTTTAGCTCACCACAGAGAATCTGAAACATAAATTATGCAAGAAATGATGCAAAAAAACCGCAAGCAAAACACAACCAACCAATGACCTTTGGCAATGACTCAAGGACAAGTATAAAAGAGGGGCAAAGTCGACGAGCAAGCAGCGAGGAACTGGCAGCGAGCCAGGCAGCAGAGGGAAGGCACAAGAAAAGAGCCAAGACAGGAGAAGACCAACAGAAGCCCAAGATAGCTAAGGCAGCAAACAGCTTGCCAAAGAAATACCTAGCAGATACGATTCACCCAAAGAGGTGGCAAGCCAGGAAGCCATAAAGCCCTGAGAAGAGAGTTTATCCAGCCTCCCTGACAGCAAGAGCTCTCGCTGCACGCCTAATAAATACATACTCATTGAACCTAGTAAGGCCATAACAAATAGGGCTAAGTATACAAGCATATTGTTATTTTTGCTTGAGCTAGTGAGCCTTGACAGAATAATTGTTATTTTGACCTTTGGAGGAAAATAGAGTTCGCAGACACTTAGAAACAAACCACTGGCGTGTTATTGTTGATTATAAGATAATTACCTGCAGACAGTTGCTTACAAGAGAAAGTAGGCCTCGCAATCTCAATAATACTTGATACTTGGGCTCATCATTACAGCAGCGCCTTATTTTCAGAACAAATCGCAAGGATAGCTATAGTAGCGTCCATCTCCATTGATCGAGTTGCTATTTCAATTTTGATTTATAGCAAAAGTCTGAACTTTTGTGGGGCAGAAGAGCCACTCTGTCTGCGGTCAAAATTTGTCTTGGGAGAAATTGAACTCAAGGTCCAGAGGCTAACCATTACACATAGAACCATAGAACCATTGTAGTATTTCACTCAAAGGAAACACGCAAAAACAATAGATTTTATATAACTATTTAAGTATCAAATAATCATTACAATAATTATATAACAAAAAACAAAATTATCCATATATTAATTATTAAATTCAATTTTAAATATTTATTAAACATTAATAAAAAAAATTTCTCCCTTGACAATAGTACTACAACTATAATAAATTGAACTGTGCTAATAATAAAGTTTTGCATAGATAACAAGTTACAGTTTTTTGCTAATGAAAAACAGGTGGCTAGTAATTTGTGAAGTTTAGTAATATCGTTGTAACCTTTTCCTTTTTACAAACATATACAATGTCTGGTTAGATTAGTGCAGACAAAATTCAGATAAATAATAACTCTATTTACACCAGTCAGTGTTGTTTAGAGTAAATAAAACAATTAAACAAAAAAAATCGTAAAGTGAAGTAAATTAGGTGTTGAAAATTTGTTTAAGCTGTTCTGCAATGCAAAGGTGTAACACTTTTATTATCTATCTACTACTACCTTGGCTCCTGATGAATGATGACTCGTTTTAGTATACAAAAGTATTTACAAAAAAATTTGCCTTATAGGCTATTAAGCAAGAAATATCAGTTTACCAAAAAAAAATTATGACAAAATATAGGTTTCTAAGATTATATAAATCAGCTATGTATCTGAGGGTTAACAGGGTAATTCGTCTTTATATAAAATAAACAACTGAAGAAAAGAAAACGTTTTTTATAAAATCATATTAAAAAATGAAAGCAGTGCTTCCAAATAAAGGGTGCCTAATAATTTGTATCTTGCATTAAATACTCTGCTGCACCCAAAAAAATCCTTATCAATTGAGAGCCAAAATATTGGCTGCTCAAATAAATCTTTTATTACGAACAGTATGACTGTTTGAACCTTTCGCTATTGCAGTCATATAATTTGTAATTTTTATTCTGAAATCTTGCTCAAAAAAAGGCTGTACTGATGCTGTAATTAAATAAAAGGCACTGAACCCAAGTACTATGCAATATTTTGTTCAGGCTTTCACTCGCTTACACATATATTTTGTGCAGCCATAAAAGTTTGATGTCTAACACAGTTTTAAAGATTTTAACTAAAGTAATAATGCCTGTTTAACTTTCAATTAAGGCATAGCTTCTTTCAGTAACAATTTCAAAGTTTAAACATACTGTAATAAAATTCGTTGAGTTTGAGTTGATTGTGGTAGAGTCAGATTTGGATGATTGATGTGATTATAATTGCATTCATGTCTGCATTGCGATGGCTGAGGTTAGTGACTGTTTGCCTGATTGGGTGGTTGTGAAACTTTTGTTTTATAGTTTAATCACTGGTCCTTGCTACCTCAGGAAATTTCGTTTGACCAATGGCAGCCCTGAATAGTCTTATGGGTAGAAAAGTAATAACACGTTAAGTCTTAACTATATTAGCTAGTAATTATAACTAGCTAATAATAACTAGTGTCTAACGACACTAGTTTAACTTGTATGGCATGACATAGTTTGACACGATTCCAAATTGATGTACAGTACTGTCATTATAGAATATTAAGTAGATATGTTAATTAGAGGTATGGGTCAGTACTTTTTTGACATTTTTTATTTCACTATAATTATGTATGTAGCTGTAAGAACTGCTTCATTTATTTTTGGCTATTGTCTTGTGAGTAGCTGATTTAACTGACCTATTAATTACAAATTTCTTTTCAACACCTTCTCGGAGTATTAGAACATGTAAAGAATAAATAGGATATTGTAACTGTGCACGCTTGTAATTGACTTTGCTATAATTTAAAAATAGTTTTGCAGTTAGCATTATACGGTACATAAAACAACTTTTTTTTAAAGTAAATGCAACAAACAGCTTTTAAAATGCTCAAGAGGTCAGGTGACTTTTATTTTACTTTTGAATAATTCAGCTTTTTGAAAACTAAACATTTTTAGAATTAATGTTTCATCAGTCTTATTTTCTTTATTTTGGGCATAAAAAATTTTTCCTGGCAACTTTTTGGTCTGATGTTAAAAGATTAATTTTGTTAGATTTTTGAAATTACGTTCAATGATTTTGTGTTTTTTAGTTCATAATTAGTTTTTATCAATTTCTCTGGTAGAAAAAACATACTGCTTCAATGTAGTACTTGTAAAAATTGTTTGTATTTTTTCAAATAAGCTGTTTTACATAACTCTATAGTTTTTGCTATTTGTTTGTAGCGCAAAATAGTTTTCATGAGCTCTAATGTACGCGATAAATTATATCGATTTGATTGGTTGAACCGAAACCCGCCTCCACCAAATTTTCCTGATCACATTATGGACTGTGCCAAATGCGATGAGTTCTATCTCACCCAAACATGCCTCGAGACGTTTGGTATGTGTACACCTCCACCTGATGATAACTAAAAAGACTCGCTGACTAGTACTTCTTTCATACAACCAATGAGAACAAGAAAGACATATAATAATATTTTATTAAGGTTTAAAAACACCATTTTGCTCATAAAATCTTTAGAAAAAATATAATATTCAAAAGCTCTACGAAATACCTTGTAATTCTTTGAATAAACCTTTTGTCTTCGTTGAAATTGAAAAAAGATTAAAATACTTGAAGAATAATAAGGTGTAAACTTGTATTAGATGGCAAAGCTGTATCACTGAATTTCCTGGCCATAAATAGGTTTGCAGTTGTTCGATGCCAATAAATTCAAGCTTTATCATTTTAAGGGTTCAAAGTTGCACTATGCAGATAATATTAAAATTTGCAAAAAAATTCCTCAAAACAACACTTGTTAAAGTGGACTCCCTTTCAAGTCAAGGTCACTTTTTGGTGTCAAGACTTTTTTTCTTTACTGCACTGGTCTGGTGGTTGGTCCAGAATAACCGGTTGTACATAGCTATAATTACTGCTATTTTTTAAATTTTTCATGGAATTTTATCTTGCAAAAATTACTCTTTTGATTTTATCTTGCTTTCAAACTTTAACTCGATCGACAAGTTTATATATAAACTTTTTCCTAAATACGATTATGTCAAGTCAGCCACCATGTTGGTTCCTTTGGCTTACCTAGCCTACATATTTGTCCTATTTACAGTAACATATATTACATGTACTTCACTGCTTGGATTATGACAACAAATATACTAAAATTTGGATACTGATCATTAAAGTTTTCTCATTTTATATAATAACTAGTTGAATGGCCGGCATTGCAGACAAAATAACAAGTTTTTACCAGTAAATTTACTTTTACTTGGTCCGGCTGTTTTAACTAAGACATTTAAAGAACTTGAGGCAGTTAATTTTGCTAGAATAAAAACCATTATTATAATTGAAGCCAGCATTGGGATAAAATAAAACATCATGATCATTAATCAAGTTGCCTGAAGCATGAATATTTTAACCAACTTGAATTAAGAATTGGAAGCACTAAATATTATGAAGTGCACAGTTAATTTATTGTGTCACAATGCACTCGTGAGGCCTCGTGGTTCAGCACACTTGTTTAGATCTGTAGGTTTCAAGTTCATATCTTGAGCAAAAGGAATTTGTCGCTCCAAAATCTTTATTAATAAATTGGACTCATGAATGACAAATGACTAACAGAAAAATGAAAAACACTGAGATTGATGTATAGATAGATGGTAGTGTACATTTAGGAAGTATCCACGGTTTACTGGTCAGTATGTAGACTTAGGATCAGTAGGTCAGTGGGTGGAGTCATACAAGTACAATTGGTGAGTTTAGAAAGAAATCTAACCACAATTTAGTCTTTGCTGTAACTATTAAATAACATTTAGTGCTAAATATAAGGGCAGTCAAAACTACCACACCGAGTTGTAAAAGGTAAACGAAGCAAATGAAAATGTTTGCTTGAAAGTTGTTTGCAAATAAATAAATTAAAGAGCACAGTGGACAGCAAAACTGAAAAATTGGTCCTTTTGAGTTTTCAGGGAGGTCTCTCCACTGGCTATGATTTTATTTGGAAAATTTATTTTAATTCGCTGTCAGTTTTTTTGCTCAAGGATGAAGGTAGAGCACAAAATCCTTTAAGAGATCATTTGTACAACTACAAAGTAAGTTTTTAAGGACTTTAACATTCATTGTCTTTCTTGTCAGGACTAAACCTTAACAACCGCATGTCACGTTTATTTCAAACAATATTTTTTAAATTCAGATGTGTAAAAAGTTTTATTGAATGCTGTACTGTAAACATTAATTTAGCTCATTTTCAGTTTTTGTAATAACTTTCAAATTTTTCACAATTTGTTTTAAAAACGTTCTGCATTTTATACTATTGATCTGCTATTGCCAGCTGTACAGAGTCACATAACATGGCTGGCGAGAACTGATAGCTATTCATGAGTAGTAGACTCAGTTTATGCCTAAATAAACTGTCTTTCGTTGCTCAGCCAACCGGACGTGAACCTTTTTGCCAAAATCAAACACTTCAACTTTTATGATTATTTCCTTTACAGATTTTGTGAAGAATTAAACTTGCAGCTTTGATTACCAAAAACTTCATTGATGTAATGCCGAGTAAATTTTCAATGTATGCAAAAATAACAGCTAAGAAATTTGGTGTATTGCACATGTATGAAGTGGCAGCCATCAGCGTCATTATCTGGTAATTGCACACAATATTTTTTAATATTCAATGGTGCACAAAATCATTTTTGTTATAAAATTTTTAGACATCTGTTTGGGCAATTTTTAGGCCCAAGAATGTTTTCTTGTATTATGGATTTTTTTGTTAACCTCCACCATGTATTGTTATGCTCAATTTCTCAGCTGGGACTTTTACTGCTTTTGTTATTATTATTATTGCAATTATTATCTTTACTATTGCTTTTATTAATTGCAACTGGTTTTCGTCTCTGGTTTGTATTTTTATGCAGAGATTTACTGTGGCAAGTTTAATGTTACTAAAATTAGAAAACAATTTGCCAAGACAAGTTTTATAGCAGTCATCACTTCCGATTGATGCTAATACCAAACAAAATATCAAAAATAACTGTCATCTTCAACTAATGGGATATTGCTGTTTGTTGCAGTGAACCATTTATTAATGAAAGAAGCATACAGAAAATTTAGATTCTAGATTTTGTAAACTCAAATTTAAAGGCTTTTTTAGCTTTCATTGATTGAATAATGCTTCACTTAGCAGCTGATAAATATAGTGCACTAGAGTGACAATTAAGATTAGGACATAATTAGAACGTACAGTATTTTTAAGCAATACTAAGTAGGTTTTGGTTGATAATTTAATAAAACTAAAAATTGTTGTTTTAATTGATGAAACTAGTTTTATAATTTTTATTACAGAATTGTAGTTTTTTTAAAAGTTGATTCGTAATTTTCTTATCTATATAAAAGGAAACTTCACAGAAATAAACTTCATCTAGTATAACATATCAAAGCTCTCTTTCACACTCAAAGCAACTATACATCAACAACAAAACAATCTATATAAACCTCCAAGATGGTCATTCCATTTTCATGTGTCCAAAGATAGCTGGTTAAAATATAAGTCTAAAAAATTCTTACCATTTCTTTTAATTTTACCATGTATTATATATAATGGTGTATATTATATGCAAATATATATTGGCATATATATATACTTCAATTAAAAAGAACACCAATGATATGATTAACCTATTTAATCAGAGGTTTTCTTTGGCTGTCAATGAGTTAACACTTCTTGAAACTAAAAAAATTCAAGTCAGAATCTTTACCTATTTGGCTTGAAAAAGAGGTACAACAAAGTATAAAGTTGAGAGAAAATCTGCAAAGATTGGAGTGCTTACAAAAAGCAGCGCAATTTTGTCTCAAATCTCATTAAAAGAAAATAAGCGAAATGTATCGACGAACTTGTTAAACAGTCAAAGCTTGGTGATACGAGTAAGCTTTGGCAAGCTTTGAATGTGAAAGACAATAAACCTCAAAGCTGTGACACTTGTTTTCCAGCTTTAGAACGTAACTAAAATTTTGTGTCTATCGCAAGTAAACTTTCAAGTTCAATTTTACTGGCATCTAATCATTGTTTGTCTTGACAAATCACTGAGTTGAAGACCACATTTAATGAGTTTCCAAAATTTACTCCTTGTGGTTTTTGTAAAATGTATCAGTAACATATCCAATTCAAAAGCATAAGGCATAAGCAATATTTCTGTAAAAATGATAAAATCAACTCTTCCATTCATTGTACCTATTATCACTGATATGTTTAACAGAATATTGATTGATGGCTGTTTTCCTTTAGCATGGAAGCATGCCAAACACAAAAATTCTGCAACAACTTGTTGATATAAACAGCGGCAATGCTCGGAGCAATAATAAAATAAATGAAAATATAGTCATTGTTCTGGTCAAAGCTGATTTTGCTGTTAATTTAAAGTTTAAAGATATTTGCTGCAATTTGCCTACAAATTCTGTACAATTTTTATGAATTTTATAACAAACAAACCTCGAGCTAATCAAAACACTCCCTATTTCTGTGAAATCGGCTTCAGCACAGTATGTTGCTATATATGCGGCTATGAAACTGCCTATAAAGTGTTGGTATGCAGATAAATTGGATAATTAGAAAAACAGTTTCCCTTTAGTTGTAATTCCCATTGTTTTATGTATTCCCATTTTCTAAAACATTACTATTTAGTTGACTACACATAAAAACAAACAAACTTGATCAAAAATTCAGAGCTTTCTGCGAAAAGGTTAAGTTGTTGATGTCTCTTCAGGAACTACTTCACTGTTATTTTAACTAGAATGTTAGAATCTGATCAGTTGCTACAGCTAAAACTCATCAAAGGTTGTCTGCGGCAACATATTTTATGGAAAATGATCAACAGTGTAACTGAGTGTAAATGCAGACTTTATACAGTCATTATACTCCTTACACTCTCTAGTATCTGTAAACCATCTGAGGAAATGCAAAATGTTGTTCGCATCAGCCTCTGAGATGGATTAAACTAAACACTCTCGGCCTCATTCTTGTTTTATAAATTAAAATCATCCAGGAAATTGCAAAATGTGATATACTGCGCAATCTTTGCATCACTCAAATGCTCAGCGACAATAACAACTGCATCAATGGCTAAAAGCTTACCTGCGTAGCAAAATTTGAATTGGAACTTTTAGGAAAAACTATCTATCTTTCAAACAGTTTTTAATCAACATTGAAAGTCATAAACTAAACAATCTAGCCAGTTGAGTTCACAATAATGTAACAGAAAAGGATATGTTAAGATAATATACTTGCCGAAACATTTGATACATTATCTATTGTGCGTAGTAGCAGAATTACATTTCTCACAATGTGTTCTTTATTATTTAATTGAATTGACTTTCATTGAATTTAAATCCACTTGATCCGAGTTGGGAAAATCAAATCCATGGTAAAAACAGTTGACTCTGGTTTCTTTGTGGTTTTTCTTCTGATTTCTCTGTGCATTAAGCGTATTACCCAAACGATATTAATAAATCAATATGCCTTCTTTTCATGAGTGACAATGCAATCAATGATGAAGTAAAAAACACTTGCTGTTGATAATGAAGAAAAAAACTTTTGAATAATTCTACGATTCAAAGGTTGCAACTCACTTGTAGTGTTAGGTGGTGTGGATAGAAGCCTGAATGACTTTACCCTATTTATAGCTGGGTTTGCTGGACAGCTTTCAACCATGGAAAGTAATGTTTTGTTTTTTTTCTGGTCAATCAGAAATAAAAATATTTTACCTATTTGAGAGGTGTCGCTCAACATCCAAGTTTTCCTGTTGAAGTAATACTGACATGAACAGTTATTAACGTTTTTGAAATAGTGAGGTTTTCCGAATTTTCCTATTATGATGGGAACGTCTGTCTGGCTGTGCAAAATATTAGCAAAAAGTGTCACAGTCAGTCTTTTTTTTGAAAACTTTTCCCAAATATTTTCTTTAAAAAATTTAATTATTTGCCAACCATTAGCTTGTAAAAAACAAATCTCACCCATTGATTATGTTATGATAAGGGTATGTTTAGGTAACAGGTTCAACATTTCAGCTTTTCAATTTGTCACTTTGCCAATACTATCCTGGCAGACTCTCCAACAGCTCCATGACCACTAATAAAAGGCTGTTTCCGATACTTGCCAATTTAACTGGTACAAACAGTCGGGTCCAGTCCTAAATCATGAATAAATTTTTCAGATTTTTCTAGTAAAGTTTGTCAATTGATAAGCATGCATTCATCATGCACTTGGACAAACCGAGTCAAAAAACACTATCAAAATTATTGTAGGACAGAGAACGATCTCTTAGCCTTGATGAATTTTAATCCCTTAGCGAATGAATCTGCTTGGCGGTTTAGCTAATGTCGGCATTTTTGGTTAAATTTTTTTTTGATTATTGCTGCTAACTTTTGTCCTATTTCCATAAGTTTCTTTGCTTTACCTAGTAGATGTTTTGTGAAATGGCAGTTTGCAAACCTTTTAAGAAGTCATTAAAAATTTTTGGCAAGCCGGAGTAATAATTGTGTCTGAGAAATACTAACAGTCAATGTTTATCTCCATGCTTCAAACAAAGTGAACTGTAAAGCAATAATTCCATTTTCAATACCTGTTGAGCGCATAAATAAATGGAGTTACCAATGTTATATTTGAGTTAACTAAACTTTATTATATATTTACCAACTGCTTGACCAGATTATACGCTGCATTTTTCCACAATGCTTCTTTCAATGACGAATTCATATAACTGTATCATTCATATCTTTCATTTAACATTTGCTACAATCATCTGTTCTTAGTAACTTTTTTCGTTGTACAGTTTTTAGCAGTATTGGATGATGTGATCTACTGCTTCGATATGAAGTTCTATTATGAGATTTTACACAGTTCATCAGACATATCAGCTGGAAGTTCTGCATGTCACTTTTTTAATAGCATTTGAATCGATCTATGCTACAATATTTGTACTAAAATTGCTGTCACACATAGGCCCACAGAAATAGTCATAGAGTGTGTAATGGATCTAAGCTGGCTTTCCTTCAAGTGTTGTCTTTCTTTGCTTATGTTGTGTTGCATAGTTTTGTCCTTGACATTGGTGGTCATTCTGGACGCAAGTTAACAAAATAAATGACGAGTAAAACCGCAACTTTTCAAGGCTACCTTTAGCCACTGAAAAGCCAAACGCAGTAATACTACAGAGTGTGCAAACTACTCACAAACAAAATACCATACATAGACAGTGATTTTAGGATGAATTACAGCTCGGGTCGCAGAGCAGACACCAAAATCTTACCTTGTAAAACATAGCGTAGTAAATTTCAATTTGTAAGAATGCATCACAATAATGAGATAAATTAAAAAGATTTTCCATTTATTACACTTTGCCTAATTTTAGGGTTCAACCCTGCCAAAAAATTTGTCTTCTGAACGGGTTTACGTTAAAATTTTTTCTAACATATTTTTGGAACAGATATTTTGGAGAATTATATCTTAGCATACAATTGTTTGTAGAACATATTTTTAACCAGGTTCAACTCTAAATATTAGGCAAAATGTAAAAAGATTCAAGTTTTTTTTAGAACGCATCAAATAAATGTCTTTAATTCTACCATTATGTTTTGGAGTTGCTACAAAAACTAATCAATAAAAAAACACTTTACAATTTAGAGTTTTGCTACACATAATGAAATGCATACCTACAAGCATTCAGCATGTTCCTGAGCTGAAAAAACTCTGCTTTCCATATTTGCATTAAGAAAACCTACGAGAAATACATGTAGAAAACAAATCAAAGTAGTGAGTGACAAAAAATTCTTCAGCCTAAAGCCCCTACTGAGACAGTGCAAGCTTACCTGACACGAATTACTTTTCTTACAGAAGTAAAGACATTAGATATGACTGCTGCAAAGTCAGATTTAGCTGCCGACATGGTTATTGTAAAACTATTGAGTAGATTTATTTGTGAATTTTCCAGCTTTTTTCTAATAAGTCTAAAAAACGCAAAGATTTTAGAAAAAAATTTGCATTAATTTTTGAGCTATATATTTTTTAAACTTTTTAAAAACAGAAAAAAACCTTTGATTTTTGTCTGCATAAAAATAAAACTAGTTCCATGTCTAGTTTTGAACAGATTCAAATCTAAACATTCTTTTAAACACACTCAGTTTCAAAACTAAATTCTAGTTTTGAAACAGATTGTGAATTTTTTTATTGTTCAAAATTTGCTCAAAAAATACAATATATTTTCGAGCTACAATAACACTATTTGTGTTGGTAGAGCCCATTATGTCAAACTTTTAAAATGCTTAACATTTTTAGGTTATCTGGTTTATCTAGTTTAAATAAATAGGTCTTATGATGCAGAGCTCTATTTTAATCATGTGATCATGAACATTATTTTCCTATACATCTTTAAGCTAATAAATATCAATCACAAATTAAACCCAGAATATGTTTTTTATTATTTTTATTTAACAAAAAGCCCACATTGAAAGATTGTATCATGGGAAATAAAATTATGTAGTATTTCGTGTTACTGAAACTATTCGATAAATTCCTGACTTTTAGCAGCCAATCATGCCCTTATCAGTGGAAACCACCCAATAGAAGAGAAAGAAATCGTTCTGAAGATCACAGCAACAAACACTCGACTAAATTATTCTTGTACTCAACGCATCAAAACTTACAAATTAAAATTACATTTAAATTTCTATGTAATTTTGACTACACATGATGTGTATTATTTAATGATATTCATAGAGTTTCTACCACTGTCAATGTTTATGTTATTTTACCTAGATAAATATTTCTGGACTAGAGCAGATGAGAGCTGCCATAGAACGTTCTTAATTGTTATTGCGTACTATATTAATATTGTTAGTTGCTGCTTATTATCAAGTTTATTACCTATTATTAGAAGATATCATCATTCTCTCTATAGATGAGTGAAAAATCATACTGCCACTGAAATAAGAATATAATTCTCTTGTCAATCTGCCAATCGCTGACTACGCTTGATGGCTAACTTCTATGACATTTGCTATTAGTTGTGATAATTGGTAGTCTTCAAAACTATGTTTACCACTTGAAATTTAAATGAAGCATTGTATTTTCCCTTTCTCGATGACACGTGTTACAAAATGTGCCCGCTGATTTGCTATTTATTTACTGTTTAGGAATTTGAGGAAGTAATTTGATGACATAGTGCATTCCCTGAATAAAAGAGAACGCTGCTTGCTTGATTGCTAGCTAACCAGCTAACGCATACAATGACAAATGGAGTCATTAGACTTGGAAAAGGACCCACATGGCTACGTCATATTAAACGTGTTAAACACGGGGAAAAACAGTAGTTGTGTTTTATACACACAGTATACCCGCAACTCAATAACAGCCTTCAATGTTTGAAGTGTGGGCTACACATTATAGCTGCTAATACACAACAATTTATAATATATTCAAACACTTAAAAGTTGTTTAAATTGGGCAAAAGTGTGATATTTGTATATTTGTCTTAGTCTTTTGTTTTTGCTTCTTCTTCAAGTCTTCATAGTAGCAGCTTATTTAATTGCTGAAATCATGCAAAAAAACAACTTTGAGTGTACTGCCTATAACAGCATTAATTTTGCCAAGCTATATTTGATACAATCTACCCATTTGAGTGGAGCAGATCCAAATATGCACTCGAAGTTGGTAATTATGTAAGAAGAACCTGTTCTATCAATGACACTAAATTGCTATACTTTTGCAATAGCAAAACAAACACATGAAAGGTCTAAAAATTATTAAATTAAATGGTGACTCACTCATAACTCACCAAAACGAAATTGCCTACTGCTAAGATCAAAGTAATGCAATTGGCAATTGTGTTTAAAAACGATTTAAAAAATATTTGCTGTTCTGGTAATAGTTAAAGTTTGTTTGATAGAAACCGGTGCAATATTTGAGACTGAGATACACTGCAAGACAGCAGCTATAGTCTAAGAGTTCGCATTCTGGAATGTCAAACAGAGCATCAAATCTTACCATAACATGGAGTCGAAACCCCAATAAAAATGAATTTACACAACTTACTTTTGTAGATTTTGTCAGAAAGTATTGGTGCTTTTCTTTCATTACTGATCGTCTGAATGTTCTACATTAAAATTGAAAAACTTTAGTCAGTGTGAAAAAAGTATGAGTGGCAAAAAATGTAGTCTCACTATTTCCAGATATTGTATGATCTACCGCGCCTTTAAGCTGACATAAACATCCTGCCAAGTCGCATTATAGAGAAAAAGATCATTTTTCTTTCCATACTCGTAATTTTACAATAAAATTCTTTATTTTTTATGCTTCGAGTCTAATTTATTTAGCATGATATTACCAGAAAAATAAAGTTTATTTCAAACTATTTACTTATCTCTCTGCCAATCTATTTATCCAACTATCTATGTATTTATCTATCTGGCTGTCTATTTATCTACCTTTCCCCACAAAACCTCTAATTGAACGCCGTGACCCTTAATTTTTCAACCCCGTTTCTATTGGAGAAGCTCTATTGGAGGCAGTGTTCTAATAAAAGCTGGTGGTGTATTTTTCAAATGGTTGGCCAGAATTTCCAGAAGATAAATTGAACCCTTTTTGGGCAAAGCTAATGCCGCCTATACTTTGATGCCATTTTTCCGGTTGAGCGATATTAGGTCTTTTGGATGCAATAAATTGGTCAACTTACCTTCAACTTGTCCAAGATCTCTTAATAAGTATGTATCAAAAAAAGGGAAATATATTTTCCAGTTGTTATCTATTGATTGCAATTGATCTGCCATAATATTATAGCCTGTAGCCTTTTTTGCAATTTGTTAGAATTTTCAATTTTTATTTTGTTCTAAATTTGAATATATATTTTTATTTATATTGTTGTATAACAGTTCATTGCACTCCTCAATATTTTTGCTACAGTTTGCAGCCAAAACTATCTTTTTATGTGTAATAGAATTAGAGTTAAGCGCATCAATCCATTGTAAGCTGTGTTAAGATACCGCAAGGATGCTATCAATTAACGTGCTATAAATCTGCAGATTTATAAGCTATATAATGATAATCTATCAAATGATACAAATATACATTAACAACAATTGACAAAACAAATCATACCTATGTTACATGCAGAAACAAAAATTAACGTTTTTAAAAAGAAAATATATTTCCATCGTTTGCTTGGACAGCTGCGTTCTGATTGTCCTTTTTAAAAAAAACAGAACACAGCTATGGAACGAACAATGAAACAAACATATATTAGTTCTCTAATACCTTCCACAATCTCTTCTGGCCTTAACTCTTCTTCTGCACTGCTGAACTAAATGTACTTCATATTAGTGTCTAAACACATTTTTGGCAAAGCACAACTTTTACAGCGTTGCATTTAGTTTAAAAGCAATCCGTAAAAGTTTGCTCATTAAACATAACTTTGTGCGTAAAGCTTGCAAACCGGTTTTTATATGGATGTTTCTGAAGAATTAAGATAATGTTTAACAAATAAATACTGTTGGCCTGAGACAGTTAGTAGTGTTTCCTGTGGCGTTCTTTTAAAAGTTCATTTGCCATCAAAAAATCAAACCAATTTTTATACATGTATTAATACATAGGCTACTTCATAGAAGTAAGACCACGTTAAACGAGAAACTGCTACTAACCTGAAAAATATTAATTATTTCCATGGGTTGCTTTCAAATTCATCTATAAGCATAAATTTCAACCATTTTTAGAATAGATACATATACTTCAAATTATCAAGCCCGGGTTAAACAAGGAACTACCGTTAGCCTAAAACCGCTATTTATTATTTCTATGATGTTGCTTTCAAAGTTTTGAATAAATGAAGTAAAAAGCATAAGGGTTCGAAAACGAGAGAATTGAGTGTAAATAATGTAAACAGTTCATTGTTCATGTGACTTTGTGGACACTCCTACTGATCACTTGGTAGTATGGGTGTCATAAAGATTAATGATAGTCAAATTGGCAGCCAAATGGGGTGACGTTCAAATAGAGGTTTTACTGTACTTATCTAATTATCTCTTTATCAATTTATCTGTTTAACTATCCAATTATTTATCTGCTTGTTGGTATATTTAACTGTTTTCACCCATCTATATATCTACTTATGAGTAGATAAGGCCCAGATTTTTAAATTTGCGGAGTTCGCGCTATATTGCCAACTGTCATATAATACAGCAAAGATAGGAAATGATTCAATTACAAAACTTCTCAAACAGATTAGCGGCTTATAAACTGATGACTGTAAAGTTCTTAAAGCTATAGAGAAGAATATTCAATCTGTTCCAATTCTACTAAAACTAAAGTAAGCCTGAAACAATTGTGATAACAACTAACAACGTTATTTTGCACGTAATTCGTGCAAGATCACCTTTCAGTTAAAATTTACTATCATTGAAGTCAAATCGAGAAAAACTTTGGTTGTAAACCGTAATTTGATACTGTCAGAATTGGAAAGTTTGAAAGCTTGCAGAAAGCAGCAATCACGCTAAAATTGGCATCACGGATATTGTAATGCTAAAACAAAAGCGTGATAGTTTGCCAAATTAGGAATACATCAGTATTGGAAGCTATGACAGATCAGCGTGTCAGACTGCAGAGATAGGATTACATCAGTGATAGAAGTGATGACAGGGCAGCATAAAAAAAATCTGCCAAGCTAGGGCAGCATTCGTATTAGAAGCCTTGCTACAACACTGCATTGCTTGTCAAAACAATTTATAAGTAAATTGGTTGACGGGTAACGCCGGCATAGGAAACTTGGAAAAACTAAAAACTAACGGCAATATCTCTCCACTGCTACAATCAGCGTAATAATTGATGTATTACCCCTATGCTCTCATGTACCATACATATTAGCCATCTAACCATTATGATTGATGAAGAGATATTAACAGGCCCGACTGTATATGATGTCACCACTACACATGAAGAAGATGTACACAGAGAGAAATTTTGATTGAATTTTAAATCATTAATAAATCTAAATTCAGGGTGACAAAACTGTACTCAAAATTGATTTAATTTGCATTTAATAATGATTTACCTATGCCAACGCATACTGTGGCTATTAAATCATATTATGATTGATAGCTGAGCTTTTGTACAGCTTTGCTAGTGCCTTTTCAATCATATAATGATTGATGGTTGAGCTTTTTTACAGGTATGCTAGTGCTTGTTCAATCATATAATGATTGAAAGTTGAGCTTTTGTACAGGTATGCTAGTGCTTGTTCAATCATATAATGATTGAAAGTTGAGCTTTTGTACAGGTATGCTAGTGCTTTTTCAATCATATTATGATTGATTGTTGAGCTGTGGTACAGGTATACTAGGGCTTCTTCAATCATATTATGATTGATAGTCGAGTTGTTCTACAGGGATGCTTTTTGTGGAAATAACCCAAACTAAATCATTCTGTGATTCAGTGCTGTGCTGCTATGGATGCTCCCCGTTCACTCATGGTACTGGCATTTTTAAATCACAATAAAATTGTAATTTTATACTAGGAGAAGACAATTACACACTTGAGTGAACTGATTACTATGAACTTCTTATTTTTATTTTCATGAAATACTGAGGTTAAATATATGTATAAGCAAAATATATTATGATAACATTAAAGCTATAATATGAATAAAAAGGTTAAAAATGAACTGTTTTGCAATGAAGTATTTACATGTAAATGTTTACAAATAATTATAAAAGAGAAAATATTTTAATTGAGTACTAGCGACACCAGCCAAGATACCATCAGTTGGAGTTCTAGAGAAGCTGTTACTTGACTATCCCCATCATTTGAAGAAGTCTCATCTGTAATGCCGAGGTTGTTGTCATCAATGATGAGAGCAGCCGTAACAGACGTTCCACCAGAACCCCAACTGATGAACGGGCTTGGATGTGGTACCTCTGGTTAACCGCAAACAAACACTTAACATAGGCCAGACATGCATCTACCTCAGTTGCCATCAGGAACACTGCTCCCGTTGGCAAAACCAGGTAGATGCATTCTTGTTCATTTGTCAATACAATGGCTCCTCTGCTGGTTTCATCCAAGGTACTTTGCGAAAGTCTCTCCATAAACAGGCTGGTGGCTGTCGACTTGCCCCTCAAAACACATTGCTTTTCATCATCAAGCTTGTCACCTATAAAATCACAAAGGTAAATTGGTAAAAATTGGTACAAAGGTAAAAATCATAAAGGTAATAACACAGTTCATAACTAATATCTCATGTAAATGTGCTAAAACTAACAATATAGTGATGTGGGTAGGTAGGATTAATGATTAGGAGTTACCTAACTCTGTGTTAAGGATTGAGTAATAATTATAATATAATTCATAACTAAGAGCTCTGGCTACAAATAGTAATATATTTATGTGGGTAGGTAGGGTAAATGATTAGGAGTTATCTAGCTCTGCGTTAATGATTAGGAGCTATCTAACTCTGTGTTAAGGTCTGGGTGGTGATAATAATACAAGTCATAACTAATAGCTCTGGCTACAACTAGTAATATAGTTATGTGGGTAGGTAGGGTAGATGATTAGAAGTTATCTAACTCTGCGTTAATGATTCGGAGTTATCTAACTCAATGGTGAATATTGATTTACTCAACATACTCTTACAATTTGAATTAATGTTTTTCAACTTACTCGTTTTAACTCCTTCTGTTTCCTAATAAGGAGAGTTTGAGTTCTTGAGATTATATTAGGCTGAAGGTTGGCCAGCTGGTGTTCCATCAGTTCTATAAAAATATCTTCATCAACGTCTTGGTCTAAAATTGATATAAAAAATTAAATGATATATTTTGGTTGAATATGTGAGCAATTTCTTCATAGTGGTTCTGTTGTTTCTGTGAGGTTAAATATTCTATTATATGTTTTAAACAACAGCTAATATATATTAAATTATAAAAGATTTGGGATTGTGAATAGTCTTAAAAATCTCAATACAGCCACCATTACTCTTGCTCCAAGGGATATGCGTGTGTTTTATAATTTTTGTGATATCCAATGATGTAGTTCTCAGGAATTTTACATTGCTTAGTGACAGAAATATTAGTATGACATTTATGATAATTTTTGGGCTAAATAGTGTCATGTTGTATGTTATACAAACTCACCATGGCAGGCTTTCACAATTGATTATCCAAATGACTGCAGAAAGTGTGATGGCACAGATGACACAAGCTCTTCATGGTTACTTGCTTCAATATTGTCTATGTCGTCACTACGATATATTTGGTAATTATCTGAATAGTTATTCATTGTGTTGTGTATCCTACTAGGTGATTGCTTTAACAGTATCAAGTGCAAAATGACCATTGCCAGCTTTAATTCTACAAGGATGATTTGAAAATGCCTCCCTCGTTTTCATTGGTCAATGCAATGAATAGGCTGCCCAGCCCCTGAGCTGCTTATCATCATCATAGATATTGGGCATTTATAGCTGTAAAGCAAAACATGGCCAATTTGTTGTACGTGTATTGACCAAAAATACTGTGAATAATAGTTAACCGTGGAATGCGATGATTTTAGTTTGTATTTTTAAGCTAGGAATACAGAGAATTTTAAAAACCCCAAGATGGCAACATAAGTAAAAAAAAAAGACATAATGGATATGAGTTCGTCTAGGTAGGCTCTCTTGGAGAAGGAAAGAGTCGTGCCTCTACCCCACCACACAATATGTGTAGTGTAGCTATTTGGTTTGACTTGAAAACAAATAGCTTATCTTATACTAAATATTGTATTATGGACACATTAATCGTTTCAGTTGGGTTGAGTATCAGATAGATGTTGCAACAGTAGCGAAGATGTGCGGTGTCAGGAATGCATTACTATCATGGTTTTTCCTTATTACCACATAAATCAAATTTTGTGTATACATAGCACCAATAAGCAGCGAAATCGACATCTATATGATACTGTGTATAAATGTCAGCTCATGGCAAACCATGGCCACCCCCTTGGCTCACATATAACTACCTTAACTCCATGTTTTAAGCAACGCTTACAAAAGTCAAATAATCATACAGATTACAGATTTTCTGAGTACTACAAATGACGATGCAACTTAATAGGAAAAATCAATCTTCACTCAGTAAAATAAAATACACTAAAGGTTTTTATGTATCAGATTAAGTAAAAAAAATTGCCAGATCATTGCTCCCAACCAAAGGTTTTGCTGGTATTAAGTGTAATTTATCGATATCAGGCAAGGCAAAAAATCCTAAATAAGTGTAATGTAGTAATTTAAAGTAGTATTTCATTCTTTTAGCTCTAGTAGAAAGCTTACAGATGGCTCAACTAATACTGTACTATTCACTTATATTCGACTCCACAAACTACATTTTGTTTGTTGAATTAGGAAAGTGGAATTAGGAGATTTGAGTCAGGCAATGCCCATCGAATGGGTTGTTTGAAGCCGTCATTCAAATATTGAGGCGATAAAATTTTGTCAATGGTACAGCTTCAAGCTTAGATTGCAGCAGTTTGGATACATTAGCTACATGCTACAATTAGAGGATTTCAGAGTCAAGTTTATTCTTGAATTTTACCAAGATGGTAAATTTTCTTAGCTATTGTATCTCTGGTGAAATACAGTCATACTAGTGACAAACATCAATTGGCCATTAATGATATCCGTGAAGCATTGGTTAAACAACTGTGACTGCATTGCCCAATAATTTTGTAGGATTAGCTGAAACTTTATTTTTGTTTTCATTGATAATGGGAGAATGGCTTTAGTTGCCTCAAAACCTGACATACAATAAGCTCTACCAAAAACCACTCCCTTCAAAAGGCCACCATAATTGAAGTGCCAAGCCATATATAAATTTACATTTAAATGATACTCATTTTAAAGCATCATGAGTTTCGCTGTCGATCAAGGGGTGGTTTCAACTACCTGTTTCTACTGCAAAAACACATTACAGAATATTAGTATTAAGACTGCTTGGTATCATAGTGTACAGTGCTCAGAGAAACATCCTGATAGCTAAAAGAACAAAGTAACCGATAATAATAGCTAAATGCTTGTTTATAAAAATGTTCTTCTCAGCCGTGGTTGTAATATTACCAGGTCACTCTAGTTGTCGCGCTGGCCCATACTGAAAGCAAGCACTCCCAATAACTCACAGCGTCATTGTTTCATATACAACATAAATCCCATCATTGAGTTAAGTTATGTAACTCATAGCATCTGTTACTAATGAGACAAGGTATAACCACGCTATAAATAAGCAATCATATAGTATTAAATAATTGTAGTATTAGATCGTGGAAGATAGCAGTTTATGCACAATCCAACAGAGGTTTTAGGGCATTGGCTAGTAGTTATTATTGGGCTCGCTGAATTAGGAAGAATGTAGCATAACAGCCAACGAGTTTACCATCTAGCATGTATATAAAAATATATCAACTGCAACTAACCTGAGACTGAGCTAAGGCTAACAATAAAACTAAATAATAAATAAAACAATACAACCAATAATATTAGACAGAGGGTTTTTACCATTGTTATCAATTATATCTAAAACTACCTACCAAAGCGATGTTTGGGTGATTGCCCCGTTTTCAACATTCCTTTATTGTAGCTCCTTCCAATTTTCTGCAAATGTGAAAAGGTGTGATACTATAAAATTACCTAGTTTTACATGTACAACTATTTAGTCCAAGAGCTTCACCACACACTTCTATGTTTATCAAGGAGAATATATACAAAGCTCTAATTATTAATATGTACACAACTTAGTCATGCTTGTGAAATTTCAATTGCTTCAAATGAATTTTTTCAATATTAAATAAGTCTATAATAATTATGCTGTTGACATTCCAGAGTAGACCAATAACATGCAATGAGGCGATTTTTCAATTATTTCAGATTTGAAACTCAACAATATTCTGATCATAGCTATTTCCTTACTACAACAGTCCAAGGTTTAATAGAAAATTTAAAACAACTATTGCAAGTTGATCATGTCAGTCCTTGGCCAGCTATTTCATTGGATTCATTAGATGGAGAGCATGCCTGAAGAGCTTTCATTGCTTCTGCATAAGCTCATTAATAAACAGCTTTGTAAATGACAGCTACATTTTGTGTTGCAGGTAGAACATGAGATATGACTTGCTGTAGTCTGTGCAGCTAAGTTGATGATATGGTGGTCTGGATTTGTTAATGAGATCCCGATCTTGGCCCTTATATCACTAGACTGTTGACATCCAAGCTAAACATATTACGATTGAGTATCTGGTGAAGCTCAAACCTGTTTCATAAAACGAAATCAAAACAACAGTATGAATACAGATTCACATATTTACATACTACCATTTTTTAGCGAGTTTAATTTGGCTTTTGAAATTCCATAACAAATAAGCTTCCTATAAGCTTTCTTAGATAAGTTGCTAGAGGAAATTTTGTATTTTACCATTTTAAATTTTTTAGGCAAAAGCTTAATGCAATCACCCAATTCTCAAAAATTTACTCTGTTGTGTATTTGTTGTGTAGACAAGCGTATGGCTATTATATATAGCCATACGCTTATCAATTACAGGGACAAGCACAAGCAAGGACATACATACATCGAACCGTCGACCAGTCATAAACAAATCAAATATTTACAACACTTTTTATAGATATAGTCTATAGCATCATTTATTATAGATATTATGACTTCGTAAAATCATAATATAACTACGCATAAATCTTAATGTTTAAAAAAAATGATGTAATGAATATAAAAAAGCATGAAATATGAATATCTCTTTTACTTTATGCAACATAAATTATTATAAGTGTCTCAGAATGCATATTATAGCGAAATCCATTTTATATGAATCAGCTATTGATGGTTTTTCAGGTTATGGCCAATTTTGTAAAAATTATTGACTTAGTTTAATTCACGAATGTATCGCAGCGTCATGGAATCCCATAAGGTGCCAACTGTCAAGGCATCAGATATCAAATGTTAGAAAACTGTCAAGGCATCAGATATCAAATGTTAGAAAACTGTCAAGGCATCAGATATCAAATGTTAGAAAACTGTCAAGGCATCAGATATCAAATGTTAGAAAACTGTCAAGGCATCAGATATCAAATGTTAGAAAACTGTCAAGGCATCAGATATCAAATGTCAGAAAAAAGAATCCTGGAAGACAAGCCTTGTGTAAATTATTAGTTTAATTCACGGGATGTCAACTGTCAAGGCGTCAGATACTAAAATGTCAGAAAGAATCGCTGACTGACATCGGAGACACTAGAAACAGACATTACGAAAATGTTGTAAGAATCCAGTGACATTTGACACTTATCCGAGAATAAGTATATGAAGAGGAGCTGGCAGCAAGCCAAGGCAGAGCGCAACTGGCAGCGAGCCAGAGAAAGGCAGAGCGCATCTGGCAGAGACAGTAACTTGGCAGCGAGCCAAGCAGCAAAAGAGGGCGCAAAGAGAGGCTAATATGAGCCATAACCTGCAGTAGACAGCCTGCAGAGGAGCATCCCATTGAGGAGGAAACATACAGCAGATACAATCTACCCAAAGAGCCAGGAAGCCACAAAGCCCTGAGAAAATATAATTCGTTCAGCCCCCTGCCAGCAGAAGGAGCCGTCACTACACCCCGCATCACTACACGCCTCGTCACTACACGCCTCGCAGACTCACGTAACTATTAAACCTAGAAAGGCCATAACTAATAGGGCTGATTATACAAGCTCATTGTTATTTTTGCTTTGGCTAGTGAGTATTGACAGCATTACTGTTATTTTTGTTCTTCTAAAGGAAATATAGTTACAGACAATTGAAAACAAACCACTGGTGCATTATTGTTGTCTATTACAATTAATTGCCTACAAGTAGTAGTAGGCCTTGCAATATCAATACTAATTGTTGTGAACTTGATACTTGGGCTCATCATTGCAATGGCGTTATTGTCAAAACAAGTTGCATAGAGAATTATAGGAGTGTCCATCTCCATTGATTGAGTTGTTATTTCAATTTGGCTTTATACCAGCAGTCTGATTTTTTGTGAGGCAGACGTGCCACTTTGTCTTGGGGGAAAATTGAACTCAAGGTCCAGAGGCTAACCATTTTACATAGAACCATAGAACCATAATATTATTACACTCAAAAGAAAAACACAAAAACAATACAGTTTTCATTCTCATTTCTAAAATTCTTATTTCTAAAATTCTGAATTTGAAAAATTTAAATATTTTCAACAATTATTATTATTACTGCTAATAATTTAATATATAATATTTAATCTTTTTCACAAATTTCTCCTTTGACAGTACTTAGGGAGAAATCTAGAAAATTGATTTAGCAAATGTAACTTTTTAGTAATTAATCTAAATGACGATTAAATTTAAAGAAGATGAAATTATTTTAGCCCAACTGCAGTAAGATTACAAGCAACATGATTGAGTTGAGGTCTAGAAAATGTAGTAATTTAAACACTACTTATACAGCTTTTAATAGAAACCACTCCTGGTTGAACACATCAGAAGCGAATAGTATGCAAAGAAAATCTAGATAATATTTTAAGCATCTCCTTTAGACTACAATTTTCAGCTCAAACAATTTTTGTATATATGAAAAAGTTTAAACAGATGATTGGCACAGAGATCAAAACCACATTTTTTCTTTAAAGTAATAAATAATAAATATTATCTTTTAGTCCAATTTATTAACTTAAGAATGCATGAATTCGGATTTAAAACTTATGAAACATACTTCAGCGAATTCTAAAGTTTATTTAAAACGACATGTAATTTTTTGCAACTCTGCAGAAACCAAATTTGAAAAGCCTTAACAACTATTCATTGGCTTTTCTTGATTTGAACAGCACTCAAACAAGGTGAACATAATCTGAAAAAATAAATTCAAGTAGTAATGAGCTTTTATTACTGTTGTTTGCAGTATATCATTGTTAAAAGCTAAGTTCTAAAGTTAGTTTGATTGCTTGCAACTGGCTGGCGCTAACAGCAACTGGAGACTTGTCTTTTTTCAATGGCCTCTAAGTCAGTCAGTATAACTTCAAATATCACAGAGTTCTGTAATATACCTTATAAGCGGACAATATACTGTCACATATAGGCAATATTTTGTTATATTGAATCATTTTTTGTACATTCTTTCAAATATTTTTGTATTAAATATTTACCAAAATACCTTTTTTTCTTCAGCATTGTCTTTTCAATTTTTTACCAATTTCTATCTTGTAATAATTTTTCAAGCTCCAAACTGAATATTTCTATGTCAAAAATAAACTTTTAAGTTTATTCCCTCTAGCTTGTTACTTGCATTGTTTCTAATATAATTGAGAAACATGATCTTGTTTATTCATAAGTTCACATCTTTAAAAGAGCTAATTTTTTGATAATTTACTTTTTGAGTCAAGTCATTAACAACTCACACTTCAATTGTGGAAACCAAAGGTTTATACCGCTCACTAAATGAGCATACAATAAGGTTCTTTTTACTAAAAACATGCCGAAACATTAGAAATATAATGCCACAAACTTCAAAACTGTCAAATAATCCACCAACTAAAATTTAATTTCTTTTATGGCAGCTAATAGCTGTCAAAAACTACAATTGCTCAAATAACCTCCTAGGAAAAACGCAAAACTACTCTTGTAATGAACACTTATAATGCATGTCAACTTTCTGTTAGTACAGATAGCAATATATCCATTTGAATTTCACTGTCAAAATGAGTATAATAAGATCATAATTGAAAGTACGAACTTACTTATCACTGATCGATGTCGTTTTTTAAAAAATAGATTGAAGCAAAAAACAAAGAATAAATATAGTAAAGGAAATTATCGTAAAACCTTTAATTTGATGAAATGGTGCCTTATTTTTCAGCGCTTCTTTTAGAGTTAAACTTTATAAAAGGTGGCGTTCAAATAAAAGGTAGCATTGTATTTTTCAAACAACCCGTCAAACTGATGAAAAAAATAAATTTAACCCTACTTGGGTGGGTCAAACATTGCCTATATGTTGTGCTCTACCTCAGGCACTGTGACAGTAACCCATTTGGATGCAAGACATTTGCTAACTTACCGCTAACTTGTCGTAGATCTTTGAATAATGGTAATGGAGCTGGTGCATGTCTTTACGAGTTGATATCTATTGCTTACATTTAGCCTAGGACGATCTTATAGGTTGCATTGCAATTTAGCAAAGTTTAAAATTTTTAAAAATTTGTTTTAAATTTGAAGACGTATTTTCATTTTAACTATATTTAAAAAAATTGCATAAAAGCTTGTCGCATTCGTCAACATTTTAGTTACAGTTTACAGCAAAAACTGGCTTTTTACGTGCAATTATATATTATAAAAGAGGACTTACAAGTGCTGATCCATTGTAAGCTGATTTGAGAATACAAAAATCACGCTATCAAACAAAATACAAGCAATAAAAAAAAACTAACAATTTAAAACAAACTTCAATATTTTTAAGAAAGAATTATTTGTCTTCTCTGCTCAGACAGTTTTTTTTATTGTTGCTTTTTTCTTAAACCATTTAATGTTTTTCTGACCGTTCAACACCTTCAACAGTGTCTACCAATCTCAAACCAGTTTTTTCACAGCTTTACTAGATGATCTGAGTGTCTAAACAGAGTTTTAACTAAGCAAAACTTTTGAGTGAATCCATTTTGAATATACAGTTTTAGTACAAATGAAGATATACTCTTTTTAATTACAATAGCGTCCAAATGTTAGCCTCAAATTTTTGCAACACATTTTGGATTGTAATTGAAAATTCTTTTGCCATATATATCAAAGTATATACAGACCATGATAAAAACGGAATTACTAGTTGCCTGATGCAGCTCCTAGTTTTTGACAAAAAACTTTGAAGATTTGGAATTAGAAAATACATCTTAAAACAAACAAACTCAACAAACAAATAGTTTACTTTTTACGAAATTGAGTCATTATTAGTACAGTTGTGTAAACACTGTTCTGTTGATCACTCGCAATTATTGGTTCATAAAGATTAGTGATGTCAAATAGTGTTAGTCAAATAGAATGGACGATTGAATAAAAGTGTCCGTCAATTAAAGGGGTGTTTTATTGTATGTGTATTAGGTAAAAAAGATATTTTTGCATAAGCTGTTTTATAATGTTTAAATTATAAATGATGTCACTGTTAGCTTGTCATATTTTCTATTTTATCACTCTAAGCTATGAGCAAAAATTATTTGAAGAATCTTTTTTAACAGATTCTGCAGCTAAATAAATTTAAATGTGTAGCTTCTTCATTGGTTGCATTTTTTATGTAGGACCATTAACTTTTGGTTGATGGTAATAGGTTGTTGGTTTAATTCAGAAAGTTCAAGTTAATTAGACTGTAGGTTTTTGATATATTGCTAAAAAACCGAGGGTACATCTAACCTTTTAAGAATGCTATATGATCACAGGCTTTAACAATCTTCCACCAAATATCCGTTCTCTTAGCAGAGAAAGGCATTTTAAACACTATTTGTCAGACTATTTATTCAATTTTAATGGCTAACTGTTGCTTTTTTCCCTTTTTTTGTTTTATTATTGTTGTATGGCCTAATTTGAAAAACATTTCTGTTTGTGAAATGAAATTATTGCCAATAAAGTACTATATATATATATATATATATATAAAGGAACATATAACCATGTAAGAAATAAAATACGACTGATGACAGAACACTAATCTTTATTGACACAGTGATTTAAATTATTGGTAAGCAAATATCTAAGTTAGGCACAAATAGAAAGCTTCTTTTTTAGTAGTGGCAGCTTTCCACAATTTTTTTTCTTTTCGCAACAAATGTACACATTTCATCAGACTTGTATCTTCAGTTATCTTTAAGACATTGCGTCTTTGAAAGAGTCTGAAAGAATCTATTTGCTCTGTTTGATTTTTTTGAAACAATTCTGTAATCTTGGTACTTTAATAAATAAAAGTTGTGCTAATATAACGGCTATAACAACACTCTCAATAGAAAGTTGTTTACACAGTCTAAAACCAAAGATCTGCTTGTATATGCAATACCAAGCCAAAAAATGTTCTAGAAGCTTTTGAGAAAGCTATGAATATTAACAATAGCGGTGGTTAAATCTGAGTGCTTGTTTATTTTTCAAAAAAACAGCTGAATAATAAAAGGAATATTGCGGATGTACTTTATGAATTCTTTCTTTGTTTGCGACAAGACGGTACACCTTCAGGGATAACTCCCATAAAATTTGAACTTGAAAAAGCGATGAAATTACGCCTAGCTTGGTCTTGGATATTATCAATGCATTCTTTATTGCAATCCTCAGATGTCCAAGTATCAGGCACATTTGTTGGTTCAGGAGGGATGTTAGCCACATGTTCGTCTCCGAGATAGCCTTTTTTAAGCTGAGGGTTTACCTGTTCAATAAAATATTGGGCTAATGTTAAACGCTACACAAATCCAAAACATAAAATCACGTTATCTAAAGTAAATCTGTTGTGAATCGGTAAAAATATTAATGCGCTTTTGAGTTTAGCAATAAAAATTGAAATTTGTAAAATGTATAATTATTAGCCAAATAAAGTTATTAAAAAACAGCTAAGCTTCTATTTTGCCCTCTTTTTTGTATATATCTGTGACATGCAAATACACAAGCTAATGAAAGATTTAAACAAAATGTTTCTATTCTTTCGGCTAATTATGTCAACTTTTAAACACAATAAACCGGAAATAATTAGAATGAAGTAAAATTGTTAACTAAAACGTTCAAATTTTTAAACATAATTCGTGGCAAATTTATCAAAGACTGACTGAAAACTTTGTTATGCATTTTCATTTAATGATTGTGTGACAGCCTACCGAAATCATACATATAATTACAAAAAAAAAAATTTTAAAATAAAATTTAGCATTGTTAAAACAAAAAAAAAATAAAATAAATCAACTCATAAAATAACTTGTGCTACTTCAACCTGTCTGCCTTTTTTTATTTTGCTTTCATTGCAAAAAATTTTTGGAGCAAAAACTAACGGGAATGGCCAAAATTGGATAAAACTCCAATATACAGAATTTTAGCATTATGCAGAATGTACCTAATTGTTGTCATGTAAAACAATGGAAACAACAAAACCTTTTTTCCAACTCTCATGGTTCTGAGAATATATATTACTTTTGACCATGTAGTTCATAACAGTAAAAATTTACTGTCACAATTAAATAATTTAACTTACTTTATTCTTAACACTTCAAACTGTTTTAAATTGTATGATTACAATAATATAGTTGAACACTATTTGCCATGATGACTCCTAATAAGAAAAAAAGCAAACAAAGAAAAAAATAGTAGTTACATATCATTTAATTAAATTGATCTAAATGAGAATAAACTAACGTTTCTTTGTTTTCAGTTAATTAAACAATATTTTTTATTTTATATCAAAACCTGATGAACTAATCTCAAGGTCAAAAACTGTTTGCACAGACTCACTTAAAAACTTAGAAAAAAGAACTACCAGAAAATATATTAAAATACAATGGTAAACACTCACCCAGTTATGAGCATTGTATATTGTAGCCAAATCATCTTGCTGCAACAGTTGGGAAGCCATAAGAATAAAACTGCGGATTCGTGTGAAAACCTTCTCAGCTTTGTCATTTGACTTTTTACAGAAGCACGCCATATGGGAACAGAGAGCTAAAAGCTGAAGAAGATATTATATTTATTAATAATTGATTGGTTTTAAGCTGATAAGCCAATCATTTAGAATGCATTTAGCAAACTTCCAACAATTATTTACTTCAAGCTATTATCCTGGACTGACAGCAAGATGATAATAAAGTAAAAGTGAATGTCCCCACAAGAACCAATATTACTGCATTTGCAACAATTGCTTGTATAGTGGATGATTATTGATCATGAAAATAGTTAAAGAGTAGACTAACTTCTCATATGAGTGGATTACCTGTTAAATCTTTAATGAAAAATTCGAAAATACGGCGCATAAAACTTAAGCTTTGCATTAAATGTAATCATATTTTAATCAATCAATAATTATCAATTTTCTACTTGAATAAAAAGTATGAGACTCGTTGGTACTTATTTCACCAGAGAGCTGCTATGAGAATTTTAGTATTCGGGTCAAAGATAATTAAATTTTACAACAATCGATGCGAGTTCACTCACCGTTACTATTCTATCCCAGCAGCCATTACCATCATAGGTCATTTCCAGCCAATCATCAAAAAGGGGATAAAGCACCTGGTCTATCCAAGTATCATTTGTGTTATTGACATCCGTCGCCAGATAAAGTGGAATCATCAGCTGCCTTTGAAATCCTTCTATGTTGACACTGTGTTCAATTGCTATCTCTAAAGCTAATAAAAATGTGAGAAATGTAATTTAGTTTTAGTGGCTATTGATCTGCAATTAAATTTTTCGTCTAAATATAAAACACCTTTAGACCTTTAGAACTTTTTTTAGCTATTTTGATATATTCAAAAACCTTTAGCATGAAGTATATAAAAAATTTAAAATAGCGTACAGGCTGACTTTATGTAAATCCTGCTATAAAATTATTTATCTATGGCTAATGTAACTCAATTTAGAGTTCAGTCAACTTAGTAATGAACAATCTTTTGTAGCAAAGTTTGTATTAAACTGGTTTTTTGATTATGTTGAGAACCCTTAGCTACTCGGTCCAATAAGCGTCGCTATGAAGATTCAGGGTGATCTTTATAGAAATTACTGCTGATCTATTAGGACTAGTTTGCTTGACATCACCATGAGCAGTTGTTCTGGCTGTTTTATGAAGTATTGTTTGAACATTTTCGGACTTTCAAAACTTTAATTACTTATTAAATTGATCATCGTCTCAAATCTTTAGTAGATTTCTAAAAATACTTCATTTTTTCTGATTGAAAGCTTTGGTTGCTAGTTAAACTTACTTCTAGTACTTAACAATTTTGCTCAATCTACAACTTCAATTTAATTTCAACTCAAATTTTGCTCAATTTAAATTTTGAACTCTCAAATTTTCAATCGCTAAAAATTAATTTAGTAATTTTTCAATTGCTCAAGATTAAAAGAAAGAGGTTGAAGTAAAATAATGACCCTCAAAAAACAAATTATCTAAATTGGAAGCAAACTGCAAGCATTAAATGCTTGCCGCTGTGAGCTGTTCAAAAGCGCACATAGGCTAATTTGTAGCCTATGTGCGCTCATGAACAGTTCACATTTAAAAACTGGTGTGGCCATTACAAAATAAAATAATTATGCAAGTGAATAAAAAATGCTAAATTAATTGAACCACGTGATTTTACGCTACATAAAATATGTAGGGGTCTTCCTCACTTTTTAAATTTTAGCATTTAATGGCAGTTGTAAATTCTAATAAAACTTAAACGTATTCCTTGTTGTATATTACAGCCGCCAACTAAACAATTACGAAGAGAGCTATTCAGAGACATCTACATTTCCTTGTATTTACTTGTTAACATTGAGAAGTAACAAAAAACGTATCGAAACTACCTGTTTGTTAAACCTATAGAATGCTTACTTGCAGCTTTATGTAAATTTATAATGTTAAAAGGTTTTTAGTTTGTTTCTTTTAATGGTATGCAGTATATTACGAAAATCACTGAATAAAAGATAGCATCAGAGATGACAAGTACTGTATCTTAAGCTTGATGAAGTTGAGTGCAAAAGCATTAATCATATATTAAAGCAAGCTAAAGTGAATGAAAACAATATCACAGTCATATATGACCAGAAACACCTGTAAAACATGGTTTTACATCAAAAAAACCTGAAAGTCTAGTAAATGCACAAACTTTTTACAGGTTTTGCACAACGTTAGTATGTGAGTGCAAATTAACCTTTTAGTTTTGCACAAGATAGAATTTTAGTTACTGCTGATTTTTTTTATCATTATTTATGCACATTTTCTGTTTCTTGTTACTGACTGTAATGAAATTTTGCTAATAGAAACAATTTTTCCTAAAATGTAATTATAGGTTTTAACCAACCATTGCCCTAAAAGTCTAAAATGCCAGGAGAAGTTGTCAGGTGTGCCAATAAAACACAGATAACAACTACAAGCTGGGAAAAGCACAATTATGGTAAACATGTAGAAGGTGAACGAGTCGTGCAGATGGTAGCATACCAGATGTCTATGCCAAATATTGTGGTTTTGAATCCCACAAGAAACCAAATTTTTACCCAATCACCAATCATGGCTCTATGCAGAAATTTAGACAGGGCTCTTATTATAGCAATGGCAAGCTAATCGTTCTGCTTTGCATAGCTAACAAATTAATTACTCAATAAACATGAGTAACTTAGGCTCTTAAAGCTAATAACTTATTATGATAAAAACTGTATCCTAAATTTTATAAATTTAGATATGGGCATAAATAAAAGTATCCTCTATCCACTATCCACTGGTGACGTTATGTCAGGCTTAATCGTCTGCTATGCAGTCATGAAAATAAACGTTAATAGTATTTATGCAAACTTTGTGTATGTGCCCTATTATTCTGTAATATGGCAAAGCCAGCATGGTGTAGTAGAATAGGTGGTTAGTGTGCAGACCAAGAGGTCTTGAGTTCCAATCAAGTGTGCTGCTGATTCTTTTTGCTACTTAAAGCTTAATGCAATAACTGGACAGAGGAATGGCGGAAAAACACGGATTTATAAGAATAGATTCATTTTTTATACACTTGAAGTTATTTCATTCCACTTACTCACCTAAACTTACTCTTACTTACACTAAGTTATTTCATTACATTACTCTAACTCTACTCTCATTAATTCCTTACACTCTATTTTATACACTTGAAGTTATTTCATTAAACTATAATACATAATCAAAGAACAAATAAATCAACCAAGAAAACTTGGCATACCCATTTTATGAAGGTTTCCAATTTTGCACCTCATATCGTCTTCAGTGTGGGAGAAAAGTTGAGCAGCAAAGTTAGCACATTCATCTAAATCAACCACCCAATGCTTAAAACTAAAACAAACATTGCATTTTATACCTCTTGATTGATCCCACAGACAAGTGGACAAGTTGTTTGTATTTGGCTTCCGTCAAAAGCTTTAAAAAATTTCATTCATTTACAATTTTTTGAAAATCTTTTTTTAGAATTTTTTTGTAAAATAAAACAAAATGGGATAGAGTGGTGCATATTTAATTTTATTGCTTTAATTTCTCATTTTCCCAGTATGTACAATTATTCAGTAATCCTATTAAATAAGTTTATTTAAAAGGATTACCGAAACTTATAAATAGTTTAAATAAGCTATAAAACAATAAATAGATTTTTTAAATTTTATTTAACATTTTTTCTAAACTGGTTTATGTGTCTGCAATATTCAGATTTTAAAAAAATATTATCAAAAGTGATTTTAGCATTTTTACAAGTTTTCGCTTTTTCCTCTCCCATAATCAAATATGATATTTTAATTATTGCTTTTACTACTGGGCTTTATTATTATTCTATGCAACATATCATTTCTGCATAGTTAATGAACATATTCTATACTTTGTTTATTATTATTGTTTGTTGTTATTATCACTTCATACAAATCGTTATTCTAAAACTGCTTATAAATTTTTTCAGTAATGCTCAACTCAAAAAAATCGACAAATGATGCCAATGTTGGCTAGTCAAACTTTTTATTTCATCACTTTGAAGCTTTGAGTCAGGATAATTTGGGGAATTTTTTCTTGCACCTATACATACACAATTTATACCTATACATATACAATTTTTTCTTACCCTGAACCTAAATCAACTTAGCTGTGTAGCTTTCTCATTGCTTGCATCTTTTACGTAGGACTGTAAACTATTGGTTGTTGGTAATAGGTTGTTAGTTTAATTCTAAAAGTTCGAGTTAGTTGGTTTGTTAGTTTTTAATATCTTGCTAAAAAAAACAGAGTGAGGGTACGTCTAATCTTTCAAAAATGCTAGATGACTAAAGAATCGATGGATAATTTATCAATAATTTATTGATTAAATATCTTCGATAAATCATCGATAATTATCTTCGCCAAAAAATGTGACAATATTTTTTGCGTAGTTGATACTTTAAAATAGATATTAATGCAACTTCTCATTGTTCTCTTAAACAATCTTACTTATCTATTTAAGGAAAACTATTGAAAACTAGAGCTACAAATTTGCTAAAATGACTGCAAATAGTACAGAGTTGGCTTGTTGTCTAATAATAATCCGCTATGTTTACCTTTTTTTAATTAAAACAACTTAGTAAAAAAACTACTTTAACGTTGTTTTATTATTGTAATCATAACTGTCTTTATGCTATAATTTTTAGCGGTCACTATAAACACTCTCATAAAATGCTGTAAAAAAATGAGTTGTTGCCTTCAATTGATTACTTTATGCAATGTAATATTGCTAACTGCCTTTCACTTTAATTTCAAACAACCTTTTTTACTAAAAATGCACACTTAATTAATAATTTTAGCATCTAATTATAAATATGGCAAAATGTTTTAACCAAAAATATTATTTAAATGTAGTTGTGAAAGGTTAGTTTGTTTCAAAAACATTATTGGTTGCTAAAATACCTAAATCTATTACATTGCAGCATTAAATAATACCTAAGGATCTATATTTTTTGTTTTATCAATGTTTGTCTGTTTGTTTGCTTTATTCTAATTGACTGACCTGCTCAGCTTTCAATAAAACCAACAACAAACGTCTATCAGACAGATGCACTACTACGCTAAATGCTAACTTTTGAATACATCAAATAACAGGAGCATAAACAAGCGCTATGTTTGATATTTAATGAATCATGCTTTTGTTGTAGTCAAACAACGTCAAGGAAAATAACCTACACGATTACATAATTGAAGACCGCTAAACTAAACATATTTATTTTAAATCGAGTGAGTTCAAATAGAAAACGCTAAACTTTTTAAAATTTTGCATAACTTGATCTACTAAGTCTAAAACTTGTTTTGATAGTGAGCAATGTTTAATAATTATGTACAATACTTTAGCAATTTTTGTGAAAGAAACAGAGTTTCACACTCTGTAGAACAACATAAACATGACAAACCTGATTGATTTAGTTTAATTTTTCATATAATTTAGGAATTGTAACGCTCATATTTTGTATGCTCTTAACTAGCTCGTTGCTCAAAAAGTTATTCAAATAATGCCAAAACTATTGCCTTTCTTATGGTTAATCTCAAAAAGCCTAGGTAATTCAAACCCAGCTACATACCAGTTTGACATGTAAGCGATAACTAGGTCGACAGCCAAATTTGACTTGGCAACGGTCAGATCCAGCGTCTTCATTTCTGTAAGAAAAGCAATCCGCGCCAAGTAACCTTGCACTGTCTCAATAGGTGTTTTAAGGTCCAGATTTTCTGCCAACTCAATAAATTCTTGTTCGTTTTCTACTTCCCGAAAGTTTATGACAACACCAGTTTGTTTTCTGACAGCAGATATGGAGAGCAAAGCTTGTTTCAGCTTGCAAACATGCTGAATGCCTGCAGTTACGTATTCCATGATCTACAGCAATGCCTTTATCTTCTAAAATGTAATTTAATGAACTGTTTTTTTAGCAACTTTGATGACATAATTACGGTATTTAAAAAATTTATTTGGTAAATTCTAAAAAAAACCTTATGGAATCCTGAAGTTAAGGTTTTGGTCCTTTAGTGCCCATATGTGTTTGCTCAGTTCTGTAGAATTTATCTTTGGGCTATTATTTATCCTGCATTAATGGTTACGGTGTTTAGTTTTAAAGTCGGTTTCACAAAGTCTATCTTAGGTCTCAGCAGTGATGCTGTCTAGTCTTGTCACTTGTGCTTGGTACACTATGCTCTTCTGAAAGCAGTTTTGGTTAAGCGAATGAGAGTCTGATTTTGTTCTGCAGTTGCATTTTTTGATTTTGGTAGTTGGCAGATTTGAAAGTAGCTGTTTGTGAGTCTATTTTGTTTTTGATGTTAGGCATAGTAGATTAGCTCAATTTCAGGATATTTTTGTTAAATATTTTATGTAGAGGGTTTGTCTTTTGGAAGCACTTGTTGATCAAAGTCAGAAATCTTTTTCCTACATTAGTTTTTACTCTTGAAATAAATGGTGGGTTATACCAAGTTATGGTTCATTGTCTAGTTTGACTTTTTCTTTTGTTAGTTGAGGTTGTATTATCAAAGGTAAGTATACGGTTATATCCACTGTTTGTCAGAGCTGTCTGGTGTGGTTGTACCACATTGGCAAAAATCTGTTTGCTTGAAGAAAGTCTGTTCATTCTTTATTAATGTTAAGTGGTAAGTTTTTAATTATGCAAAGGGGGTGGTTGTTCAGTCTATGTACATATAAAGTAGTGTCATTAGATTTGGTGTACGAATCGTATGAGCCTCATACGTATCAGGCTCATATGGTTTATACGCCAAACCTAACAACCCTATATATACAGTGAAACATGGATAACTCAAACTTCACTGGACCGAGCGAAAGTGTTTGAGTTATCAGAGCGTTTGAGTTATCAGAGCACAGTCACAATTAAATGTATTTATCAGTAGATACATATACGAACTACATGTATATATAAAACTAAAGTATAGGTTGTTTGTTGTAAGTTAAATGGCATCAGGTGTAGAGTTTTAAAGTATTTATCAGAAAGTATAGATATTTTTATACACTTGAGATTTGTGTGTTGTTTTAGGTGATGTGACTGCTAGAACTTTTTCAGATTAAAATTGGCAAAACCTAAGCGCGGTTTTTCTTCTGAGTGTATTACTCGAGATCAATTTTGCCAATTTTAATCTTAAAACGTCTTGTCAGTCACATCACCTAAAACTGCAAACAAATCTCAGCCCAACAGAAAAATATCTATTCTTTCTGATAATTTTTAAAACTGGACATAAGTAAACATTTATGACCAATGCAAAAAAGCATGCTTTACATCTGATCAGTTGTCTCATTTAAAAAACTTATCGAGTGTAGTCTGTGACAAGGTATTTTTTTGACAAAAATCAACAGTGTGACTTATTGTAGAAATAGATTTTAACAGTTATTATAGTCCTTGCACTCTCTCGTATCTATAAAACGTCTGAGGACATCTAAAGCATTGTTTGCATCAGCCAAGGTAGGTGGATCAGGGTCAACAATCTCAGCCTCATCCTCTCTATCGGACTCATCGAGCGTACCACAATATGTCACAGACTGCACAATCTCTGCATCACTCAAATGCTCAGCAACAGTAATGTCTGCATCAACCACTAAAAGCTCATCTGCAAAACCAAACTTGAATTTAAGCTAAAGTTACACTATTTTTAAAACATTTGTTAGGCACCTTAACCAGTCATAAATTTAGCCCTTTATCGGGTCGAGTTCATAATTGTGTAAGAGCATTGGCTATTTCAAGATTACTTACTTGCTGTCACATTTGATGTAGAATCTATGGAGTGTTACAGTAGTAGAAGATTTAGATTTCTCACAGTGTCACCTTCTTCATTATCATCAGCAGTTAAAGTCGCATCTGTTTGATCAAGGTTGGTATGACCAAACCTGTGGTGAAAACAGCTGACAATCGTTTCTTTTGTGACACGACTCCATGCTCTGTCTACCCAGCGTATTGCTTGCAAAACATTGATAGAAGCAACTGGCTTCTTTTCATGAGTGTCAATGTAATCACAAATGAATTGCAAAACTTGCTGACGATAGTAAGATTCAAAAGTTCGAATGATTCCTTGGTCCATAGGTTGCAGCACGCTTGTAGTATTGGGTGGTGTAAATAAAAGCCCGATTGACATAAGCCCATTCATAGTTGGGTGTGCTGGATAGTTGTCAATGATGAGAAGCACTTTTTTGTTTTTTTCTGGTCATCCGGCGATCAAAATCTCTTACCCATGTTTGAAAGATGTCATTCACCATCCAAGCCTTCTTATAGTGGTAATGCTGACATGGAAGGTTAGTAACATTTTTAAAACAGCGGGGATTTTTGAACTTTCCTATTACATTAGGAACTTTTTTCTCGGTGCCCGACATATTAGCGCAAATTGCCACAATCAGTCTTTCTTTTGACAACTTTCCTCCACTACACTTCCCCCTTTTAAAGTGCAAAGTTTTGTCAACCATGAGCTTGTAAAACAACCCGGTTTCGTCCATATTGAATATGTCATTATAAGTGTACGTTTGAAGTAATGGAGTAAGCACCTCTTCTTTCCACTTTTCCACTTTTCCAACATTAACTGCAGCTGACTCTCCAACAACTATTTGACTGCCAATAGAATGCCTTTTCTTCCACCTGTCGATCCAACCGCGAGAAACAGTAGTATCCTTTCCTAAATCCTGTAAAAACTTGTTAGCCTTTTCTAACAAAATTGGCCAATTGATAGGTACGCCTTCACTACGCACTTGTCTAAAACAAGTCAATAATACACCATTCAAATCATCGTGCGGCGTTGAACGATCTCTTAGCTTTGATGAATTTTGGTCACATAACGATCTTATTCTTTCTTTTTGTTTAATCCATGTTGACACTGTACTTTTTAGAAGAATTTCTCTTTTTGATAATGCTGATAGCTTTTGTCCTGCTTCGATTTCATTGAGTACTTTAAATTTGTCAGAAGGTTTCCACGCTTTACTTTGCTTGCCTGATGTTATCGTAAAGCAGATGTCTGTTGTAGCGGACGCCAAACCACGAGCCTATTTGTGACATTTTATTTTTATGTATCTGCATATAATCACTAATACCTTCTAACGTTTATAGCTTGGCAGTAACTAATCGAACATCTTAGCAACCCTATTAATCATTTTTATACGATTTCTTTTTCGGTTCCATTATACGGTACGGGGGAAATTATATGTACACTATACGCGGATAAAAAGCGTTTTTGTTAAGAAAGCAGAGTAGTCTCAGCTCTGTGACTAGTGGAAACTCCTTCGAAATACATTGAACAGAAACCACAATTGTGAATTCGGCAAAAAACTGTTCGAGTTAACGGTGCTGAGGTCAAGTTATATAAGGCCATTTATCATTGCGTGGGAACGGACCAAGCAAATCCATTCGAGTTAACCATGTGTTCGATATATCTGAGGGTGAGTTATCCGAGTTTCACTGTATATATATTATATTTATATATATATATATATATATGTATATATGTATAGTATATGCTCTCTCAGTTCCTTTACTTATATATATATATATATATATATATATATATATATATATATATATATATATATATATATATATATATATATATATATATATAGTATGTGCTTCCTCACTTTGAATTGGTTGAGCACTCTGTGAGAGGTGCGGCACTATTAGCCTTCGTGCAAAGCTCATCAATTTTGTGATTTGAGCATTCTGGTGCCGGCACATTGACCTTCTTATAGGCTCTTAGGCAACCTAGTTGTTTCATTGCAGGAAGTCAACTCGCACATTGGTAATGGGATTTGTGTTCCTCGCCTAAGCTCTGAGCTGCCCTGACGAGGTTTCAATAACCGAAACAGTAGTGTCTGTAGCATGAGTATATATACAATATATATATATATATATATATATATATTGTATATATAAATATATGTATACTAAAAAAATTGTTTCCTCACCCCGGATACCCCGTATGGGTGGTAAATTCTGCTCTAACTCGGGTCTCCTATCAGAGACTTGAGAGTTTGAGCACTCGCCTCAAGATCTTAGCTGTTCCCAATAACGCACTTTTCTGCAACTCACCTGAGTTGATTGCTGGTGGTATTTGGGCAAGCCACATTTTATGCGCCAGTGTTATTGCGCCCAGTGCCCCAATGACTACTGGGATTACAGTTGTTCTTACATTCCAGCATTTTTCAATTTCTTCTCCAAGAGGGAGATATTTCTCTACCTTTTCTTTTTCTTTGCTGGCTATATTGTAGTCATTGGGTACTGCTATATCTATTATAGTAGCCCTCTTGTTCTCCTTGTCTACCACCACTATATCTGGTTGGTCTGCTAGGACATGCTTGTCAGTTTGGATGTAGAAGTCCCAGAGGATCTTAGCCCGGTCATTTTCATTGACCTTACCAGGAGCTTCCCACCAGTGTTGTGGTTTATTAAGGCCATACTCATCACATAGACTTCTATACACAACACCTGCGACATGATTATGCCGCTCAGTGTATGCGTTCCATGCTAGCTGCTTGCATCTACTGATGATGTGTTAGATGGTCTCATGTGCATCTTTACACAGTCTGCATCTAGGATCGTCTCTAGTGTGATAGATTTTCGTTTGGAGTTGCCTTGTTGGGAGCACTTGCTCCTGGGCTGCCATGATTAGCGACTCTGTATTGGGCGTTAGGTTTCCTTTGTTCAGCCACATATATGTCTGATGAAGATCGCCAACCTTAGATATTTGTTGGTGGTAAGCACCATGAAGAGGTTTCGTATGCCAGCCAATTTCCTCATCATCAGGGCGTAGGTCCGTTGTAAGAGCAGCCGATTGAAATTCAGCTAGCAACTTATCTGAGATGGCCATGGAGGCTGCATATGCTTTGATGCTTTGCTCCTCCTCTTTCACTGTCCGCTGTACACTTTTGAGTCCTCTACCGCCATCTTTCCTATCAAGATGCAATCTAGTAGTATCAGATTTTGGGTGGAGTGCTCCATGCATGGTCAGCAGTTTACGAGTTGCTATATCTGTTTCTTTGATGGCTTCCTCAGTCCACTTTATTATGCCTGCTGGTTATCTTATTACTGGCAGTGCGTAGGTATTTATTGCCATGACTTGGTTCTTGGCATTGAGCTGGCTCCGTAAGATCTGCCGAAGGCTTTTCTTGTATTCGGTAATGGCTTTGTGGCGTACCTCGGCTTCGTGGTTGATGTTGCTTTGCATAATTTCCAAGTACTTGTACCCTTCTTCTATATCTTTGATGGTACCATTTGGCATTCTTAGGCCATCTGTGAGCATAGAATGGCCTTTCTTAAGAATTAGCCTTCCACATTTCTCAATACCGAAGGTCATTCCGATGTCCTTGCTGTATACCTGAGTGAGGTGTATTAGGGAATCAATGTCCCTTTCTTTGTTAGTGTACAGCTTGATGTCATCCATGTAGAAGAGGTGGTTTATCTTGGTGCCACTTTTAAACTGGTACCCATATTGAGTCTTCGCCAGCATATTGCTTAAAGGGTTTAGGCATATGCAGAGGAGCAGCGGTGATAAAGAGTCACCTTGATAGATGCCTCGCTTAATTATATATATACATATATATATATATATATACATATATATATATATATATATATATATATATATATATATATACAGGACAGATAGCGGCAGTTGGTAAAGTATTGAGACCGTGATCATTAGGTCCTCGGTTCAAACCCCAACAACTGCACTTTTCTGGTTGTCCTTAGACAAGACCCTTGCTTGTATAACGTATATAACTTCTATGATGAGTGCAATAACCAAAGCCATGCCGGCTCGGATGTCGCCCGGTAGAAAAAGGTCCGCGCTGCCTGTAGCTGAACCAGGACAAGGCAGTGAAAAATTGGCTGCTGGTTCAAAACGGATGAAATGGACTCGGACTCATAAAACGGACCTTATGCAGTGCTACTTCATGAGTGAACCTCAAAAGTGGTGCTACATGGGAAGGATGCGGCAACTGTGGATAAACATGCACCCTGAATTGCCACTAACCGCTAAGCAACTTGTAGCTCAGAGGAGTAACATAATCAAGCGGCACCTCATATCGGAACTTGAGGTAGCAACATGAGGAACTGTCACGCATACACGATCATGTGTTGACTCACGGGTTGAAGAAGACATGCACTTGGGCCTTGACCCAAGTGTGAGAGAGCTTGCAGAAAATATCATCAATAAGATGTCAGCTGCTAATGATTATGGAAGCAGGGTACCACTACAAAGAGTTAGCAAAGCCATACCTAAGAAGCTGTTAGAAGACATTAACTTGGCATTTGAGTCGATCTCAACTGGATCAATCAGTGAGACTAATGCCTACATTACAGTACAGCAATCATCATCTTGGAGGAGATGGATATTAAGCCACTGCCAACAAGGCTTCAAGCCATTCCATCCTGGCAGCTGAAGCTACAAAATAAGATCACAGCCTTGCGCAAGAAAGTTAGTAGGCTCAGTGAGAGATCTAATCACAGTTTGGAGCGTCCAAAAAGGAAAGCCACAATAGAAACGCTAGAATCTGCCAAACAGCAGCTAGTAGCACTCTAGTCACGACTGAAGCGGTACAACAAAGTTCGGGATAACAAGAGAATGAACAAACTGTTCATCAATAATCCATCTAGAGTCTATTCCCAGTTCAAAGGTGAACTGCAGAGGCCAATGTCTGAGCCTCCCCAATCTAGCACTTCAAAATTCTGGAAGGACATTTGGGAGAAAGAGACTACTTATAACACCACTGCAAATTGGCTGAAGAGGCTTAAAGAGAGCCATCAACACACTGTGGCTAAGCAAGGACTCACCATCAGCAAAGAGGACATCAAGTGCAGAGTGCAGCGTATGAAGAACTGGGCAGCACCTGGCCATGACATGATTCAAGCCTTTTGGTTAAAGAAATTGACATCACTTCACTCTAGAATGGCTAAGCAGATGGAATGCCTAATAGAACGAGGTGAAAATCCAGAATGGCTAACCAAAGGACGAACTGTACTTCTGATGAAAGATCCAAAGCAGGGGCCGATTCCCAAAAACTATCGACCAATAACGTGCTTGCCCACCACCTGGAAACTGCTCTCAGGAATAGTTGCAGTCAAACTGGAAAAGCACATGAGTCACTATAGGACCAGTGCTCAGAAATGAATTGGGCGCAACACCCAAGGAGCCAAACATTAGTTAGTGTTGTATCGGACGGTCTGTCAAGACAGCAGGAGAAGGCAAACCAATCTTGCCATGGCTTGGATTGACTACAAAAGGCCTATGACTCAATTCCCCATAGTTGGATACTTGAGTGCCTCAGTATGTACAATGTTCACCCTGCGCTTGTGGCATTCATCAAGATGTCAATGACCAAATGGAAGATGGAACTGGAGGCTAATGGCAAAAAGCTGGCGAGTGTAAAAATTAAGCGAGGCATCTATCAAGGTGACTCCTTATCACCGCTGCTCTTCTGCATATGCCTAAACCCTCTAAGCAATATGCTGGAGGAGACTCAATATGGGTACCAGTTTAAGAGTGGCACCAAGATAAACCAACTCTTCTACATGGATGACATCAAGCTGTTCGCTAACAAAAAAGGGACATTGATTCGCTAATACATCTCACTCAGGTATACAGCGAGTACATCGGAATGACCTTCGGTATTGAGAAATGTGGAAGGCTAATTCTTAAGAAAAGGCATTCTATGCTCACAGATGGCTTAAGAATGCCAAATGGTAATATCAAAAATATAGAAGAAGGGTACCAGTACTTGGGGATTATGCAAAGCAACATCAACCACGAAGCCGAGGTACGCCACAAAGCCATTACCGAATACAAGAAAAGCCTTCGGCAGATCTTACGGAGCCAGCTCAATGCCAAGAACCAAGTCATGGCAATAAATACCTACGCACTGCCAGTAATAAGATATCCAGCAGGCATAATACAGTGGACTGAGGAAGCCATCAAAGAAACAGATATAGCAACTCGTAAACTGCTGACCATGCATGGAGGCCTCCACCCAAAATCTGATACTTCTAGATTGTATCCCGATAGGAAATATGGCGGTAGGGGACTCGAAAGTGTGCAGCAGACAGTGAAAAAGGAGGAGCAAAGCCACAAAGCATATGCAGACTCCATGGCCATTTCAGATAAGTTGCTAGCTGAATTTCAATCGGCTGCTCTTACAAAGGACCTACGCCCTGATGATGAGAAAATTGATTGGCACACAAAACCTCTTCATGGTGCCTACCACCAACAATTAAGTTATTGACACATGCCAGTGTGCTACTTTAATATTTTTTGGCAACATGAACTTGATAAAATTCCACTTTCACATGCAGAACTGTACAATAATTTATGATTTAAATTAAAGATGTTTGTTTGATGGCATAATTTGTTTGTTGGATGATTTATTTTTTGTTCTAAACAGAATGTGATTCCGAATGATTGTATTTATGGTATTTGACCTTGGACATGCGGATTCCTCTGTGTCCTTTCAGCATAAAAAACTCTTAAATTCCTAGATGTCCCCAAATAAAATATTTTTGCTTAGCTAGTAGTTTGTTATTAAACTGATTTAATCACAATTACGAGTAGTTGGTGAAATCAACCTAAAGATTATTTGTGGAAATCGATGTTGATTGTACCTTGTCAGTTTTTGCTTTCATTTCCTCAACTCTAAAGATAATGGTTCTGTAGTACTGTTTTTAGCAGTTTGTACATGTTGTTTGCATTTTGTTCAAAGACATTTTATGGAGCACTCGTTAAGGCTTTATGAATAATAACAGAAAAACTCAGAGACACTGATTAAATGCACACAGAAAATTGAATGAAGACAAAGTTAAAAGTTCATCACTACTTTTGTATTTATTTGCTCATTTGTGGCCTTCTCCTGATCTTCTGTGAAAGTGATTAATATATGTTCAAAGTAAGAAAATAAAATGTCATAATTTGAAAACCTGTTTGCAAGTCTTTAGCTTGTTGCGTTATAACAATCCTCATAAAACAGTGTCGAAATCTGGAAGCAAACAGTGAGACTAGTATGGTGTTTATTATTTTTGACCAAATTCACATCGTAGTAGGATAGTTAAATTATCAGGCCAAGTTTGAATGCCTGATAGTTGATTTGATTGATAGCAGTCCAATTTATTACTCTCTGTAGTTTTTATGCTTACCCAGGGTATTCTAAATAGTTTTTTGTGGTCTATTTCTTGTGCAAAGATGTGGGTTTTGACAAGATGTATGTCAACTGAATAAATGTAACTATTTCACTTGTCTTTTTTCAAAAGTTCAAATGCCCAATTTAACTCTTTAATTGCATTATTATCAGAAATACATTTTTGTTTTTATTGACTTATTACCTATTGCATTATTAGATGTTTTGAGCTTAGAAAAAGCATTAAAAAGAAATAAAATTTGCAGCGTATTCTGACTATGCCTACATCAGATTACAAAATAGTTATGCAGTATAACATGATTGTAAAATAATTAACACAGGGGTATAGTCAATAGTAAACCTTCTTAGGCCAATCAGCGTTCGCATAGCAAAATCACTAAAAGTTCCAGTTGGTGACTCGTTGAAGATAAAAAAGGCATGTTGAAAAAAATGTTCTTGTAAAATATTCAATTTGCATCGCTGACATTGGTCAGCTCGCTGTTAACGAGTTATCATATCAATAGATTTTGTGCTCCTTATTCATCTTTGATTTTGATATCAATAGCTTGTTCACATTCATTCTTGAGCAACCAAACTAACATTGTACTGAATACATATTCAATACACTGTCATATTTACTACAGCTGTCAATCCTTCATGCAAGTTGGTTTAAATACTCATGCTTTAGGCAACTTTATTAAAGAGCATGATGCAATGTTCTTCCAAACACTGGCTAAAATTATAAGAACAGCTATTATTCAAGTAAAATTAACTAGCTTAAAGGTTTTCTTGCAACAAACTTTACTTTGCAGTTGTTTGGTATCAAAAGATTCACCATGTTTTACTTTGCTGTGTTGTAGGTGAAAAATATGTGAAAATGTGATTGTAAGCTCTTAAAAGATAAAAAAAGGAACAGTTAATTGCAGCCATCGCGAAAACCCCGTAGATTAGAATCCCTTTCTAAAACGACTCCAATGGGATGTAGCTGAACTATATGGCTTCTGCTTACACTTTCATACAACCTCATTTGTGAAAAAGTTTTCACAGATATACTTCACGCCCTCAATAGAACCATGTCTACTGTCCTTCTGTGTCTATTTCATCATCATTGTAATGCTGTCATTTTAAGCACTAATATCTCAAAACCTACCGTAAAAAGTCGTTTAATTTTCTAACCTTAGTTCAAAGGAGTGCATATTATCCTCTGACAAACAGGACTAGCCTGCTGGTCACCTGTGATAGTCAAAAGATGTTGCAAAAATTTGTGGCGATATTTGGCAGAATTTATGGGTCACCTGATCAGATTACGACTAGATTATTAGACCAAGCTGAGACGAAACTGTAAAGTAGCGAGAATCTAATTGTATATTTGATACCGGATTTTTGGGAAAACCCAAAGTGTTTGTCATAAACTAGTGCTACGAGCATTTTTATATTAGGCCTTTATTGACCTTTCAATTCATGTGATAACATCACATGACAAGACAATAACCAAATTTCTTGAGTAGGTAAGAGAAATATATTGATTCCAGACTACGGCATTTTTGTGATGGCGGCGATTAACTGTTCATTTTTGTGCTTTTAAGAGCTTGTAATCACATTTCTACATATTCTACACCTACAACACAGCAGAGTAAGACATGATGAATTGCTTGCTACCAAATAACTGTAATGTAAATTTTATTGCAATAAACCTTTAAGCTACTTAGATTTATTGAGTAAAGAAGCTTAACCAATTCAAAATAATTTTTATTCTCATAAACTGGTTTTATTAGGCCTGCAATTCTGGCCATTCAACTAGTTATTAGATAAAAAGCGTAAACTTTAATGATAACTATCCAGCTTTTAGTATATTTGTAGTGATAGTAAAAGCAGTGAAGTAATTGATATTACTGTACATTATATAGGACAAATATTTAGACTAAGTAAATGAAAGGAAACAACATGGTAGCTGACTTGAAATAATTGCAGTTGGGAAAATAGCTGGTGTATATAAACTCACCAATCCATTTGAAATTTGGATGCAAGATATGATCAAATTATTAATTTTGCAAACTGAAACTTCATAAAAATTTTAAATATAGCATCAATTAAAACTATCTCATGTGTTATTTTAGATCGGTCACAAAACTAGTGAAGTGAATAAAATAATCCATGACATCAAAAAAGTGACCAAGACTTAAAAGCGGGTCTAATTTAACAAGTTTAGTTTTAAGGAATTTAAAAAAATTTTAAAAATAGTAAATACAATGCAACGTCAAATCTTTGAAATAATAAGTTAAATTCAAAATTTTATATAATAACAAATTTTATTATTATCTGCATAGGCCAATTTCGAATCCTTGAAATGATAAGGCTTGAATTTATTGGCATCGGACAACTGCCAAGCTGTTTAACACCAGAAATTACAGTTAAGCAATACAGTTTTACTAATTGAAACTTGCTTTCATACAATATATTTTTATTATTTTTAATTATTTTTCAATTTTTACCAAAAACCAAAATGGCTATGTAAATAACTACAAGGTACTTCGTAGAACTCATTAATAATATATATTATCTAAAGATTGTTTTAGCAAAATTGTGTTCTTGCACATTGAGAAAATAATAAAATTGATCTTCCTTGTTCTCATTGGTAGTATGAATTGCTTGTAAGCGAGTCTTTTTAGTTATCGGCAGGTGGAAGTGTACACATACCAAACGTCTCGAGGCATGTTTGTGTGAGATAGAACTCATCTTTATTGGCACGGTTCATAATAGGGTCAGGAAAACTTGGCGGAGGGGCGTTTCCGTTCACCAAATCAAATCGATATAAATCTGTGGGTACATCAAAGTTTTGAAATATTATGTTGCGCTACAACACAAATAGCCAAAATTACAGTGTCATGTAAAATATAGTTCATTTTAAAGGTACCAACAACTCTCAAAAATACGACTTTGAAGCAGTTTATTTTCCTACCAGAGACACTAATAGAAATTATTGATGAGTCAATAAATACAATGAAAGATCATGCAACGAAATAGAAAAAACTAACAAAAATGAATATTTTAGCATAGAACCTAAAAGTTACAAGGTAAATATTTTACGAAAAATGTAATGCAAATAAGACTAACAAACGGTTAATTCTCAAAACCCTTGCTTTTTTTTAAAAAGTGCAAACTATTCAAAAACGTAATAAAATTCACCTGGCCTTTTGAACATTTTAAAAACTTTTTGTTGATGTTAATTTAAAGAGTGTTGGTTTATGGACCGTATTATATCAACTGCAAAACTCCTTTTTCTATTAGAGCAAAGTCAGTTACAAACGTGCGAAGTTACAAAATCCACTTTATGTTTTATATTTTCTAGTACTCCGAGAAAGCTCTGGCGATAAATTTGTAATCAATCAAGTGGTCAATCAATTCATCTACTCACAAAAAGTTACCAAAACTCAAATTAAGCAGTTCTTAAAATTAAATGATTAAAAGAGGAATGAAAAATTTCAAAAAAGTACTGACCAGTGCCTTTATTTAACATACATGTGCATGTATCTACTTAATATTATATGACAACAGTACTGTACATCAAGGTATAACCACATCAAACTTATGTCGAGACATAAAACTTGAAACTAGTGTCACGTTATTGCTTTTCTACTTATTAAGACTATTCAGGACTGCTATTGGTCAAACCAATTGGACCTTGATGTCAAGGACTAGTGATTAAACCCTAAAACAAAAAATTCACAAGCACCCAAAACAAACAGCCACAAAACCAAAATCAATGCAATTATAATCACATCATTCACATAAAGCTGCCTTTACTGCTGTCAAGTTGAAACCCAAATAATTATATTGAAGTTTGATAAAACTTTGAAATTGTTAATAAAAGTACCTACACCTTATTTGAAAGTTAAACAGGTATTATTACTTTTAGTTAAGTCTCTAAAACTTGGTTAGACATAAACATTTTCACGACTGCACAAAATATTCTAGTAAAGGAGTAAGAATCTGAACAAATTACTGCATAGTACTCCGAATTCAGTACTTTGTATTTCATCAGACCCTAAGACTATTAATTAAAAGCATAGAGATGATGGCCAGTTGCAAAAGAGAACCTAGGTGGCATCTTTTAACAGGTGAATGAAACCTAATTACTTATAAAAATTGACCTTGATTACATGATGACGACAAGCCCAAGGCCACGACTAGCAGTTATGGTATTGGATAATGTGGGCTTCATATCTCTTCCAGCTTTTTTCTTTTGTTTAACTAATTTTTTTGATGAAAATGAATCACAAAAAAATTTACAGCATTAGTGCAGCCAATGCTTGAGCAAGAATTCAGAATAAAAGTTACAAATTATATTATTGCAACAGCAAAAGGTTCAAACAGTTCTACTGCTTGAAATAAAAGGTTTATTTGAGCAGCCATTATTTTGGCTGTTAATGGATGAAGGTTTTTGGGTACACCAAAGTATTTAATGCAAAGTGAAAATTCTTTGGCACTTTTTATTTATAAGCTATGCTTTCATTTTTTAATTTTTTTTTAGGAAAATGTTTATTTTTACTTCAGGTTTTTCATCTTTTATGTAGAATAATTGCTCTGTAAACTCTTAATGCTTTAAAAACTCATAGCTGATCCAGTAAATAATATATATTTCGGCAAATTTGTTTTTGGTAAACTGACATTTCCTGCCTTGTAGCCTATAAGGCACATCATTCTATAAATGATCTTTGTGTACTAAAACCAGTCATCATTAATTAGAAGCCAAGATAGTAGTATAAACAAAATAAAACTCTTTTACCAAGCCTGTGGAAACAACATCGACGTGATCTTTAGAATAATTTTGTAAAACCTTCGCCTAGTAACAACTAAAAGAAGATATGAATTCTGGTCTAAATTTGAATCTGAAAGTCTAAATCTTTGATCAAGATCTGGGGAGCGAGTATCTGATTATCACAAGCATCTGAATCTCATTTCATTTTGCTGCAAGCTAAACAAGTACAAAGTTGAGATTTCATCGACAAACTGTAACAAATAACCAGTCACTAAGCAATTCGATGTTTGAAATGAAGAAATATCATTTTTATTTGATACAGCTTCTGTCCGCAATCTTTCACTGATCAATACAAAAATGATTCACGTGATAGTAGTGGTTTACACTCTAAATACTAAATACATAAAAAAGTCATGGTAGATCGGTTGATGATAATGCTATATGTACTTGTGTTGTTGTTGTTGTGAATACTACAAGATTACCTCATAATAGCAGCTCCAATACAAACAGTACTTCTTTTCTGTGCTAATACTCTGCCTTTAAAGTACTTTGAATACTTGTGTTTTTTTCTACTGAGCAAAAGGCAGGTGGTTTCTAGTAGCCTATAGTAGCATATCTAAGTTTTATGAGTATACGGTGCAAAGATGGGAGTTCTGTAACGACGGTCCAAACTGCATTTATGGAAAAATACTACAGTTGAGTGATAGTGGCTAAGAGACTATATTGGACTGTGTCTGAACCAGGGTTTGTGGAAAACTCAACACAATGCAGATTAGTTTTATACATGTATAGCATCACAGCCAAAACAAATAAATTCCCACTCAAGTCATGATTGCTCATGGGATATCACTTTTTGAATTGTACACAAAATATTAAGTATTTTTAGGTCGTTTTTAGAGGCTTTGACTTGTCTGTTGGCTAAAATGTGTTAAACGGAAAGATTTCTACTGACCCAACTTCTTGAGTTCCTCAAAAAGCCATCAGACTCGACTAAATATTCTACAGCTGCCTTAATAATAGTCTTTATTCTTTCTGAACATCTTGCACATTCTTTATTTTTTATCCAGCAGACCACAACCCGGTTAGCTGTTACGGCAAGCAGCTGCAAACAAAGAAACACATCAGCTTTCAATCAAAGTAACTTGACTAGCAACACGTTAATTTAAAGTATATATTTTATGCATTTAACTTCCACTTTTAGTTTATAGATAATATAATTTTACAAATATTAATCTATGAACAGTTTTAGATTTAACTTATGCATAAGATACATTTTTCAGAAGTATTTGAAAAATTTAATCTCCAGGGTTAACAGTACTATAACAGTATTACCCGAAATATCAAGTTGTAATTTCAAATTAAAAACGGCAACTGTTTTGTTGCTTTAGAGCGCTTTTTGATTATCTTTAAGGTGATGCTATTAATCAGACAGTTAACAAAGTGCAGTTATCAAATATAGATGTAAGTGCTTGTCTGTATGTCCTTTGACTGTCCAGCTATATCAATAAGATTTTAGTAACAAAAAATTCTCTCGCATTGCATTTGAACTTGCTCCATTAAAATTGCAAACCCCCAAACAAGCTTGCATAATCACATGACAAAGCTAACCTTTTTATTGCAGCTGCTCCTACTACATAACGTATATTCTTTTAGTGATTGTGCTTGCTAAATGTGCACTTTTTTAATTTTGTTTTAATTTATTTATTCATTATGTTTTATTTCAAGATATACATTGCATTTTAATTTAGCAGACAGTTGTTATAAAAATAAAGGATAAACTTTTAAAAACTTTTGAGATAATTTTTTTACTAAGACCGAGTTTCAATAAAATTCAGCTAGGTATTTCATCAAGAATTTTTTGTGTTTTTAACAAGGTTTCATTTACAAAACTGACTTACCATCACTACTCTGGCCCAGTTGGTGACAGTGTGCACACCAGTTGCAAATATCTGTTTAAGATATGCAAAGGCCTGTTCATCTGTACATTGGGTCAATTTGGTAGATAGAAAAAGTTCTGCACTGAATCTTGACGCAAATACTGTGAAGGACGGGATGGGTTGGTGAAAAAAATTTCTGGCTACAAATATGGAAACAAAGTTTTTAAAGCAAATTGGCAAGTTACACACTTACTTTGTATAAGATTGTAAGCTGCAGGCTGAGCAGTTGTCAACAACAGCTTTAGAACTTTTCTAAGCTGCTGTATGCTTGATTTGATTTTGCAAAATCAGTGTGTTATCAAAGTTTATAATAGTTTATATATATATTATATTATTATAATATTCTTATAATTATATTATAAGAAGCAATGATAGTGAGTATAAAGGGAAAAAGTTATTGTAGTCTACGGTCAAAATATACATTGGTCATTTAGTAAGTGATCAATGAGGTTTGGATTTTAATAACACTGTACCGTTGGATATATGTACAAACTTTGTATATATGTATTTTCAACTGTAATTATGTACAAGCACACATATAGACATAAATGTGTACATTTATGCCCATATATGTACATCATGTGCATATATATGTACAGTCAGCTCTTCATATATGCATACAAATATACAAATAGATTTACATGTATATGTACATCTATTTGTTGTAAAAGTGTTTAATAAATCTAGTTTAGAGGAAACATGTTTGTTTCACTTGCTCACACGTTACAAAAGAAATTCCAACAAGTATATTATATAATTGAATTTAGGTTGCTGGGTGCATAACCACTACAAATTATAAATAGAACCATAAATGTGTACAAGCTTCTCAAAAACCATAAAGTCAATGTTCTACAAATTATTATCAAATCGTTTTTAAGTAATTGTAAAGTTTTAGTCAGTTTACAAGGCTTTAAATCTTTTTTGAATTTTGTTGAAATTTGGTGAAGTAATGTATGGACCACATCTGTGCCCATATGCAAAAAGAAACTAGCATCTGAACATGTGTGTTAGTAATTTCATCTTTTGAGCGCTTAACTTCATAATAGTTAACTATTAAACATGAAATTACACCAAACTGTAGCATATTTTTTCAGGCAGTTTCAGTCATTTTCTAACACTCGATGCTAGCCTTCATTTTCAATGTAATATTTTTGCCGGGATGTTTCAAAAATAAAACACATCTAGGTTCGAAAAGCATGCAACTGAAGTTTTTTTGTTTAAACTGAATTTATTGCCAACGAAGATTAATAAAAAAGTTCAACACTAATCTAGTAATCGGTTGCAAGTATCTGTAAAATTAGTTTAAAAAGCGTTATGGCATTTTTAATTACTTATTTATGTTAATTTTGCTTGGCAGCATCCACCTAGCAATTGACAGAAGAAACGAAGGGCTTTGTTTTGATAAAATTCTGCATATTTACCAAGCTTATGCACTAGTCTGAGCTTGCATCGAAGGTCATTCTTTTGAAACGGGAAAGTCTTGTCAAAGTAAGACCTTCGTTGATTGGGGTGTGTCTCATGTGACTCTATACTGCAAAAATGCTCATTAATAAGTACAGGGAACTAAAATCGTAAAAAATATATATTTAAAAAGAAAATTGATTGCTTTGATAAAAACCAACAGTTGTATGACACAGAAAAAACTTCGAAAACTTGAGATAATTTTGTAAATATGTATGTTATTGAAAGCTTCGAGCCAGAATATATAGTATACTAGAATTATGCCCGGCATGGTTACAAAAATTTTGCACAAAAAATTTACTTTTATTCAACTTAGCAACATCTACCATTTTAAATGAGAATGAAGGCACTAGTCCTCATTGTTACGTGTGATGTGCCTATTTCTGTCTACTGCGTTTCTTCTTGCAGAAACTATACTGTACTAGCTAAAGTGCCCACTAATCTCTTTACTGAATGCAATAGTTTTACTGCGTATGTGAGTTGAAGAATTTCTTCTTCAAAATAACAGTTCTAGTGTAACACTAACTAAAATATATACAGTAACCATGAAAGAGTGGTGTTTGTACCGAGTATGCGCACAAATTATTCCATTGTACAACGAGTCAGACAGCGTAGTGTAGTACATAATCACAGATATTCAATCTACCAAAACTATTTTTCATTACTAGACATAATTTTTTAAAACGCAGAGACCAAAACAAACACTGAGATCTATATATAAAAATTTTCTGGCAATTGCTAGTTACTGCAATTTTTACTGAAAGTGTAAAATAATTTTATGCTATCTTTAAAGGAAGATTCAATCAATTATGGTGGTTATTTTTTTCAAACCAATTCGAATAAAATCTTTAAACACATTTACAAGGCTTAAAGGTTGTTGATGAGAAACCTATTTAAACCAACGCCTAAGCAAATTATGCCAATGCATTTAATTTAAGGAACCAACTCAAATTTGTAGAATAAGTACTCATATAATGCAGATTCAGCTCCATATCTTTTTCTTTCTCTAGTTGTATTTTATTCTTTATCTTTCGCTCTTTCTCCCTTTTTCCCTTTTCTTTCTTCCTCTCTCCCTTTCTCCCTTCTCTTTCTCACTCTCTATTTCTCTCTTCCCTCTCTCACTTACGTTCTTCTTCTTTCTCTCTTGTCTCTCTTTCTTCTTTCTCTTTCTCCCTCTCTATTTCTCTCTTTCCTTTCTCACTTTCTACTTCTCACTCTCTATTTCTCTCTTTCCTCTCTCACTTTCTTTCTTCCTCTTTCCCTCTTTTCTCTCTTTCTCCCTTCTCTTTCTCCCTTCTCTCTCTCTCTCTCTCTCTCTCTCTCTCTCTCTCTCTTCCTTTCTCCCTTCTCTTTCTCACTCTATGTTTCTCTCTTTCCTCTCTCACTTTCGTTCTTCTTCTTTCTCTTGTCTCTCTTTCACCTTGCTCTTTCCCACTCTCTATTTCTCTCTTTCTTCTGTCACTTTCATTCTTCCTCTTTCTCTCTTGTCTCTCTTTCTCTTTTATCGTTCTCGCTCTCTATTTCTCTCTTTCCTCTCTCACTTTCGATCTTCTTCTTTCTCTCTTGTCTCTCTTCTTTCTCTTTCTCACTCTCTATTTCTCTCTTTCCTCTCTCACTTTCTTTCTTCCTCTTTCTTTCTTTTTTCTACATATATATCTCTCAGTCTCTGTAAACTTCTGTGTACCTCTATCTTTACCTCTCCTTTCCTTTTTCTTGCTCTTTCTTTCTCTTTTGTCTTCCATCTCTTTTCCCTTCTTTTCTCTCTCTGTTTCTTTCTTTTGCCCTCTCTCTTTTTTGCACATTTTCTCTCTTCCTAACCTTTTTCTTTTAATTTTCCTCTCTATGCCTCTCTTTCTTTTTAGAAGTTTAAGTGATACTTACTGCTTATTGAAGCAAATAATTAAATCTTTAAGTTACTGAACAAACTTACCAATTGCGGACATACGCGGTGACGATGTCATGATAAAAGGCACGTGCTGACTCAAGGGATTGTTTTTTCTTGTTTTCTACAATCTGATCAAGCTGGTTTAGTAGAGGCTGGGCTGCTTGGCAACTTGTCTCTCGAGATAAGCCCTTTAGATGACCAAATACTTCAACTTCACATGGTTGGAGCCGACATTTAATTTTCTCGTTAGCCGCCGTAACAAAATCTTTAGCTGCTCTAAGCTCATCCTCGGCAGTTAGACAACTTCTGGATAAACCTGACATACTGAAAAATTTAAAAATGGTTTGTTTCTTAAGTAAATTATTATTAGTAATAAAAGAAGCCACTCTTTGAAGACCGTGTAATCATTCTTTGCTGTTTATTTAAAAAAATTATACTTTTTTAGAAAAAAATGGTTACCTTATGTATATTCAAGCATGTATAGGAAGTTATCCACATGCGCCTCTGTATAGAAATACAGAATATATATATATATATATAAATGTATATATATTTATATATCTTTCTCTGAGTATACGCTCCCTCACTTCGGTTTGGTTGAGCTCTCTGTGAGAGGTGCGGCACTATTAGCCTTTGTACAAAGCTCATCACTTTTGGGATTTGAGCACTCTGGTGTCAGCACATTGACTTTCTTAAAGTCTGTGAGGCAAACTAGTTGTTTCATGGCAGAAAGTCAACTCTCATTGGTAATGGGATTTGTGTCCCTTGTCTAAGCTCTGAGCTGCATTGATGAGGCTTCAGTAGCCAAAACAGTACTGTCTGTAGCATGAGTATATATATATATATATATATATATATATATATATATATATATATATATATATATATATATATATATATATATATATATATATATATATATATATATATATATATATATATATATACATATATATATATATCTATATATATTTTTTGTATATATATTTATGTATATATGTATATTTATGTATATTTGTATATGTATATTTATGTATATATAAATATATATGTATATTTATGTATGTATATATCCATGCACTATGTAAACTACGAACACAATTAATCTATGGGATTGCACTGAGGCAGTTCCGCTCAATGGGATAGCTCAATCCCCTCCAGAGCCGGAGGTGCCGTGTTTACATCCAGCGCGAAGCATATTTTTTGTCTAAAATTTTACCATCAAGCGGTACACTCGGCGGACAGACCTTACAACAAATTGCAAACACTGAGATTCATGTACATAAAATTGTGGAGTATTAAAACTGGAAACAGAAACTACATGTATATCAACTCAGTGTAATTTGCTGAAGAAAGTATTATAGTAATATGTATTGTTGCGATTAGTCTGTGGATTTATTTACCCTTAAATTTAAAAAGGTTGTACAAAGTTGGTAGACTAAACTTGTAGTAAATCTTTTGAAAATTTAACTTTATGAAAAAAGCAACTCTGGTCTGATTAATATGACTAGATTCACTTCGTTTTAATATTGCCCTACGCTTTGTTGCAGTTTTTGTCATCAAGTAGGCAAGTTTCATCACAGAATTTCTTGTAAGTTTAATTTTTTAAATTAGATTTAGTAGTTCTTGTAGAAATTCTTGTTGAATTTCCTAAAGTTTCTAGCACAATTGTTGTTTTTATAGCCTCATTTCATGACGACTTGTTATCTGAGTTGTGATTTGTCCATGACAGCTAGCTAGCCAGCTGTCATTGCTCTTTGCTACCATGAGCCTATCTTTCTGCCTTATAGCCGTTCGAAATAGTCTTAGTTACTGCATAATTATGGATGCAATCCGCTACATTGATTTTTTTGTGAAGCAACATAAATCTAATAAAATTCTACATAAAAATACCAGACTGTTCTAGGAGTTATTTTCTGAATTAAAAAAGTTTTTTTGCTTACATATTTTGTTTGTTGTATGGCTTACTTTTTGGGTTTAAACACGATGTTGTGTTATTTGATTACTTTCATATGGTTGACCGTGGGCATGAAGATCTCTCTGTGCTGTTTCAACATAAAGGTTTTTAAAGTTGTAGATCTTATCAGATAGGGATTTTTGCATAGCTGTAAGGTTATTAATAAACTGATTTGTTCATCACTATGAATAGTTGGTGAAATCAGCCTAAAGATTATTGGTGGAATTGAATGTTAATTGCACCATGTCAATCTTTGCTGTTTATTCCTCAACTCCTGAGACAATGATTCTATTGTAGTACTGTTTCTAGCAATTCTTACATGCTTTTGAACTTTTTTTAAAAGCATTGCATGGATTACTTGTTGAGGCTTCATAAATTATAGCAGGCAGACACAACGACCCTAATTGAGCTCAGGAGAAAAAAATTGGATAAAGACAGATATAAAAGTTCATCAATACTTTTTTTATTTTTTACTTTTTTTATTATTTACTTGTTCATCAATAGCCTTCTTTTGATCTTCTGTGAAATCGGTTAATATCTGTTCAAAGTGAGAAAATAAGATACCATAGTTTGTAAAGTTGTTTGCAAAAATTCAACTTGCTGTGTGATAAAAATCCAACTTATAAAGGGCTGAAATCTTAAAGCAAACAGCGAGCTTATTATGGTCTTTATTATTTTGATCAACTCCACTTCATAGTTAGATGATAGGTAAATTATGGATGGTGTATGTGGTTTTTTTGTGTGATCTCATTTTTGTGCAGAGACTCAATCTTGGACAAGATGTATGGCAACTTATTGAATGTACCTATTTCACTTGTTTCTTCCTCAAAAGTCAGTACGCCCAATCCACCTTTCTTTCATTCTTTATTAACATCAAAAAATAGTTTTTGTTTTGTTATTTATTTAGCACCTATGGCTTCACTGAATGTTTTCAAACTTCAAAAAAGAAAAAAAGAAAAATTTTGCAGCCTGCTCTGCCGATGCCTACTTCTGATTTCAAAAAGAATAATGCGGTATATTATGATTAGTAAATATAATCAGAGTTGTAAAGTCCAGGCTAAATATTTTTAAACCAATCAGCATAAACATAGCCAAATTATGGAAACTGCTTGTTGGTGATTTGTTGAAGATGAAAAAGAAGTGTTGGTAAATACCATGCTTTGGTAAAAATTGTTCTCGTAAGATATTAAAATTGTATTCCTGATATTATTTGGCTTGTTGCAAGTGGAGTTCTAAATCGATATATTATCTGCTTTATATTCATCATTAAGCAACAAACCTGAAAGTGTATTGAGTACATATTCAAATAAGCATCATTGCCACTGGAGAGATCTCAGTGAAATATACTGTCACAAGCAAAAACTTTGCTGTGCTGTTATTCCCTGTACTGTCTCTTCAATTTATTTATTTGCAAACAAATTCCAAATAGACATTTTCATTTGCTTCCTTTACTTTTCACAACTCGACGCGGTAGTCTGTGCCACCAGTTATATATTGTGCCTATACTTACATAATGATTAGAGAATGTGGTTGGGTCCCATTTAATACCACCAATTGTACTTGCATGATTCCACCCACTGACCTACTGGTCCTAAGTCTACATACTGACCAGTCAACCATGGCTACTCTCTAGATGTACACTATCCTTTATTCATAAATTTCAGTGTTTTTTCATTGGTCTTCTGGTCATTTGTCATTTGTTTGCAAGGTTTAGCAATAAAGTTTTTACAATGAAAAATGCATTTCGCCCATGGTTTGAACCCGAAACCTACCGATCTGCAAGCAAGTGAGCTAAATCAATACGCCGCACAAATTAATGAAATTATAGAATAATCATGCACATTACATTTATTACAACTGATAATCTCTAACGCAATTTGATTAAAATATTCATAGTTCAAGCAGCTTGCTTAATGATCATGACATATTATTTTTTCCTAACGCTGACTATGATGATAAAAATGGCTAAAATTGTAGTAAAATTAACTAGCTTAAGCTACTTAAATTTATTGGGTAAAGAAGCCCAGCTAAGTAAAATTAAATTTTGTATTCAAAAACTTGTGTTGTTACCTCTTCAACGCCGGCCATTTTTCTAGTCATTAAATAGGATGCAGAAACTTTAATTATCACTACAAAATTTTTAGTATATTTGCTGCGGTATTTAAAGCAGTGAACTGCAAACGTTATTGCAAATTAGGCCAATCTATACACTAGGTAAATTAAAAAAAAACATTTTATTATCTGACTTGAAATAATCATAGTCAAAACTGCTAGTATGCAACCTCACTAATCAAGTTGAACCTTGAAAGCAAGATATAATCAAAATACTAACTTTTTTAAATTTAAATTTAATGATTAATGTAAAAATTAGCCTTATTTATAATTACATATCTACAACGAGGTAATCTGATTTAATCACAAGACCAGTGAAGTGAAGAAGAGGAATCATGACACCAAAAATTGATCTTACTTGAAGGTGAGTCTATTTTAACAAATTTTGTTTGAAAAGTTTTTTGTAAACTTTAAGTAATCTATAAAAGGCAACTTTAAATCATTGAAATTAAAAAGCTTGAATCCGTTGGCATGGAACGATTGAAAACTTTTTTAAGGTAAGGAAAAACAGTGATGTAGTTTGGCGATCTAATACAAGTTTTTACATTATTAATCTTCCATCATTTTCAACCCTTTTAAAAAAATAAATTCAACTTAAAGTGTTACAAAATAGTTCGAATAGCTCATAAATATCATTTATTTTCAAAATGATGTTTTAGTAAATAGTGTTTTTGCACATTGACGAAATATTATTATTGATCTTTCTTGTTCTCATCGGTAGTGTGGATTAATAGCTTGCCAGCAAGTCTTTTTAGTCATCTTCAGGTGGAGGTGTACACATACCAAATGTCTCTAGGCATGTTTGGGTGAGGTAGAACTCATCTTTATTGGCAACATTCATAATGTGGTCAGGCAAGTTTGGAGGCAGAGCGTTTCCGTTCAACAAATCAAATCGATATAGTTGCAGGGGTACAACAAAGCGCTGGAAAATTATGTTGCGCTACAATTATAGAAAGGGGAAAAACTATTAAAGTGTTATGTAAAGCATAGCTTATTTTAAAAACTACAAACAACTTGAAAAATACAAAATTGTAACATATCATTTTTTGAACAAAAAAACTGATAGAAATTACTTATGAATTACTGAACACAATTTCATGTAACATAATATCAAACAAAAACAAATATTTCAGCATCGGACCGAAAAGATGCCAGGGTTAAATTTGTATGCAATGAAGCAATAATTTGAAAAAATATTTCTTTTTCAAAGAGTTGAATTATTCAAAAGTATAATAAAAATTATCTTGCCTTTTGAAAATTTTAAAAGATATCTGATGCTTTTACTTTAAACAATAGTATTTTATGTACAATACTTTACTAACCGCAAAAATCTTCTAAATTACAAGAAAAGCTAGTTATAAATACGAGCAGTTTTAATATTTTATTTTTCTTCTCCATTTTTTTTAATACTCCACAAAAGTTCTGACAATAAGTTGGTAATTATTTGGTCAATCGATTCAGTTACTTACAAAACAATGACAGAAACTGAAGTAAACATTTTTTATAACTGGATGATTAAAAAGAATTAAAAATGGCAAACAAGTACTGATCAGTGCCTCTATTTAACATATCTAATTATTGTTCAATTACTAAGGTATATCAAAGTGCAATTATTTCAAAAATACGCAGTGTCATAAAACTTGAAACTATGTAGTATTGAGTCATCATTGTCCTGGCTAGTAGGACTATTCAATACTGCTATTGGTTAAATGACTAAGCTTGCGGAAGGCGGGACCAGGGATTAAACCATAAAATAAGAATTCCATAACCTCCCAATAAGACAAACAGCCATTAAGCTCAGCGCAATATTTAAATGAATGCAACTATTGAATTCTTTGATTGTTTGCTGTTTTTAGATTTGTATTCTTAAAGTTTCTTATAGCGCAAAGTTCCATGCTTTATTAGTTCTCAAATTTTATTTTAATAAAAATAATATCATAATTAGCTTCAAAATATGACTTCCTTTTCCCACATGTGAAAGATAAAATGAAAAACAGTTTTATTATACATAACATTACCCTGGCGGTCTAGTTCGCCATGAGAGAGTGTCAAGTGTGTCGTTAAGGCACAGAGAATCAATAGCCACACACTTATTAAAAATTATTTAAAATGAAGTTGGACGACACAGGAACTATGAGTGATGTTTGTTTTACCAATCTCAGTGCCTTGAATAGCATTAACGTAGAAAGCTACACTTTATTCTAACTTTGAACCTTGGAGAAGAACACAGAAACAAATAGATAAAGAAAGCGGTTATTATAAAAAAAGTGGGTTTTTGTTTTGCTTTATTAGTTTTGCTTTTGCTGTGAATAATAAAATATCTTTTCTCTCTTTTTATTCAAAATATATTCTAGGGTCTACAAAAACATGAAAAAGTAGTTTTAAATTAATTTTTGAGTGTGCTCTCAATGCAAGAGAAAAGTTAAAATGTTGATAAACGGAATCTTTTCAATACAAACAGATACTACAAAAATTATAGTACAATCAAGTAAAAAGTTAGGTCTAGTCTTTTCACGGGCTGAAGAGTGAGTTTGAAAAAACCTTGAAATAAATTACGTCATTTATCTGTATCTTACTATTTGCATAACGTAAATTTCTGCATAGTAAACTGTCATAAAATTGATTATTTACATTCTATGAGCTTAGACTAAAGAAACAACCTGAACCTTTTTTATTGGGTTGGTGGAAAGTGACGTCAAGGTCAATTGTAGTAGAATTTTTTAAAACTTTCAATGCAACAATAAAATGATATAAATGTTGGTAAGTCTAAATTATTATTGTCAGGATATTTAATCTACGCATCATAATATGAAATGAGTATCTGAAGCGCTTTTCATTTTGCAACAAACTAAACAAATACGAAGCCGCGATTTCATTGACAAAACGTAAAGTTGAATATCAGTCATTAAACAATGAATGTTTAAAGTGAAGGACTAACATTTTATTTTATTGAACAGCTGTAGTTCGCAATCTTTCACTGATCAATGCAATAATTATTCACATGATAATAGCGATATACACCCTTAAGACCGAATAGATAATAAACAGCCATGGTGGCTTGGCCGATGAAAATGCTATATCTATTATGCTGTTGTTGTGAGTACTGCAAGATTACCTCATAATGTCAACTCCAATACAAGCAATACCTGTGCTACTAGCCCTAATACACTGGTTACTACTACTGAGGGATCAAAGAATAGAGCATATGAAACCTTGTAGGTTTTTAATTGTTGAAACATTACTACTGACTTAGATTGAGACAAGCCTTCATTAATGTACAATTTACCTCAGGGCCAGACCTCACACCTGCTGATGCTCCATTTTCAGAGTATTTTGATGGGCAAGTACTTTCTGGGAGCTTGTAGTAAGTAGCAAAATCTAACAAGTGCTATGAGTATACACGTGCAAAGATGGGAGTTCTGCAACCACAGCCCAAACTGCATTTATGGAAAAGTGCTACAGTGGCTAAAAAGATTATTGGGCAGTTTTTTAGCAAAGGTTTGCAAGAAACTTTAAACAATGCAGCTCACTTTGACACAAAGTATAGCTGCCAAAACTAATAAGTTTTATTTCAAGTCATGTTTGTTCATAGAATAAATTTTTTTTTATTTTTTAACAAAAATCTATATAATTAAAGGTAGTTTTTGGAAAACTTTGACCTGGGAAAAGGGTTAAACATCCATTTTTATCAATAGCTTATGTTGAAAGATTGGTCAGCATAAATAATACGACTTTCTAGAGAACTAAGGATCAACCTGTAATTTAAATAATATGTTTCTAGAATGTATTTTTTTGCATAATTTTGCAGAAGATTTTTTAATCTTTAGACTAGAAACTGACGCAATGCTTGAATGCATAAGTAGTGCATTAAAAATACAACTTGACCAAGAATACCAAATTTTAAAGTCTAACAAAGTATGAATTTAAAAATAGGCCATAAATTTAGTTAATCAGAGTTTGCTAAAAATTAAGAACGTGTAAATATTTATAGATTGCGTAAGATATTTTAAACTTGAAAAAATGGAGATAGCTCAAATCATGTAAAGTTAGCTTCAAAGTCTATAGATGGGGGTCAAAAGACTTTTCAAAAATATGGCAAGCTAACTTAGTAAAATCTAAATATTGCTATTCAAAACATCTACATCATAACTTAAGTCTGACAACCAGTTTCAGAGGCTGCACTAAAAATCTATAAAAGCATATTTTGACAAACTTTTGAAATTGATCATAAACACATAAGTTTGATGTCTGCCGGCTAAAAATTACTAGAGGAAAATGTTTGTACAGACCCAACTTCTTGAGTGCCTCAAAAAACAATCAGACTCAACTAAGTATTCTACAGCAGCCTTAATAATAGTCTGCATTCTTTCTGAACATCCTGCAAATTCTTTATATTTCATCCAGCAAACCACAACTCGGTTAGCTGTTACGGTAAGCAGCTGCAAACAAAGACAACACATCAAATTTCCATCAAAATAGCTTGACTGGTAACAATCTAATTTATAATTTATATTCCAAGCTTTCAACTTTCACTTTCAATTTATAGATAATTTATTTTCACAACTACACTATCAATCTTTAAACAGCTTTTGCTTTAATCTATGCAGAAGATTCGCTTTTACGAAGTATGTCATAAATTAAACTTTTAGGGTTTACAGTACTATAAAAGTATTAGCCATAATATCAAGTTGTAATTTCAAATTTAAAAAAGCAACTAATTTGTTGCTTCACAGTGCTTCATGATTGACTCTAAGATGATAACGCTAATAACTAGAAAGTTTATAAAATACACTCTAAAATAGCTTATAATTATTAATCTCAATGTTTGTGTGTATGTTGCTTGTCTGTCTAGTTATAGCGATGAAGTTTTAGCAACAAAAATTCCTTTGTTTTGAATTTGAACTCATGACAGTGAAATTGCGAGTCCACAAACAAGGTCTCTCAGCCACCAGACTAAGCCATCCATTTTATTTCAACTGCTCCTACTATAGACTGCTTATCCTTTTGGCGATTGCAAACTCCAAATGTGCACTTTTTATTACAATTTGCGCCCTCGGGTTAAAATGAGGCTGTTATATGTTTTATTCTTTGCAATACAGAACACAAAGTTTTTTCGCCCTTGCTATACATCGTTTTTTTACATTACGATATCAACAAAAGCTTTTTTCAATTTCAAAATTTTACAATAAGCGTGCTGGGTCTGTTGTAAAAAAATGCCATTATGTTATTAGCCAAAACACATTTTACAAAAATGAAGGAAATACAACAATCACTCTTTCTCAGAAATAAAAGAAACCGAAGCCGGAATCGATAAGTGAAAAAGTTTAAGCTGATGAATAATTTGAAGTTTTGTGGAACACATACAAAACTTAGCCTTAGGTTTGTGTTCAGTAAGCTGAAAGATCTAAAACACATACACGTTTATGTTTATGTTTATGTTTATGTTTATGTTTATGTTTATGTCTATGTCTATGTCTATGTCTATGTCTATGTCTATGTTTATGTTATATGTCTATCTTGAAGGTAACAACTCTTCGAGGTATGTACTGCACATAGTAGATTAAAATTTTACATTGTATTGTGTATATTAACAACTAAATACACTGAAAACACTAAATAATCTTTGTAGATAGCAATAGATATTAAGGTAAACATATTATCTTGTAACTAAATTTTAATATGTACCATACTTATACAAAACTTCAAAGATTTGTACTATGAAGTTATTTATATTAAATAGTTATGTACATTTTTGGTACTCTTCCATGCGTGCACAGATTTTTCAATTCCAGCAGATTTTTTCTTGTATTATACTGTTTTAGTAAATACCACAAAATGCCAATACAAGTGATTAAATTATTTGTCTTCTCCTTATCAAGAGGTTGATCTCAAAATGTGAGCTTTTTTAAACACTCAAGTAAAATGCCTTCCCAATTTTTGATATTGAAACTTAGGATGAAAAAATAAGCACTATAATTGGGTTGTTACAGTAACTAAATATTTTGCTGGAAAAGTCTGAGTACTGTGCATATAATTCATTTGATGTTACATTGTATTTTATAAGTTCATTGATGGCTTGCTTCATTTATCAAAAATTTTTATGGGTATTTTTTTTGAAGTTGATCTTGCAAATTGAGTTTTCTCACATACTCAAGTAATTTGTTTCCCCAACTAAGGTCATTGAAATTTAGGATGACTGAAGCAAAGTACTTAGGTTAGTCCGGTAACTAAATCATTAGCAGTTAATGTCTGAGAGCCGCATATAAAATTATTGAAAGTAGTTTTTACAGTTTTGAAAGTGCTTGCATCAGATTAATAAAATAAACAACAAACTAGAGTTGGTTTTTTTAGAAGGTTTAACAAATGACCACTAAGATAGTTACATCTCTCCAAGCATGTACAGTTTGTCAGATATACAATATATACAGATATACAGATAAACTATTGTGAAGGGAGAGATTTTAACATCATAACATGTATTAAATACTAGAAATTTCACTGTCATACAGCCCACGACCAAAGAGATGGCCAGAGATATTGGCAAAAAATAAAGGGTACTAATGGTTGAGAAATGCAATATTGGCAATCAAATGGCTCTGCAGTGCAATAGGATAGCTGCAATGGTAGCTGTAATGTACTGGGTGTGGGTGTTATTATATACAACAATAAGCAATAATGAATGGAAAATATGTTTATATTTTCCCCCTGCAACAGGAGAAATGCAATATTGGCCAATATTAGAAGTAAAATGCACTGATATTCTTAGAATAATCAATTTTATTAATATAGTAATAATAGAAAACCAATACACAATTTTGTTTACATTTCAAAACGTCATAGGTAGCAATATCGAGAAGTTGTGGTATTTATATAGGTTTTTAGAAAATTTATTTAAAAAGTGTTTGGTCATGACAAACAACAACAATGAAAGGAAAATATTACACGTTTATATCTCTCCCTTGCAATAGGAGAAATGCAATGTTGGCCAATATTATAAGTAAAATGCACTGATATTATTAAAATAACCAATATTGTTAATATAGTAATACAGCAATAATAGAAAACCTATGAGCGTTATTGCGTCTCGAAGATTTCTGCAAACTGCAGCAAAATAAAAGCTGTTATAAAAGTGTTATAAAGCTGTAGGCCTAATTTACTGTAATGTATGTAATTCAACAACAATAAAGAAATATGTTTATTATAACTCTGAAATGCAAAATTAGAAGTAAAATGGCAAGCTACTGTGTACTATACACAGTTTTAAAGTTGGTTGCGTTGAATGTAGAATGGTTTTGATAAGCGATCTTTAACAAAAAGCGGGTAGGAGCATTCACTCGCATAAAAACGTAGCAAAATAAAAAATGTTCTCGTCATGAAGGGGCGTTGTAGTTTGGCCTTAGCTTGTACGTAAGTTGTAAAGAATTTCGGCTAACATTTTAAATAATGAAACCTTCGGTGATTGGACAAAAAACATAGGCTGATAAACGGTGTACCACAATTTCGTACCTATAAATCGGTCTACGCCTCAAACGGTCTACGTTTATTACAAAAACCTTCGAATAAATTCGATTACAAGTAAACAGCACCATAGACTGGTAAAATGAACACGGTTTTCTCGTGAAATACGCACTACTAAATAGCTCTACAATCGGTCGCACGGCTTTATTGGCGTTTCAATTTTCGGTCTTAACTTTTATTAAACCGAGCTTTTCAAGCTTTTTGTGGCAATTTTCGTTCAAATAAATCTGTCTATTTGTGTATAATCCAATCAGATGGGTAAGTTTAAAGATAATACCGATAATTTACAAAGACTTGGTAACGTATTTAAATAGGTTTAAATGTGTTCTGTATCGTTATGATACTTTAACGACTTTACATTCCGATGCTTAAATTTCTTGATGAAATTTCTAGCCAAGGGTTCGTCTCATTGTTGATGAATAATTTTCGTAAGTTGTGTGCACATGCATTTATCATAAAAACTCCCACACATCGCTCCGCTCGTTTGCTCGTGGGAAAATTTATGCTGTCAGCCTTGCAATCATGTCTACAACCCATCAATCTGCCCCAATTTGACCCAGGTGTGTTTGTTAAAATACACATTTTTTCTACTGGACCTAAAAGCTGTTCAATAAATTTTACTCATTGAAAGAATATGATGAACGATTGAACTGATTGTAAAAATTTTTTAGGATAATCAAGTAAACAGGCAATTTAGAAAGTTTAATGTTAGAAATTTTCAGCTTTGTTTCACAACTATTTTCAGGCAGCCTGCTATGCGTTGAGAGATCAGTCCCTCGTGCGTTGAGAGATTATCCGGTTTATTAACTATCTGCACTATTATATGGAATGTTCTGAGATGGTTGAGTAGAGCCTATGTTGGTGAGTCTGACTGCAAAGGTAAAGGTTCAAGTTCAACTACTTTGAAACATGACTATTTTGCCAGCATTTAGCCATAGTTTCAGTTGAACATTGCTCTTCTAGAAAACTTCTATAGCTTATGATGTAATAATTAAGATATTTAACAACTACATGTACTATTTCTTTATTAAGACGAATGATTCAGTTATTAAAGTTCATCAAAGTTAAGATCACCATGAGTTTATGTCTGAGATTAGTTTACAAAAATTGGTTCAACTTAAAAAGTTTGAATAATTTTAGCAAAATGAAGACGCTGTCTTTTTTGCCAAGCAAAAACTGAAAGCTATCAATGATAATCACTATAAGAATTTTGCGGGCATGACTATGCCTAAACCGTTGATGGCTCATTTTGATAAAATTTGCTAAATTAATAAAAAATTATAAAAAAATTATTATTTTTTGATTACCAGGATGAATTTGCATGAGTTAACCTTATATTGCACCAGCATAATTATTCACTATTGAATAAAAGTTAAATTGAAATTATCAATAAACTTCACAGTTATCTTAAAGCCGGTAGTCAGTAATGAAGTTCAATACACTAAACTAAATATTGTTCCAATCTTAGCATAAGACATCTTCTGACCATCCCAACCTTACTGATACAAATTAAATGTCTATTTTTAATAGAAACTTGATTTATAGGTAATAATTTTATTTAAAAGGGTAGCCTTTTAATCCAAATAATTTGCCAATAGTACCAATGGAACTAAAATTTGATTTGAAATGCTATTGAATTTTGGTAGTCTTTTTCTGTGAATTTAAATTTTATTAAAAATTTAGCTAGGTTCATGTAATTTTATGTCGTAGAATATGTTGTGTTTTGAACATGGTTTCTTTTATAAACCCTACTTACCATTAATGCTCTGGCCCAGTTGGTGACAGAGTGAACACCAAAATCAAATATCTCTTTAAGATATGCAAAGGCCTGTTCATCTGTACATTGGATCAGTTCGGTTGACAAAAAAAGTTCGGCTCTGAATCTTGATGCAAATGCTGTGAAGGATGGGATGGGTTGTTGGAAAAAAGAACTTGCTGCAAATATGAAAGAAATAGGTATGACAGCATTGGCAAATTTCACATTTGATTTTTATGAGAACAGACATGCAAGCTGCAGGGAGAGCAGTTGTCAACTACGGCTCAGGAGGCTTTCTAACCCAATGAATGCTTGATTTATTTCTTTAAAATCAGTGTGTTATCAAACTTTATGAAGGTTTATTTATATATCTCAATGTTGGCTGTTTGTCTTTCCTTCAGTAGGTCCAGCTATAACTATTAAAATCTTAGAATAATAACTATGCATTCTGATTGATTTGATCTACAACTTAGCTATAACAGGCGTAGTCACCAAATACGTTATCATATACTGTATAGCGTAAGCACACACTAAATGGAGTATTATTTGAAACTCTGAATTCTAATAACTCAGTGAAACACAATGCTTTTTTGTGTTTTCTTGAAGTTCTACATCTAGCTTCGATTTCTTGTAAGATTAAAATGCTAAAAATTGTTTTCAAAACAATTTCTTTCATACAGACAATTGCATTAATATTGCGTACCAAGAGCCCAACATTCTCTATCCATTCGGTCATACAAAGCCAGTACTATATTTGGTTTTTTCATTTGTACCAGTATCGATAGGAACCAGTACTGACATACTCAAAATTTTGATGGACAGCTTCTGGTCGAACAGCAACCTTTTTTATACACATGGACACATACACGTACACACACATGCCCACACATGCCCACACATACACAAGCACGCATGCACGCACGCACGCATGCACGCACACATGCACATGCACACATTTCTATGCAAGAATTTTTGTTATTAATTCAACACATTCATGGTTTATGTTTTTTTTTCTCAGTTTGTATAAATTGTATCATCGCTGAATTGTCTTTTATTTTAATCGTAGCAAAACAGACTTAATTTAACTAATAATTGCTAATTATTTCCAATTTACATGGAAACTTATTTATAGTTTTTTAACTTTATTTGACGGCAGAACACTTTTTTTCATGATATGAAGGTTTAAAGTTACAGTTGTTTGACAAAGTTTGAAAACTTTTACAGTCGTTTTTAATTTTCTCTTAACTGATTTCAACTACACAAAACACTTTTTTCAGGATATGTGGTTTAAATGTTAGAATGGCAAATGTTCTTATGAGAGAAACAAAAATCAATTTTCTGTTCAAAGACTTTTATATTTCTCTGGTAATGCTGGGCAGTACAGCTAGTCTATATTATGAGAAGCAAAGAGAGCGAATATAAAGACAGGAAATTTCAGTAGTTTATTTAGAGTACTTTGTAAACAACTGATGGCAGTTGGATTTTAATAAGAGTGTACAGTTGGTTGTATGTACATATTTTGTATATATGTAAATTCCACTGTACTTATACAAAAGGACAAAGATATACATATATACATATATGCAAGTACATGTATGTATATCTATGTGTATGTATGTACACACTGTGTTAATGTACATTCACCTCTACATATACATTATACATGCACATATATGTAAATCTATGTGCATATGAGTACATTCGGTATATATACGTACATTTGGTTCTACCTGTATACATGTAAATAAATGTACACCTATTTGTTGTAAAACTGCTTATTAAATTTATTTCTGAGCAAATGTATTTCGATCATCTGCCCAAAAGTTACAAAACGTATGTCAAAAATGTAATTTTAATTAAATTTAGGCTGCTGGGTACACAGTAACTACAAATTGAAAATCAAACTAACAATGTTTACATACTTCTGAAAAGCCATAAAGCCAATGTTTTAAATTATTATCAAACTGTTTTTCATAAGTGCAAAGTTCTAGTTAGTTTAAAATGCTTAAAATATTTTTTGTAACTTTGTCAGACCTTAAAGAATTAATGTATAGATTGTTTTTGCACCTAAATGTATATGTTAAAGCTAGCATCTGAACATATGTGCCAGCAGTTGCATCTTTTAAGTGTTTACCTTCATAGTATTCTACTGTTAAATATAAACTTGCTCAAAACTGTAGAGCACATTTTGCCAGACAGTATAGGTAGATTATTTTCATTCAACACTGGATTTCATGTTTAAGGTACTCTAGGACACTTATTTTTTTGCCTCATTTAACCTTCGCGTTTTGACAGAGTCATCTTCTCGCAAAAATTTCATGAGCGAAACTAAACTGCCATAACGAACGAGCAAAAATGTGGAATTAAACGGCTTTGTTCTTTGATAGTCCAAGAAAAAAATGGCAGCAAGCGATCAAATTGCATCATCGATCTCGCCCACACAATTCTACCTGTGGTTCACAATTACAAACTAGTCCCAAATAGTAATTTTTTTTCTTACCAGTGAACTGAACCTGAGGAATCTAATTACGGTTGTTCCACTGCATTTATGTTCACATCACTGCTGTATATTTTCGCCCTCATCAGAGCTGAGAAATTAAGTTGCTGCGAAATTTTACTCTGTATGCTACTCACGAAACTAAATACTAGTAAAAACAAGTGTCCTAGGGTAATTTTTCTGCCAGAAGGTTTCAACAGTAAAATAATTACAGGTTTAAAAAGCATACATGTACAATTGAAAGTGATTTGTTTAAAATAAATTTATTGCAAACTGGTTAATAATAAACCAACAACATTTTAGTGATTTGTTGCATGCTTTTGAAAATCTAGTTGAAAAGCATCACAGATTTCTCAGTTACTTATTTATGTTAACTTTGCTTGGCAGCATCAACGTAGCAGTTGACAGAAAAGACAAATGGTTTTGTTTTGATAAAACGCTGCATATTTACCAAGCTGATGCACTTGTCTGATCTTGCGCCGTAGATCATTTTTCCGGAAAGGGAAAGTCTTGTCAAAGTAAGCTCTTCGTAGATTGGGGTGTGTCTCATGTGACTCTATACTGCAAAAATAATAGTCATTATTGAGTGCAGAAAACTAACCCCTTAAAGAAGAAAAAATTCATAAAATAAACCATATTATAAAAAACCTGATTGTTGTGAGAAAATAATTTTAATGGTTATCGGACACTGAAAGCACTTTGAAAACTTGAGCTAAATTTTTTAAATATACCACTTAAGGCTTACTGCCAGAAAATATAGTAGGTCATACTAGATTAAAATCGGTTTTTCATGAGTTACAAAAATAGTTGACTCAGAAAAATCTTAAATAAAAATGAAAGAGTTAGCTTTTTTACTGGGTTTGTTCTCGCCTAATTTATATTGCACAAGCTGCATGGCCTACTGCAGTTTTATGCTTATTGCAATAATTTTGCTGCCCATGCGTGTTTGGGCATTTTTCTTCCGGTTAACAATTCTAGCAAAACGCTAGCTGAAATATTTAGAGTGAAAGAATGGTAATTGTAATGAGTATGTGCACAAGTTATTCCATTGCATGGCAAGTCAGACAGTCTAGTGTACTAGATATGTACTCGTCTGCAAAGTATCTAGTAGATTTTTCATTGCTAGATTTTAGCCGCCTTGATCAAGACATAGGTTGCATAGACATAGAAATAGGTTGCAGAAAATTTAAAAAGCCAAAAGAACAAATTCTGGTTTTTATATATATATATATATACAATCAGAATTGCGTCCCGTTGTCCATAAAAGTGCTCGAAGTTTCCTGAGCTGATCTATAAAATAGATAATAAAAGAGCAGTGTAAAATTAGTGTGTCTGATGAGTGTCTGATGAGTGCTAAATATTTTAACAATTTTTTAGCATGAAACTCTAAGTTATACAGTTTTTATCAAATTTTACACTGATCTTTTGTTATCTATTTTATATATATATATATATATATATATATATTAGCTGGCAGTTGTCAATTCCTGTAATTTTTTCAGAATGTTTAAAATAATTCATTGCTATCTTTAAAAAAAATTAATCATTTATTGTATATAATTTTTTTCTAAAACTGATTCGAATAAAATATTTAGATACAATTAAGAGACATCAAGATTGTTGAATAAACACATTCAGACCAATGCCTAAGCATGTTATGCCAATGAAATTATACCAAGGAACGAACTCTAATTTGTAAAATAAATACTCATGAAATGTGAATTAACGTCGATATATTTCTTTGGTCTCTCTCTCTTTCTCACTCTCCATCTCTCTCTGTCCTCTCTCCACTTTCTTTCTTCCTCTTTCTCTCTCACTCTCTTTCTCTCTCTCTCTGTCTCTGTAAACCTCGATCTATCTTTCTATTGTTACCTTTTTTTCTCTCGCCTTATTTCTCTCTTGTTTTTCCTTCAACTATTTTTCCTTACTTCAATCTCTCCATTTTTCTCTTTCTTTTTCTCCTATTTTTTGTGCATTGTCTCTCTTCCAAATATTTTTTTTCAATTTTTTTCTCTATTTGTCTCCTTTTTCTGTTTAAAAACTTTTGTGATACTTACTGCTTTTTAAAGCAACTAGGTAAATCTATAACTCATAAAACAAACTTACCAATTGCGGACATACGCGGTGACGATGTCGTGATAAAAGGCACGCGCTGACTCAAGGGATTGTTTTTTCTTGTTTTCTACAATCTGATCAAGTTGGTTTAGTAGAGGCTGGGCTGCTTCGCAACTTGTCTCTCGAGGTAAGCCCTTTAGGCGATCAAATACCTCAACTTCACATGGCTGGAACTGACGTTTACATTTCTGATTAGCTATCGTAGCGAAATCTCTTGCTCCTCTAAGCTGATCATCAGCAAATTGAAGGCTTCTGAGTAATTCTGACATCATGAAAGATTTAAAAATGTTTTTATTTCCTTAATAACTTATAATTAGCAATAAAAGAAGCCACTCTTTGAAAACCGTGTAATCATTCCTTGCTGTTGATTTAAGAAAATTACATGTATCTACCTTTTTGAAAACTATTTTTACACTATTTATATTCAAGCATGTATATGTAATTATCAACATACGCCTATGCACTTATGCACTACGAAAACATATGTGTGCTAAAACAAATATACATATGTATACATGCACAGCGTACTTACCTTTTTGCATGCATACGTTGGTCCATATGTACATAAGTATATATTTTGCGCATTAGTGTGCATGCATGTGCAAGCCTTTATATAAGCGTATGCTCATGTGTGAAAAACAATTAAAAAATTTTTTTTTCAAAGTTAAAGTATGCTGTTTCAAACTGGGTGGTATTTTGGAAATTGGTGCTTTCTAAGCTGTCATAAGTTAAAGCTTTGCTTTCTAAAACACATTGTTTCTGACTAACTTTAATTATAAGATATATTTGAGTATATATAAAAGAGTCGTCCTAGCGTTCCCAGTGTGTCATGGTCAGCGACAGGGAAGATATACAAACTTATTCTCTAACCAGCTGCTACAGCAAACACAACATGCCAGCACATCTGAGCCAGTTACTGCCTGACAAATTGCATCTCTGTACTGCCAAGAGAGGGACTCTAGTAACTCAAAAGCCAGTGTTCTTTTCCACCTTGTGCATGAAGGTTACAGATACTGGTGCAATAAAGTTTGCAAGAAAAATAGAAACTGATCTTTCATATTAGGAAAGAAAAACTAAACATATTTAGTTCCACATTCTTTATAAAACCTTCAGCTCAGTAATCAAAAACCAAAATCGAAAAATTTTAATGTATTTAAAATTGCTAATAAAATACAACCTAAAAGGTCTGACAACGAAACCATTTAGAAATTTAAAAAGTTATTTTTTTGAGTCTCAAAATAGAATTTTTAAAACACTTTAGTAACAAACATAGGCATCTAGATACCTAAATCTGAGTATGGTCCGGTTATGTCCATCGATTAACATCTAAGACGAAAAAATCTGACTGTCATATTTTTTTTATCTCAGAGCAGCGCTGCTTGCAAACCAGCAATCTAAACCACTACATGTATGTTGCAATAATCAACTGATGAATGATTGTCATAACGTTTATTGCATTGATTAAGGCATTTACTCCTTAGGCATTGGCGTTGATAACCTGGTTGGCAATTATTTTTGTCAGCTGCTGTTAGAGGTGGAACGAGACACGAGATGTCTCGAGTATCAACCTGTCTCGTCTCGTATCGGTCTCGTTTCAACTTAACTATTGCCAAACTCGAGACAGGAAATAGAACTAAAGCGCCTGCGCACGGTTGTTAAAACATGGCTTCTTGCGGTAGCAACAACTCCATATATTGTAATGGATTGCGGGCAACTGCCTTTAAAGTTATACCCGGTTCGTTACTACCTGTTGCTACTGATTATGTTGGCCACTGAGTCTAATCATGTAGTCCGGAAAACGGCCCTGTTATTTTTTAGTTCGGTTCTGTGTCCTTAAAACAGATACCGGGTCGTATCTAATTACTCTTCGGATAATCCAATTTAATAAATTAGACTTTTGCGGGTAAAATGTCTGTATTTTATCGTATCGTGTCTAAACACCAACTGCCCTTCATAAAATTTGGGCCTCTTTTACGTATATACTACCAATCGCGGGTAAAACTTGCCCGGACACAGAGAAACGAGCGAAAGGCCGTGTCGACCATAGTCCATGTTCGGTTAACAATGACGTTTTGTTAGCTCAATATAAGAATATACATGTGCATGTATACAGTAATTAATATAATTTCATGAGTACAATTTAAATATAATTCACATACTACAGCTAATACACAAACAAAACTTAACATTAATGAAACGATAAGAATGAAAGTGTTATCGTGTGTTCTTTTAGTTGCGGTATTTCTTTGTAGAGCGACGGCTATCGGTTTCATTACACATTACATTAAAAAGTAAGAACTATTCAATAGATGGTAAAAATATACATGTACAAAGCAATATGTTTATAATAATTATGATCAATCAAGCTCAAAATTCTTAGAATATATAACTTCGGTATTTTAGAGCTGTTTGTGTCACTTTTGTTTACAAAAACTACATGCATATCACTATTAAAATGTTGTATTTAAATTGTTTACACCAGGTGAAAATTCAATTTAAAAAGAGTTTTGTTAATTTTATATATACCAAGTAGCTAGTACTTGTGTAGTGAAATCATCACCAAATGCTCATTATTTTACTGTCTCGTGTTTCGAATTTTTACAAGACAGTGTCTCGAGTCTCGTCTCGAGCTTAAAAAACCTGTCTCGTTCCACCTCTAGCTGCTGTCAGTTTCTTGTTTATGCAGTCATCAAGCTGTAGATCTCATCTCAAAACTAAACCCTACAGCCAATTGAGATCTACATTGACTGTAGCTGGCAAATATGACACTATCTAATTCTCTATTAACTTGCACTGCTCAATTCTATGTTGAACACTGTAGTTTTAATTCTATCTGCTATAAATTGTAGATATCTCAATGTAAAATATGTACAACATAAATATATATACATATCTCTATGTACAATATGTACAACATAAATATATATGTCTCTATGTAAATTATGTACAAAATAAATATATACACAAATAAATGAGATTTGTGTCCCTTGCCTAAGCTCTGAGCTGCACTGATGAGGCTTCAATAGCCGAAAAAGTACTGTCTGTAGCATGAGTATATATATATATGTGTATATATATATATATCTATATATATGTGTATATATATATGTGTGTATATATATATGTGTGTATATATATATATATATATATATATATATATATATATATATATATGTGTGTATATATATGTGTATATATATGTGTATATATAAACATATATATATGTGTATATATATATACATATATATATATATATATATATATATATATATATACTTGGGATGTTTCTTACCAATTCATTGTAAACTCAGTACTCGAATAAAGAAATTTACAGTGAGAACACAACGTATTATTGGCGACAAGGATATACAACTTGGACACTAGTTGAACCATAGACACTACAAGGCAACTAGGACACTCTTCATCCGGACATTCTACCCTTCTAGTTTACTCTATATTTTCTTGCAATGTCTACTCAAACTGAACAACTGATTCAACTGCTGACTCAACAGATGGCTCTTCAAAGAGAACAAATGGAGCAGCAGAAGGAGCAGATGAAGCAGCAGAAAGAAGAAAATAGACAGCTGATCAAACTTTTAACACAGAAGACCAAAATAAAAGCAGCAGGAACTATTCTTAACTTTACTGCCTTTGACCCAAATACAGAGCTTTGGACAGACTATTTACTGCTCTTCAGGACATTCATAGGAGCCAATTATATTACTGAAGACAGAGTTCTACAGATATTTCTAACCAGTCAATCAAAAGTTATTTACAAACAATGAACTGATTGGTCAGATCAACAAACTCTCAAGAAAGAAGTCAACAAACTGACAATGGAAGATATTGAGGATTATATGATAAATTAATATAACCTTTGAACCTTCATTGTAAGAGAAAGATATTGTTACTGGAGCAATATGGAAATAAATCCAGGAGAGACAATTTAGGAGTTAGCAGCAAGAATAAGACATGATGCTACAACTTGTGATTTTGCAAGTATTACCGATGCACAAGATGAAGCTTTATAAAAAATTCATTTGCTCAGTGGGGAATGAAGCAATACTTAAAGCACTATTCAAATTGAAAGATGAACACCTTCCTTTTGCCAGAGCAATTGAAATTGCTATGGAAATGGGGGAAGCAGCAAAAGTGGCAAAGGAAACAGTCTATGGTGCAGCAAATCCTGTCAAGGTGGTAAACAAAAAAAAACCACTTCAAAACCGTCAACATCTGCAGATCAACAGAAATGCTACCGATGCGGAAAATCTAATCACAAACCTATCGATTGCACATATAAGACATCTACCTGCAATTAAAGGACATCTAGAAGACGTTTGCCATAAAAAGCAGAAAGGGCTAAGCCTCTGAACTTAGTGAAAGCCATCAAAACCATCAAAACTAATCCACAGCTACATGTCAACCTTGACTGACAAGGTCTCGCAATGACCTTGGAAGTGGGCACTGGAGCGGGACACAACTTTATATGTCTGGACAACTGGAGAAAAATGGGGAGCCCTACACTCAAAACTTCAGAAGTTAATTATGAGTCCGCAACAACAACAAAATATTGACACACTCGGAGTCTGTCTCGTCAAAGCAAAGCTAGATTCACATCAACAGGAGAAGCAATACATTTTGTCGTAAGCAAATTACCAAGTCTCAACCTTCTAGGAAAAAATAGTATTCAACAGCTTGAATTCTCAGTTGATGGATTAATCAACCAATGTCAGTCGCAGGAAATTAAGCGCTAAGCTCAAAGCAAACAGATGCAGGATAACCAATCAACTAAAATAGTTCATCATTACACAGTTAGAACACCATTCTATGCATTATACTGTGGACCCAAAATAGATAAACGGCTTAAATGGGTGGAAGGTGTTGTTATCTAAGTATTTGGCAATCAAATCTATGTATGTATTTTAATGTAGTCAACAGCTTGGCAATTTCAAAGAGACAATCTAAACGCTGGAGTCACCCATATAATTTCAAGCTAGCAGGGAGGTGTTGGGACATTACAATGGACAACTGGCATACTACATGGCAAATGAAGTTGGCTTTGTCATCATAATATTATACATAGCTGGTTATTTATGGAATAATTACAAATTACTTTTACTTGCCTAATGTATAATTTCAGGATAATACTTTTGCTATAACAGCTCTCTATACATACATATATATATATATATATATATATATATATATATATATATATATATATATATATATATATATATATATATATATATATATATATATATATATATATATATATATATATATATATATATGAATAGTGAATAGGAGGCCACTTTGGAAAATATATCCACGATATAGGGCTTTTGGAAAATAGGAGGCCTCTGATAGGAGGCTTCGCTAAAAACATGCTAAAACAACTCTACTCGTCATGCTGAACGCATACGTATCTATTTTGCATTTTGCATAAATTTTGCCGGAGAATTCAACATTTTAGAAAACTTTGCAGGTTGAGAGGCTCTGTAGTAAAAATTGGAGGGTCTCCCATTAGCGCACAAATTGAATTTTTTATACAAAATTTGGAGTTGTCTTCTCTTTTGCACAAGCAACTATCTTCTCTTTAGTTTCATGGACTCCTATTAGGTTTTTCATGTCTAGCATTAGATAGTCTTAGTGTCAAGGTCTACATTACTTCTTTTTATATGAATTTAGCTAAATTCAATATGATATTTAATTTTAAGGATTTTAATTGCAATGAACCTTGATAAAATGTTTTAATAATAGGTTACAAAAGCCAACTTATTCGGTTTTCAGGATTTTTGTCAACAAATGCTAAAAAAAAGATTTATTGGCAAATATTTTTGTGCTTTGATCAAATGTTTGTCATATTGTTTATCCACATGAAAATTTTGTTTCACCCTTCATAGCTTGTTTGTGTTAAGCAACACAAGAACTAGCATTTTTTTAGTTTTAAACAAGTTGCAATAATGATCGGATTAGTATCGAGATCATCATAGTTTTCACATAGAAACAAGTACACTTTGTAATCATATATTAAAACATGCTGCAAATATGCCGGCTACAGTCACAGAGCTAAAATGTTCAAAACATAAAGTTCAAACATGAACTGTGACCACTTTCGTTACTAAAACATGTTTATGGAATCCAATCATTGCTACTAGCAGACAAAACTGGAAAAGATAGCATATGTGGTGGCCTTTGAATTATAAAAGGTTTTACGATAGGAGCCTTCGATGAAACCAAGGAGTAACTTTGAACACACTGTGAAGATTACATAGATATTTATCTCGCATTTATCAACATTGCTCAACACTTTCATTTCCAAATATCATTCTTAATCAAAAGAAAAAAATGAATTCATAAGCAGCCCCTTTAGGTAGTGGAGTTTAGAGATGTTATAAGCTTAATATAGGTGTGTCAAACAAATAGTTTAATTGAGTGCAACGATGACAAAGACAATATTATTACAAACAATGAGTTTGTATGAACCTAAAGGTCTTTTGTGAAAATGGAGCCAACCATCAAAGGCAGCCCAAACAGTTGTTGCAATACCAAAATATAGAAAATTGAAAGATTTCCAAAGCATAGCATCAAACCTTTTGTCAACAAAAGTAGATTATCTGATTTATTTCTGTCAATGAAAGTTTTAGAACTTCAAAACACTGCTGCTACAATAATTGTCCTGCGATTTGGGTGAGCAGTCCCTTGCATGTTGAATATAGTGCAATAAGTTATGGTTAGTGTAACCAACGGCTAGGCACAATTTTTTACAATAATATTTTAGCAAGACATCTCTAAAGTCATTGGCAAGGGAACTTTGCTGATTGCAGACACGCCCAGTTGCATAAAGAACTTCAAGCTTTGATGTCATTCCTGTCACTGGAGGCCCCTTTGAAAATTGAACAACAACCTGTCGTTTGAAGGTCAGGCATTCTGGACCACTATGCTTCAACTGGTAGAGTTGCTGCTCTTCCTGCAAAGAAACCATTTAGTAACTCGCTTGTATAGTTGAAAATTAGGAGAATTTCGATTACTACCCATTTTACTGACTTTCCCAAAATATCAAGGAGGTTTTCAAACATTAATTACTAAAAAGTGTGTTCCATCATATTTTTTCGAAATACTTAGGAAATTGACCCGAACTTTGAAAGGAAGCTTTTGCAGCGGGTTACATTGGCAGCATTACTACATGTAGGTGTCGCACAGAAGATGTCTTCCTACTGAAACTGCATAATCACATTTCTCCTAAAGATATTGCAATTCTCATTATGTTGATGTTCCGCCTAACAATAAAACTTTAATCAATAAGCCTTTCTTTTAAAAAGTTTGTTTTAATGTTGTTGTTAGCACAAATCATTTCGCTCAGTAAAATTAAAAACAATAATGATTATCATCAGTGCTTTATTTCAAACTAAAGCTTCTTTGTGCAAATCTTAGTTAAGAATAGTATCATTGAAATATAATATGTAATAAATAGTTGAATTAAGAAAAACTCTAATTTACAAAGCAACAATTACAGCGGTACCGTTCCTTTCCCTTCTAAGCAAAATGCACAAAAATCAACAACATTGTACACATTCAACCTGTACTATTATCAAAACAGTATCGGTCCATCTAAAGCCACATAAGAAAAAAAAATTGTGTCACATAGGATTTAAACTTGCAAGATTCAACGCGTTAGACTTACACAACAACAATTGTGCTAATTGACCTTCTTGCAATAGTTAGCAATTAGCAGTCAGAACTTAGCAGATTACCGTCAGAGTTAGTGCTGCGTCTTTCATTATCTTTGTAATTACTAAGCCAGATTTTGAATTGGCTACAATTTGATCAACTTACTTAATTCTTTGTTTTCTAAGTCGCGAGGTACTTGCGAAGGCCATAATAACTCTAAATAGTTCAAATGTTGAAAAAAAGATGAGCGTTTCCGAGTGGGAATTTTCCAAACAAAGACTTAAAACAGACTTGCGAACTTATGCAACTTTCATAGAAAAACATTTAGACAACACTGTCAATACTATAAAAGTACTAAAGGTCGTTGGTTATGTTATCAACAAGTAATAAAATTAAGTTACTATGCGACTGCTTGAAAATTCGCTAAAGTGTGAATATGACAGTTGGCCATACACTTTGCATAAATGCGCATATGGCAGCAAATGGGATATCTTGCTATGAACAGTTTCTCTAGTTACATGTTTTCCATGCGCTTCTGCCTTGCCAGTATTTAGGTATTTTATATAATAAAGACATTTAGCTTTAGCTGCTAATTACCACACTCCTAAGTGGCAGTAGTTTGAAACACCAGAATAGGGTTGTAGTCTATAGCACTAAGCTATCGTTCAATAGTGTTTTGAATGCATCTTAGGATGTATCATCTAAGTACTTTTACTCTCGTGAAATTCTGCTTGCGACCTGAAACACGGAGGTGAAAAAACTGACTGAAACACGACCACAAAGTGGGATGCCAATTTTAAAAGCCAAGCAGAACTTCATTGAAACAGCTGATCTAAAAAAGAAAAAAAAATTATTTACAACAGGCTGAAACAACTATTACATACAACAGGCAGTGCAGCTCGGCACAACGTACGCGTATAGCCAAGATCAATGTTCTATGACGCTTACAAAATTTTTTGTACAAAACACATTTTTAGTGAATAGCTGATTAATTAGCCTGTCATACGTGTACCTATTTGAAAGTAAAGAATCATCTGCCTGCATTGAACCAATAGAAAACATATTAACAGCCCTCCCCGACCTGGGATTTCTCACTTTACAGGAGCACTATTTTTGTTCTCGAAATTTTTTTTTTCACATTAACCAGCCGTGTCAGACCATTAAAGTTACCAAGGTTTTAGTAATGTGCAATCAATAGACTTTTGAAAATGGATTACTGATTGCTTCGTATGTTATTAGCGGAAAAGGCTGAGAACACGACCGAGCTCACACTGCAACACACTTTTAGCTTTTTGTTCGCATCATTAGATGTAAAAAGTTCTGTTGATTGATGTGCATATAAAAAATCTCATAGGTGGTGTGGTTCAAAAATAGGGGCCATGCTAACCTGAGGGCACACTTCATTCATTCGTGAAAGTTAGGTCTTTAACAAAAGCCATTACATTTATGAGAATAGCGATTTGTATACCGAAATATGTTGTATTCTAATAAATAGTGTATTACGTTGTTCTATATAGAGCGATATGGTAATGATGCTACCACTACCAAGAACACTGGCTTTTTAGCTATAATTAAAAACAATTTGTATTAACCGTTTTAGGCAACATTCTCGCTCACCTAAATTCTTGAGTTGTCTGCTCATGTAATAATATTATGTTTTCCAAACTATGATACAATTAAAAGTGCTCTTGTGGATCCTGGTCATCCAATGTTTTTAGCAATTTTTATAACATCAAATGGCAATTCAAATTTCCTCTCTTCCAACAAGATCAATAATTTTTTTAATCCGTCTTAGCATTTTCAACATATTGAAGAGTGAAGTAATAAATTGTTCAAAAATCATGAACTTGGGGTATGACTCTTACTCTATTTCTTACATCTACCGCAAAAAAACTATCGTTGACTTTTACGGACCTAAATTGCAATTTAAGAAAGTTTTAGATGAAGAGCTAAATATATAAAATAAATACATTGAGTCATTGCAAGTTTACCAAATTATGATCAGCTGAAATAGAAGTAGCATAGGTTGAGTCAGTGCTTTTAATGAATAACAATAGGTTTTATGTAAACTAAAATCATTTTTTGTAGGTAGGTAACCCTGGAGCCAAACATAAACAGACAAAATCCTCACGCACACTTTTTGAGCAAAGTGGATTTTATTTGTAATATTAATACTGATTACACTAAACCTATTTTGTTCTTCTCAAATGGCCAGTGATCAAATTTTGAAATCTCACATTGCAAATGCCTAGGAACCGACTTAGCGTTGGAAGGCATTTGACACCACAACGATCGTTTTCCCTATATATTCCAAGTATATTAAAAATCTAAAAAGTTTACATCACTTCTATCATTTGAATTGTTTTTATTCTGATCAGACAAAAAGTCACTAATGATCGCAGGATCAAATAATCTTTTATTTTACCGTTTTGAGAATTGAGCTGATGTTGACTGGTTTTTCAAACTTTTATTCTTTTCCAAGGAGGCGCGATTTGTTTAGCTTTTAGCACAAAGCAACGCCTCTCAGATAATCGTTTCATATTGTAAATCATCAACCCATATCTTGTTGATGATATTTAAAACTTACCAGTGTTCATATTCTTTGTTTAACATTACTAGGCAACAGCTTTATAAATGTCTACCGAAAGCGACATAAATTTCGTTTCCCCATGCCATCGGTAAATGACATTTTGGTCATTTCCCTGCCAAAGGGTTAACACTAAAATAGTACGTCCATCAAGTCCAGCAAACTCAAGCAAAGTTTAAACTAACAGATTTTGTAAGCAAATAATTTTTTAACAAATATGCTTCAAGATGTCATTTCTTACAGAAATAATGTTTTAAGTTGTCTAATCTAGGATCATTAAAAATAAGTAAGCTTTTTTATAACTCGCATGTTTTTTAGACCACTTTTAATTACTTTTTCTAGGTTTAATGTTTTCTTCCAAAATATGCATGATACAACTAAAACACAATTAACACCCAAATAGTACGTCCTAAGCTCCAACGAACAACATAAGCCTTCAATTGCTATGCAGACTGCTTTTCTCCAAAAAATTGTAATCTATTTGAAGAAGGTTCAATGCTGGGACAAAAAGAAATGAAGTTGCCCTCTCAAGCACTTCAAACAAATTTCCAAAAATCTGAGATTATATAGGCATTATTAAAGTCTTTTAAATAGCTCAGAAGTTTCTAGTAGGACAGATTTTCAGCCTTGATTTACACAATTATGGCCTGTGCTTCTATAATAAAGCTACTCTCCTATTTGCATGCAAGTGCCACTGCGCCTGTTAGTTACAGTTCGTCTTTGTAAGACTATTCAAGAAAGCTGAAATAATTACTAGCTCAGCTAAAATTTCCACTTTAATGCTCATATCAACCGATTAAACAATTAAAAAAAGTTCTGGTTAAAAGGCAGTAGACATGAATTTGGAAACAAAAAAGAAGGTGAAGTAAATAAAAGCAACAAAAGATTGATTGATACTTGTCGTTGCTAACTAACAAGGTGAAAGCAGTGTCTGTCTGACTTTTCATTTATCCATCGTCGGGATAAAGTTAGGACTAATACGTCTTTTGATGAGACTAGAGCTCATAACATTCATCTGAGTATATCGATACTCCAATGCTTGCACCAATAGGTAGCTTTCAAATTTTTGTGAATTTATGAGAGGCTAATCATATTTTCTGTTTTTCGACAAAACTGACATCTTTTAATGGCAAACTACTTTAACTCTTTTGCTACTGCATAAAATTCTGACCAAACGATTAACCTGCCCAAATTAATTCAAACGGTTTTTCGAAAAAAAAGTCATATACCATTAGTGTTTAAGCAATAACTCAAGAATGAAAACAGATATTGTTTTACGGTAAAATGCATCTTATTTACAAATAAGTTCTCTACAAGCTAAGCTTAAAATTGTTTGGTAAATCTCACTCTCACAGTTTTTCTGATGCTTTATTTGCGATAACGATCTAGTTTTGCCATTTTTAAAAATGATTGAAAATGGCATAATTGAGCCAAAATAATTTATATTGGTGGCACAAGACTGGCAACAAGGTTGTTTCGTTGGAGACCAAACTTTATTAGTCTAGCTAATGTGTAGGTTTCGTAATGAAAAGCAAAGTGAAACCCTATTGAAATGTCGATACACCGGCTTACTGTCTGTACTTATATTCCTGCAAAATGTTGGAATGATTGAACTGCGAAAGAATTATATTGGTTGCACCTGCTTGGCAACAAAGTTGTTTCATTGGAGGCATAATTTGATGTGTCTAACTAATGTGTGGGCTTGCGAATAAAAATAAATGTGAAACCCTATTGATAAGCTGATACATTGACTTGCGGTGGCGAAAGAGTTAACAATGTACTAAAATCTATAATAGCGAACCCTTTACATACTCTTATTGCTCAAGTTCGGCAAGAATGTAAACTATATTTTTAAGGCCAGCTATGAAATTCTCGTCATATAATTTGAGAATTTGCACCAACTTGACACTTTACTTCGTGTGAAAGTATTTATGTTGCATCAAACAAAAGCTTTACATAAATTAATAATGTTAGGTGGAGTTCCCGTTATAAGAGGTATACATTATAAGAGCATTAAATGGACAGATATTCCCACCAGAAAATGTCCAAACTATGCCCATACACTTGAAGTTCATTCTTTGAATTACCCTACTAGGTTTGAAGTTGAAATACGACATAACAGTAAATCAAGAGAACTTCAATTTACTTATCATACTTGAAACAAATACATTATGTTTAGAAAACAATGCAAGTGTTTTGAAAAAAAAGTTTGGGTCATTTATAAATAGTTCGAAAAAAAACGCTTTTTATTTTGCAATTTTACTTTTCACGAAGAAACAATGTCCCTGTACATCACAAAAAATGAAGGATAACTGCAAAAGATAGCTATGACAAGCAGAACGGGATTTTGAGCAAAAATTGGATTTCTCACAAACAAATTGTAAGTAATACTAATATGTGAGTCAATCTGTTAATCAACATGAATGTCATTAAAAGTTAAAAAGGCTATAGCATGGGGCAAATTATTAACTCTTTTGCTACAGTAAGCCGATGTTACGGCTTCCGAGGTAATATAAGTACAGACTGTAAGCCAATGTGTTGGCTTATCGATAGGGTTTCACTTTTCTTTTCACTACGAAGCCCATGCATTAGCTAGACACATCAAACTCTGTTTCTACCAAAACAATTTTGCTACCAATCACACGCAGCAGATAGAAGAATTTTTGGCCTAACAGTTTCATTTCTACTTATCAACAAAAAGGGAAAATCAGATAGTTATCGTCATGGCAATAAGAAACACACTGCGTTCATTCAACGCAAAGAAAGCGTTAGAACATTTGTGAGATTGGGACTCACTAAACAGTTTCATACTTATTTTGTAGAATTTGTTTTTGGAAAAAATGCATTTTACAGTGAAACGGTAGGTTTTGATTTTCGGAATGTTACTTAAATACTAGCTGTATATCAGTTTTTTGAAAATTTGTTTGAATTAATTTGGGCAAAATAACCGTTTGGTCAGAAATTAATGTGGTAGCAAAAGTGCTAAATGTATTTGTCAAAAAACATATAATTGAATTTTTAAGACTCAAAGTGATTTTTTATCTCCATAATTGTAAAATACATCTAAAAAAATTCGTTTTTTTCTCTACGGCTCATTCTACGTCACTCAATATTTTGGTCTATAAACACCTTGATTTACCTTCACTAAGTTCTTGTGTCCACTCTCCTCTGACCAGAAACATCCCAAATATGTATGTAAGCTGTTGAAACTTTAAATTACCAGTTTTTTAGATAACTTGACTAGCATCAAGGTGGATGCAGGACATGTTATGACAACACCCTGCAATGATTCATAACACAATAGAAATAACAAGTTTTTTTTATTAGAACCTTTTCCGATTTATATTAAATGTTTACATCATACGTTTACAGCTAATCGTTTGCAAGTTCATCGATTGCTGCAGAAAAAAAAGAGCAAGTAGAAGTGTATTTGGTATTCTAGCCCCTGAAATTCAATCACAGCTTTTTTATTCCTCACAGTGTAGTCTTTAGGCAATAGAAGAGCATGACTTAAGCAATGTGAACAAAATTTCAAAAGCGATCGCGAAGTCATGAAATTGATTGTCAGTTGTCTGACCTTGATTTTGACTTGGCTTTTAGATATTATTGTAAGGTAAAGTTTAGAGCTCGTCACCATGGGTGTTAACTGCAAGTTTCTGTTCCTGTCCTAGACGCTACGCTAACCTAAAGTTTGTACAAGTGCTATTGCCGGTGAACAGGTAACAGGAATACAAGAACACGACAACTATAAACATGCAAGGGTGAATAGGAGCTGTGTACATAATTGAAATCAAAGAGTTATTCACAGGGCATAGTCCAATTTGTAAAACATAATAACTAGAACCTGACGTCCAATCAAATTATTGTTAATAAGAACTTTGCACCAGCTTCATGAAGCTAAAAAGTCATACATAATAGTTACATATATATGGAAAAAGAGACAAACCAAAAAGCTGCAACACTTATTCAATACTAAGAATGATTAACAAAGCTGAGAATATTAACCAGCATAATGCACAGTAGCACGGACATACATTTGCTGCTTGAATGGTAGGTTTCCAAAAGAAAAACGGGTTCATTTTTTTAAAAGATTACTACTCCCTAACAAGCAAAATGATAACAAGCCATGGAACTACTAGTTGGCAACCTAAGCAGCTAAGTTGTACATGTAATCCAGATGAGTCTATTACAGTTTTTAGCAAGGCAAATAATTAAGCAATATTTGAGTGTTCCCCAAATTAAATTTTTTTCAATGTGCCATTTTTATCAGCGCAGGGAAATAAAGTTTTTGATGACCATTTACACCGGCTTGAGACAGGTGGTAAGAGTGAAACTAACTAGATTTGTTCGACTTAGTAAAAAGCGTATAAAAGTATTAGGCACAATTAGCCGCATGAATACTTGTTACAGAAATATCTATCATACTAAGATAGAGTTTAAAATCATTTCTATGAAAAGCCTGTTGCAGTTGCTTCATTTTGTCCTGGGAACATTCAAAAACCTTTAATAGAAAATGTGAAACCCATACAAAATATATAATATAAAATTAAAACTGGTAGAAAATTTATGTTAGCGATGACATATTTTTATTGTAGTTTTACATTAGCTTTATTTGTTCTAAACAGTGTGGTAACTACATGATGTATTTACCGATAACTTCAACTCCTTTGCTACTAAAGGAATTTCTTTACTGTGACATAAGTAATCACTGACACCTAATTTCTAAAATGAGTCTGTATAAATGGTTATAACTTTTAGACCACATGATCTATTAACAGTATTTTTATAGCAAGTTAATCAATATAATATTATGTTAGTTGATGCAGCGAAAACTATCAAAAATGCGTTGCAGAATGAGAAGGAACGCTTTTCATCCATTTTGAATTTACCGTGAAGTGAGCATAAAACTCGATTCAGACGATTCATGAATATTATTAGTTTACAATATATTATTACTGATAAAAATAATCACTCTCATTAGCACTATTGCTCAATAAAATTATCCAGTCCATAGAACTAAAACTAGTAAAAATTTGTGGCTGCTATGCTTCCGAAATGACGGTCATTTCTTAGAAGAAATTGTCATAAAAAAGTATTCGCAAAGCAAAACTATGCTTGGGTTGTAAACATATTTTTATTGGTTCAACATATACAAACAATAGCTTTTTTTATTCGGGTATATATGAAAAAAGGTAATTAGTCAATTACTCATTTATCATAAACAATTTGGGTCGTGATCTCAAAAACCATGGTTAAATCTGGGGTTTCAGATTTGGAGTTATCTACACTACTAGCAGAAGGAGTAAGTTTTCAGTTATTTTGCACACAAAAAATTTGATTCTACCTTAATTACAGCAGCTTTTATGGTCAATAAACTGAATGCATGTTTGCCATTAATGCGAAAACATAGTTCCGAGAAAACAGGTGTTGAAGTTTGAGAAACGAATACTAATGCACAATTGTTTTTACATTTCAAATGTCATAGCAACTAATATGAATCAAGAAGGTGTGATATTTATCTAGATTTTTGAATTTAAATCTAGAAAATTATGCTGAAGTTAAAAATCTAAACAGATTGTAGCTGGTTGTCATAGAAATAGCTGTATATCTATAAGAAAATGTACTACTCATTCAGTTAGTGCAGCTTCATAGTCAGATAAGTCAACTTCGTGGTTTGCGACTTGACCATGGTTTCTGAGATCGCAACCCATTCATACAAAAGCTTGACAAAGCCACATCATGCAGCACTTAGCCATACGGAAACACTTTGACTAGCTTTACTGTACTACTAGGTTCACAGTATCTCAGGAGTTCAACAATTTGATTTGCACTAAAACAGCTTCGTCAAAAGGAAACAAAAGCAATCAGTGCAAAATCTGCTTTGTATTACTTTTACGTCATGCTTTGTTGTATTTGAGAATCATATTGCATATGCGTATAATTCAGAAAAATTCAGGACCAAAGGTTTTCAAGCTTTTAATAATAATCAAGCTAATTATTATTATAGCTAATTTAATTATTAGATGATTAAAAAAACAATTGAGACAATTTATGCATAAATTAAAGGTGGACTTGAAACAAAACTTACATTACAGTTATTTAATCTCAAACCATTTACCGTACCTTACTCTGTTGTGTTGTAAGTGCAAAATATGTGGAAAAGTGATCACAAGATCTTAAAAAATCAAAAGCAAACAGTTAATCGCAGCCATCACAAAAAAAACATCATAGGTTGGAATCCCTTTACGAGACAGCTCAAATGGGATGTAAGTTGCACAATGATGGCTTCTGTTTACACTTTCGTGCAACCTCATTCGTCGAAATATTTTTACAAATATACCTCATGCATTCAATAAATCATGTCTATTGTCCTTAAGTAACTATTTCCTGATCATTGTAATGCTGTCACTTTGAGCACTGACTTCTCAAAACCTAGCCAAAATTTATGTTATTTTTTAACTTTAGTTCAAATGAATGTATATCATCCTTTGACGAACATGAGGAGCCTGTTGGTCACCTGCGATAGTCAAAAGATTCTGCAGAGATTGTTCATGCTTTTTGACAGGAATTATGGGTCACATGATCAGATTACGACAAAAAGATTAGACCAAGTTGAAACAAAATTGTAAAGTAGCGAGCATCTATAATTGAGCATGTATATTTGATGAGAGCTTCCCGGTAGAACCCGAAGTGTTTGTCGTAAACTAGTGCTAGACGTTTTATACCGGGGCTGTTATTGGCCTTTAATTTTACGCGATAACATTGCATGTCAGAACAATAGCTACATTGAGTTGAGTATGTAATCAAAATAAAGGGATTCTAACCTACTTCGTTTTCCTGATGGCTGCGATTAACTGTTCATTTTTGAGCTTTGAAGAGCTTGTAATCACAAATCTACAAATTTTGCACCTACAACCCAGCAGAGTAAGGCATGGTGAATCGTTTGATACCAAATAACTGTAATGTAAATTTTGTTGCAAGTAGACCTTTAAATGCAACTGCATTTTGAATGCATGCATAAGCAGGCTTGATATAAGAAACAGAGCAAGATTCATACCACAAGTTCATGATTTTTGAACAAATTATTACTTCACTCTTCAATATGTTGAAAATGCTAAAACAGGTTAAAAAATTATTGATCTTGTTGAAAGAGAAGAAATTTCAATTGCCACTTGATGTTATAAAAAACTGCTAAAAATATTTGATGACCAGGATTCACAAGAGCACTTTTAATTGTATCATAGTTTGGAAAACATAATATTATTACATGAACAGACAAATCTAGAATTTAAGTGAGCAAAAGTGTTGCCTAAAACGGTTAATACCAATTGTTTTTAATTATAGCTAAAAAGGCAGTGTGCCTGGCAGTAGTAGCATCATTACCATATTGTTCTATATAGAACAACGTAATACACTATTTATTCGATAATACAACATATTTTGGTATACAAATCGCTATTCTCATAAATGTAATGGCTTTTGTTAAAGACCTAACTTTCACCAAAGAATGAAGTGTGCCTTCAGGTTAGCATGGCCTCTATTTTTGAACCACGCCGCCTATGAGTTTTTTATATACAGATCCATCAACAGAAAATTTTACATGTAATGATGCCAACAAAAAGCTAAAAGTGTGTTGCAGTATGAGCACGGCCGTGTTCTCAGCCTCTTTCGCTAATTAATAGGTAGCAATCAGTAATCCATTTTCAAAAGTCTATTGATTGCCCATTTCTAAAACCTTGATAACTTTAATGGTCGGACACGGCTGGTTTCTGTACAATAGGAAATTGTCAGAACAAAAATAGTGCTCCCGTAAAGCGGAAAATCCCAAGTCGGTGAGGGCTGTTAACATGTTTTCTATTGGTTCAATGCAGGCAGATGATTCTTTTCTTTCAAATAGGTACACATATGACAGGCTAATTAATCAGCTACTCACTAAAAATAAGGGTTTTGTACAAAAGATTTTGTAAAAGCCATAGAACATTGATCTTGGCTATACGCGTACGTTGTGCCGAGCTGCACTGCACAGCCTGTTGTATGCACTCAGTTAAAGGACTATGCAAAAACCTGCTTGTGTTTTAAAACGTTTCCATTCTGAGACTCCAAATTAAACTCATTAAAGATTTGGTTGCGTCAAATTTAAGTTGATCTTAAAGGAAAGAATTTTTTTCTCTATCAGTTGATATGTTGTTTGTTGTGTTATGCGATCGCATTGCCAATATATTTGAAGATTAAAACCGAAAAAATCTGATCGGTGTAAAAACGCTCAGGCCACAAAAACGTGCTCAGACTTGCCCAAAATGATGTCACGCGTTAGACAACCTGTCTCTATCTCTCGTATTCACATCGGCTATTTGCGATAAAAGTCTAGTCCTACGCGACTCTATTGGCATATATCTTATTTTGTATATGCTCATGTTGGCTAAAATAAAATTTTAAATCCAGCTACAGATGCATTATTATGAATGTTTCAAAGGCCTGAAATAGCGAAAATTGAAAATTTGTTCTACTCACTTTCTCCAAATGTTGTGTAAACATTTGGGTACCGACTACCAATTCTACCGGTCTACAGTAATTAGGTCAAGCGAACTAAGTTGATTAAGGTCTCTGTGCCGGCGCAGTTCTCAATTGCTACTCGTACGTGAAACTACTAGCTGATCAAGCTACTAGCGGTATATTGCGAAAATACGAATAACTTTTGCTCATAAATTCCAACTTTCGTTGTGTTTGACAGAGAAAAAAGTGGAAAGGCAAATCATTATTTAGTAAGTCAATAGTATTTTTATTTGTTTTGATCTGTTGCTCTATAAATTAAAATAACACTAGCCCTACTGTTTTAGTCCATAGTTGCAGAATGCTGTTGTAGTTCATTCGACAGGTTTACTAGTCAATCTGTCATTTCAATTGACGAAAATACTTTAAGTATGAAATATTAATCGTGGTTATACAGCTGTAGTTATTCAACTTCGTTCACTTTTTCGTATCTTTAAACTTTTTAATTTTAAGATAAGGTAGACACACCACCTATTTGTACGAACATAAATCTCGGCCATATTATAGATATTAAGCATTTTTTTCAAAGTCACATTAGGTTACACACTTGAATATCTTGATATTTTTCTATTTGTTAAAAATAGTCTGCATAACCACTTAAATGTTTCGTTGTAACAGTGAAATGTCTTCAAGTCGACGTTGGGCTCTGTCCTGTGCCGCAGCTAATTGTGAAGAGACCAAACATCTGTTTGCTTGGCCTCGGGAAGGACATCAACAGATGTACAGCGAGCCAAATGGACAGCATTTGTGAAGAAGCATGTAGCAAATTTTCGATATAACACCGCATCTAGAATTTGCTCCCGGCATTTTACTGAGGAATGCTTCTGCAACTACCACCAATACAGGTACCAAGAAGAAGAAGATATCTGGCTCGTGTTAAAGAAGCACTTGGATATAATTCCCACACGAAACCTGCACATTAAAGCTGATTCTGCTGCTAACCCAAGGAAGCAAAAGCCAATTACCCTTTTGCCTACAAGAGAGCGAAGAGCAGTGGTTGCGAGGCTTACTTTCTGATGCGTAAGTGGTGTGAGATGTGATAAAGCACAGTACTAGGAATCCTTGAATTTCACAAGTTATGTTATAAGCTTCCAATTTAAAAAAATATGAAACAATTCGTGTTTTACGGAAAAAAAATTCTTGTCTATATATTACAGTGTTCCTGCAGTGCCTCGGACAGCAACTTTTTTCCTCATTCACGATCAAAAATACCAGTTCGTAATTCTCAGCCTGCCGAGTCCTTTAGACGTGGAAAGTCCTCTAAGGTTGACAAAGGGGTACAGCTACGGAAATGTCTTCACCGTCCTAAGTATTGGTCGATTTCAATCCAGACCGATACTAAACAGTGAGTACAGTTTACTTGTTTCATATGGTTGGACGGGATTCTTTTTTACAATATATATTGATAGTCTATAAACATTTATTCACAGGACTGATCTTCCAGCCTCACCTCCATCTAAGAGAAAAATTCCAGTAGTCGATGAAGCAAGCTCCATTCATTCTATGTACACTCGAGCAGTTACAACATTATTCTCTAATTATGGAGAGTGATTCTAGTGATGAGATGCAGGAACGAGAGGAAGATCTGGTATGTTACAAGAACTTTGACAAAATTTCGTATCACTTTTTCCTTTTCTCATGCCTATTTTACGTTAAAGACTTAGATGAGTTTACTAAAATGCCATAGCACTTTTCTTCATTTTCCATGCTTCTTTTAGAGTAAAGCCTTGGATGAAGAAGAATGGGTGCTAGATTCAGATAACAGTGAGATAGAAGACAAAGTTTCAGAAGGAAGATTTGAGGGGTAAGAAATATAGTAACTGCTAGTTTGTATTTGATAATGCATATTATTTCATCGATTATATGTACTCACTGTCTTTAAAACAATATTTATTTTAGCCTGTTTGCAGTATGTGTGTGCTTCCTGAAGAAGCTAAACATGGGCTTGCCTTGTCATACGCTTGCTGCTTTCTCATGCCTGCCTAAAAACGCTATTTTACAATCAAGTGTGTCATTTAATTGCCGCAAACCAAACTGTAGAGCTCTGCTAGATGTTTTGTAGTTGCTAGCTGCTGTTAAAATTATTACTATTTATTAACTGTAAAAATTGTTAATTTTTTAAATATTTCAATATTTCTATATTTTAAATATTTACAATATTTCAACCTTACAATATAAATATTGTAAAGTTTCAATTTTTCTTCCTTCTACACTAATGAAGGCTTGATCCAGTGCTTGATTTTTTACTACTAAAGTATTGTCTGATCTTCACTAAAAATGTATGTTTTGTTGGTGTTCACAGGGAGCGACCTTGGCAGAAACAGCCAAAATATATTGTGGAGCATTGCCAGCTTCAAAAACTCCTTGAAGTATGCCCTATGTGTGCGGGTCACAGTGTTGTGGAATTGGTGGATAGACATGGGGCGTACATTTGCTACATCACTCTTCGCTTCACCTGTGACCACACGAGAACTTGGTCAAGCTCTGACAAGGTTTCCAGATTTCCAGTCATCAACTTTCTTATTTGTGCCGCCATATGCTTCACAGCATCACTGCCAAAAAAGTATTTGACTTTTTCCTTGCGATAAACATCGCGGTGCCGGCATTAAATACTTACTACAGGCATCAAAATGCATATCTACATGGGGTAAGCTTTATCTTAAATCCAGTTTCAAATTCTATCAACTTTATTGTATTCTATGACGTGAGGTTTACATGTTTTGGAATGTGATTTACTACAGGCTGTTAAAAGTGTGACAGGTGATATGCTGGAAGAGGTTTATCAAGAGCACAGGTAAAAATCCACCGGAGTTAGTGGCGATGCCTGTTTTCACAGCATTGGACATTCAGGTACCGCATTTGTTGTGTAACTTTTGAGACTTGGCAAACTTGATCTGTGGACCGCATGTTTCAATATTGGGGTCTCCTTGTAGCTACATACAGTTTCTACACTTTGATGGTTAACTCTTTTAGCAAGATTGTGGCATGCGAGCTCCTAAAGTGTACAGAAACGTCATCGTCACCTGCTATGGAACTTGAGGAGCTGAAAAGGTGTCGAGCTTACCTAGAGGAGAAAGATCTACACGTAGCAGAGTTGACGACTGACAGACACTCCGCTGTTATGAAGTACTTGTCCACTCATTGGAGTACCGTTTCTCACACTTTTTACTCATGGCACTTGACCAAAAATTTGAAGAAGCAATTAACAACCCTTGCTAACTCCAAGGTTGCTTTCAGAATTCTTCTTGACTGGATACCCGTTGTTATAAATCACATGTACCATGTGATTTCACATACTCAAAGTGTCCAGCTCAGGAAAGAATGGTGGTGCTCCACTGTCAATCACATTTGTGATATACATGTTCACACCGATGAAACTTTTCCAGAGTGCCAAAATGAACAAGCAGAAGACGTGTTTGATGAAGAAGGCAACAATCTTGAGGTTGCCTATCTACGTAGATCGCCAGCTTCATGCCGATGTTATCCAGCTGTTCTCTTCCATCCAGCTGATCTTTGATTTTAGTTCAGCTATAAACCAAGCAGGCACCGTCTCTCTTAGTGAACTGGAAGGTTTCCACAGCTCTTTAAACCAAACTGCTCCAAAAAAAGAAGGCTTCTCCTTTGCTGGAATGCTCAGCCGAGGACAGCTAACTCTGCTCCATCACAATGAGAGCTGCCAAAGACCAGTCATGCTACATAAGACGACCAACCCTCTAAAGGTTGTCGCTAGGTCTAAGGCAACCAAGCTTCCTCCCAGTATGCGGTATATAAGATCCAGGCCTACATATGGTAGGTTGCCATTACATTACCACATGCTGCTCAAACTTCTGATGTTTAGGTTTGAAATTTTTTGTTTTTATTCACAACAGATTATCTCAACAAGCTATTCCATCAGCTGTGACTTTCTATTGTGGATGCCGAAGGTATACCACATGATGTACAACCTCCAAGTCTAGCGTCAACTGTTCCTAGCTACAGGTCCATTGATGAAGTAGAGGAAGCAGCCAGACAGAAGAGACGAGGAGTGTATGTCAAGCAACATTACCTTCCATTGGCAGAGTTGGAGCTAGCCAAACGGAGAGCTATTTGTGGCGAGAAGAAGGCAACTACGTAGAGCCCCATATAGGTATAGGCACTTGGCTGTCTGTCCTGTGATATGTTCATACTGCATAATTATTGGTGTGATTTATTCTGTGCATTGCAGGCTGCATCATGTGCTTGCAATAACATAGCTGGTTCAGGCCAATGATCTGTATCCCATTTAATTCCTGGAATTTTTCGCTGTTCCTATTGCGACTCTGTTTTTTACATTTCATTTATTTTGTTTTTTGCTGAAGATATACCGTGAGATGTACAATCTCTAAGTGGTCCTAGCTACAGATCCATTTATGAAGTAGAGGAAGCAGCCAGACAAAAGTTTGTCAAGCCTCATTACTCTCCGATGTCTGTCTGTATCCCACTTACTTTCAGTGATCTTTCTCTGTTCGTATTGTAACTCTGCTACATTTATTTTGTTGTTCGCCGTTTGCATTCATTGTCTTTTATTTTGTAGAATATATATATTATGCTTACAAAATTAAAATACATGAATATATTATAATATATATATAGTATATATAGTATATATATTATGTATATTATAATTATATATTTATATATTTTTTTATATCATATAGTATATAAAAAAGATCGACTTAGTGCCGAGCGCTGGGATTTGCCAAGGTGGATGCCAGCTTCGGTACTAAGTTGGACGCCTTCTGATGTGCCTTGTGTGTTTCGTTGAGCCTCAAATATAGTAGGATACCTCAGTCAATGGCTCAAGGCACTGATGGAGAAGGCTGCTCTACTTAAAAGGCTGAGTAGCCGCATGTTCGAAAAGAACTATTTGAACGTGGTGAAACCAACTGCATCGTGTATTCATTATAATCCAGACATTGTTAGTGTGAACTTGTAGAAATTTTTCTGGTGATCATTTATATGATTAGTTGATAATAGACAAACAATTGTTTTGTGAGATGACTAAATTAGTGAACGTAAGACGTAATAAAAAATTTGTTCAAGTCAATTCACCCGCATTAGAAACTGAAATTTAATTTGACCTGGCAAGGGGTTTTCCTTTTTTCCATTCGCGGGACAGCAAGCTTATCTACTTTGCGATTGATGGTGTGGCTCACCATGGTTTGGTATGGTTATGCAAGGCTTGCACGAGAGTGCATCTGACCACGGCTTTGTTCATGGGAAGGTAGCAAGACAAGATTTTCTGACCACGTCTGATTCTCACTTCGTGTGATGAATAGAGCTTTTCACAAATCTCTCGATATTAGCTAATCATACAGCTGACTATAATTCATAAGCCAGTCTGCCAGACAATACTTTGGCAAATGTGGCAAGGCAATGAAGACGTATTCAATTTTTTCTGTCATTCATCTTTTATTAATGATTATAGCTACATATCCGTTGATGAGGTAGAGGAAGCAGCCAGACAGAGGAGACGAAAAGTTTTCAAGCCTCGTTACCCTCCATTGTCCGTCTGTATCCCATTTACTTCCTGTGATTTTTCTCTGTTCGTAACTTAACTCTATTTGCTACATTTATTTTGCTGTTCGGCGTTTGCATTCATTGTCTTTTACTTTTTTATTTTTGTATATATTATACATTGCCCACAAAGTTTAAATGTATAAATATATTAATTTATATTAAATATAAATTTATATCTTTTTAGTATATTTTTGAAGTATATAAAAATCACTCCACTGCAGCAAATTCAAACTCTGTATGAGCCATATCTGCAAATTCTTCATCATCTTCAGTCCCAGAGTATGTAGCTCGCACCATGTTATAGACATAGGCTGGTAGTGGTCGTCGCTCTCCCTTCCTAAGTCCTGTTGGGTATGTCCAGAATATCAGAGATCTGTAAGCGCATAGTCTCCTCTGCCTACAAACCATGTAGTACATATTGCGTTCTTGCAGCCTTTCAGAAGGTACCAGGCTCTCCACATCTGGATACTTGAGCACTAACGAAAAATTATACTTTTACAGTATCTTGATAACTTACTTGAATTAAGCAGTAAAAATAGCAGCTACAAACCTGAAAAACTTACCATGGTAGTGGCACTAGTTATAATAAACCACTCTCAATGGACCTGGCTTTATAAGGTCTTTATTTCCTCAGCTTCGGTAACGCATTTGATACTAGTTTGCGGAAAGGAATGCCACATGTCATGGTTTGTGCAGCATACTTTCATCTCTTTCTTTCTTCACGCATGGCAATTTTCACACTTGCACCACTGCTGAACTGGTAGTGCCACGTAAACATCCTGTAATCAATAAAACAAACGTAATGAATACACACATTCATTGATGTCGTTCTAAGGTGTATTTACGGAAAGGTTGCAATTTGGGAGTCAATTAGATTGCTAGTCTAAAATCACGATATGAGCAAACGTTTAACAAAAATATATGTAAAATATATAAATACAAAACCAGCAATTCGCAGCTTTGTTTTTGGTAGTTAATGATGAGCAATGATAAATCGATTTTACCCACTTCCACTTTATTATTGCGTGGGAAACGGACCAAACTAATCCGTTTGATTTAACCTTGTGTTTGAGATGAAATTTTACATTTTATCCAAGGGCGAGTTATCAGAGTTTGACTGTACTTAGCCACAGAAAGTTCCTAAAAAGTTGGGACGGCTTGGCCAGCCGGCCAGCAGCCCCAGGGAATACGGGCCTGGTTCAACAATAATAAAAAAACCTCAATTTGGAACTAGTTTGCAATTGTGAACCACAGATAGAATGGTGTAAGCGTGGTCAATAATGCAATTTGATCACTTGCTGCTATTTGTTTCTTGGACTATCAATGAACAAAGCTATGTAATTTCGCGTTTTTGCTCGTTCGTTATGATAGTTTAATTTTGCACATGAAATTTTCGCGAGAGGATGACTCCGCAAAAATGCAAAAGTAAGATGAGGCGAATACATAAGTGTCCTAGGGTAAGCTGCTTTTGTTACTCCTGCCTGCGCCATGCATTAATCTGGTTAGGCTGAGAGCCCAGCGTGTGACACAATGTCGTTATGTATATTATAACCAATGTAATGAATATCTTCACTATTATTGATTGCTGTACTCAGTTGAAGGCATTGTCTAATGGGTAAGCTCGTGGCCTCTAGAAATAGAAGCGCTAAGATCCAATCATCTGTGAAGCGTATTTTTGTCACTAAATTCTGATATCTATCACTGGACAGACAGACCTCCACAATTATATATTTTAGCCAAATGCCCGGCAGAATTGCACGAGTGATAAACAACATCGGAATGAATTTGAGTAACATACTTGGTAAGCCAGCGAAGGTAAACTTCACTTCACCATCTTCACTAAAACAATGACCACGTCTGCAGAAGACTAAATAATAGTTACATATTGTGTAACTATAATCAACTGTTTAGGTAATGACCTCATGAGCTTCAAGCTTGATTACTTTAACCGATGCAATAAAAATGCTAGCAGCCATTGAAAGTTTTCTATCATAGTGTAGTGGATTAGATTGCTGGCCTGCTGACAGAGAGGTTCTGAGATCAAATCATCTGCGAGGCAGATTTGTGATTCCTAATTTTTAATCGCTATAACTGGACTGACCAAAAACTTTGAGATTTATATATATAGATATACACTCTTGCAGAACTATGATCAGGCACATTTCTTCCAAGTACTTCACCTAGCTCTACCATCATAAGCTCATTAATATACTCCTGAATATGGTATGAATAAGTCAGTTATGTTAGTTTCCAACACATTCACAAAACCCAAACACTAGTTTCCATTTCAGTCGGTGCTTTTGTCATTCCCTATTTATTGGAATGACGTCATTCCAATATGCCAAAGCTTTCCCCAAGCTATTTGCAGTGTACACGCAGTCACAACCAGCCAAGCTACGTTCATTAATTGCATGCAAGCTACAATATCAAAACAATTCTGTTGAAACCTCAAGTTGAGCTGGATGTTTTGGGAGATGCCAAAACACTAGTCAAACAGCATTTATGTGTTCTTTAGTAGTTGTGATTTTGCTGTCTTGTTCTTCACTCATCATCAGTTTTAATCTTGACTGTGAGTTTTCATTCTCTTAAAGTCTGATGAGATAAAAGGAGAAACATATCAGTTTATCTTCTAGTCTCACATTTCGATTGCTTTCTGTTATTCAGTTGTCTTCTCTTTATCATCTATTTAGTAAGATTACCCTATTCTATTTTTAGACTATCAACACAATAGTCCATGAATGTGGTGTTAAGTCACATGACAGAAACAACATGTCTTCTTATTTGTGTTTGTACTCCTATTTTCAAATTTGAAATTTTTAACTTTTCATTCATTTGAAGCATCTACATACAGCTGCACCCGATGTTTACATTATCAGTGCTGCTGCTTGATGTTGCCAGCCATATTTTAAAATTGGAGCAAACCATGAACTGATGACTACATTTTCACTGACTACCACTGTAACAGTGTATTTCTATAAAAATGTTTATTGTTCAAGTCTAATCTGTCCCTTAGGTTGATTACAATCTATATTATAACAGCTGGCATCAAAAAGGTCTTGCTATTATACGGTTTTTACATTCAGGAGTTATGTGCTCTTCAATGTTCAAATAATCTCATTGTTCAGCCTCATTAACTAACTGATGGAATAGAACAATGGTGCAACAATATTTATCATAAGTTAGGGATACTTAATAATTGATCACATAGGCCTGCACATGTCCATACATTTGAAGTTAAGCTTTCTACATGCATCTTACTCCAATGATTGATAAATGATCAATTAGTGACTCTAATGAGAGCATTTGTCACATTCATCAACTGTGAATCTTCTACAACAAGCATTTCATTATCATAGCATTTAACCATTACCTATTTACAAAGATTTCAAGTCATTGCTAATATTTATTTTTAAAGAGATGTTTACTTATTCACCATCCACAAGACTTGCTTATCTCAGCTCATCATGTACCCTGATCATTACAACTATATAGCTACCATATTTCTTGCATAGCTTTTCTGTTACATCTTGTGCTGTTCCCTTCCCGGTTACTTACTCTGGCAGTTCTAGCTCGTGCCAGATAGGTTAGTGGTTGGCTTCAGTTTCAGCGCCCCATTACTTCCGTTAGAGAAGGCTTAGTACATGTCATGTCCAATAGAAAACAAGAGTAAAAAAAGTTTTGATTTTCTTTGCTTTAAAGAATCTCCCTGGTTTTAATTTTAAATTTATACCTTGTGTATTAAAATATATTATTGTAGAATCTCTAATTGAACGCCATCGCGCTCTATTTTTCAACCCTTGTTTTACAGTGGAGGTCAATTGGAGGCGGCATTCAAATAGAGGCTGGCAGTGTATTTTTTTCAAATGGCTCGTCAGAGTTCTTGAGAAATAAATTATATTTATAAATTTAGCCTTATTACGTGCGAAGCGGATGTCGCCTATATTTTGGTCTTTTTTTCCGGTGGAGCATTATTAAACCTGTGGGATGCAATAAATCTGCTAACTTACTTAATTTGTCAACGATCTCCTAATAAATATGCATCAAGAAACTGAGAATGATCTCTACCAGTTGATATCTAATGCTTGCGGTGGACCTACGATGATATTATAACCTGTGTCCTTTTTTGCAATTTGTTGGCATCTTTAATTTGTATTTCATTCTAAATTTGAAGACATATTGTTATTTTATATCCATGTTAAACGATGTTGCATAAAAGCTCATTGCACTCGTTGATGTTTGCTACAGTTTGCTATCAAATCTAGCTTTTTAATATCAATAGAAGTGAAGTTATCAGCATCGATCCGCTGTAAGCCGTGTTAAGACAGCCACAAGGATGCTATTGAATAACATGCTATACACCTACATATTTATAAGTTATACAATGACAATCTATCAAATGATACAAATATATATTTTTGAACAACTGACATAAACTAACTATACAAATGGAAACAAATATTATCGTCATTAAAAATAAATGAATCGTTTACATTAATAACAATTGTTATTAATGTAAACTTTTATGGATTAACTTAATGTTAATACAATTTTGTGGACACTCTTTTCTACTAATCACTTGATATTATGGGTTCAAAAGGATCAAAAATAGTCTAAGCTGCGGTCAAATGCAGGTGACGTTCAAATAGAGGGTGGCGCTCTATTTTTTCACCCTTTTCTCCCGTAGTAGCGGCCAAATAGAGGTGGTGTTCAGAAAGAGGGGCCGTTCAGTTAGAGGTTTTATGGTATATCAGATTTGAATTTTTTTGTGTTATATGGAGAGTGTTATTGTAGGATACCCAGGTACTTTTATGTATTACTAGGCAAAGCATCTAGAGATGTTAACAAAATGAAACCTCTCTACTTTTTCTCTCCCTTTTAATATTTTCTGGTTCATCAATAGAAATAGAGCCATACCTCAACATACGAGCTTGATAAGTTCTGGAACCTAGCTCCCATTTCAATTCTCATATCTCAAAACAGATTTTCATATGTAATTAATAACTAGGAAATAATTTGTTCCTTCCAGTAGAACAGGGGTCAGCAACCTTTCCCACTCAAAGTGTCATTTATACCCGCTTTCAACAGGACAGAACGCAGTGGGAGCCACAAACCCCCTTTCATATTTCAAATTAAAAAATAAATAAATACTACATGTAACTTTTTTGTTTAGCTTTTAATGTTTTTAAATACTGTTTATATCATAAAATGTAAAGTTGTGGCATGTATGATTTAATTGTTGAGAAAACAAAGTTACACTTTTGCAAAGAACAATAAAATAATTTCAGTGGTTCTATTGGCCCATAAATTGTTATGAAGTGTACTACATGTATTAGTGTTGATGTTGTTTGTCAGTAGTGTTGTTGACAATATTGCAGACCTAAGTGACTGGCAGCCTTACTAGATGTCCAATTGTTTAATTAACCCAGCTTGTTGACATTATATTAGAAGGTATCTCGTAGCGATCTGACGTTCCGCGCGAATCTGCTAGTAGGCCTACATTTTTTGGTACTAAATAAAGCAGCAAAATAAATATGTAGATAAGCAAGCGACAATGTTTGATTTATCACCATACTCACCATTGTAAAAATTATATTACAAAATCTAGTGATAAAATTTCTATATTTTTATTAATTACTGGGCATATGGTAATAAAAGGAGAAAATTCCCAAGTCAGAGGGAACCTCAGCGAGAGGATGAAAGAGCCGCATGCGGCTCCGGAGCCACAGGTTGCCCTCCCCTGCAGTAGAATAAGGAGGCTAAAGTGGATATTACAATGGAAATGTGTTTTTCATTGGTCTAATTCACTACCTTCAGTCGCAAAGTAACAAGTGCATAACTAATGGTTATGGTCTGCAATAAAACATCATCTTTATATGCAGTACTGTATAGAATTTTAGAGGCTAGTGGAGTAGAGGCTAGCGGTGGTTAGGGAAATATTTGACTGCAACTCGTTCTGTATACTACACTTTTGCCACAACAGTAAAGAAACTTTCCAATTAATTTAAACTAATTTAGCTGACTTTGCCTGCAATTGAAAATAAGTTTTAATTTTAGATTAGACCTATTAAAATTTCATTTTCCTTTGTTACCTTTTCCGATTAAGATCAATTTGCTTCACTTTTAGACTCATTTTGATTTTCGCTCACAGCTAGCCTTCTTTATCATTTTTATCCGACGAGAAATGATGAGCAATGCTGTTCTCGTAAGCATTGAAAACTGTCTAGTATGATGGTATCTCGAATTTGTCTCATATTTCATTTCATATATTGGCTCGGAATTCCTCTCGTATCTCAAATTTCTTACCAGTTGGAACGCTCTTTTGTCGAGGCATACAGTGTTTCTATTGTTCGTTTCACAAAGTAAGACAGAGTGTTCACATGAAATGGATATTGCTATCTAAGAATATCTTTGAACTATAATAATATATTACTACATACTAATATGCTACTATGTGGAGTTATCTAATGTTATCTTGGTGGTTATCTAAGAATATATTTGTACTTTAAAATATTACTGAAAAGAGTACCAAAAATACTGTCATCACTGGCAGGTTTCACTGCCGATTTTTTAACCTGGTTTATCAAGGAGTGGCAGATAACCTAATTTATGTGGTGATTGTCACAAAATGAAGAAGTGAGGGTCAGCATATAGTAGCCCAGTGAAATTTTGCTTACAAGCTATATTATGTGACAGACAATCTGGTGAATGCCAGCTGGTCTCATTGGTTGGGCGCTCTCTTCATTTCTATTCACTGCTTTAAAATAGCTCAACTTGTAGCTTGGGGGTCTCTCCTTGTGTGGCAATAGCTAAAAACTGTCAGTTTGAGTTCAACAATAGAGGATAGTAGGTGGGCCTTGAGTGTGATACAAAGGGCTAGAGTTCAACACTATGGTGAGACTCTCAGTAAGACATAATAGTAACAAGTAATAATAGTAATTATAATATTAATAATACTAAAGTTGATAGTACTTTATAACTATCAACTATAACTAGTAATTTATTAATAATACTTTGTTTATAGCTCTGTTTCTCTTGTTTTCTAAACAGATAGAGAAGTAGTATCACATGTTTTAATTCCGGCCTGCATCACACCTGTATTATTTATTAACGATTTTGTGTGTTTATATAAAATTCTTATTTAAGGCGCATCATGACGAGTAACAATTATGCTATTTCTTCCAGGAAAGTTCCATCTTCTTTTACAATTTCTGGTCAACGTGATAAAAAGTTTGATATCATCAAGAATTTTATTACTCTTTAATAACTACATGTATCTGAGGATTAAATACACCCAACCAAAGTTTGACAATGTACGCTCACTGTACATGGCGATTATTCTGTACTTTGCTCATATGAAACTATGTCATCTGCGGAGGGACTTTGGCTGAATGACAGAGCAAGTTGACTTGGAGGGTATGACAGAGGATATTCAGTTTATAATTTAGAATTGTTTACTACGGAAATTACCATGAAACCTCTATTTGAATGACATTGAGTTTTATTTTTAACCTTTCCCCTATTTATAATAGCGGTCAAATAGATAGTGGTGTTGTATTTTGCTCGTCTGAATTTTGGAAGCTAAGTTCAACCCTTTTACAGGTGAAGTCAATGTTTTAACCCTTAATGTCATTAACCCTTTTGAAAGCAATAAATCTGCTAACTTGTTGAGGATCTCTAAATAACAAGCATGGGAAGACGAGTAATATCTCTATCAGTTGATATCTATTGCTTGCAATTAACCCGCGATAATAAGTATAGCACGTGATTCTGTTGCCCTGTCTTGCAATTTCTTACTGCTTTGAATTTTTTATTTTGTACGAAGGTTGGAGGTATATTTTCATGTTATACTAAATTATCAGAATTTACAAATGTATACATTCCTGAACAAGTAACATAAACAAACCTTACTTATACTACCTGCTGGTACAAAAACTAACATTTTTGACACTGAATATTTGCTCGTTAGCATCGCCAATTGTGTTCTGATTGTTGAATTCGATAGAACAAACATCTTCTTGCTATTCAATACCTTCCATAATGTTTTCTGATTACAACTCTTCTTCTGCGCCGCTGAACTAAATGTTATTAGCGCTCAAACAATTTTTTGAGCAGAGTGAAACACTTACGCATTGCATTTCGAGCAAATGATAAACCTATAGCAGCATTGCTAAGCACAACTTTTAGACTAAAATTAGTCGCTCACATACCATCATAAATGTAAACCGTTTTTTTACATATATAAAAGTATTAAGACCGTGTCAAACAAAAGAACTACTATTAGTCTGATACAGTTATTAATCATTTCCATGGTGTTGCTTTCAAAGGTAATTATAATTATTTGTTATTAATGGAACCGAGTTATTATTAGTACAATTTTGAGAACAATTTTCTACTGGTCACTTGCTATTATGGGTTTGTAAAGTTAAAAGAATGTCAAAGTGATGTTCAAATGGAGATAGCGTTCATTTAAAGGTTTTACAGTAAGTTAAAATAAATTTAAAAGAATTTATCTACTGCTTTTTGATTGCAGCTGCTAGTACCAAACTTTGTTTTTAGAAAAGTTGTAAAAACACTTAGTGTTCACTTACTGCTAGCGTACCTTGTCACATGATAAACTGGCCAAAGATAAAATATCTAATTTTATTGATTTAAGCAGGCGTACCTTATCACAACTATGGCCACATTTTCCAATGGGCAGACAAACCATTATTTCAAACAAAACTTCATGTGTCTTTAAAAAGTGTTACAAGCTTTTAAGCGTCCTTGGCCTCAATGCTGTTAATTATTTGCCCATAAGCTAAGTGTTTGGGATTTGGGAATTTATCTGAGAAACAGTAACCTTAATTAGTAGACCTTGACTAGCACCTGCCACTAGCTATATCTTACTATGTATGGGGGTCCTACCACACAAAGTTGTCGTCAGAATAGTCATTTTTAAAATCACTGTCGTCACCTTTTTCAAGTCAAAAACAAAACAACCTCTTTTTTTACATTTGTTATTTTAATACAAATATCCATTCTGGTGGCACTTGGTTGCGTTAAAAACCTAAAACTTGCTCAGCTTGCAATTCTTCTAATCAAAAGCATGGTTTAACCAGTGACCTTCACAAAGTTATTAGTGATGTTTGGGAGCGTTGCTGATTAGTCCGCAAAGAGTGGCAGCCATCTTAGGTTTTTAGGGCTACATTTCTTGTACTGAAAATAGACTGAGATTGTCTTTAATAATCACTGTCAGTCACAGACTTGGAAACGGATTTGCTGCCAATGTCGCGGCATTTGCTGTTTACTTTAATTACCTGGCAGTCTATAAATGCTGAGCCAGATGCTTCAAACCAAAACTAGTGAAGTTTTATTTGATCGTGGTGATTTATAGACAAATAATAAGTTAGTAAAGGTACGGCCACACGTAAAAAACTTGTCGTTGGTTCTGACCGAAATCACGAAATGAACGAAACACACAGAATTATTCTGTGTTGTTAGAATCGTGCTAGCGAGCACGATTCTAGCAGTTTTTGCAATTAGTATAATCCAAAACACGTATAATGACACACAATAAAAGTATAAGTGCAATTCAACATAGTACACATGATGCAAGTGCTTAGATTGTGCTATTGTATGTATTTATTGTTTGGACACTGTTGCTACAAATCGTTTATTTTTTAATAATAAAAATTTCCTTTTTAGCAGCAAAAGTTTTGTGGTAGAAAATGTTGTCATCTTTGGCGCAATCAAGTCGGTTGCATCGTATTTACTATGGTGAATTCCTGTAATATTTTTCCTGCACATCGCATGATGTTCTCAGACTACATAAATTTTAAAATTTGCTAGAGTCGTGCTCGCTAACCAACAATAGTGCAACTTAAACAGTTACATCGTGTGTACTATGTTGAATTGCCTTCGTACTTTTATTGTGTGTCGCAATACGTGTCTTGGACTATACTAATTGCTAAAGCTGCTAGAATCGTGCTCGCTAATAATTTGTTTAGTCTATTAAAAGCGTTTCGTCAACGAATTCGGTAGGCATGCACAGCTCAGATAATTCTGTGCATTTTGACCGAATAATTCTGTGTTTTTCGTGATTTAGGCCAGAACTCATAACCAACGAAAAATTTGTTACGTTTAGCCGTACCTTTAGTAATCCAACTTACACAATCATCGTCACCTCATCACCCACATTGATAAATAATCGTCTTGTTCGTCACTTTTTAAATATCTTTGTCGTCGGGTCGTCAGACTCGTCACAAAACATGGGAGGACCCTCATGTGTGACATTGGTTAGCAAGTGTCTATAAGTCATGCACTGTTGTTGCTAGCTCAGTGTGAGTGGCTGATATGCTGGGATATTTAAAATACATGTACTTAAGTAAGTCTTTAAATATTTTCATTAAATATTTACTGTTTGTGATTGATTTTTACTAAAATTTAATATAAAGCATTGTACTTAGCACCTACATGTTAATCAAAAATGGATATTTATCTTGAGTTCTATTTAATTGTAGCAACACGAATTGTATAAAGGTTTATTTTATAAAAAAAATGCTATTTGTCACATTACTGCCAGTAGTCACAATGCGAATATTTACATTGCCCGAGGCCATGCTGTTGCTAGTAAAAGTAACATGTTTGTTATTTTATTCTATAAAATTAAGCAGCTAAATTTCACTTTAACTAACAAACAGAGACTAGCCAAGTACAAGACTGTCGAACCAGCCAATCATGAAGCTGCAGTAACAACTAGCTTCTGTTCCTTTATTCAATATCTGATAAATTCATCATGAATCACTGTTAGAATAACTCTTATTCAGCTCAGCCAATCAGGAGACAGATAACATTATTATAACCAGCTACAAACTATAAAGAAGCCTGTAGTAGTCAGAGCAGGTTACAAACAGAATAGCAACAGGTAAGTATAACTGATATATGATATTAGCATCTGTTGATCTTGTACTTACTGAAAATAATAGAGTAGATGAGGAGAGACACTGAGTCAGTGTGATTATAATATAACTCTGACCTCCTGAGACTATCACTCTCTACTCTGAGGAGACTCATATAGTCTGTCATGTAGTGAGGTTAAGTTAAGGTCAGGAGGCTCTGATCTCATTCCTCAGTCATAATCAGATCAGCAAACACTTCCTGCTACAGATATTTCATGTTTCTCAGCTTTGCCAGAGTGTGACATCCCTGGCCTCAATTTTATACTCTGTAAATATCCAGGGTTCACCTGCAGCCACTCTGTTATGGTTGGCAGCTTTCCATATCAGCAATTGAGTCACATTTTGTACTCATTTCTCTATCATATTTTACTGTATGCAGCAGCTAATAGAGTGCAGTACATATGTTGCAGTTAAATATGGAAGAATTACTGAAAAGTTATGTTAGAGATAGAAAGATGGAGATTCAAGTGTTGAGGGCAGCCTTAGAGACAGTCCAACCAGCTGAGCTACTGAGGTTACTGATTACTATCAAGCATGACTCATACACAGCTATTATGGTAGCTGCAGAAGTAGCCCACACAGAAATATGTCGTCTGCTTCTCTCACCAATTAGAAGAACAGCAGACGAGTTGCTCTGGATGAAGGAGAAAGATGGATGGACAGTACTACACATTGCTGTATGGAGGGGATACAGTGAGTGTGTAGAGTTACTGATAGACACAGTGAGTGATGATAGGAGGTACAAGTTTGTAGCTGAGAAGAATGAATACAGCAGCACAGCTATAGCATTGGCCGCAGCGTGGGGAAGGAGCAAGTGCATAGAGTCCCTCCTCTACAATTTCTCCTCAATACAGAGATTCTCCCTATTAAACATACAGGATAACAACCTCGACAATCCACTACACAGGGCAGCATACAGTGGAGAGACAACTGCTCTGAAGGTCATGTTAGGATCCGTGTCTCTAGTGACTGTCTCTTCACTCCTCAACATAAAAAATAGTGACGAAAGAACTCCATTGGAGGAAGCTGTGTTTAAGGGAAAAAAAGAGTCATCAGAGCTGTCGATGAGATGGCAGTTGAAGTCAGTAGTAGAAGGTAGAATTGTTATACAGTGTGATACCAGTTACTTACTTGAACTGTTCTACTTATAAACTCTTCAGTCTCAGCAGCCTTCTACTGAAAATCTAAACTAAATGCTAGTAATTCATTAATTGTATACATTTACTGTTGAACCATGGGATATGCCCTGGATAATTACATCTCTATTTTTTTGTACACCCACTGAGTCTTGCATAGACAGAGTGCTGCTTGTCTCCAGCCTCCAGCTGAACAGTTTATAGTCTGAGTATTTAAATTAATATTAGTATTCAAAACTGGTAGGATTGAAGTGATGTTAGCAGCTCTTTAAATATCAACTCCTTGTGGCAGACTCAGTAACTTGGCTCTCGTGTTCCACACTATTCTATCTGTTAATATTTCTGTATTTTGAAATATCTGAAATTTGAAGAATTTAATACAATAGTAATGATACTATGATTATTGTATGTAGTAGTAGACTAGTAAGTCATTCCTTCAAGCTGAGGTTGTAGGTAAAACATTACACTCCTTTTTATGAATAGCTAATCATCTATGCAGCAGTTTTTGAGGGAAAGTAGAAAGTATTGCTACCATATTTTACACTGCTGTAGATTATCCACAGCATTTTAGTTGTTAAATAGTTTAAGTTTGTTAAGATTCTATCGTTTGTCATGTTTAGTAGTCAACTCAATGAAGGACTAAAGTACATATTGTAGCAGCCTCTTCCTTCAATATTCAGGCTTTAAATCTATAACAATGCTAATTTTTGATATAAATATTAAAATTAGATTAACTATTTCGTATTTTATAAACTCTAAATCAATGTCTGGTTCCATTTTCTATGGCAGATGCTAGCAGTAACAGCTTGTATGGTGCTGAGTTCTATAGAGTTCATAATTGCCGGTGCTGCTTAGAAAATTCCTTACCAAACAACATCAAAATTATTTTACCAGATGCATGTGACCTTAATTCCAATGAGACTGGTAGATGTTAAATGAGCTTTTATTTTGTTCGAACCACACTTCAAGTCATGTCATGTTTTGCTTGACCGGCAAAAACTGCAAGATTTTACAACTATTTTAAACAATATCCGCCTGATACTGAGTCAGGTCAATAGCTTACTGTGTACTCGGCTTGGTCATGCTCACCTCAGTCTACCTGCCTGCGCCCGCTTGTGTCTCACTGTTTGCCAATGTTGGTCTATGCTGAGGCTACTTCGAGAATCTTTTACCAAACAACATCAAAATTAATTTTACCAGATGCATGTAACCTTAATTCCAATGAGACTGGTAGCAATGAGCTTTTATTTTATTAGCTTTTATTTAAGCAACACTTTTACACATCAGATATTGTCTCTTGTTTGGCTGGTTAGGCAAAAAATAAACACTTTTACAGCTATTTTTCCGTATACCAAACAGTGTACCGACCTCTCGTTGATCAAATTATTGTCTAGCGACCCGCCTGCAGGAAGGCACAAGTGCGTGTATGCGGTAAGTCTCACTTCTCAAAAAGCTCGAGCAACTAGGTAGCATTTGGCTAGCTTAGCAGCTCGACTGCTACTACTATTGCAACTTTCGTCTATTAAAACAAGCGGCAAGCTTAGCAGCCTGCCTGCCAGCCTCTGCCTGCCATTCAGCCTGCTTACCAGCCACACCTGCTGGCACCTGCATTTTATGTGATTAACTTGCTGTGTCCACTGCTTTCTTGACTATACTTGCCTGCCAGCCAGTTTGACTGCTCGCTTATCTGAGTCAACCACGGTCATTTGTGTCGCCCCCGAGTTGACAACGTTTGCTCGATTTTGCCTCCTATTAGACAATGGTTATAAGTTCTGGTCACCAAATAGACAAATTGATTGCCTTGCAAGCAACCTGCTCACTTTCACCGAGTCAAAAAATGATCACACGGGATGCTGCCAAATCCACAATCATCGCACGTTTTGCCTCCAAGTTATGGCGCCTTACAGTGCCTCGCGTTGCGTGTTCACAACTCGAGTTGTACAACTCGAGTTGCACAACTCGAGTTGTGAACACGCAACGCGACTTTGTAAAAGTAAAGTGCAATATATTGGTATTACGGTAGGATAACCGTAGATCTGGTTATATTAACAATGGTACATCAATAGGCACCCGCTAGCTAAGAGAAATTAAACTATGTATGCATGTACTGTAAAACTAGTGCTAATGGCAAATTATAGTGTGCTGAGTTTGCAACTCGAGTTATGCAACTCGAGTTGCACAACTCGAGTTCATCAAAACCCAAGCCGAGTTCTTTTAACAACAACTCGAGTTCAACAACTCGGCTTGAGAACATCTCATCATTTCATTTTCTCTAGCTATATTTTTATATGGAATTTTTTTGGTACATCATTAAACTTCGTTGACATAATTTCTATGTTTGTTTATTTTTGGTGTTCATTCAGTTTCTTGTCAGGTTTTAAAGAGATTACTCTTTTTTCATTTGAAAAAGAAGTGGCCCAGCTCCCACATATATTGTTTTTTAGTTTGCTTTTTACATTCTACAATTGTTTTTGTCTCGTTATATTTATAGAAATAAATATGCGCAAATATTGCCAATGTATATAATTTAAATGTGTATATATATATTTAAATTATTATTATTAAATTTCTGTAAATGTTCTGTAAATGAGACACCTCAATTACTCACTTTGCTTTCTTTACGAACCCGTGTTAGTTTGGCGTAACACAACTCGAGTTCATCAAAAATCCAGATCAAGTTGTACAACACGGCAACTCGAGTTGTACAACTCGAGTTGAAAACACGCAACGCGAGGCACTGTAAGGCGCCATACCAAGTCGACCACGATTGCGTGTTTTTGTGTTGAGTGTTTGACTTGATCGCACTAATATGGAGTCTGTCTGCCAACCGGCCCGCCCCTGTCAACCAGCCTGCATAAATACCTGCCGGCCATATTGCCGGGCTGATCAAAACAATTCTTTACGCTTGCAGCTGGAGTCTGAATTCTGCTGAGCATATCTTTCAGGCCAGCCTGTCTCTGCTCATCAGCTCCTGCCTCTGTGCCTGCCTCAACACCCTTCTGCCTCTACACCCATCTGCCTCTACACCCTTCTGCCTCTACACCTTTTGGCCTTTACGTCCCTTGGCTTCTACACCCCTCAGCCTCTACACCTCTCGGCCTCTACACCCCTCTACCTCTACACCCCTCTGAATCTATACCCCTTGGCCTCCACACCCTTTGGTCTCCACACTTCTCTGCCTCTACACTTATCTGCTGTTACACCCCTTTACATTTCTAGATTAGCCTGTGTTTCTACGTCTCTAGGTACTATTCACAGGTTCTTTTTATTATATTGTAGCACTGGATGACGCTAAACAACAGATAAAAACACTGCAAGGAAAAAATGACCAAAAACTTTCTGCTCTACAGAGAGAAAGTGACCAAAAACTTTCCGCTCTACAGAGATATAGCCAGCAGAAAGTCTCTGTTCTACAGGAAAAAACTGAGCAGCAGGCAGGAGGTAACTTCCTATGTAAATGTCTTATTAGTTCATTGTTAGTGTAGTACTGAAGAAGAGAAGTCAGCGGTGATAGACCAGTGAGTCATTCCTTCAAGCTGGGGGTTGAAATATGAAATATTACACTTCTTTACTATAAGACAATGTGTGGTTCCTCTTCTATGGCAGGTAAATTAGGAACAGCTAATGTGATATTAAATTTGGCTTAAATTCTTATTTGCCGGTGCTGCTTAGAGGAATTCTTACAAAATTAGCATCAAATTAAATAACATCAAAATTTATCTTTACCAGATGCATTCAACCTATTTTCCATTAACACCTGTAGATGTGAAATGATGTGTTATTTTTACTCATATCACAGATCAGATATTGTGGTATGTTTGGCTTGGCTAGCAATAACTACCAAGTTTTATTACTTTTTAAGAAATTTCATTTTTTTTGACCGCGAATGGCTTCTGCTCGTGAAACACTCAGTGCTACTCCAATGTATCTATTGGCCAGTCGTTATTCATCAAAGGAAAGAAGCTTACTTTCAAATTAGAGAGAGTGTATTGAAACTTCGTTAAGCGACCAGCCTGCCAGAATGCATAGGTTTGCATGTTCGAGAAAGTTTTGCCTTGCAACAAGCTCGAGCAAACTTGCAGCCTTTAGCTAGCTGAGCAGTCAAGCTATTATTAGTAGTAAGCGGGCCTCGTCTCCTACGAAAAGCACCTAACAGCCTGTCTGCCCTACCTGCTTGGAAGTCAGCCAGCCAACCTGTCGCAAGCTTGCATGAGTCCATGAAGCTCATGCACTTTTGACTCGATCCTCTCCACATAATCTGCCTGCCTACTTGTGTGCAAGATCGCCAGCCTCTATGCTACTATATATACAATGTACATAGAGTATATTTATAGAACGACTCAAGACTGAGCTCAGCCACCCACGCCTGCCAGGCCAGCTTGCTTTTGTCTCTAGGCACTTGCCTTAACATGTGCCTCTATGATCCACTGCCTCTGTGCTTTTAAATACGTAGGTTCCTGCTTTTACACCCCTCAGTCTCTACGCTACTGTTTACATTCCTGCCTTTATGTCTAACCACTCGGTTGCTTCTGTAATGACATTGCATATCAATGCCTTGTTAGCATGTAAAGGTGCAAAGGTACATCTACTCACCATTGTATTCAGCATTTTCTGTGATTGTAAAATATGAACAATGTAACTGTTTAATATCTAATAGCAAGGTCTTTTTTTACTCTGTTGTAGCTTTAGATGATGCTAGACAACAAATAACAACACTGCAAATAGAAAGTGACCGGAAAGTCTCAGCTCTACAGAGACATACTCAGCAGCAGGCGGAAGGTAACTTTTATGTTATTGTCTAACTAGTGCATTGGTAATATAGTACTGAGGAAGAGAAGTATGTTGCTTCTGTAGTTAACAATGCAGATCAAAGTCAGGGTAGGCAGATCTATTTACATCCAAGCACAAATATTAGCAGTAACAGCGTCGCACATGTAACATACATTTTTTAACACTCACTTTTATAGCATTGGTTCAAGCTAGACAGCAAGTAACCATACTACAGGAGGACAGTGTAACCTATAAAATACTTACTAGTATATATTATACTAGCTGTGGTATTGCTCTGATGGTCTTATTCTATAACGCTGTAGTTGATCAATCATGACTCACTATTGGTAACTTTATGTAGATATGTTGATGCTGCTTGAGTTACAGGGTATGTGAGAATTTACTGCATACGCTCATGATGTTCAATCAAAATGGCAGCAGTTTGACATTTAGTTTGTTTTTAGTAGATTGATAGAGGTTTGTCATTGATATTTCTCTGCTCGTTATTAAAAATAACCCTTGTTTATAAAATAATTATGATGAGGAATGTCTGTTTATTCAGATTTGGCTGCTACTCAGCGGAGGATGGACCAATTCGCTGCGTACCTGCAGACTCCAGGTGATACCTATTTGACAAGCAATCAATGTCACCACCCAGACAGTTAATAGTGTGGCAGCCGAGACTGACAATCTACCCAGACAGACACTAAAGACGCTGAGTGACATACGTTTTTGCCCAACCAGCCAATGAACAATGACCAGAGAAATGACCAGCCAGCCCTCAAACCAGGGAGGCAGGCTCATAGAAAATAAGGACATGCAGGAGCCGCACTAGACACACATTGTCAAAGGGATCACATGATATTGTTCTCTATATATTGTAATACACCCTGCTTGTACTTTATTATTCTTGATTAAATATACTTATTCTTTCAACCTTCTCTCTTCATCCGTATGCAATGCACCGTTAGACTTTCTTAAACAACCACAATACATACATGTACATACAACTAAATACATTCTTTTAAAGTTCATAACTTTGCTATATGAGGCAGTGATGATGTTGAATTGATGAAAACGATTAATAGTTCCTAATAAGGTAAAATGGAGGGTATTAAAATAGCCTTCAGCTCAATAAATCTTGGAGAATTTGTTGATGACCTGAGGCTATGTCAAAGAGTGCACTATTAATTATAAGTTACAATACGTTGTCTCATACCCAGCAATGTAATGTCTGCTTCCTTGTCAAATTAAATACAACTTAAAGGTTATTTAATGAAAAGTCCTCCAGATTTAAATTGACTGTTTATGTAAAAAAACAAGGCCTGACTGCTGTCACGTCTCCATTAATTGGGTTAAAAGGGCTCCTTCCTGTCGCCATGATACGGTGGAATTATTGGCACAAATGGTAGAGATTAAATATATTATTCTCATGATCTCTTGGCAACAGCCGGCATTATGGGTGTTGCAATGCTCTGATAAGACTGTCATTGACATGGATTGTATACATAAGGAGTCTAAATGTCGAGAGTTTTATTTATTAAATGATAAGATATCAGGGGGCGGTTGTAGCTGTAGTTAGCATGTGATTCATTTTATCAGAGCTTTGATGCCAGCCATGAATAGTCACCTGCCTGGTTCACACACTTCGGCTACCTGTAATGGTTGTCGCTGTATATAATAGCAGATGAGGAACAAACATTCCTATGGCAACGTTCATAAAAAGAGAAAGGAAACCAACTGCCATTTGGGCTTTTAGCTAAGGAATTACTTCAAGCTAGTCAGTAAAGAAAGATTGAATTCACAAACTGGAATTGGTTTGTAATAAATATTACTCCAAGCCATGTTGTACAACAGGTGAAGGGCACTTGCTCAGCAGGATGTTTAAGCCTGATGTACCTTGATAAACCAAATTAACTTCAGGCATATAACAATATTTGCTAGAACTATTTACTTGTGTCATAGATTCTGGCAATAAACAGTTATAAACAATATACAACGCCGAACAGAGTTACTGTAGATAATTGAGATATCTTGTACGTAGATACAAGCTATCTTCCCTTGACAGGCTTGTTTTATAATGGTTTGGAGTTTCGACCTCGTGTTTTAGATAGAAAATTGTGAAGTAGTAGCATTGTGACAGTAGACCTATGGTAAATACAAATGGTAAATGGAAGGAGAAATACAAGGAATGTATATAAAAAGAATGAGTAAAAATACATCACATCTATCACAATGTACACTGCAGTAGTCTAACACTAATCAATGTACTGACAGTAGTCAAACAGGTAGTACCTCTTTTTACAGTAAAAATATTTTGTATGTTTGCTTCGTTGGATAAATTTAAAATATTTGTTACTAGCTTTTCTTTGCAGAATAGACTTTGCCGTTTGAAAAAATAGGCTAATCGTAGTAAATGAACGCCAAAGAAGCGAGTTCACCATCAACTCCTTATAAAATTATGGCTACTACGGTTTATAAAACCAGTGAGATTTATCAATAAAAATAAAAAAGCTCTCAATGCAAACCAATAGCACAGCAGTTATCATACAGCCCACAAATTTGAAAAGTTAAGCCCAGTTCTGATATTTTGTTTGGCCGAAAGGTGAGTTTGAAAAGATATTGAAACGAATTAGCCAATTTACCTGTATTTTATAGTTTTTATAATGTAAAATCCTTATAGCGTAAAATTTTTTGCAATGGAATATTTACATTGTAGGATTGCGTAATGTACTTCGAACTATCACGACAGCGTTAAATGTGGAACTATTATTAGCCTGGGTTACTTCAATCTAGTACAATCCTCCACCACCAGAGACCCAGACTCCTCATGAAGATATGGTGCACATGTTAAAAAGGCTGAAAAAGGCACACACAAACTTCTGAGAGGAGCAGATGGCTCTGCGAGCCATCAAAGCCTTAACTTTCTGGCACCGGGGTATAAATGAAATTATCTCCACAACTTTTCACTGCATGAAAAGACGACCCAAATGTTTCTGCAATATAGTTGTTGTTTAAAACAATAGTGGCAGTCAATTGGATGCGGCGTTCAAATAAGGCATGCAGTGTATTTTTCAAACGGCTAGTCAGAATTTTTGGAAGATAAATTTAACCCTGTTACAAGCGAAGCGAATGGCACCTATATTTTGAGGTCATCCCACGTCTTAGTATCACTAAATGAGTGGTTGATATGGCACTACTAATACCACTTATTACCAGGTATTATTAGTGCCACTCATGATGTGGTTGTATTAGCATCACTCATACAGAGATATTTATCTTGATGATTCATAATAAAATATCTAGAATTAGGCCTGGCTCTTTAGGAAGCCATGGCTTCCTAGAGAGTCGTGGCTAGGCTGTCTTTGTGAGCAACTCTGTTTTTAATAACAAAGAGACTCACGCTCAGGTTCTCTCCCTTCTAGCAGTCGACTGAGGGCAGATACAGACATAAAAAAGAATAATTGTGCAGGTTTAACTGCCAAGTCAATAGGAATTCCTAAATCAGCTGATTCACTTTACACATCACCATGACGGTGCGTCATGCTATTTATAGGCCTCACTTATTTTGATTATTGCATATCTAGGGTTTTAGTAAAGCAGGAGGGCATCAAAAAGCTGTCAAAAAAAGTGATTTATTCTTTTTGAAGGTTGGCTATGTGATAAAAGTGGCATCTAGATCAGAATTTTGAGCTGATTTAAAATATCTGGTTTCTACACCTCTTAGATTGTTCATTTTTGAGCAATATAATTAATATATTATTTTAATTAAATAAATGTCTGTAATGTTTTGTGTGCTTCTGCCAACAATGTGATAATGAAAATGACATATAAGTACTAAATAGTTAGCAATAACCTAAGTTGGAATCAATTATTGTAACACTAAAATATTTATTCTTTAAATATCATAATATTAGAATTGTATTATAAAATATTATGTATCCAATTTTGGTTGATATTGGGCAGCTTTACAGTTTTTCTTTGTTATACCGCAACTCCTATATCATTACAGATCTGCAAAACAAAATGAAAAGTATTTTTAAAGATTCAGACCATGTATATATAACATTTTAGTATACATATATTCATCATTAATGCTTATTCTGTTGAACCGTTTACTTGAGTATGCAAGTGAAATTGCAATTAGTCAGTCTTTCATACGGTGTGGCACATTTGTATTCTAATCAAACATGAAGCGCACCTTTGGTTACAATGCCACTCAAATACTAACCTTCTAATTCATAATCATCTGGGTCATCTGCATCACTACTTTCATCTCCATCCTCTTTATTTCTGTTGCTACAGCGGCTGCATCTGCAAATGTCCATACATTTGAGATCTGTATTGTTCACTGACAGCGACGAGACTGGAACCCAGTTTTACATCGACAAAGCATGTCCACGTGCACATCAGGAGGTGCTGGTTGTTGTGTCATCCATCTAGCTTTAATCTCTCCATCTTCCCTAAACCATCCATGCTGCTGGGGGATGGGGCATCGATGATGATTTGCTTGGCTCTTCCCCATATTGCGGTATGATGGGCAGCCCTAGATATATAGAGATTTAACCCATCTAGTTTGGGTGGTGGGTGTGATTGTAATGTGCGAGACGGTGAGCAGAAGAACTTATACCGTGCTTCATTGATGGAATTTGTCTCTTCACCATATAATCTGCATATGAATGTCTCAATAGATTCTCTTATTGCATCATCAACTTCAAAACCTGTTCCCAATGATTTCAGTGGGTTACAGAATTCAAGATTTTTCTTTAGCAGCTTGAAGAAAGTTATCTTCCCTTTGGAATAAAATGCGCTTACACTCTCTCATCCACTTAGAGCATGGAGCCCGAGCAGTGCTTTGAATCGTTCAGGTGTAAGGACGGTAGACAGGCAACCTGTTTACATATCTCAACTGCTTCTTGCTACAGCTGTAAATAGGTTTTGGGATGGCAGCTCATCCACTAGAGATAGACAGCTTATGAAAACATCTGTGTCCTGGCACTTGACTAGAACTTTTGAGCTGGGTTTGTCTTCCATTATTTTTGTGATATGGGATAACATGCGCGTATCTGCTTTGTCGTGGTCTGGTGTCAAACTATCTTTTTGGCTTACAGTGATTGATCCATCAAGGTCATAGCTGATCATGTTGCATTCTTGAAAAAAAGCTGTTACAAGATCTAGTTTCTGCTTCACAGTGGACTTCCTCCATATATCCTTTAAAAATTTTCTTAGGGCAGTCTTGTTTGAGCCAACTGCTAAAAATTCAGACCTTTTTGGCACTGATTAGTTCGGACTCAAACACAGCAACATTCTGCCTTCCTTTCACACTTCTACGACTTCTCTTACCTTCTTTAATGCTGATATCAGAATATGTGTCACAAACAAAATCCATGTGTGATACATGTTTGCAATACTAACTATTCGTTGCAAAAGCTGACTTGCAACCATGCCAAAAGTTGGAGGAGCTTTCAGGGTCTGACTTTCATCGCATCAACCGTAACAGCGTCAAAGACTGGTAGCTGATCCTGGTTAACATAGATTGATGGTTGATCATCAACATCTTCTTCAACAGCAGCCATCAGAGCTGACTTGGCAGTCTTCAATATAAAGCCGTCAGAGTTAGCCAGGGACCAGCTGATGTTGCCAAGAGAGAATGATAACACTTTTTTCAAATCCAAGTTACGCTGTTGGCTGATCACTAACAAATTCTCAAACAGTCTGTGCGGAGACTTTAGGACATTTTCTTTTGATTTTTTCTAAGCTGATGGTAATGTGGTGAAGATTTTGAGCTTGTTTGACTTGAAGGATGCATTGAAATCAATCTCTTGGTTGCTTAATCTCTTTTGGACAAGCTCTGAAAGCTGTTTCTTTCCTATCACATTTGACATTTCAAGATCCTGCTTTTCTTCTATGGAGGCTCTTGCACCACTGGTAATATGTACTAGCTTAGTGGTTTGAAAAACGGATTTATTCTTACTGTTATGAGTCTTTCATGACTTCCCTCATTTTCTCATCAGCCTTCCATGCCTTTTCACGCATCTCATAACTTGCTGCATCCGAATCACCAGGCACTAGCATCTTATTCATTTTTGTATGTACAGCTGTTTGTTCCGAGTGAGATAGAGTCCAGCGTTGAGAGGTCGATGATTCCTGGTAAACCCTATGATTCCAAGGTGAGTCTTTGAGTCTCTCTTAACTGTGTGCTCAATAGATTGATCACAAGCGATAGAGCTGAATGGGCAGTGATGTCATGATTGATAAATAAAATACTCCTTCATAAGAGCCTCATACACCTTGCTCTGCGATACTTTCAGATTAGTCATCTCTGCATAGTACAGTGTGTCATATCTAGCATAGTTTGTGTAGTCATATGCAAAAAACCAAAGAAGGATCATACATGTAATTTATCTATAAATTTATGTCCAAATTGTAGGCTATAACACGTCATGTAAACTGCAAAAAGTTGGTTTGTTGCTCACAAAATGTGCAGACAAAAATGAAAATGTTTTCTTTTTCTCCCACCAAAGTACCATCATCATGGAGTAATCATCATGAATTTGTAAAGTTATAAATATCTAAACTCACCTCTTCTGCTGTATCACATTCTTTCTGTCTCTTCTCGTGTCTTTTCTCAGCTCTTTCTATAACAAGTTTGTTACAGTAATTTTTATAACAAGCATAATGACATAACAAGTCTGAACTTTCATCAAAGTTCTCAATGCTTAGCACTTTTTGAGCAATTTCATATTGAATGCTCTCTTCTTCCACTATCAATCATCTGTTTGAATACTTTTTGGCCGTCTCATATTGAAGTTTAGTCACTCTGACTAGGTTTCATTCACAGACTGATCAAGACAGTGAAACAAGCAGTCTTGCTGCATCCTTGGCATGGGTTAAGAAATGCTGACAGTTGACTTACCTAATCTCAAATAAAAGCATTTATTAATTTTCGAGATTATAAAATAGTTTTCTTTGTCTGATACGTAAGGTTTTCCAAGCATACTTGGAGTTGTCCCTTCCCATTTCAAAAGTGCTATTTAGCTCAGAAATGTGCAAAAACATAGGTGTAGAAACGTTATAAATGAATTCAGCATAAATTTTTGACCATAAAACATTTTTTGTTTGAGTAGCCCACCCTCCGAAGGAAAAGGCTGAAAGATAACTTTATGTTCCTGCTCAACTATTTACTACGTATATCTATGGGGAAGTGTGTAGTGGGAGCCAGCAGAGGACTAGCAATGAATGTTCCCACTATGAGGTCAACAACTAGTTGCATAAATTGTCAGTTAAGCGATATGAAGCTAGCTAGTCAGCGGAGTACAATCGACACGGCTCTAGCCGGTTCTGCTGACAGGACCAAAATTGGCATGGCAGAGACTACCTCAGCTATTAAAAACCAAGTCGGCTCAGCTATCAAAGCTATACTCAACTCAACTAAAGCCAGACGCATTTATATACATAAATCTCATAGTTTGTTTGTTTTCTGTGATTTGGTATGTCCAGCTATAGCGATTGGTATCTAGCAATGACAAATCCATATCACAGAGGATGTGATCTTGGAACCTGCCAATCTCCAGGCAATTACCTAACCAATTGAGCCATGCGAAATGCATTAGATTCATTGGGCAATGTGAGTGTTCATGTACGTTAAAATATGCATAGCGACTCTGCATTACGTTATGGCGCAATGTCACTAAAGCTTGCCCTCACTTGCATTTATTAGTAAGGTCGGGTAAACAAATACTACATGTAGCTTCGTCAAATTAGCCACTGACAATGTGCCTAACTAATGGCAAGTGGCAGATAACTGCATTACCTGCCACCGTTAATACATGTAAGCTGTTTTTAATATTCATGCAATGCCAGGCATTCCGCTACTCATTTATAATACTGAAGTAGAGTCTCATATGAACAACCAACTGAGCTTGAAGGGGCAGAACTTAAAAAATGTATAAGAAGCCCAGATGAGCACAGAAAAGCAGAGCCCTGAAAGCCTTTCATTGCGTAGTTTACTGTATGTTTATTGTATCTTGAACTATACTCTTATGTAAATAATTACTATAAAATATATATTTATTGCCTTGTACTCAAGCAACTTGTTTCCTTGTGGAGCATGTAGCGGAACTTGGTCGGTTCGCTTACGTTTCATCACTTATATAACGTAAGTATTATTACTTTAAACGTAAGTACATATTGTTGTGGAATGTGATCCACTGGGAGCTGAGCCTAGGGCTGAGCTAAGCCGAGCCGGACTGTGCTCAGTCAGGCAAAATGACGAAGTCACAGTTTAGCCATACCAAAGCCAAGCCAGAGCTGAGTCAAGACCGAGCTGAGTTGAGTCATGCCGAGTCCAGCCAAGTAGAACGGAGGCGGAGCTTACTAGCTATATAAGCTCGGACATTTGTGTAGAAGAGCAGAACTGTTCTGGGCCTGTTCATTGCCTGTTACTTGAGCATTCTTGTACAACTTATGAACTAAGCAGAAAATAATTGTATAAACTCATGCACCGAGTCTTGTACAAGTAGAGGAAAGTGAAGGTTGCACAAAACCTTTACACTGGTGGCAGCAGTGGGATCGCTGACGATCCCAAGAACTCCATCACAGGACTCACATCACGATCACTGGAAACTGGGAGCATTACTGGACTCTGGATGAACTGGGCTGCCTGAAAAACGGTGACACTGCTCTTACTGGAAAAACTTCCTGACAACAGGAAGAAACCGAGAGAGAGTTGTGGAAAGACCTGCAGTATCGGACCCAGTAGATGCACTGCTCCGAGAGCAGAAACCTACTAAAGGCTACGACAAGACTTGCCTGATGAGGCAGCGAGTTCCTACCGGAAGAACTTCCTACTAGAAGAAACCCGGATAAGAGCCGACAGCCACGGACACAATAGAGGCACTGCTCTGGGAAGGAAGCAGAAACCTACTGAAAGCCAGACATGGCCAATAAGAGAGCAAAAAGTGCTGCCCCAAAATCCGACCAACTAGTCGAGGCACTAGAATGGGTACTACTGATGCCAAGGGCTCAGGAACCGGCACCACGATTAAAGACTCCCCAGTACACTAGAAAGGAAGATGTGGAGTACTTCATTGCTCGCTTCACGGAGGTAAGCGAAGCGAACCAGTGGACAGAAGGAGCAACCCTATTGCATCTTCGAGAAGCACTGGGCGAACAGGCTGAGGACTGCGGATGGGTCGAGGACCAAGATGCTATTTTCAATGTCCTCCGGGCAAGATTCGGGCTCTCCGCCAGCCAGGCGCTAAGCCAGCTCAATGCCCTTAGGCAAGAGAAAAGGACGACACTTCAGGAGCATGCTATGGAAGTCGAAAGGTTGGTACGCATTGCATACGGGGACCTGCAGAATCGACATTCAAATAGTATGGCTATGGAGACCGCCTGCAGCTCACGAAAGGACCCTGCCTTGCAGCGACATCTGTTGGCCGTACATACGCCCACACTGGCTGACGCTGTACGGGCCGGAAACGACTACCTCCAGATCCAAGGACGCAAGCGTAAATCCACCGGATTTTTGGTACGAACCCTGGAGGGAGGAACCTCCGACCAGGTGAACTCGACCAAAACCGATGTTTTAGGACGACTAGCACGGCTGGTCCAAACTCTCACGGACAAGATAGAATGGCTCCAGGAGCAGATACGCACTCCAACCAAGAGGAGGAGTCAGCCAGCTACCCTTTGTTGGGGATGTGGGCAACCGGGGCACATACGGAAGAATGTCTATGCTACACCAATTCGGCTTCGGGAAACGGAAAATTGCCACAGCAGTGGCTTCGACTACTGGCTGTACCAAGGCCAAACAACCCCGGAAACACAATAGGACTACGCGGGATTCAGTGGCAGCCGATGGTTAGTCTCAACCAGCAAGGACTAGGTCTAGGAAAATTCGTGCACAGGCAAGGCCTGTGGAGACACGAAACTACTACCAGTATTTGGGTGAGACCAATCTGGACATTCCCACTGTCCCGAATACCGCCTACGCCCCTTCGTGCAAACGGCAGGGACAGAGCCCAAAACAAATAAGGGTGACTTCCAAATCCCCTCAACCCCAGACATCGAGAACCATTCCCCCTGGACTAGATGGTCGGAAGCCTGCCTTAAAGGCGGCAGGGCCGACCCCTTCTCCGCCTTGGGGATCGCAATCACAGGAGCCGCGGGTCTACTCCGGACGTCGGACGGCCCGAGGGACCGACCCCGTCCCACCGCAGAACGGAAGGTATCTAGGCCTCCCAGAATATGTCTTGGAAGACACCTCTAGGGCGTAAGCCCTCAGCCGGCCTCATTCTACCAGCTATTTCCTCCCAGGAAAAGTGAAGGGGCGGCCCATCCAGTTTCTTTCAGACACAAGATGTACCACAAACCTGATCACAAAGCAGGTCTTTGACCGATTGCCAAGAGCCGTGCAGGATCATCTCAAGGAGAGTGACAGCCATGGACTATTGGCTGAAGGAACATGGCTCCCCTTCTACAGGATAATCTGTCTGACCATTCGCCTGAGGGATGTAAAGACAAAGGAAGTCTTTGTGGTTAGCTTTCTGAACGAGGATGCCATACTCGGAATGCCATTCTTCATGGCTCATCAGTACTCTTTCAAATTTGAGCATCCGGTGGTCTGAGTGGATGGCAGAGAGCTAGCCTGCACGGATCGACATGGGCGGCTGCTACAGAGCAAGGTACAGGTGATGAGGGGGGCAGTGGTTCCCGCCTTGACAGAGATGGCAATACACTGTTGCATCACCATGCGAAATTACTGTCCCATGGGACCAATTGAAGGATTTCCCGACAGACCTCCGTTAGCAAGTAGCTTGAATCAGCCGCCACCCAGAGGACAGGTCATCACCCGCTGCATGAATGCTACGGAGTGGCCATTGACTTTCCAGTCCGGAGCCACTATCGGCACTTACACAGGAGTGGAGACCCTGCAGGTCGAAGAGGATAATCCCTTACTATGTGACGCCGGTCCGACTTCAATTAATGGAGTGCCAGCTCACCTTAAGAAATTGTTTCAGGCAGCCCAGCTGAACTGTGAGGAGACGGGTCAAACAGCGAGGTTGGCTTCCTTGCTGAGTCGATACACCACCGTGTTCAGTACAAGTGACGACGACGTAGGAAGGACCACCGAGGTGGAACATTCCCTTCCACTTAAGGAGGGCACCCGACCAATTTGGCAACCCCCCACAGACTAGGACTGGAGAAGGAGGCCGCAGCTGAAAGGCAGGTCCAGGATCTGCTCAAGCGGGGGCTGATCGAGCCAGCCGAAGAAGCTTGGAGCTCCCCCGTGGTGTTGGTCCGGAAAACGGACGAGAAGTGGCACTTCTGCATTGACTACCGGCGTCTAAACGCCGTTGCCGAGCAAGACGCCTACCCTCTACCCAGTATCGGCAACAGCCTGGATGCAATGTCTAGCAGCTGCTATCTCAGCATGCTCGACCTGGTGAGCGGAGACTGGCAAGTACTCCTGGATGCAGAAGCGCAGAAGTCGGCTTTCTCGACACGGTCTGAATTATGGAAATGGAAATTGTTGCCTTTCAGACTGATGTCCGCCCCCGACACCTTCCAAAGACTCATGGAACATGTGCTACACGGCCTCCACTAAAGAACGCTGCTACTATATCTGGATGATACTATAGTCATTGCCCCAGACTTTGATACGCATCTGCATCGGCTGGAGGAGGTCTTCCAGACACTCTACAAGGCCAGACTGAAGTTAAAGCCGTCAGGGTGTGAACTATTGCAACCCCAGGTCTACTACCTGGACCACATAGTAAGCCAGGACGGAGTCTTTACAGATCCCAACAAGGTGAAGGCAGTCATGGAATGGCCGAGCCCGCGCGGAGTGAAAGAACTTCAAGGAATCCTCGGGACGGTCAGCTACTACCGACAATATATCCCTGAGTTTGCCACTACAATGCATCCCTTGCACCGACTGACTGCAAAAGGAGAGCCCTGGAGATGGATGGAAGAAGAACAGATCGCTTTCAACGCACTGAAGGATAGTATCAGCACTGCCCCGATCTTGGGCTACCCGAATCCCCGGAGGCAGTACATGCTGGACACAGACGCCAGCTGATGTGGAGGGGGGGCCTTGCTGTCCCAAAAACAGAAGGGTTGCGAGAGAGTCATTGCCTACTACAGCAAGACCTTCACCCCTCGGAACGCAATTACTGCATCACTCGATGGGAGCTGCTTGCGGTGGAAAAGGCAGTGAATCATTTTTGGCCGTATTTGTATGGCCAGAAGTTCCTCCTACAGACGGACCACGCGTCACTCCGGTGGCTATGCAGGAGGAAGGAACCCTCAAACCAGGTAGCCCGGTGGCTAGAGATCCTGACTGAGTTCCGCTACATCCTGGAGCATCGGTCAGGGACTCGCCATGGGAACGCATATAGGTTGAGCAGACAAATCTGCGAAGACTGCAAGCAATGTGCTAGTATTGAGCACAGGGCTGAGGGCCCCTCACAGAAAGAGTTAGCAAGGGAACAAGGGCCGTTAGCTGCGTGGGTACTGATCAGTTGCCTGGATGGGACTCCCGCTCTCGATAAGGTGGGATTGACCCTGGGCAACGTTGCATACCTCGGAGGGTTGGCCGGCAACTCGCATTGGACTCCTTCCCCACTAGTAGCGGGATTGAACCTGGGTGTCGGAGGTTCTTCCGAGAGGATACCGGTCACACCAGAGATAACAGGACCAAAGGGCGAGCTGGCAAGAACACAGGCCACCGGAAAAGGACCAGTGGCCATCATGTATTGTGCCATTGCCACAGGGGAAGAGGCGCTAGCGGAACACCTGGAAGTCGGGAGCAGAGGGCTGGATATTCTGCATCATATGCGAGGCTCTCTGCGCATACGACAGGACGGCGTGCTAAAAGCACGCGTGGTCCGGCAGGGCCAGGCCAGATGGTGCGCCATCTGCCCCCAGCATGTGGGAGACCATGATGTGGCAAACACACGCCTTAGCTCACTCTGGTGTGGGAAAAACGATAAGCCGCCTTCAGCTGACTCGTTACTGGCCCGGACTGAGGGCCACAGTCAGACGGTTCATCAAGAGTTGTGAGGTGTGCCAAGCTGCAAAGCATGGAGGGACAAAGGCAGCTGGAGGGAAAAGAAGGCTCTACGCCGGACGACCCTGGCAGAAAATGGCCATTGACCTGGTGGGGCCATTTCTAGTCACGCCTAGGGAGAACAAGTGAGTGCTGGTCCTCACTGACCACTTCACCCGATGGCAGGACGCACTGGCACAACCTGACGCCATGGCCCCGATGGTTGCAAACACACTGGATGAGCGGGTCTTCTGCTACCTGGGGTTACCTGAGCAGATCCACACGGACCAGGGGGCGCAGTTTGAGAGCCAACTGATGGCCGAACTGTGCCAACTCTGAAACATGGGGAAAACCCATACGTATCCTTATCACCCACAGGCCAATGGAATCGTTGAACGGAACAATCGGGAACTCGGAGACTCCTTGAGGGCACTGCTCTTGGCCCAGGGACAGGATGAGTAAGACCTGCTGCTTCCCCCGCTGATGAGGGCATACCGAGGCCCCCCTCCTCCCCCCTCCGCAATTGAAGAGACAGCCAACATGTCGATGTTGGGATGGGAGCTGAGATTGCCAGACCAGCTTGAAAGCCACCCACCACCGACTGAGTTCTTTCCTGCCCAAGAGCACGCCCTTAAGATGCAGCGGAAACTGCAGACGGTGCACGAAGCGCTACGACAAAGACAGATTGAGGTGAGACAGGCGGACCGAGAGGAGCCACCGCTGTACGCCCTAGGCGACTGTGTATGGCTCACAAATAAACCCCGGAAACGGGGAGAAAATTCCAAGCGACAGACAAAATTCATTGGACCATACCAGGTCCTAAAGGCCTAGGAGAATCACACAAATCTTATCATGCTTGCCCAGAAAGGGTGGGGCAAGCCCCGGCCAACCTGAAGTCAAGGAGAAGTCCTAACATGAAAGAGCTCGACCCAGCAGGCCAGAGAGGAGGCAGGAGAAGGTCGGAATAGACCATGTACCCATAATGCCGCCCCCCAGCTGGGAAAGGTTGCTACTAAAGGCTGCAGAAAAATGAGGATAGGAGATAACTCTGGAAGAAAGTCCTGCCGGGCCGGAGGAAGGAGAAAGCCAAAGATGCCCTCCGAGTTCCAAGGAAATCAATCCGGCCACACGGGAAAAAAGTTCCGGGAGAACCTGAAGCAAACCAGGTGGAGACAGAAAAGACCACAACACCAGATCCTATTAACCCTGCAATCCAATCAACTCCGGTCCGGCACAATCCGAGGCCAGCCCGAACCACCAGGAAGCTGGAATGGTACGAAGATGGGGTGTGCTACTCCATGGAATTGTCGGAAAACGGTCCGGAGGTCGACCAAGAAGGCAGCAAAACGGTCCTCACAGACGAGACTAAAGCTTTCCTTTTAAAACACTCATTTTTTCTTGACAGCGTTAGAGCACTCGAGAAGATGGACAGAGAAGGTAACACCTAGCTACAGGATTTATTGACTTTGGTCACAACTAGCTTGAAAGAAGCTAAAGAAGCACTGGGTGCACCGAAGCCGGTAAGTGTGGCAGCACCCAAAGGAGATCAGGAGTGGGAGGAGGCCAATGCTGAGGCCAGCACGAGCTGCCCCGGAGAAGCTGTCTCCGAAGCAGATGACGAGGACCTGGACAGAAACCTGACAGGAGAAGAGGAGGTCTGCCGAGTGGTTACCATAAGCTCTCTCCCAAGGTCTAGATTGGAGACCGTGGCCACCAATGGAGGGGAGAGTGTTGTGGAATGAGATCCACTGAGAACTGAGTTTAGGGTTGAGCTAAGCCAAGCAGGGCTGTGCTCAGTCAGGCAAATGACGAGGTCACAGTTTAGCCAAGCCAAAGCCAAGCCAGAGCCGAGTAAAAACCGAGCTGAGCCGAGCCATGCCGGGTCCAGCCAAGTAGAATGGAGGCGGAGCTTACTAGCTATATAAGCTCGAACATTTGTGTAGAAGAGCAGAGCTGTTCCGGGCCTGTTCATTGCCTGTTACTTGAGCATTTTTGTACAACTTATGAACTAAGCAGAAAATAATCGTATAAACTCATGCACCGAGTCTTGTACTAGTGGAGGAAAGTGAAGGTTGCACAAAACCGTTACAATATTACTTAACGGAGTGATATTGGAAAAAAGGGTACTGCTGGTTGAAAAATGCAATATTAGCAGTCAAATGGCACTGCAGTGCAATAAGAGAACTGCAATTGGAGAAGAGTTATCCTACTAGCAGAAGGAGAAACTTCTCAGTTATTTTACAAAAAGTTTTTTTAGGATAACTTCAATATTATTACTTATATAATTACTTACGATTCATTTACTGAACAAGCAATAATGCAGCCAAACTTTAGGTAAATTAATCAGGGAGCTCACTGTAGACTAGACTAGTATCAATTCAGCTATAGAATTTACCAAATTTTAGTTGGCTTCAATCAGTTAAACCAAAATAACCAGTTAGACCATAACAACCAGGAGAACCAAAAGAACAGCATGTCACAACTGACAACTATAGATTCTCACTTGCAGATACCAACTCTGTATGCTATAGAGAATATTCTAATTGCACCAATTAATATGTAGCTAGGAAGATCAATTTTATTCATTTACCACATGTATTTGATTTTAGCTTAAATGAGTAACACTTGCTCAACACCTACAACCTTTTAAACCAGCACAACTTGTTACAAGCATCAATTTCTATCCATGAAAAAGGGCAATGAGATTGCATTATTTAGAGGCCATGAACTCCACACAAATTAGTGATCTCATAGATCCTGTTTAGATAACACATTCAGCTAGAACAACAACAAAAGCTGCTTTTCTTGAGATTCGAAAGTTGTTCTCTATTGTTGCCAGTTACACTCACCGCTCAGTCATCGCTGCCCGCTGCCTTATTCAAATGTAGATTTCGTAGAAAGTCAGCAGTTCATTGGTCACACTAATGCTGTTTACTCCCAAGGTTACTATGTAATTTCTGTTTCGAATTAAGTTCTTAGATTATTTTAGGTCAAAGGCTCTTAGACCTGATAATAATTACATTGATAAGGGATGATAACTCATAAAACTCCATTAATTTTATTTTAGAATTTGGCTTTTCTGAAACTGGCATACAAAATGACATTATCATACTGCCCATCTCGCAGTCAACATAAATACTGCCGAATACGCAATCATAAATAAGGACACAGCCCAGACGGTACCAAAAGTAAGTAAGAATGTTAAATTTACTTTCTATGTTTTTTTTGTGTTAGAGTCAACAAGAGATTGTAAATCAAGTCGCTGTTGAAAATTACCAATTTACGATTAAGAATTATTTTTGATGGCAAGCATGGCCAAATTCTGTAAGCACGCTTCAGACATGCACAAGTTTGCTGCAGTTATTAATGAGCTACAGCAACTATTTACTGGTATATATAGTTTAATCAGACCTTCCTGTAGCCTCACCTTATTATTTAACTAACTTATACTCACTTGCAGCCTCACATCACTATTTAACTTACTAATTTGACTATATTGTAATAAAATGTACTATTAGCAGTAGTTTGTCATCAAACTACCCAGAGCAATATACATTGCCTACCAAATCCTTGCTTTTCTGTCCATCTACTAATATGGACATATTTCTAGTTTCTTGTACTCCTACAAGTACCTTATGAGCAATGCGCCATTAATAACTTGCTTTATGTTGTGTCAATATGTATGTTTGGTTTACATGTATATCTATCTATAACACTGTTTATGGCTATCGATAGCTTCACGTCATATATATATTCAGTTCAACTTTATACAACTTCCAGGCTCTAATTCACTATTAATCATAGCTACACAGTAGATATTTCTTCACTCCATTCCAACTCCTCAACTGTATATCTAAATCTAGCTTTAGTTCTATGGCACCTCTACCCCCCAATTACACTATACATATATCTAAACATCAATAACATAACACTACGCTCATGGTGTACATTTCCTTTTCTTTGCCGTAGATTTATCACATCTAACTTTCCTTTGTTGTAAGTTTATCACATCTAGCGATACCTCTAATGTGTAAACCACTACAGTTTCTGCCAAGCTAAAGAGACATGTTACTAAAATATAAATAGAACAATTATTTCTAAAAGATTAACTGTTACTAAATACCAAATCAATATCCTTTGGTATTGACCTTTTTGCTAAAGGTATGCAAAGATTAGATTTTTCCATTGTGAGATAAGCTTTCTATAGGCATACATTATAGGAAGTAAGTGACCAACTAGTGACCAACTGAGTTGTTACTTTGTATTCAAGCGGACCATTGGGGAGGTTAATGAAAACTTAAAAAGTATATTAATAAAGATGGTTTATCTATAGCTAGAATTAGGAGTGGCTGATTTTAAAGTGATCCTACTAACATGTGTAGTACTTACAACATTGTCAGCAGATCATCCATAGACCTCTGAATTGTGTGACATGTTAACTTTAGTAACTGTTGGCTGTTTAGTTTCATATGAACTAAAATATTGCTTCTTGTGTGCTGACATAAAAAACATTCATTTTTAAGTTTGTAAACCATGATAGTTGACATTGTTAAAGAAATATTATTTGACTAATTCTATTTGTGAACAATTAACTCCCTTTTCCATTTGACAGGAAGTCTTCACGAGCTGAGACAATGTTTCTCCACAAGGTCATCAACGATTCCTTTTTCTCAACACTTTTCAACTCTACTTCATCAATCACTACTCTAACTAACAAATCTACTGACACTGCAAGGCCCAGTCCTATACAACATTTCAAGACAATGGGAACAACAACAACTTCAGAACATACGCACTAGCTTTCTGCGACGCACCGATTATCGACTCTATGGCAAACACAAGGACTAGCTTGATAAATACTTGGAATGAATGGACTCAAACTGATTCAACTACTTGTAACTACAATGTATACCAACTTTGACTCTAGTAATAGACAAGATGACCCAGACTACGTACATATTACAGACTTTTTGGGACTTGGTCTTGCAGCTCCTACATGCCTGTTTTATTTCATTTCTAAGCTTTATACTGTATTAAATAAAACTACTGTTTGTTTCCTGAACAAGCTTGGTCTTTATCTATCTAATCACCATGTGCTGCTCTTAATTACCAAACTAGCAAGTACCTCAGAGTGTTAAATTCAAGCAAAAAATTTCAACAAACAGCGTTTAGGTTAAAAAGGAAAACTTGCAAACATAACCTATTTTAGCATTTAAACTTTGGTGTCTTTTAGAAGATGAAATTTTAAAAAATATTATAATTTTTTGTAAAAGTTTATGAAGTTTTCTTGAAAGTTTTGTAAGCATGAGAACTTTGGTAGAACCTCCAAGTGCTAGTTTCATTAGCAGCATAAAAAGGCAGTTGGTGCCGTAAACCTCACATTTGTCAGATTATTTACAGGTGGGGTAAATATGATCCCATTAGTTTATTAGAAAATTTAGCCAATTTTAACTGCACATTAGTATCATAGAGCTCATTTTTTGCATGGCAGTAGTTAGGACTGCAGGTTTTTGAAAGAACTAGGCTAAATAGCAAAAGTACCAAGGGTGTACTATAAGTTGGGAGCAGGTAAAAGCAATGTTCATTTAAGTCTATCCAGTCTAATGATGTCCTGGAACTTAAACGATCACATCATAATATTTCTGTCATGACCTTACAAAAGAAAGGCAAAGTGAGTCCAATCATCTGTTTATGAAGAGCTACGCAAAGGGCACAATGAATAAATCTTAAAAACATCTATAGAGAGCAGTCGTGGACACGCCGAGCCCTTCTTCTGTTAAAGTCACTACAGGGTTCACATTATGTGACAGCTGTATCTCTGTATCACTGGATTCACAGAGATACAGCTGTCTGTTATCTCTCCTATTCTGGTACCTTATTATCCAGGCACTGTTACTACAGCTGTCTGTTATCTCTCCTATTCTGGTACCTTATTATCCAGGCACTTACTACAGCTGTCTGTTATCTCATATTCTTGCACTTTATTATCCAGGCACTGTTACTACAGCAGTCCGCTATCTCTCATATTCTTGTACCTTATTATCTAGGCACTGTTACTACAGCTGTCTGTTATCTCTTATGTTCCTGTACTTTATTATCTAGGCACTGTTACTACAGCAGTTTGTTATCTCTCATATTCTTGTACCTTATTATCCAGGCACTGTTACTACTGCTGTCTGTTATCTCTAATGTTCTTGTACCTTATTATCCATGCACTGTTACTACAACTGTCCGTTATCTCATATCCTTGCACTTTAGTATTCAGGCACTGTTACTACAGCTGTCTGTTATCTTTCATATTGTTGTGCCTTATTATTCAAGCACTGTTACTACAGCAATCTGTTATCTCTCATATTCGTGTCCATTATTATCCAGGCACTGTTGCTGCAGCTGTCAACTCACAGAAGTATGGAAGCATTGCTGTGATATTTGATTGTTCACTGATGACCATCACTCTCTGTTGAGTCGATAAAAAGATTTGTGTCAGATCAATGATGAATAGGATTATTGAGTTTCATATTAATGTCTCATATTTCTTATCTGATAATCTGATAAGTGTGCAAATAACCCCGCTACTTTGCCTATTCTATAATATTATTTTGTGTATTTACTAATACGCAGCCGTCAACACACGAGAGTGTGATAGAAATGGGATCAGTGGAGAGATGTTTGCTGCCCTTGCTGAAAATCACATTGACACTTCGTTGGCGAATGAGAGAATTAACAAGTGACAAATCACACAAGCGGTTGACTCAGTAGTTGACTCAAATGAAGGAGAGACAATCGGTAGTGAAATATTTCTCATAATTAAATATATATTAGATATACATATATATATTTATCACTGGTTCCACTGTACATGTATGACTCGGTGTATTTTATATCTATATGTATCTCTAGCTCTATGGTATATATACATCTGTTTTCACTCTGTTAAAGAAACTGCCTGTTCCCTCTACTTTTAATAAGACAGTCAAGCAATAAACACACCAAGTGTTAGCCAGCAATATATATATATTTGTATGATATATATAAACAGGCCTGTACATGAATGTCAAGCCAGAAACCATGAACATACATGCAGAGAGCGTGTGAGCAATTTGACTCTGCCAAAATTATAGTGTCTTGCTTCTTTTATACGATTCTTCTTTTATTAGGCTCTGATCACTTCGCCGTTTATTTATGCTTAGTTTTCTGTTCGTGCTGCTCGGTCATTCGAGTGTGCTCATCAGTGACCGAACTCTCTCCGATGTCAGAAAGGCTCAGTCCGGTGACCACAGGGTAACCAGGAAGTTGGTCTCTACAGCCATGGTCATGACGCTCTTCCACACTGTGTATTTTATGTAGCAGATATATGCATATCTATTTCAAGGTTCAATAAGAACATAACACCACCACTATGAAGACGGCACTGGGATACTGCACAGTATTACTACTGAATTACTACTTAAAGGTTGACTTGCAACAAAATTCATATTACAGTTATTTGGTATCATAAGATTCACCATGTCTTACTCTGTTGCGTTGAAGGTGCAAAATATATGAAAATGTGATTACGAGCTCTTAAAAGCTAAAAAACGAACAGTTAATTGCAGCCACACGAGACCGCCGTAGTTTGGATTCACCTTCCAAAACGGCTCAAATGGGACGTAGTTGTTACAGGATGGTTTCTGCACTTTCATGCAACCTTATTCATCAAAATATTTTCACAAATATACTTCACGCATTCAATAAAACCATGTCTATTGTTCTTACACGTCTGTTTATCGTCATTGTAATGCTGTCACTTTTAGCACTGATACATGTATCTTATAACTTACCGTAAAAAATTGTTAAACTTTTTAACCTTAGCTCGAAGGAGTACATATCATTGTCTGATAATCATGACGAGCCTGTTGGTTACCTGTAATAATCGAAAAGTGCTGACAAAATTAATTTCGAAGTATTGGGTCACATGATCAGATTACGACTTGACGATTAGTCCAAGCCGAAACAAAACTGTGAAGTAGCGAGCATCTATATTTGATACGGGGTCTTCGGTAAAACCCGAAGTGTTTGTCATAAACTAGTGCTACCATAAGTTTTATATTGAGCTTTTTATTGGCCTTTCAATTCACGTGAGAACATCACGTGACAAGACGATAACCAAACTGTAATGAATACGTCAGATAAATAAAGAGATTCCAATCTACGGCGGCTTTTCGTTTTTGACCTTTTAGGAGCTTTTAATCACATTTCCACGTATTTGGCACCTACAACACAACAGAGTAAGACGTGGTCATACATGTACAGTGGAACCAGTGATAAATATATATATATATATATATATATATATTGTATATGTATGTATTGTATATATGTATAATATTGTATATATGTATATATATTACGGTAAGTTATATACTGCTAAAAGTGACAGCATTTACAATGACAATAAACAGACGAAAGCGAATCCAAACTACGGCGGTCTCGCGTGGCTGCGAATAACTGTTCGTTTTTTAGCTTTTAAGAGCCCGTAGTCACATTCCCACATATTTGGCACCTACAACACAACAGAGTAAGAATGGTGAATATGAACATGGTGAATATTTTGATATCAAATAACTGTAATGTGAATTTTTGCAAGTGAAATTTTAATTAATTGATGCGCTTTAAATAAGTTTAGCTTACTAAACACAGACTTGAAGCTAAATTTTAGTATGTATTTTTAATTATTTTACTGAATTTCAAAATTTGATCACTACAATTTTAACACCTATCAGATTTCGGTTTCGTTTTCATTATAATTTTAGGGGATCTCATTAAAGCCTGTTTTAACCTCATTTGGCAAAAAATCCAAATGATTCTATTTTGGTAATCAAGTAGATTTTTGTTAGCAGGTTAAGGAAAGTTGTCTGACCACTGAATTTCTCATCCAGATACTGTTGCTACATCTGTCTATTATCTCTCATATTTTTGTTTTTTACTATCTAGGCACTGCTACTACAGCTGTCTGTTATCACTCATATTCTTGTACCTTATTATCCAAGCACTGTTGCTACATCTGTCTGTTATCTCTCATATTGTTGTACCTTATTATCCAGGCACTGTTACTACAGCTGTCTGATATCTCTCATATTATTATTCCTTATCATCCAGGTACTGTTACTACAGCTGTCTGTTATCTCTCATATTCTTGTGCATTATTATTCAGGCACTGTTACTACAGCTGTCTATTATCTCTCATATGCTTGTATCTTATAATCCAGGTACTGTTACTACAGCTGTCTATTATCTCTCATATGCTTGTATCTTATTATCCAGGTACTGTTACTACAACTCTCTGTTATCTCTCATATTCTTGTACCTTATTATCCAGGCACAGTTACTACAACTGTCTGTTATCTCTCCTATTCTTGTACCTTATTATCTAGGCACTTACTGCAGCTGTCTGTTATCTCTCATATTCTTGAAACTTATTATCCAGGCACTGTTACTACAGCTGTCTGTTACCTCTCATATTCTTTTACCTTAATATCCAGGCACTGTTACTGTTATGATAAATATATAGACATATATATTTATATATATAATGTATATATACAGTAGAACTAGTGATAGATATACAGTAGAACTAGTAATATATATATATATATATATATATATATATGTATATATATATATATTGTAAAGGTCTGGCCCCGGTAGCTGAGCCAGCTTTACTTTCTTAGCAAAGCGGTGCAGTCTGAACACTGGGCCTTCCTCTCGTCGGCCTGCCTGACACACCTGGTGGTCTGATCAGGCCGCGGCTGGTTGCCTCGGTTCAGGCTCACTTGGAACGCTAGCACGGCCTGCTCTTTGAGACCCTATCTTGGCTAATCTAGGTCCAGGCTAGCTTACTGGAGGGCCTGATCTCCAATGCTATTGCATTTCTGGTCCGGTCGTAATGCAGCCAACCCCTAGCCTTCCTTAGGTGTCTCCCAAAGCAGTTCGTACTTGAAGCCAGATCAGTTCTGGCAGAAGGATCCTTATTAAGCCAACCAGGCAGGCATCAAACGTAGGCAGTTTGTAAGAATAAATATAGTCTATTTAATGTATATAAGCACATATGCAACTTCGTGTTAACAGCATCGAATCCGTAAGAATAATCGCTACTACTGTCTCCCTACCATTCTGGTTCTGAGACAACACCGCCCCCACTCCCACATTGCTAGCGTCGGTATGCAAGATATACTGGTTCTTGGAATTGGGATAGCCCAAGACTGGTGCCGTGATCAACCCACGTCGGAGTGTCTCGAATGCCGCTTGCTCCTCGTTACTTCACTGCCAGGCTTTCCCTTTTCCTGTCAGAACAGTGAGTGGCTTGGCGGTAGTGGCGTAGTCCTTCAGATACTGCCGATAATACCCAGTTGTTCCCAAAAATTCTTGTAATTGTTTCACATTTCGTGGGACTCGCCATTCCGCCACTGCCTTTATCTTCTCTGGATCCGTGGATACTCCTTGTGGGCTCACCACATGTCCGAGATATCTCACCTTCTCCTGGAGGAGCTCACACTTTGAGGGTTTTAGCTTCAGCCTGGCCGTTGCCAGCCTCTGGAAGACTTCCTCCAAGCGAGCCAGGTGCGTTTCGAAGTCGGGGGCGATGACGATAATGTCATCCAGGTAGAGCAAGAGAGTTTTTCAGTGGAGTCCTTGCAACACCGACTCCATCAATCTCTGAAAGGTGGCAGGAGCCGACGTTAGTTCGAACGGCAGTACTTTCCACTTCCATAGTCCACTCCGGGTGGTGAAAGCAGATCTTTCCTGGGCTTCCTGGTCAATTGGCACTTGCCAGTATCCGCTGGTCAGGTCTAGGGTGCTAAAAATCGACTTCGAGAATCCAAGAATCCAAGCTCTCGTCGATTTTCGGGATTGGATAAGCGTCCTGTTGTGTGATGGCATTCAGTTGCCGGTAGTCTACGCAGAACCGCCACCCACCATCCTTTTTTCGAACCATCACCACTGGTGAGCTCTAAGCCCCATTTGCAGGTTCGATCAGACCCTTTTCCAACAGGTCGGTCACCTGTCTGTCCGCCTCCGCCTCCTTGAGGGGTCCCAACCTATGGGGAGGTTGTCTAATGGGCCTGGCTCCTTCTATCAGCGGTATGCTATGCTTTACCAGATCCGTTCGTTCTACATCGCCCTCGTATTTACTAAATACATTCTGGAATTTAGCCAACAGGGCGGCTAACTTCCGCCTTTCCTGGTCGTGAGAGCAACCTCGGACTGCCTGATTGTAGAGCTCGACTAGATGCTCGGGCACTGCTTTCCCGGTGTATACAGCTGTACACCCTACTCTGGTCACCTTGGTGTCGAAGTCTTCTTGTTCCGCCCAGAGCTCGGCCTGCACATCCTCTGCTCTGATGGCGGTGTACAAGCCTATCACTTGTCCAGCTGCCAGTTCAATGGGGTGGTTACCCGGGTTTAGGCATTGTACGGCCACATTGCCCTGGTCTCCGGGCTGATTCAGGCTATGTGCCACAGGAAGGTGCGGGTCAGATCCCTCTATTATGCCTATAGGTACATAATTTCGGGCTGATATTTTTCCCGCCACTGTTATTTCAGACAATGGTGGAATGGTGACCTTCTTCCAGGTGTGTTCTTTCGACACCATCAGCCTGCCGTATTTATCGGTGCAGGAGAGTTTTCTATCCCCGATGGAGATGACTGGTTTGTCGAATTCCATGTGGCATCGGTGCGAGATCAGGAAGGGCATCCCCAGAATGGCGTCCTCACTGATTTGACTCACAATGAAGTTCTCCTCGATCGGCACATCGCGGACTCTCCTGGTTAATCGGATTAGTCCGTAGAATTGGAGCTTACTCCCGTCCGCCATCAGTCCGTATCGATCGTTTTCTTCCAGTTGGGTTTTGATCCTTTCTGGCATCCGGTCAAACACCTTCTTAGACAACAGGTTTGTGTTGCAGCCGGTATCTATGAGAAAGAGCAGGTCCTGTCTCTCCATTTTCCCGGGCAGGAAGTAGCTAGATTTGTGGGGCTTTTCCAAGGCTCTGATTCTTGGTAACTCCCTCCTTTCGCAGGCGTCGTTATGCGCCTCTTCAGAATATCTTTTTCGTGGCAGACGCTGAGGCCTGTCCGGTGGTGGACTCTCATTGAGCTGGTCTGCCAGGCTTTCCTCGGGAGTAGCTGGCCTTGTGCTCTCCCCGTACCGGCCTGTCGGACCAGACACCGGACTCAGGCGTTGGCCTGGGTCTCTACTCCGGAACGGGTCGACTTGGTTCGACTCCCGTCCTTCTTTCACTCCTGGTCCTGGGGGGTAGTAGGCTCGATCCTAGTCTCACCCATTCCTAGATCTGCGACCCTCTGGTCTCTGGAATTGCTCCACCATAACTGGTTTCTCTTCCACTCCCGATCTGGAGGGTATAGATCTCTGGAGAAGCTCAGCTCCGGATGAACTGGCTCTCGCTCCCAATCTACCCTGTCCAAATCTCTGGGAAAGATCAGCGCTGGCTGGGCCTTTTTCCCCTGACCTAGGTCGTCCTGGTTCCTGGAAGCGTTCGCTCGAGATTAACTTCCCCCTTTTTCCCGATCTGCGCTTGGGTCTCTCGAGAGCTCCAGCTGGTGCTGGATCGGCTCTCTGTTCCGACCTTTGCGGTCCAGATCTCTTGGAGTAGCTTCTCCCGATTGTACCTTCCACTAGACTGCCGACATTACCCGATGTCGCTTTTGGTCTAGCCTGCCTTTGGATTTGGTGGACATAATGCCTCTGGGCCTGTCGGGCCGCCTGTGGCGACTCTCGAGGATCTACCTCCATGTCCCCTTCATCTCCGTCTAGGCCTTCTAGGCTCTGATATGAGTTGTAGGTGTGAACCTTCTCCACCGGAGACCTCTGCGTGAGAGTTACCAAATTCGCGGGATGTAACCAGCCTTCCGGGTCCACCTCCGCCTTCCTTCGGCGTGCCCCTCTCACCTTTTTGTGATTATTAGTTCTTGGCGCCCTATTGCAGCCAGCAGGTTGCCCTACTGCTGCGGGCAGTAACCTTTTCCCTGGTTCTGTCCTTGGGTGGCGCGGCTACTGGGTTGGTTATGGGGGCAGTTCCTCCTCCAGTGACCTGCCTGATCACACCCCCAGCATCTCCTTACTCCCTTCTCTCGAGTCACTTGCTGTGGAAGACTCTGTGGTTGGCCGATTTGTCTCTTCAGATCTGCCATCTCCTTTTTTAGACCTTCCATCGTGGTCAGGAATAAACCCAGTGAGTCAGGGGCAGTACGGAACACTACGGCCTGCTCTACTTTTGCCGGCTCCTCCATGGTCTGCTCGAGCCCTTCTGGCTGAACTGCCCTCACCCCGGATCTAGTTGGGTGGTTCTGTCGGATGGTCATCTCGGGCCGTATCTTCAGGTACTCATTCCCTGCTTGCACGGCGGTCTCCAGGGTGGGGTGGGTTCTGCCAAAAGGTGTCTTTGCAGGTATACGTTATCCAACGACCCGCAGAATGTGTCAACCGCCATCTCCTCCCTCATTCGATCGGACGACTCTCCGAATGCAATGCTCGTAAGCCTTTCTATGCGAGTAGCATGCTCAAACAACGTAGTGTGGGTTTCCTTCCTCAGGCCTTGCAGCTCCGACCTTGCCTCCTTGGAGGTCATGCCGAACCTTGCCCGGAGAGTGTTGAACACCGCTTGCAGTGTGTGCCCATGCCCACATTCCTTGGCCTGCTCTTTCAGCCTTCCTCAAATGTGTAATAGGGCGGATCTGGCTCCTCAGTCATTGGCGACAGCCACATCATCGAACTGCCTTATGAAGGCCTCCACATCACCGTTCCCATCGTACTCAGGAGCCTTGAATGTCTCTCTGGGTACCAGTGGCCCCTGATTCCTTTGCGCCTCTTGGTTAACAATCATCCTCTCTAACGCATTCGTTAATCGCTCTAGACTCTCTAGTCCTTCACTTTGGGGGACTCCCGGTCGTTCCGCGCTATGAGTGCGTCTTGCCATGATTGTGCCTTGCTAGTTATCTTTGTGGATTGATTAGATCCCACTGCTGCAACCAGTGTAAAGGTCTGGCCCCGGTAGCTGAGCCAGCTTTACTTTCTTAGCAAGGCGGTGCAGTCTGAACACTGGGCCTTCCTCTCGTCGGCCTGCCTGACACACCTGGTGGTCTGATCAGGCATCGGCTGGTTGCCCTCGGTTCAGGCTCATTTGGAACGCTAGCACGGCCTGCTCTCTGAGACCCTATCTTGGCTAATCTAGGTCCCGGCTAGCTTACTGGAGGGCCTGATCTCCAATGCTATCACATTTCTGGTCAGGTCCGGTCGTAACGCAGCCAACCCCTAGCCTTCCTTAGGTGTCTCCCAAAGCAGTTCGTACTTGAAGCCAGATCAGTTCTGGCAGAAGGATCCTTATTAAGCCAGCCAGGCAGGCATCAAACGTAGGCAGTTTGTAAGAATAAATATAGTCTATTTAATGTATATAAGCACATATGCAACTTCGTGTTAACAGCATCGAATCCGTAAGAATAATCCCAAAGAGTTGGCCTATGCCTTCTCCTTATATACCATTTACCCCGCCCACAATTATGTAACCTCCATTGTATCGTGTCAGGCCTGTGAGGCAGGCCTAGATAATAGATATAAGAGTGTGCCTGCAGGCCTGCGAAGCAGGCCCAAAAATACAGTATTACGTAACAGGGTCTGAAAGGGTGCACACAAGAGTATTATATAACTAGGTAAAGAAAATAAACATAAAGCTATCTAGGAATAACGTTGTCACAAGCACAAGCACAAAGAATAGTGTTGTTTAAAAATATGGCTAGTATTTGTCCCGTCCTCCACAATATATATATTCATTAGAACCATTAGGAACATTCAATAGAACCAAAATTTTCATAATTTCATATGAGACTGAAGATTGCCCTGCGGTTAATTAAAATGAGCAAAACATTTAACCAACAATAGATATAAACCAATTAAACAATGAAATGAAAAAAAATGTTAAAATCAACCTAAAAACATAAAATATTTTTACATAATCACAGCGCTAAAGTAAGCATCCGCGCTGCGTTTTATTATAAAAATCAGATCAATATTGTGGCGAATCAAATAATAAAATAATTAGAACACATACTTCTGTTTCATGACATGGAGTGGGTTCAGCCTTGAATAGTATTTGCTTTTCAACAAAGTCGAACCTAAATAACTTTGTTCTTTTTGGAAGATTTCGTAAATTGCTTGAAAGTACTTAAAGCACATAAATTATATAATTTTATTTGATATAGTTCAATACATCAGAGTCTTGGCTTTCAAATGAGCATATATTCAATGCACAAAAAATAATAGAAGTGTAAAAAACATGGTGTCAAAAGTATGTCCTGCAATAAAAAACACTTGGTTGCGGTTCCCACAATGTGATGTCATAATTATTATTTATCATTAGGTAGTCGCTCCCTTACGCTGCTATTGAAGCTGCGTTTTTTTGTGACAGTCAGTGCTGTTAAGCCCAGAGAGTGCGAATAATAAACCAAAATTTTAGATAATAAACCATTCCCAGGGATCGTGCTAATACAATACAAACACATGTTCTGGGTAAGTTAATTATGCTTCAACACATATACTGTCGCTGATACAATGTAATGAAATCACATCGATTAAATTGTGACCTGCAGTTGAATGGCCCTAGGACAATATGTCAATCACACTTTCGCGAGATCACAAAATGCTTGAAATTAATTAGTTAGCCTCAGTCATGCCCCTCAAACTCACAATAAAAAGAGAGGGCTAATGCATAATATCATCGGAAAACATTGTTCGGTGCTTGGAATCTGAGTTATTTATCATAGAAATAATCTGTACATAGAGAGCTAATGACACTGATTCCTTTGTTGTCTTCATTGGTTCTCTGGAGTGGTCCTACTTTCGCCTGCCACTAGCCTCATTATCGCAGTTGATAAATATAAGCGGTAAGCAGTAAAATAAGTGGTAACTGCACAAAACACCGAATATGAAAATTGTGACATCACAATTTTTGAGCCTAAATCATTGAACATTTCTGCGGTAGAGCCTTGAGGAAATCCTATAAACACCAACCAATGTCTGTCTCACCATATCAAACAATGGCTCATTTAAAAGCCAAGTCTCTGATGTATTGAAATATAGAATAAAAAATTATGTAATTTATGTGCTTTAAACTTTCAGATGGTATTCATAGATTACAGGGTGCTGTTGTTCTTAAAACTTTATTGATCAAAAACGCAAGAAAAACTTATGCTTTTTTTTCAAAATATTTCTTTTGAATGGTTCAACAAATTTATTTGAGCTTTAAAATTGCATTCAGGTGCAATTTTTGTGATTTATTTGTCATTAAATTATTAACGATATGCAAATGTTGGAAAATTTATAACAAAAACAAACATAATCCCAATTAATTTTAACAACTTGTATTATTTATTTACATTTGCAAATTTTTGTCATTCCATTTGGCCACATGAAATGCTATATAAAATAAACATTGCACCAAAACATATTAACATAAATAAAATTCTTTGATGACCTAACAACTCCAGTATTTTATTAGTATTTACTATAATACTATTATTAGTAACACAGGGCTGATGATTTGTGTCACTGCGTTACTCACTACAAGTGCTTTAGATTTTGATAGACTATGTTCCTTTATATTGCCCACAAATATTTTAGAGGTGGACCAGGTTTAATATCCCACATAATTATTGTTGGTTACACAATTGCTTGACTTTACTTGCAGGGCTCAATGAGCAGACAACTCTTGGAAAGTGTGATACCGTCATTGCTCGTACTTGCTACTCTGTAGATATGACACCTAATGGGGATATCTTAGCAGGAGGAAATAAGAAGTTTACTGTGTGCAACAGCAAGGGAAGTGTGGTAAAGACTGTATCTCTATATGATGGTAGTATCATATCTATCCAGTGGTACAAAGGTTGCATATACACATTGTGCTTAGAGCCTCCTCCAACAGGTAGTAAAAGAGTAGTGGTTGTATATGATGAGAGCAGCTATACTGAGTTGAGGAGATGGTTTGTACCCAACTATGAGTTTATTAGCCACTTTGCTGTTACCAATGATAAGGTTTATGTGGCTGACCCAGACCATCATCAGCTATGTGTCTATTCTTTAATTGGTGAAACTGCTGATCATATTGCTCATGCTGTATTCAGTAGCCCTAATCACTTAACTATCAGCCACCCAGAGGGTATCATAGTCACTTACTACCGTGTAAACAATGTTCACTCATTGAGAAATGATGGCACAATAAGATGGACCAGCAGTGAAGTTGCTAATGCCAGAGGTGTTTGCTGTGATGCCAGTAAAGATGTATGGATTTGGTCCAAGAGTAGTGGATTTCTGTTCCTGCTCTCCCATATGTCAGGTGGGTCTGCTGCTGACTCAACAGTATTACTAGTTAGCAGTCTATTTTTTCCAGACAATATAGTTTGGTTGAGGAAGCATGGAAACATAAATAAATTTTGTAGCAGAAAATAATATTTCAGTATATAGGTACTTAGTACATGTACATCGAGAATATGTATGTAGCACTGTTACTGAGAAAGGTAAAATTAATGTGTGGTCTGTGTAGCAGCCAATATTTTATATTTTAATTATCTAATGACTATCATAATATTATGAACAAAAGCTAATGCATTATTTTTCATTAATGCTCATTTTGTCAGCATACTACATGGCTGAGCTGTGCCATGATTAAGCAATGCTCAACTTATTTCTTCGCTTTAATATTAATTATGATTTTTGTAAATATTTTGTTAAAATCTAAAGTTGTTTAGCTAGAAATAATGACTTTCCAACACGATCATAACTTAATGGCTACAGTGGTGGTCTTTGTGGAATTTACCATAAACTTATGATACCATAAACTTATGATTTATTTTATGGTATCGTGTTTATTATTGATATACATACTATTATTTTACTATGTAGTATGTATACTATATTACCTCTCATCCTCGTTTGATATTCAAGCAATTGAGTTAGCTGGTAGAAGACTTCTTCAATTAGGGCTGGCCAATGATGAAGTAATCATTCATAAAGTTAAGGTATAAATGTTGAGCATTTGGTAAAGAAAGAGATCAACAGAATGAAGGACCATGTAAACCATTATAAAACCTATTACATTGCTTAAACCACTCGCAATTTTAGTAATAAATTCTATCAGTTTTGTTTGAATTTTTATTAAAAGGTAAAATGCAGTTAATTTTAGTTAATGACTTCCAGCCATGATCATATCACTAGCTTGCTAGGTGGGTGGTCTTTTTGGCAACTAGTACTCTGGCAGTCTGGTGCACAATAACAGATCGTCATTTTTAATCATCATGTGTTGTTGGCACAATTTTATTCATAATGCTGGATGATGGTAGAGTGGTTCATTTAGTAATTTGCCTTGCTACAACGTTAAATCTGTGAGTTCAAAACCGGTACAACGCAAGTTTACCTTAACTTTTAGGAATGGTTTTGGACAGACACAGCTCTTAAAATAATAAAGTTTATCAACTAAAATCATAACGGCATACTGACTATCATTATACTAAGTACTATGTATACTACTGTATCTCCGCTTTAATATTCATAAAATTAGTGTAGCTGGGAGAAGACAACTTCAATTATTGATTTCCTGTGATGAAATAATCAGGCCTATAATTAGGATACCACAAATTTAACATGTGATTTGACAAGAAGACAGCATGATGAGGTAGCATATAAACTAGCCCTTTCACTGCCAACCATGTACAAAATCGGGTACCTGCCCAGTACTAGCCATTTTACCGTAAATTGCAGATATTGCTTCAGGATATGTAAACAATGTTTTTTCAATTTCAATCTATATCTAGAACATTTTTGTTACATATTTTATTTTTTCAACATTTTAACCAACATTGCTATGCAAAGATTCAATGGATCTATCTATACATTGTGCGATGATAAAGCAATGTGAAGCTACGATCGATGCTAAGCTAAAATGATCCTCCACAATGTTCCTTACTCTTACAAAACTATTACTTTCACTACTATCAGAGACAGTGTTGCTGCTTTAAATTTTTGTATAATCACGAAAATCGGCACCTGAATTTGCTACAATGTCATCAACATAACTAATTATCTGGTTTCTGAGTTGTGCGCGTGGTAATTAATGAATTCACAGAAAAAATGATTGTTTTTAGATTAGAGTTTCTCAAACAAAAGTTTAAAATTGCTTTGCTATGTTAGGCTAATTTTATAGACAAATATTCAAACAACATTTTCAAATTTATAAAATTCTTAAAGACCGCAGGTTGTGTTGTCAACGAATAATAAAATTTGGTAACTCTGCAATTGCTAGAAAAGTCGCAATGATGCGTCTATGGCAGTGGTCCCACAAAAACGCATAAATTATTTTATGGCAACGAAAGGGCTAAATAGAACATTTAGTGATTGTTATTAGACTGCTCTATGTAATAGATGACAAATGTTTTTACATCATAGCAATAGGCGAATAAGTAATAGTAATATGTACCGTAAATCTTCACACATAAGCTGAGTTTAATGCTAAAAAGTTACTAAACAAAGGTCAGCATTTACAGTCATTATTCTGATTTCCCTAAAGCAAAATGACAATACGTTCTTTTTATTTTAGTAACTACACATAAAACCATGCTAAACATTTGGCTGGTAGCCTTTTACTTATAGTTTAATTTATACCAGATGAGGTCTTCAGTAGGAAAAGCTACGGGGGAAGCCTGTTGAAGAAAAATCAACAAACTGGTTCATTTCCCCTTTGCCTTGTCTAGCTTTTGTTCTCACAATAGGAGCATGCACTCAAATACATAAGGCAGCACTTAGTTGGTAATAGTACGCTATGGCAGCAATATCAGTTGATGATTGATTTTTGTAACGCCTACATAGTTAGCTGTCGTTAACATTGCATGTCGTGAAAGCTTGGATAGTTATGCTCATCACATGAAATGAAACTTAGCACACGGCTTGTTTTTATTGATACTTCCATTGATGTTGTTAAAAAATTAAACCACTACAAACAAATTAAATCATTACAATAAAGATAACCGATTTCATTAATTGTTTTTGCAATTTTTACCATAACAGCTTCAGGCAGCTATGTTACAATTTTCATGATCAGCTTTCATAAATTCATTAAGTTAAAGCCATTTGTAAGTTGGCTCATAAGTGAGAGTTTTTTATATAAGAGGATATCTGAGATAAGTTGCAACGATTGCTAAAAAATCTCAGGCTACACAATGAGAGCAGATGTCTGTGGGTACATTGAAACTAGATGACATTGTTAGAGCTTTTAGTAACAGTGATGTGGTTAGTAATTATAGTCTCAGATCTGTGAGAAAGTTTACAAAAATGTATAAAATTATATTAATGGTGAAATATGATTTGGTTGTTTATATTTAAATATTTATCATGTATAATTTGGTTGTTCTTTGATTGGACTAACCTGAAACAAAGATAATACTCTATTGATGCAGATACAGTACATATGGCCTAAAATAACTACGTGTAGTATGTACTAATACATGTCATGGTCATGGATCAGTCTACATTGTTTGCCTAGAAATACAATTCATGAATGTAGTGACTTGCAGCTTAAGCTCTTTTGCTGCCAATAACTTTATCATAACTTCTGTACACTGCTACAGAAAAAGTATTGGTAACTTTTGGGAGCATCCCTGTACATTCCTACACATTGAACAAATTACTAGTTTTAATATACGTACATGTCTAAGTCCTTTGAGATTATACCTATTTACCAGAAAGTTAAAAGGCCTTTAGGCAATATTTTTGAAAAAGATGGTTCACCTTTATTAAAAAAAATTTGAAAAATGCTGCATTATAAATTCGCTCTTTAAATTTTATTATCACTTAAATCATTTCTAAAAGTTATTGTGAACATTTTATAATTAGTTTGAAGGTAACTCTGATAAGATTGCAATTGATATGACTCAGTTTGCTGTTAAGAAAAAATATGTACCATTATTTTAATGGTTTTTACTAAACATAAACTTGCATTGTAACTATATTAGTGGATACAGTTGCAACAAAATAAACTCTATTTTTTTAAACAAACATTCTTTGAAAAGTTTATAACAATCTAATTGCTCGCCAACTACATGATAATGTTTAGCTAAAACAGGGCTATTGACCAACATGCGAAATAGAATTTTAGTGTCATCTGTTACTACATCATTTGGTAATAGTTACTATATGGTTCATTTAAGATGATTTGAAAAGTTGTTATAACTACATGTATCTGCCATGACATACATATTGTTTGTACGTATGACTTACATTATACAGAAATAATATACACTAAATTTAAATGTAAGTAAGGGCATGCTTCGGTCAAGTGATGACAACGGTTGCTAGTGGGCTCATGTTCTCTAGTAGAAAACACACCACCAGAACAAGTTTTTTTATAAACTACCTTGGGGGGTTCTAACACTGATCAAGGGCTTTTTTCAGAACTGTCAGATTAACCCGAAGGAATGCATTTTGCAGCATGTCCAGTCTGAAAGAGCCAGGTAGCAATTTCACTTGCCCACTATAAAGTTACATGTACTTGTAATGCAATCTTTATCTAATGGAATTAGTATTTCAATATAATGTAACAGCTTCAACTGTTTATACTTGCATATTTATGTGTCTATAAAGTATACCATAGGCAAAGTGTTACTGATTGATGGTCTACTACATACAAGAAATGAAAAGTTTGTGTTACAATTTCGTTTACTTGACAGGGGATTTGAAAGAAGAAATAAATCACCCTAAATTCACTGAAATCAATGATAAGGATGATATAATCGATATGTGTATAAACGAGAACACTCTCCGGGTGGCTGCTAGGCATAAGGGATTACTTAGGTTTGATATTCAGGAAAACAGGACTAATTTGTGACCTGCTTCTTGTTTTTTTGATTATGTGTATTAGTTTTATAGAATCTATCTTCACCTTTGTTTTTTTCATTAACTCATGTTAACCTATTCAACCTACTACAATTAAAAATGAATTGTATTTGCCAATGTTATCTGTCTATTTTTATTGATCAAAGAATAAAATAATATACATTATTTACATTCAAATCATCTTTATTATTTACCTACACTTGACAATCTATAAGTACAAGTAACACTGTTGACTTGTTAGTATTACTCTAATAAGTGTCACTGTCTATTGATAATGTATTTACAGTTACCTCTATGATTTACCATGATTCTATTGTTAGTTTAACAGGTTTTATAACATAATGTTTAGAGACATCATTGACTTATTCAACTGGTGAAAAATTTCTGATATATTTCACTAAATATAAAACAACATCAGTTTTATCAAGTGATAACCAATAATTATCAAACCATTTCAAGTGTGTTATACATAACATATATAAGTCTGGTAATCTTAAGTAAAACTCAATTAGGTAGATTGTAAAAAAATTCAGCAATTACATAAACACGCTGGATTAATCAGCTTTAACCATTAGGATTTTGTTTAAATAACAAATAAAATTTCTTCAGTAATGAGTTTCAATGATTATTACATTAAATTATTTCATTAGATCAAAAGTCCATTACTCTCTTTTTTTTAAATTAGCGTGTATCTCGGTTTTTCATACCAACAAATTGTTTGTACAAGAACTAAAATGTAAGATTACAGATAACTTAGTAAATTTTCTACTTTTTTACTTTTAATTTTTTATCTTCTATATTTTATGTTTCAATATATACATGTATACCATAGTTGATCAATACACCTTCATTAAAATATTGCGATTTATAGACAAATTTTTTAGTAAAACCTGTAATGTTTTTTTGTGTAATTCCCAAATCACCTTTTACTTTGAGTTTTTTGTGACTTGTTCTCTCCTATTTGCATTTCTCATTCATGAGCTTTATTCTATTTTCTCATTGTTTACCATACAGCATACTTATCACATGCAAAATTTACAAGCAGCTTTCTTTTGAATGTCAAAAAGTGAAAAAAATAGGCAGTGATAGAGGAAAAAATAAAAAAGGAGATAGAGAATAATGGAATAATAAAGAAAAAGCTGAAAATTTGGAAAAAACAATAAAGATAAAGAATGACAGCCATAAAAATAGCTAAAACATCAACAAGAAAGAAAAGCAGAAATAAAAAGGTAAAAAGGGAAAGCAAAAAGGCAAGCAAAAGACAAAGGGAGAGAACAAAAACAAAATGCAGAGGGAGAAATGGAGACAGTTATTTTGGGATGAGTAGTGAAATAGAGGAAGGAGGATAAACCAAAGGGAGAAAAAAGAAGGAATGTAAATCGGAAGACAGAGTTAAAAAGATATAAGCCTAACTAACCAGCACTCTACCGTGATGCTCTGTAAGGTTACAAAAAAACGAACAATTTCAGGAATTTATTTTCATAATTTTTTGCAAGTTTTATCTAAAAGTCAATACTGTATTATGTTAAAACAATTTTGATAAAAATTGTAACAGAATGTTGTGCCAATCAATGCCTCAACATCTTTTAAAATATTATATCTACAAACTTGGATAAAGTTATCATAACATTGTAGAGGACTTTGTTATTGGATGTTATAGCAATGTCCTATGAAGATTACTTTGGTATGTTTGAGCATAAACTTTCATATAGCATTTACATGAAATGTAACTCAATTGTTCTAATAAAACATATTTTTATTTTCCAGTGAATGTTCAGGCAATGTTGATGGAAAGCTACTTTGAATGATAGTGTGAACTACTAAATAAAGTTGATTTACATTGTAAAGGTGGTATTAAGGTACTATATTATGAACACCTTTAGATTCATGTTCTAGTAATTTTACTGAAAAATTGTTTTTATTTTTTAAATATAGTGAATTTTACGCGGAGGTAAACATCCATGTAACACCGAATTGCAATGTAAAGGAAACCTTGAAGTACAACTTTGTTTCTACACTGTAATGAATATTAACACAATGTTCTTACAATGACTGTCTTATAATGCTTTTAATAACATTTTCATTGTAACATATTGCTCTTGCTACTTACGGGACTCTTTTAACACTTTTTTCAATTGCTAATGAATAAAGTAAAATTTATTTTTAAAATTTTTTGCTAAAAACATGATCTCTTTCTTTAGTTGTTGTTGAAATTTGATAATGAAAACATCTAATTAAAATTAGATGTAACTAGAAAATTTAAACGTTTTTGTTCTTCTATTGCAAATTTGGCAACAATGTAATGCAAAAAAACTTTATTAAACTTTAAAGAGTTATGCGAGAAACTAAAAATCATTACAACTTGGATTTTCACACTCACTGGCAAATATCGCAAAAATCATGCAATTCTTTTGAAGCGGATGCAACATAACATTGGATTTGTTATGGTGTAAAACTGTGATAAACACTTCACCAGCAATTTTCATGGCTGTATTTTGAATGTGCTTTCAGCAATTTGTATTGTTGTTATATTGTGCTACCATTTGTGCATTCACCAACAGTGTTGCATGAATAAAATATGCTCAGAAAAGTTATATTTGTTACGTTATAGTAACATTGTACACAATTAGTTAACAAAAATCTATGATACATCATCAAAATGTTTCAAAACTTTTAGACGGTTACAACCTACTAATATTCTGCACATAAAACATTTTCTGATATTTTAGCTAATACCCTTGTTTCAAGGAAGCAAAGAATGTTTGTACAATATTATGTAAAATTCTACCAATATAGTAAATATATTTTGTGAGGTAATGTTCTGAGAGTTCAAGCAAGGTTCCAGCAAATTCCAGGTATCTCCAAAAATCTTGCCAAGAAAGTTTGCAAAGTGCCTACACATTATTGTGCAACAATGTTGCAAAGAGACATGTCTGCGATTCTTTGAAACATCCCTGAAACATTTGAGAATATCAGATTTTCAATGAGAAGGGAGATCAAAAACAAAAGAAAAGGGGTATTACTGTAGTAGAGTTTATTATTCATCAAACTGTATATAAACTTACTATCAAAAGGAGTTGTCAGACATTTCAATAACAAAGTGTTCATTGGCAAAGCATGTTTCCAACAGTTAAATTAGGATATTTGAAATTTAAAATCTTGCAAGGTTTCCTTTTTAAAAACTTGCTAGTCAGACTATAGAATGATACAGTCATTTATACATAAGTTGAGCTTAATTTACAGATGATTGCACATAGATGTATTATGTCTTTCTTTTTCTCTAGCTGAAAATGCTTAGCAGTCACACAATTTAAGCTTGATCTACAGTATTTGTACTAGAAGAGATTTTCAGCCAATGTCAAGGTAACTAAGGTTCATTTTGATTCCATTTCGCTATACTAGACAATTCATTTTTTTTCCGATTTCATTTCGAGTTAAAAAGTGAGATATATATATTTATTTAAACTAACATGGAAGTTGCCTGCTTACGACATAAACACCTTGAATAAAACTAATAGTTAATTAGTGGTCCATGTGTATGCTAAAGCAACAATCACATTGTATCCACATCATAGGCATCAAAATGAGTTGAGCATTTTTGGTTCAAGTTGAGAAAGTTCATTAAGCTTGAAGTAACTAAGCATAGAAAATTTTTATAAGATACTGTTATCCACAGGTTGTAGCAATTAGCACGGCTACCAGATCTAGTTTACATTTTCTTCATTAAATTTGTTTTGATTAAATTATATATATTAAACTATTTCACTGTCTAGCGTGTTATTATTTATTATGGATAAAACTTGAAAATGGCTTCCTAAAGACCAGAACTACAGTACATGTACACGAAAGCCGCTAACTTCACTCTCTGGCTTAGTGACAGGTAATTAATATTTATTATACACTGAAATTTATCAGTCTAATTATTTATAACTATTCTTTTGTAAAGAGAGTTTCTGATTTCAATTTGATTAAGAAAAATCATATTCAGTTGATAATTTTGGTACCAAAAAACTAGCTTGTAATTTTTTACAAACTAACTAGATACTTTGTAAAAACAAAAATTCTGTTTATTTCACACATTTGGAGTTGAAAAATTTTAGCGGTACTCTACAAAGAATACATTTGATTTGTAGTATTGGCATTCTTCTGGCAAAACAATGCTTGGTAAAGTGGTAATGTTTTCTAGTAGAGAAACACCGCCATGAAATTTTTTTTTATAAGCCATCTTAGATGGTCCTAACACTTATCAACGTATCAGCATATCTATAATAGACTAAAGAGGTAGGCTTTTTCAATTTAAAAACTTTGTTCTATTTTGTTTGCTTTTCAAAAGCCATGTTTGTAGTTGAATTGCTGGTATGATTACAAATAACAGATTGCCTCTAAGAAATGCTTCAATCCATCCAAATACTCAAAATCATCATTATAATGCATGAGTACAATGTTAAACAGTTCATATGCTACATAATTTTGCTCAGCTTCTAAATGCTATGCCACATCTGATGAAAACAAATCAATGAAATATTTCTGTTTTTTATTTTGTAATTATTTCCTCTCCACGCCTGTACATACAAATCTATTCACCATTTCATATTCACACATTTTATATTAACACCAGCAGTCGGGCCCGTGTTGCCCAGAGATTAATCCATTTTCAATCACAAAGGGATCTTGTGTCAGCCATTAATATCACTTAAGAAGTTATTGACAGCCACCTTTCTTGTTAGTTGTGTTTACGAGTATAAATATATACAGATTGTTATATCATTTCCATTTTCATCATATACTGTTACCTGATCTTATCAGGATTTCCCTTTGGTGGTGCTTGTGTTGTATTGTGTTGACTAGTATTGTGTTGTGCCGTATTGAGCTGTATATTTTGTATTGCATTGTCTTGTCTTTATCTTGACCATGCTTCGCCAGAAACTTAAGTATTTTAGTGGGATCACTAGACACTGTCTCAGTTATAGGCAACTATAAGATTATTAGAAGAAGAGCAAAAGAGCACAGAAGAGCGTCACTAAACACTTTATTATTAGTTAGAACATTAAATGACTGTCAGAAAGTGAGCAAATTTTAGTTTCAAATTATCATTCTGTTTTAGTTAAATAAGCTGCTCTTGCTATTTCCGAATCATGTTTTAGCAACGAGTGCTAAGGTATACGGAGCCCTAACCCCTTCAGCATTTCTATTTTCACTCCGCTGAAATTCTCCAGTACCTTAAGCTTTGTTTAGCGTCTGAAAAAATAAAGATAGATGCACATTAAACTTCATATATCTAAAAATCTTAATGTTAACTATCATTATAATGACGCTTGTTTATCATTGAAGTTAAAGCACAATGGCCAGCAACAAGTATTTTTCTTTTTTCCAATTAGTCATTTTAAATTATAGCTAGTGCTACTTCTGGTCATAAGCCTTTGTAAATGTCACCTGAGAAATTATCTAAATATATTTGATCTTTGGAATTAGTGACTTCATTGGACAGAGTACCATTTTTATGCTCATTCATTCTATTTAAAATCTGCTTAATTTGAGATTGGTTTAAGAAAATTGAGAAATTGGTTGCTAATAAAACTCGACTCTGAGGTTGATGCTATTTTGATAAAACGGAAAAAGCGCAGTATGGATGTCTATGTTTTTTTTTCAAGTTACACTAGAAGTTATTTAAAATGTGGTAACTTTCATTTAATAACAAAATTCTTTGCATACACTTAGGGAGATCATCAAACTGCTTATCAATACGGTACTCAAACCCATGAAATTTACTGATAGTTTGTTAAAATAACACTTTAAGTATGTGAGTTACATGGTCACCATTTGGAGAAGGAGAGTAATTGTAGTTAAAGCACAATGGCCAGCAACAAGTATTTTTCTTTTTTCCAATTAGTCATTTTAAATTATAGCTAGTGCTACTTCTGGTCGTAAGCCTTTGTAAATGTCACCTGAGAAATTATCTAAATATATTTGATCTTTGGAATTAGTGACTTCATTGGACATAGTACTATTTTTATGCTCATTCATTTTATTTAAAATCTGCTTAATTTGAGATTGGTTTAAGAAAATTGAGAAATTGGTTGCTAATAAAACTCGACTCTGAGATTGATGCTATTTTGATAAAACGGAAAAAGTGCAGTATGGATGTCTATGTTTTTTTCAAGTTACACTAGAAGTTATTTTGAATGTGGTAACTTTCATGTAATCACAAGAAGATAATCAAACTGCTTGTCAATAAGGTACACAAACCCATGAAATTTACCGGTAGTTGGTTAAAATAACACTTCAAGTATGTGAGTTACATGGTCACCATTTGGAGAAGGAGAGTAATTGTACCAGTAGGAGGAACAAATATTGCTTTGTTGGAGGTTCAAAGTCATGATGTTAGATTTAATGGAGTGACATGCTACTCTAGCCAGTCAACTTCTAGAGCCACTAATTAATTGTGATGATACTTATTTACTGTCCTTCATGACATAAAATGTGAACCGAAGACAGACAAACAACGGTCAATTGATATAAAGATGAAGGTTGACAAAAGGGCATTTATTGATTATTTCTTACGACTCACGTGATGGTTAATCACGGCATAACCATTGGTACATGCAGAACACAAAATAATTCTTACCTACGTGAGCATGAAATCTTCAATCACAATGACAACTTAAAGAAAACTACTAAGCATGTTTGATGAAATCGTATTAGCAATTGTAAGGTTTATGCCATTGTTAATAAAGAAAGACTACATATTAGGTGTTCATGAAATATTGATTTTTTTGATGCTAGAGAGCGGCTATTCATTCTTCTGAATAGGGTTAGAATTCTGTTGATGATTAATTGATTATTTGTTTAAGAGGGATTAGTTTGTTAAGGACACAAAGGATTATTATGAACAGGTTTAACAAGGCATGCTCTCAATTGCACCAGCTAGCACCTCCTTGTCAGATGCTTACGCTATGTAAACCTGGCAGGGTGCTGGCGACTAATAAATTTTAGACAAGTCATTTGAATACTATAGATTCAGTGCACCAGGAAGTGTCTTCTACCGCAATTATATCATACTAAACAAATATGTCAAAAATCTCATGAGTTAGTATCAATTGTAGCCTGCAAGAGTTATTGCTCGTGTCACACTAGCTGCAATATTGCTTTCTCACAGTTAATGGTTTTATCGTGCTTCTCATAAAATAACAGAACTGGTGCAAATATCATGCACTGCTATTACTTTTATGTTTACTTTCTGGCATTGGTGTCAGTTACGGCCTTGATGGTAGAAAAATTCTGTGTAAAACCAATTTGGGAAATTTCTGTTCACAAGACAAACAATCCAGCATATTAAGCTATGCAAGATAAAATGGACTCATTGGGGTGATAGTAATGCTTATCTGCAATAACAACTGCACAGCGGCTGCGTTGTGCGCAGCGTCACTAAATTTTGCTCTTACGTCTCTCATTAATAAGTTTAGCAATACATATACTAGCTTACTCAACTTAGCCAATGACAACAACCTTACCTGCAATAGTTTATAAGCTGTTTTTAATACACATGCAACACCAGACATTTTGCTAATATAACATTGTAGTAAACATACTAATTATTTTCTAACCTTCTTGTTAGCAGAGGAAGTTGCCATCATGTTGTTAAATACACCTTTCTAAGTATGGGAATCTTGCTGTTTTATTGTCTTTGAATGAAACCTATTCTTTAAACCACCTTTAAGTAAAAAGTGACCTTAGATTCAGTTATGCATATTAATAGTTTGATTTGCTACTTTGCCTAGCCATCTCTTTCTTCACATTATATTTATTATAACTCTAGTTATAATAATATAAACTCTACTTATAAGCATAAAAAACCTTTGATACTAAGGTAATCTAAATAATGACACAGAATCAAATTGAAGCGATATTTTATTATGAGCTATAAAAATATATTTATATGACGTTTTATTTCATGTATATATGTAATGCATACATGTATATATGTGCTTATTATATATACAATGTATATATGCATGTATTTTTCCTTTATAAATACAGTGTAGATATGTATATTCATGATTTATTATATATATTATATATATGACATTTATCACAATTTAAAACTGTGGTACTACAAAAACACAGTAATTACCACATAGTGACATTAACTACATAGATGTATAACCACAGTTTCACTGTTGCATGCGCTGTAAATCTTGTTCTATTATAGTCCAAATGTTGACACATCAGAATTAGCACACACTATATTATCAGCGCTATCTAGCATGCTATTTAATATACAATCTAACATCTCTATAATTAAAATATGGATTGTTAGAGTGAGAATTGCTCGCTTGTTAAGCATGATTATAATATGTTTAACACATAACTTATTTGTTATTTAATATAAAATTATATGGAAAAGTTAAGCTAGAGGACATCAGTAAACCAAGTAATACAGTAATAAAGCATTGGTGTCAAAGAAATATGATTCTGAGCATGAGTCTAAAACATTTGTAGGGTAAAAAACTTTTTAGATTTTTTTATTGACTGCGAAAGACTAGCATAAAATTATTAAAAAGTTAATTGCCAGTTATCCTGAAATTGATATGAATACTTGAACACTAAAAATCATCTTTCTAAACCTGACTACTTCCACAGAAGCAATGCTAAGGTTCTGTGAGAAAGTTTAGGAATATGCACTCTGATCACACGCATTCACCAGAAATAGTAACTCAATAAAAACATGTTGATCTCTACCAAGGTAATAACTGAACCCGTTATGAGTGACTACAGACTTTCTCACCAGCTGAATGTTATTTTTTTATACTAATTCTTTGATTCAACCAATGAAATATTTGAACAAAGTATTTTGGGTGCAAAACAATTGAAGCGTAAAACACAAACAATTTTTGTGAGACCCTTTCAAACGCAATATTATTGTATAATGTTTCGACTTATTTAACACATCAAAGTTCTATAGAAATGCATTTACATCTGGATAAACATGGTGAATACAGATCAATAAGCCCAACTTGGTCACTGGAAAACTGCTAAGTCTCTACAAAAATAACATAAGCTTTTGAATTTCAGCCATATTGTATTACATAGCTGATGTGTAAAGATATTGGATCTTAATTTTAGGCCATGTTGGCTTTTGATCGATACAAAGGGTTTGTTTATGAAGTCATCAGCTGCTAAGTTACCAGTATTTACTCTTTAAACAAGAGGCACATGTGTGTGTCTAAGTAGTTCTATTACATGCTTTAGAACTGCAGTCACAGCTATCCATTACAACACCATGCTTTAAGTTCTTAGTAATTCCTATACAGAGTTAATCATTCAACTTCTATCAAGATCACTCGCCACTGGGTAAGTTTTATTATCATGTTTTATATATTAAAGCTTGTTGATATATTCATAGTGATATCACTATGATGCATTTACTCATATTTTTCATAAAATACATAGTACATGGAAGCTGAATAAGTCTCAATTGTTGTGTTTTGGATACATAATATGCATCAAAGCCGCAATTGTGCTCATAGTTACAAGTCTGAGCAATGGCAGCGGGAGGAGACACAATCATCAAAGAGCTGAGAGAGTATGTAGACTGCCCTATATGCCGTGAAAAAGCTGAGCTGAGAATGCTACCATGTCAGCATAGCTTGTGTCTCTCTTGTATTGGTGAGTCTCTAAAAGGAGATAGACTATTTCTGGTCAATATTAAGATTTCTTCATTCGCTATTGAACATTTTATCCGCATTATTATATCTTGATGATACTACAAGCCTTGCTGCTGACTTTCTTGGCCTGGTAATATTTACCATAGCTACATGGTCACACAGAAGTGAGGGATATTGGTGTGAGCCACTGACTATGTTATAAGATGAATACAATAAGACTGCCTTTGTTGTTAGCTGTTAATAGCCATTACCAGCCATTGAACTAGCAATGACTAGCCATAGCTAGTCCCATGGATAACCATTGATAAACATGGTTTGCCTCAGGAGTAGTTATGGCTAGTTCCATCAATAACCATAGATAGCCCCATTTAAGTGCACTACTAATAAACGCTGTGATGCCATTAAAGTGCTGCTATCTTAACTTGTATTTAGCAATTTTGTACCATATCAGGTTAAAGTTATGGTAAGCTGAACACATTTTTATGGTTGAAAAACAGCAATATAGACTATTAACTCCAATATCACAAGATTTGAGCCATACACAATGAGCATCTTTTGGTTCTTTTCACACCTACCTTTAAATTTAATTATTAACTCATACAATGTAGAATAGTTTTGTAAGCTAACTAATTATCCACATCTCATAGATAACTTGTATAAAATATGATCAAGTATACAACCATTAATAAAATCCACTCCGAAAGTACATGCTGCGTTGTCTTTATATTAACAGGTTTTATTATCATCACATTTTAGGCAGTACTTACTTCAATGAGGTATCAGATGTGAATCAAAATTGAGAGAAATATTACCAGACCATAATAAAAAACAATTAATCACTCACTAAACTTAGCAGCACTATATGTTTACTCATACAGTAGCATTTGCTCGGCGCTATTTTTTTTTAAAGTCTTGACAAAGGGAAGGATGCTAGCTACGTACTACTGAGTGCCTTTGCTGCGTGATCATCAATATTAGAAGAATTGGTACTCTGACTAATTTGTGGTCTCCTAGTTATGATAGCTATGATAAAAAATAACTTTTTTGGTGTTATATAAACATGTCGGTGTTTATATAATAGCTGTAAACACAGCTATTTACAGTGGTAACCAATTGGTGAAACAGTAAGACATGGCTGCTGGTGTTCACTCAACAAATATGTGTAAACTTGCTGTCATTGTTTATGTGTGCTCTTTGATCTTCCTCATGTTTAGTGACAACTATACCATAATTTCTACTCTGCCAATGGTTTAAGTACCTTTATACGCAGCATGTTGACTATTGATAATCTGCTTTCCATTCAAGTCAAAAATCTGTTCAACTAGTAAATTCATACTAGTAGCTCTAGATCAATTTATTACAATAAACTTCATTATTATTGCTTTGGCTACTAGGTTACTAAGTTAGTAAATAGGAACGCTTTAAAAAAGCTCATAGTCAATAATGAGCTAATGTGTAACATGTCTACTTTCAATGCTAATTAATATTATTACTGTTATATTGCAATCAAAAGTTATCTTGCTTTATTGTACAAGCTTTCAATCTCTATTTGATTTTGACTATTTTGTATTATTATGCAAACCTTGCAAAAGGAACACCATGAAAGAATAAAAACTTAGCTATTTGTGAGTATCGATTTTAATTGTGTAATAATAATTGAAGTTTTAACATAGTTTTTATTGTAATTATTTCACCTAATACATCGTATTGTATTAATTAATCAGATAATCATATTCTTATACGTTAGCCCGCTTTAAAATTAGTTTATGAATTTTTATTAATGACCTATCTTAACTTTCAGAGAGGATAGTGTCAGCAGCATCTCAAGATGGAAGAGATCCATGCTGCCCATACTGTAATTTAGTGATTTCAAAGCCTCCATCAGACTACCCCAAAGCATTACTGGCCAATTCTCTTCAAGAGCAACTTGACAAGCTCCACGTAGCAATCAAAGAGAACAAGCTAAAAGAAGGTAAAGTTATTCAAAGGTGGTAGAGGTCAACAAACCTTTTAATCTGAGTAACTTTGATACTGTTCAAATAACGCATATACATCAACTTCGCTACACTTGTGTGGCTTGTAATTTCTAATAGTTTCTTATTGAGTTGCACATGAAGCAAAATATTTAACTAACTTGGCTAAATTGACCTCTCTTAAAAAGAATAGAGAAAGTACGATATTATGATGTTTTATTATTTATCTTGAGGTATTGACTGATGTTCTAAAAAAAGAATCAAGGCGATTGACCAACCAAAAGCTGAGATATAGCTAGCCAAACACATGTCTACCAAAAGACATAAGTGTTTTGGTAATCATCATATTAGCATCAATATATGACATATGAAATCGACTTGTGTGCCATTGGTCAATTAAGCCGACTAATGTGCTCTCCTATAACAATCACCGTTTTTTAATTGGTTTAATTCCTGGAAGTATAGAACAATCAAAATGGGCCTAACAATCATTGCTCTGAGAAATTCGAACCAGTCCCTCTGACATGTAGATTAGTTTTATCATGAAATAATTACACGCACCTATTATTTCGCAACATTTCGCTATCTTGCTAGTTCAACTCAGATTTGTTGTTCTCCCACTTAGCTTCCCTATTCACACTCATATTTAGCGTTGTTTAGATTTTATTTATCTATAGCTAATAAATGGAATCAATTAAATCAATCATCAATCTCGGTTATCATTTGGAATTTCCTACAAATTATATTAATTACATCATTTATTCTATACACAGTTTTATTATTATGTTGTATAATATGCATTATAAACATTATATTAACCATAAAAAATTTTTTTAACATAATCATTCAAAATAATCCTAAATAGCATAATAGATAAATAGAAAAATCAAATCAAAGGCTTTCATTTTTTTTCTCGTTGTTGATTATTTTGAAAAATGTGATCTAAAATATGTGCATACCGTGTTATAATATCATAAATGTTGCATAAAATACTTAGGGGTACATATATATATATATATACTCATATATATATAAATTTATATATATATATTTATATATATATATATATTTATATATATATATATATACATATATATATATATATATATATATATATATATATATATATATATATATATATATATAGTTAGCATGGAACATTCAACAAAACCATGATATTCTTAATTTCAAATGCGATCGAAGGTTGCCCTGCGGTAGATTAAAATGAACAACACATTTAACCAAAAATAGATATTGACTAATTTAAAATATGAAATGAAAGCAGTGATCAGAAAATTAAAGATTTCTATATAATCACAGAGCTAAAGCAAGCTTTTGCGCTCCATTTCATTCTAAAAATCAGATCAATATTGTGGCGAATCAGATAATAAACTAATTGGAATATTTACTCTTGTTCTATGACATGGATTGGGTTCAGTCTTGAAGAACATTGGCTTTTCAACAAAGTCGAATTTAAATAACTTTGTGTTTTTTGGAAGGTTTTGTAGATTGCTTGAAAGTACTTAAGCGTTCAGATGACATTCATAAAGTACACGAAGCTGTCGTTCTTAAAACTTTCTTGATGAAAAAAAGAGAAAAACCTATGCGTCTTTCAAAAACTTTTTTTTGGATGGTTCAACAAACTTAATTGAGCTTTAAGATTGCATTCAGGTACGATATTTGTAATTTATGTGTAATTAAAAGAATAATGATATGCAAAAGTTTCAAAATTTATAACTAAACCAAGCATAACCTCAACTAATTTAAAAAAATTGTATACTTCATTTGCATTTGCAAATTTTTGTCATTCCATTTGGCCACATGAAATGCACTATGAAATAAGCGTTGCACCAAAACATATGAATATAAATAAAATTTCTTGGTGACCTCACAACTCTAGTAGTATTTCATTAGTATTTACTATTATTATTATTAGTAACACAGGGCTGATGATTTGTATCACTGAGTCACTCACTTAAAGCGCTTTAGATTTTAATAGACTCTGTTCCTTTATCTTGACCACAAATAATTTAGAAGTGCACTAGGTTTAACATACCATATAATTTTTGTTGGTTACACTATTGGTTAATTATTCTTGCAGGACTCGAGGAGCAGACAACTCTTGGAAAGTGTGACACAGTCCTGGTTAATGAATGCTACTCGGTAGAAGTTACACCTAATGAAGAGATCTTAGCAGGAGGAAATAACAAGTTTACTGTGTGTAACAGCATGGGAAGTGTAGTAAAGTCTGTATCTGTATCTGATGGTAGTATCATATCTATCCAGTGGTACACAAATTGTATATACACATTGTGTAAAGAGCCTCATCCAGGTAGTAAAAGAGAAGTGATTGTATATGATGGGAGCAGCTATGATGAGTTGAAGAGGTGGTCTGTGCCTAGTTGTGGGTTTATTAGCCAGCTGGCTGTTGCTAATGATAAGGTTTATGTTGCTGACCCAGAGCATCATCAGCTGTGTGTCTATTCTTTAACCGGTGAAACTACTGATCCTATTTCTCATGATATATTTAGTTGCCCTAATTACTTAGCTATTAGCCACCCAGAAGGTATCATAGTCAGTGACTGCCATGCACACAAAGTTCACTCACTGAAAAATGATGGCACAATAAGATGGACCAGCAGTAAAGTTGCTGATTTCAGAGGTATTTGCTGTGATTCCAGTAAAGATGTATGGACTTGGTCCCGCAGTAGTAGAGTACTGTTCCTGCTCTCTCATCAGTCAGGTTGGTCTGCTGCTGGCTCAACAGTATTATTAATTAGCATTTTAGTCTTATTAGTCTTATTAGTCTTTTAGTCTAGACATTATAAGTTTTAGAAAAAGCATAGAAACATAGATAAATTTTATTGCTGAAAAGAATATTTATGCTTATCTGCACTTAGTACATTGAGAAGATATTTGTAGTACTGTTAATACAAAAAGTTAAAGTTATTATTTAAATTTATTTAAATTTGGTCAGCTGATAACAGCAGCAAAATCGGAATAGCCTTAGCTCAATGCTGAGTAATCTGTTTATCAGCTAGTATTTTAAAATACATGTATATTTATTTTTAAAAAGCTAACATTGTGATTAAGGAATTTGAAATTCTTATTAATACTTCTTTGCATTTTAGAAGCAAAAAACTGCAGCTAACTCTAAATATCCAAAACTCCATATTTAGCGAATATTTTTATAATACTATTACCTAATGATTATCATAGTATTATGAGTTGAAGCTAATACATTATCTCTCAGTAAGTCTAATCTTGCTAACTTATCACATGGTTGAGTTATGTTGTGATTAAGTAATGCTTAAATCCTTTCCCATCTTTACTTTTTAATAATATTTTTGTCGAAGTTTTATTGAAACTTGAAAATTAGTTGGCTAAAGTTTGCGACTTTCCACCATGATTATATTGATAACTTGCTACTCAGGGGAAGTTTATGGTAATTAACCATTTAATATCATAACCATATACAGACTATTATTCTAATATCTAATGTGTATACTGAGTACTTGACACCTCAGTTTGATAGTCATACAAAAAAGTTGGTCGGTAGGAGACAACTTCAATTATGGTTTATCATGGTGAACTAATGAGCGATAAAATTTGATATAAAAATTGAAAATTTGGTAAAGCAAGAGATCAATAAGACGAACGACTATATAAACAATTGTAAAACATCATATTTTGCTTAAATCTTTCACCAATTTTATTCATAAATTATTCTATCATTGTTATTTAAATCTTATTAAAATTTTAATTGCAGTTAACTTTAGTTATTGACTTCAAGCCATAATCATATAGCTAGCTTGCAAAGTGGATCATCTTTTTGGCAATTAGTGACATCTGACTATCACTATACCAAATACTATATAAACTATTGTATTTCCATTTAAATACTTATGAAAATTAGTGCAGCTGGAAGAAGACAACTTCAAGTATTGGTTTGCTATGATGAAATAATCGAATTAGAATTAAGGTATCACAAATTTAACGAGTGATATAACCAGAGTACAACATGATGAAGAACATATAAACTATATATTAAACTTGGTGCTTTTATTTAACTGCCATATGTAATAGGTAACAAATATTATTCAAAATATTGTAATAGGTAACAAAATAATATTAATATGTGCCATATATTTGCACGTCGATGCTGAGTTTAATGCTAAAAGGTTACCAAACTAAGGAGTTGGCATTTAAAGTCATAACTTTTATTTAAGTAAAGAAAAATGAAATTGTGTTAATTTAATTCTAGCAACTCCGCATCAAACTGTGCTAACCATGGGCGTGGTGGCCTTTTACTCACAGTTTAATTTTTACCTTATGTGGTCTTCCACTGGAAGAAAAACCACTTGTGGAAGTTTTCTGAGAAATTACACCAAACTTGTTCATATTCTTTTTTCCTTGTCTAGCTTTTGTTCTCACAATAGGAGCGGGCACTCAAATACATAAGGCAGCGCTTAGTTGGTAATAGTACGCTATGGCAGCAATATCAGTTGATGATTGGTTTTTGTAACGCCTACATAGTTAACTGTCGTTAACATTACATGTCGTGAAAGCTTGGATAGTTATGCTCATCACATGAAATGAAACTTAGCACATGGCTTGTTTTTATTGAAACTTCCATTGATGTTGTTAAAAAATTAAACCACTACAAACAAATTAAATCATTACAATAAAGATAACCGATTTCATTAATTGTTTTTGCAATTTTTACCATAACAGCTTCAGGCAGCTATGTTACAATTTTCATGATCAGCTTTCATAAATTCATTAAGTTAAAGCCATTTGTAAGTTGACCCATAAGTGAGAGTTTCTTATATAAGAGGATATCTGAGATAAGTTGCAACGATTGCTAAAAAATCTCAGGCTACACAATGAGAGGCTGCAGATGTCTGTGGGTACATTGAAACTAGATTGGAAACAGTTAGAAACACTTTGGTAATTATGCTCATCACATATAACTTAGAAGCCAGTTTGTTTGCATTAACAGTTTCATTATTGCAGTTCAAACTGAACTGCTACAAAAAATTAAAACAACAATACTGATTATCCTCACTTGCATTGATTCTCTACCATTTACCATTTTAGCTGCAATCAACTTCAGCTGCTTTACAATTTTCATGATCTGCTTTTATAAATTCACTATTTTAGAGCTGTTTTTAGGGCAGTTTATAAGTGAGATTTGCTTATCATTGTTACAAGATCTCTGGGTACATGAAGATAAGAAATCTTTGAGAGTGCATAAAACCTTGTAAATGTTATTGCTAAATTTTTTATTAACAATTGTGTGATAAGTAACTTACGTTTTAGGTCTGTAAGAGAATTCGTAGAAATGTATAAATTTACAATAATTGTTAAATATTACCTTGTTGTTTCCTTTTAACTGCTTATTATGCAAACTTTGTGTGCTTATTGATTGATGTACTCTGATATAAAAATGAAATTATTCAGATGGAGCTGCTGAGCATATGCTTTGAAATAACTTAGTGTATTATTTACTAATACATGTAAAAATCATGTATCAGTCTGTACGATTGACCCGCTATTTGATTTTATGAGTATAGTAGTTTGCAACTTGTACTATCTTACCGCCAAATATTTAACAGCAACTTCTGCACAGTGCCAAAAAGATTCAGTATTTTAAATTTTTGAAAACATTCCTGTAGGTTGCTGAGCATCAAACAATTTGCTAGGCTTTAATATTCTTATAAATCATTTGAAAATATACGTTGTTATCAGGAAAGTTACATAGCACTCAAGCAATATGGCAGAAAAAAATAGTCCATTTTGGTAAAAAGAAACTGCTGCAACATAAATTTGCCCTTGTTATTTTAACATTTAACATGGTTGCTTTTAAAACTATTGAAATCAAGTTACAATTAGTTTGAATGTACGTAGCTCTGATAAGATTGCAACTGCTATGACTACGTTTTCTGTAGAAAATGAGTTTTAACAATAATTAAATAGTTTCTAGTAAAAATAAACTTGAAATTTCACTACATTAGTGGATACAGTTTCAACAAAACCAACTTAATTTTTTCCAGACAAATATTCCCTAAAAAACTTATAACAATTTATTTATTCTCCAACTTTATGAAAGAACCATTAGCTGAAACAGGATTATTGACATATATATGTGAAAGTAGAACTGAAGTCTCTCCCATTACCACATCACTCCGTGACATTTATAAGATAGTGGTTTTATGATAAGTTATAACAACTCAATTTTTCCCAGCCCAACTTCCCTTAAACAATATCTAACATTTTATTTACTCTTCGACTCTATAACAGAAAGTTTGGCTAAAACAGGATTATTATATAATACATGTGAACTGTAGTGTCACCTATTACTACATCCCTCTGTAACAGCTAAAATATAGTGCTTTTATGAATAATTAAACAGGTTTTATAACTATAAGGTACAAATACATATTATTTGTATGTGTTACTCGCATTACACTCTAGGGATGTAGTCTAACATTAGATGTACATGTAATACATTATTTAGTCTATGTTATTATTATTTATATATGATATAACAAAGTGAACTGTTCATACTTGTATATCCATGTACCTATATTTAAAATTATAGTACAAGTTATTACTTATCGATAGACCATTTACAACCAATAAAAGGTTTATGCTTAAAACTGTGTCTACTTGACAGGCGATGTGAAAGCAGAAATCAATCACCCTAAATTCCGTGACATCGATGGTGGAGATAATATTCTAGACATGTGTGTAAATGAGAACACTCTCTGGGTGGCTGCTAGGAGTAAGGGACTACTTAGGTTTGATATTCATTAGGATAGGACTAGCTTTTGCCTTTGTTGCTTTTTCATTGTATTTATTGGCTTTATGGAATCTTTTTAACACTAATTTGTCCTTTGCCTTTTCTAACCACTTCCGCTTGCTGCAATTATTATATGATTTATTAATTGATTTGAATGATTTATTAGCCACTTTAGCTTCTTATGTTTTTATTCACCTCATAATACAATAATATATATATATATTTTTTACATTCATCATACCTTCATTACTCATCTACACCTGACAATCTATAACTACAAGTGACATTGATGACTTAATAATAATACTACAATGAGGATCACTGTCTATCGTTAAAGCTTTCACAGTTACCTCCATGAATTACCATGAATCGATCGTTAGTTTAACATGTTTTATAACATATTGTTTACATTCATCATTGACTTATTTTTCTGGTGACAACTTGCTAAATTATTTTACTGAACATTAAAGTTGGTTAGTTTTTTCAATTGAGATTCAATAATCATCAAACAGCTGCAAGTGTGTTGTGAATAACATAGCAAAGATAAGTCTGATAATATTTAAGTAAAACTGCTGTAGGTGACTTATAAAACTAAATCAGCAGTTGAATGAAGAAGCTGGATTAACAAGTTTTATTTTTTGTGCGTTTTTCTTCATTAACAAAAAGTATTCTTCAAAGATTAATGTCAACAATTACTCCATTAAATTATTCTATGAACCAGAAACCATACAAGAAAATGATATACTTGCACTGTTCAAAGCAATATCAAAAATTATATTTTATGAGACAGAATCTGGAGGAAAACTTGCAGAATGTGAGGTTTTTTGAAACTTTTACTAAGGAGCTGCATGCACACTGCCATGTTGAATGACAATTCCAAGTTCATGCTTTCTCCTTACACAGATGCTCAAGTCATGTTGTAATTATAATTGGTTAATACACTGTTCATAAGGCCTGTTGTATTATTACTTTTGTGTCATCTTGACTGGTTTGCCACTATTTGCCCTATAGTCTATTAGCTCAATATAATTTTATTAAGATGTGAGGTCACCTCGCATTAGAGTGCATGGTGCATGGAGTGTAGCTTCTTTGAAACTTGCATATTTGCATATAAAATCAGTGAGCACTATTTAACGATACTTTTTTTAGGGTGGAACTGATACAACCAGAACTTACTATAATAAATTATTAGATATAAAAAAGTAAACAGCGTAGACACAAAGCTGACAAAAAATGTTACCTTTGGTTTTTGGATGATCCGTTTTAAGGGTTATGCTATTGATCCATTATTAAATGTTTTTATAAAATTGGAGTGTCTTTTGGTTTATTTAATACTAAACAATTGTTGATACAAAAATTAAAACAAAATATTACAGGCAACTCAGTAACTTTTCTACATAAAACATTTCATGTTTCAATGTATACATGGTTATTATGGTTCAATAATACGCCTTCATAAATAGTGAAAATTATAGACATAGTGTGAGTAAAACCTCTAACCTTTTTTGTATAATTTAGAAAGGGAGTGTTGCTGTGAGATTTTATATATTTTCATAATTAATATGATTTCATACTATCAGTTCTTGCTGCAATTTTTTGGTAAATCTAAACAAATAAATCAGAGAAGGATAAAAAAACAAAAAGAAAAAATAGAAGATAAAATAAATAGTATAGAAACGAATAAAATAAAAAATGCTAAAGACTAGACGAAAAAAATAAAAAAAGGGGAGTAAGAGAGCAAAACAGATAGAAATAGAGATAGATAAAAAACGAGAAAAAGAAACAAAATGGAAAGGGAAAGAACGAGAACAAATATGAAGGAGAGATAAAGTCAAAAAAAGAGAGCAAAAACAAAAGGCAGAGAGAGTAATAGATAAAGTTGGCTTAAAATGAGTAATAAAATGGAGGAAGGAAGATGAGACAAACAGAGATAAAAGAAAGGAATACAAAACAGATTAATAGAAAGAAAGCGATAAAAGCCAACGTTACAACAGTAAACAGCTAACGTTATCATAACATAGTTAGAGAACATTTTTATTGAATGTTTTAGCAATGATTCATGAAGGTTACTTTGGAATGTGAGCAAACGCATCCATGTTGCATTGATATGCAATGTGAGTTAAACATTATGGTGTAGCATCTTTCGTACCTTTAAACAAATGTCCTGGCATTGCTATTGGAAAGAAACAGTGAAAGGTTGAAGTGTAAACATTCATATAACAGTTGCTTGCACGCCAAAGGGAACATATAGATGTCACATACTTTTCAACCTTAGCTGTCTTTCCCAGTAGTGTTCCAGGAAAGTAACTTTCTTAATTTTTTAATGAAGTCAGTGTTACACTGATGCAAACATCCAAGTAACACTGATTCAGAATGCACAAGTTTGCCACAATCCTTTTATAGGAGGTACATGTATGATAACAAAAGTACATCCCAGCCGAATCAAATATTGTCCTCAATAATTAACCTTCAAACTTATTGATTAATGTATTAATCATACAATATCAAGCTGCAGTTCCTCTCAGCTGATTGGCTGTCTCGCACGCACTAGTAAGTAATATGGGTGCAATCATTTACCTGGTTGCTTCTGACAGCAATTCCAATGTCCAACCAATTTGTTTGGCTGAGAATGGTTATTGGGTATCATTGGTAGCCGGCAGAGGTATTTGCACAGTTTCAACATGGAAACAAAAATGTCAAGATGCTGGTAATATCAAAATGACATGAAGTTACTGGGTGATCTAAATCTAGCTTTGTAGGTAAGTGTACAGTTTTGAGAGTCACCTCTTGTATGGTGTAAAAAATAAGGTTTAGCTCACCGTTTTTTCTGTTAGGATTCATTGCAACTATTGTGATACTCACCGTTGCTCTTTCATTTCTAGATTTAGGAAATGACTTTCCTTTCTAACAGAGTCGGCAAACATTCTCAGGTGTACCTTCAGTTTTGCAGAAAAACATCCTAGGTCAGTAATTCCACTGGTAAATTAGGTTGTGAAGACAACGGTTCTGACAGCCCTCTGCACTCACTTGCACCATATGCTGCGATTTGACTGTTTTGGTAGCAATGGCAGCGTTTCAGCACTGTTAAAACTTGTGATACAAAAACTGAATGAACTTTTTGGAGCTGAATAACGAATTTGTAACATGTAATGATGAGTTGCAATGTAAAGGGAAGTTTATGGTGCAGCATCATTTATATATATAGTACTTTATTGGCAATAAATTCATTTCACAAATAGAAATGTTTTTCAAATTTATCAATTCCTTTATCAAATGTATGATACAACAATGTTCCAACCATGCTTCTTGTACAATGTCTTTTTAACAACATTTCCATTGTACCATTTCACTCTAGCTACTTATCCGGCTTTTTTAGAAATTGGCTCTACGTCTTAATAAATTCATTAGAGAAAAATCTTTAATGAATACGCAAACTTAAGCTTTGCATTTTTTGCTAGAGATGTGCGATCATTTTTTTTAAGTTGTTAACTTTTAAAACAAAACAAAAAATGTAAAAGTATTTAAAACAAATAATACCAAAATGTGTATTTACTTGTTATTACAAGGTTAGCAACAAGCCAAGTAATGTTATTACAAGGTTAGCAACAAGCCAAGTAATGTTATTACAAGGTTAGCAACAAGCCAAGTAATGTTATTACAAGGTTAGCAACAAGCCAAGTAATGTTATTACAAGGTTAGCAACAAGTCAAGTAATGTTATTACAAGGTTAGCAACAAGCCAAGTAATGTTATTACAAGGTTAGCAACAAGCCAAGTAATGTTATTACAAGGTTAGCAACAAGCCAAGTAATGTTATTACAAGGTTAGCAACAAGTCAAGTAATGTTATTACAAGGTTAGCAACAAGCCAAGTAATGTTATTACAAGGTTAGCAACAAGTCAAGTAAGGTTATTACAAGGTTAGCAACAAGCCAAGTAATGTTATTACAAGGTTAGCAACAAGCCAAGTAATGTTATTACAAGGTTAGCAACAAGCCAAGTAATGTTATTACAAGGTTAGCAACAAGCCAAGTAATGTTATTACAAGGTTAGCAACAAGCCAAGTAAGGTTATTACAAGGTTAGCAACAAGCCAAGTAATGTTATTACAAGGTTAGCAACAAGCCAAGTAATGTTATTACAAGGTTAGCAACAAGCCAAGTAATGTTATTACAAGGTTAGCAACAAGCCAAGTAATGTTATTACAAGGTTAGCAACAAGCCAAGTAATGTTATTACAAGGTTAGCAACAAGCCAAGTAATGTTATTACGAGGTTAGCAACAAGCCAAGTAATGTTATTACGAGGTTAGCAACAAGCCAAGTAATGTTATTACAAGGTTAGCAACAAGCCAAGTAATGTTATTACAAGGTTAGCAACAAGCCAAGTAATGTTATTACAAGGTTAGCAACAAGCCAAGTAATGTTATTACAAGGTTAGCAACAAGCCAAGTAATGTTATTACAAGGTTAGCAACAAGCCAAGTAATGTTATTAAAAGGTTAGCAACAAGCCAAGTAATGTTATTACAAGGTTAGCAACAAGCCAAATAATGTTATTACAAGGTTAGCAACAAGCCAAGTAATGGTATTACAAGGTTAGCAACCAGTCAAGTAATGTAACCAAACTAAAATAATTGTAAATGATTTTTGTAATGGCATAAACAGCGTTCAAAAGTTCAGTTTCAAAATTAAATTTAAATGTAGCAAAGTGACTGAGTAGGTTCTATTGGAACGCTTTCATCATAACAATTTGTTTATACAGCCGTGAGAAACATTTCACAGACATTGTTAGACAGTTAGCTATATTTTGATGGTATTTTAAGCAAATTTATTGATGTTATATTATGCTGCTGTTCATGAATTCACCGACAGGGCAGCACAAAGAAGAGATGTCGTAGAAAGGTTCTGTTTGTTACATTATGGTAACATTACATTCAAATTCTTAGAAAAACATTCTGTGAAATTTTATCAGAATGTTTGAAAGCTTCTATGAATTTTCATTCCACGGATGCTCTGCACCGTTAATGAATGTTATGTTATGCACCATTATGTTAATGGGATGTTTTTTTATTATTTTTGCTGCAACATCATTACATTCATTAGGGTTATAAGAAATCATGTGCATTTATCCTCACTAAAAACTTACATGACCTTTTACAAAATTGACAAAACCAAAATTTATGCTTTCAACTTTTTGTTACATTAGTCAATAAAAATATTATTACGCAGAAATGCCCTAAAGTATTGGGAGAACAAAATAGTCTGAAAAACCTGAAGTTGTTTGATCTTCTGTTGATTGCAAACATCAAACAGTTAAGCTTTACTTTGTATTTTGTGCCTAATAGATTTTGCTAAAAAGGTCTGTAGTTCTTTCTTTGGACTGGGAATATCAACCACTTCAGTTTCAGTCATTGTTCTTATAAACCCTTGTAAGGAATGTTGGTGAATGGATTTTAAAAATTCAATTTATCACATTTTAATGTTTTGTTGTAAAGTCTGTGAGATATGTTGCATTTTTTAAATGTTGCGTCTTTTAGCCAGAATGGCCCATTTCAATGTCTATCCATGTTTCTCTTTTTGTTTTACTGATGTTGCTATAAAGGTGTGAGAGTTTCCTGACTACGAGCATCCACCTTCACACCCGGTAAGGGTTGAGAGAACAATTTACAAAAAAAAACATTTAAGTTATTTAATGAGATTTAAAACATTTTATTTTTTTATCTGCAAATCTACTATTAAGCTTGTTTCTTTAAACACCAATCTACAACTAAAATTTTTCCGTTTGAGAATGACTGATAAAATGCATCTACTCAAAAAGTCTAACAGAACAGTACTTTTGTAGGCTTATAAGTTTGAGTGCCTGTCTAAACTTGACATTGCAGACATTAGTTTCAGATATGCATGAAACGTAACATTTTTAAAAGCGACAACAAAGGCTCTTTAAGGCTGACAATTACCTGTCAAATCGGTGATGCCAAAATTTAAAATTTCTATTGGAAAACCTGAGTCCAACATAACCAAAGCTATCTTCCACATCTTTCCTCAAAAAAGTTTAAATTATTTAATCTGATAATTTTCTGTCTAACATGTTACTTGGCAAAGTGCAACCTAGCCAGATAGTAAAACTAACAAGCTTCTGAAATTTACAGTCTCTGAGCATTACGTTAATAGTTTTTTATATAAAAGGTACCAAGATCTTATACAATATATCAATAGTTTTAATCACAAGGAAATGAACATCATCTGTAAAAATTGAAAGGAGTTTTGTAGCAATTTTAACCGTTAGAACGTTTGGATTATAGAAGTACAGGAAAGTTTTGATGCTCAGCTACTTTGAGCTCAATGAAATTTGTTGATTTTGACAAAAATTGCTGAAACCATTTACTATTGTTTTTGTTTCGTTTGCTGCATTAGCGCATACCAACATATTTTACTTTTCTTTGAGGTGTTTCTGGTGTAAGCAGTCAAACCGTCACGCTAGTACAAATAAAGACATGTGTGTTAATTAATAATTGTGCCTTTAAAAGGAAACAAAGTTTGTCATCTAATTTAGTGAAATAAATGTCAAAAATTAAAGTTCATGATTATAACTTTGATTACTTCATAAAAGTTATCAAGTAGTGACATACAGAAACAACATTTACTCTTCTATTTAGTATTAGTTTATTTGATGAAGCAAAGCAATATAAGTTTTAGTAGATTTCAGTCAGGACTAATGTTTCAATATTTGTTCTCAAAACGTTGGTGCAAAATAACGAATATCATAATACTCTGAGTATAAAGGTAAAAATACTATTTGTACTAACTTTCTGCATTATTTTGGTGCAAGTGAACAATGAATGGATATAATTAGATAAGTTTAACCATCAAAAATAAAAAAGAGGTTTTATACCTAATTAGAAGAGCTACTCAGGAAAGACTCACTCTTTCTCTTTTTATCCAATTCTCCCTTTCTTTCACCCTTTCTTTATTTTTCTATTTCTCCATTTTTTCCTCCTCCTTTTCTTCATTTCTCCCTTTTTACCGTTCTACCTTATTCCCTTTTTTTCTTTTTTCTTTATCCCTTTTTTTCCTTTATCCCCTTTTTCCCGTTTGCCCTTTTGCCCTTTTTCTTATTTTTCCATGTTTCCCTTTTTCCATTTTCCCCTCTTTCCTTTCACCCTTTCACCTTTTCCCTTCTTCCCCTTACCCCTTTTGCTCTCTCACCCTTTCACCCTTTTGCCCTTTCGCCCTTACGCCTTTACGCCCTTACGCCCTTACGCCCTTTCCCTTTAATATTGTGTTGAGCATTTGAATTAAATGTTTAAGATTGTTTCTCTGATCCCTGAAACTATTGCTTAGAGATCAAACAAAATAGTTTCTTACCAGATCTACTAACTTTATTTCACCCGAAAACTTCTCCATTTTATTTTGTATGTTCTATTTCTGCAAGCTTAGATAAGCGTATATTATCTTAGATTGTGAGCAACTGAAATATATAATAATGTCATCATCATCAATATCACCGGCAAAATCCCAACACTGTCGAGTTAATTATGAGCCTTCTATCAGATATTATGTACAAATCATATCTCTGTCAATTCAAAGCTACATGTAGCTAACTATCCAAACTTGTGTACTCCAGCTTTATGGTTCTCTCTATGGCATTTTTAAACAACATGCAGGATTGTTTCTAACTCTTAGAATTTAAAATAGCTGTGGGTAGACTCATTTTAGAGGTAGCCAGCCTGATTTTATTATATCTGTATGACTAGTTTATCATGCTAATCTCACTGAGTATATGTTGACTAAATCTTTCAGTATAAAATTGCTAGATTTTGAAACTTTCTACTGAGATTTGAGTAAAACTTTACTTTCATGTTTAATTTTACAACAAGTATTTTCATTTTTATAATCTCCACACTTTTTTCTACTATAAACAAGGTATATGGTAAATACTTTGTTACTTTGCAGCTTGGCATACATTACTGCTGTCGTTAAACATTTATTACTATATTTTATGATATAATAAAAATGAAATATTTCTTGTATTGTATGAACTAAACCATGTAAAAATGTGAACCTGAAAATTAAATTAAATGCTTTTTGTTGTTGAGGTCTCAATAGTAATACGTCAATAGCATACATTAAGCTATCATTTTTTTCTCTCGATAAGTATAAAATATGAATTCCAAGATTCTCTCTAATTGATATAAATATAAACAAATAAAAAACAATCTGGGTACAGTTTAAATATAATTTAACAGTTGGCCATTAAAATTTTTTAAAATAGTAATAGGTTTGCGTGTAAAAAGTATTACATTTGCCTTGGAACTTAATCCAGACCATATTTTGAGTAAAATAAAAAAATTACACCGCTAACTATTTTTACCAAACTAGATAACTTTAAAAACCAGTGTTGCAAAAAGCTATATATGATATACTATATGAAAAAATGAATTTTTGACTTCATCTGCAAAATAGAGTATAAAGAAAATATAGAAAAGATGATCGTGAATTGCCTTCGGTAGGTTTCAATAATAAAGACTGGCAATAGGTCTTAGCCAACGCATTAATATGGATGAATGTATATATGAGCAAGGATAATCCTGACAGTCCTTACTTTTTAGCGTATAAACAATTTTTTCTTTTAGCGATTTGCGTTGTTAATACACAGACTGTTTGGGAAATTTTTAATTAAAGAAAAGTTGTTTTACAATATGCTGCAAACTACAGGCTTATTTTATGTTGATGATTAGGTTAGTATGTTTTTGAAACACTCTTGTCATCTGTTATTGTTATGGAAATAATGACAGGTGAGATAGTAGTGAATAGTAGTGATCAAAAAAACTTTATTAAACACAAATCAATTTTGATTTTCACAATATTAACCCGAAGTTTATATTGTTTTTAAATTATTTTTTTAATTTTGACATGAAAATAAGTTGTATGTTGAAATCTCATATTTGATCAGATTTTATGCATTTACCATAGATTGTGATGCAACATATTTATTATTGATTTGATCGTAAATTGTATTTTTTATCTATTTCTAGACAGTAACTATTATTTAGAAACATAAAAATTTTAAACATTTATTATTTATTAATTTTGATTTATAAGAATTCATGAATATGCAAAACTTTTATTGATGGTAGCTATCATTTTATTAATTAATATGAATATTAGTTTGACACAATATGAAAGTATCTCCTAGGCTTAGATTACACCTGCATTTAGTAAATACTTATTATACATGTTCAACAAAATACCTGTTTTTAAGTTTTCAGATGTTGGTTATCAACAATTCAAACGGTAGCACAAACATTTAATAATATATAAAAAATTAAAGTAGTAAACAACTTATTTCTATTGTTTGATAAATGTAGATAACTTTACTGACACCTGTTTTTGCTAATCAATGCAGTTTTATTTAAAACAATTGTTCCTGACTTTAATTACAAATACAAATTGATTTCCATGTCAACTGAACCATAATTTTTTGCTTACATCAGATTAGGAACAAAGCATTATAGCTGCCATGCAGGAAAAAGAGACAAGTGAACTGAGAAGAACTGTGCAAATCATCAACACATTGTACTATATCCATGAAGTCAATAAACACAGTGTGTCACATCTTGCAGTTCGGCAGAGTTCATCAGTGTCATGTGACTATCATGTTGTCCTTTGTCACATAATATTGCATCGCGATGAGGTATCCCAAACCTTTAATATATCATGGACCAATGAGCCTGTTTTATAAATCTTAAAAGTTCCCAGTAGAAAATATGTTGTGTTATGAGGAACATAAAGTGAAGTATGTTTAAAAAGTTTAAAACTCACTAAATCTTGCTCCAATGTTTCATTACAAAAAATCTTACTTGTGTCCATAGTTTTTACCAGACCTATTCCTTTCTGTATCTCTTTATACATGACTGTCATTTCATGATAACTTCAGTAGTTCTCTGGGTTACCATGAATGTATGTATATATGTATGTACGTGTGCATGTACATACAGACATGCAAACAAACGTATGTACATACATATGTATGTACATACAAACATATGTATGCATGTACGCATGTACATATGTATGTGTGTATCTATGTATATATGTATGTATGTATGTTTGCACATATTTATGTGTGTATGGATGTTTGTATATACATAAGTGGGTATGTATGTACATATGTATGTATGCATGTATGTATGTACAGATATACGAATATACCTGTGTATGTATGTACTTAATTACATACGTAGGCTGGTAAATTTGTATGTATGTACATATGTATATTTGTGCATATGTATGTACACATGTCTTTTTGCATGTATGTATGTCCATATGTATGTATGTACATATGGATGTAAGTATGGATTTATGTAGGTACTGTACATACATATGTGTGCATTATTATTACTTTATGCATATTTCGTATCTACATTACTGTACGTAACTATAATTACCTACTGTAACTTTATTGTATTTAGTGCTTATGACATGCAATAAAATTTAATATTGTGTTATATTAAAATTCAGTTCCTACCGTAGGAAGTTCTTACCTTCAAATAGACGTATGTATAGAATAAACCTTGATATCACTTCGATTAAGTTTAGCTTACCAGACATACACACTTAAAGCTATGTTTTAGTATGTATTTTGTTCCATTTCACTAAAATTCCACTTTTTATCACTATAATTTTATCACTTGTCGGTTTCTGTCTTTGCTATTACTATAATTTTGAGTGAAACTTTTAAAAAACTCCCACGCTATTATGGCACTAAAGCCTGAACAATGGTGTTTTCTTTTTGAAGTCAATTTTAGCCAATTAAAAGAAGTTATTTAAACAATGTTTGAAGGAATCGCAACTCTAATTATTGGAGTTGCGATTCCTTCAAACAGTGCTCAAATAACTTATGTTAATCGGCTAAAAAATGACTTCAAATTACAATATTATGTTCCAATGGTGTTGAAGGGAAGATTTTATCGTTATACACACGATAGTTGCTAAACTGGAAGAAAATAATCATTGTGTCTCTTCCAGGCATGGTTTAAATATTTTCGGTGAACAGCCTTATGGTGCTTTTGTTACGCTAATGTACATAATAAACACTCCGATTTTCCAATTTGAGATTGGGCAAAAATTTGGTTGAATCTGCATGGTGAAATTTGGAGAATGAGGTAAAAAAGTCATCCAGTTCTACTTGTGAAAATTAAAAAATTGTTTGCAACAGTAAGCGTATCTTGAGGGTGCACTGTACTTTGACAATGCAGACCTTGATTGGAAACGAAGCTTTTAAACTCTTTATATGATACACTCTTCCACTTCATTCACTTAAAAGCAAAGACTTTTGCTCACACCGCTGATGCAAAAAGGTCACAAACGCTTGCATACTTAAGTTTATTCATTGTACATGTCAGCATAAATAAACCGGTAAATTTTCTAAACTTTGAGTCAGTGTATTCAAGAAAAACTAGAGTTGAATTAATGGTAAAAAGGCTAAAATAGTGAATAATCTATATAAATCATAAAGTCTGTGTGTGTATATGTGTGAAATTCAGTTTTTCCAGCTGGAGCTATCAAAATTTTGGAACGAATCCGCATTGCAAAAGATTTGAGCTCGGATTCTCCTGTTCGCTAGGCAAATGCTTTACCAATTTAGCTAAGCAAAATTGGTAAATCATTTGTCTGGCTAAAAATGAGTTTTTCCTAGGTATATTTTTTAGATTGATTGATTCATATTTTATATGTGGGTGAAAATAGGCTTATGCTTTCCAGTCCAGGGCCATGTAGTTTTATGCTTGCTGTTCCGTGAGAGCTAGTGGTAAGCTTTCGATCGAGTACCTCACGGTCTCTTAATTGAAAAGCTGTTATTTATTGGTATTGACTCAGCAGTAGTTAGATGGATAGCACATTTTTTGGCAGACCGAATGCAGAGAGTGGTTGTAGAGGGAGCAGCGTCTGGTTCTCTTGCAGTAACTTCTGGTGTTCCTCAGGGTTCCGTGCTGGGGCCCTCTCTTTTTCTAGTTTACATTAATGACATTTGTAGCATTATAAAGACATCGACAATAAGACTTTTTGCGGACGATGCCCTTTTTTATTGCCCGGTTAACAGCTTAGATAGTTCCCAAAAATTCCAGGAAGATTTGTTTTTGTTGGAAAGGTGGGCTGAGCATTGGGGTATGGTGTTTAACACTGATAAGTGTCAAATAGTCAGGTTTGGTAAGAACGGTCTTGATAGTTCTGTGGATTATTTTTTAGGAGGAATAGCGTTAGAGAATGTATCAGCTTTTAAATATCTTGGAGTTGAAATTACTAGTGATTTTAGTTGGGACTTGCAGATTGATTCGGTGACGGCAAAGGCTTCTCAGAGGTTGGGTATGATGAGGCATGTGCTTTTTAAGGCCCCCAGAAAGGTGAAGAGGGTTGCATACCTCACCTTGTGTAGACCTATAATGGAATATGCAGGTGAGGTATGGGACCCTCATTTAGTTAGGCAGATAACATCGTTGGAGAATGTGCAGCGAAGGGCTGTGCGTTTTATTTCAGATTTGAGGGGAAAACAGAGTGTTACGGAAGCAAGGCAGTTTTTGGATCTAGAGCTGTTGGAGGCAAGGCGTAAGAATGCTCGCATGACATTGATGCTAGAGATTTTAACAAATGGCAAGCACAGTTCTTTTATTGATAGTTTTAAGCATTTACAAGATACAATTCATGATCATAATACAAGGTCAACAACTAACGGGGAACCCCCCGCCATTGAGTCAAATTCGAGTTTTTATCAATATAGTTTTATGCCCAGGACTTCCCGCAACCTGCGAGGAAAGCCATGAAATTTTATCGAACTTTTGACAGACATTTTGAAGGCCTTCTTTTACCCGCGAGCGGGGTCTAAAGGCTCGAGTTTTACCTAGACCTAGACCTAGAGCTCTTATTTGTAAGCTCATTCGAATTAACCATTGGCAAAGTGCCATGCTAATGGCAAGTGTCAGACATTTACATTGTCTTTATTGTTTCTAAGCTGATTTTAGCACTAGCACAAAGCCGAGCTTTTCGCAAGTGTTCATACTCAATGTTATGAATCCAGTCTATTCAAAAATCTTTACAACAAGCCAATATAAATTATCCTCATATTGTATGAGATGGTTATTTGATCTGAATAAATGTGTGAGCTAGAAATTATCCTAGTGGAAAACAGAAAAAATTATGTGAACTGATCTTACGGGAGTCTTTATTAACACCTCAGGAATTCACCATTTTGATTAGAAACCAAGTTGCCTTTAAACCCTTATTTGAAAAACTTTTATGATCTACGTATTCACTCATCAACCCTGCCACTCATATGGCTAATGTTAGAGGGTTGGTACCTACACTGACAGTGTGTGCTGCATGCGTCAACGAAAAGTCTGGTGGTTCAAAATTATAGCTTTTCACACAGTAGTATTAATGAATCTGTAAAGTCTTACAGCAATAATCAATGTACCAAATGATGATTAGGGCTGACCAGATAGTGTGAGAACAAAAACCGTAAATAATATCGTTATTCAACTAAACCAGAATGAGAAGATAAAGGTTAACGATGCACTTGTACAGAACGTTAGTTGATAATAACAAAAAGCCAACTCGCGCATCAAACGTTTTACTGAACCAGAAAATTTCTTACTGTGTCTCACTTGAAGCAAACTTCAACTTGTACTCTAAGCAAATTTTATTTGCTCGAAGTTTGAACTTTGACATCAACTAAGCAACAAAGAAGTTGTTTCGTTTTACGCTATTTACTCACTAATTGATGTAGATCTAATTTAATTACTTTTGATTTAAAAAAAAGTTGGGTTGTCACTTTTATAAATTGGTAAAAACAATGTCGATTCTTAGAAAGTATTTTAGGCTACTGTAATTCTAAAAGCCGTGAGAATCCTAGTATTGGTGTAGACGTATAATATGAAAACGTAAATACCTTCATGTTTGGTCATAGATTAAGTGTAGCCTGTCGCATTAATATTGTGTTGTGGTTTACTTTTAATGTGATATGTAATCATGCTTGCTTTAAATCTTTCTGTCAAACCTAAGATTTATTTAAAGTTTGCATATAGGACAGTTTATAAAATATATTATTTTATATTTTATATTTTATACAATTATAAAATATAGGACAGTTTATGTACTCTAGATAAATTGAATAAGAAAATGATAATTTTACAAGGCACCACAGCTGCTCAAATGTTATGTTACGTATGCGTCACAGGGGGCTCTGTGGGGTTAAGTATGAGATAATCCATTGTAAATGATCATGTGTATCTATTTTGTATATTGTATTGTTACTTCAAGTGGTCAATAAAATGTGTGATATTTGTAAACGTTTAATGCTTGTTTGTCTATAGAGCTCATGCAAAGTAAATAGCAACTTTTTAAGGCAAGTCACGACGTATAAAACAACTCAAACCCTTATGTGCCTTTTTACCAGATCGTATACTTTAGTACAGCTATAAGGAGCTGTGCTAATCATAAGTCGTCACTACCCACTTTAACCTAAGAGTTTTAACCATGATGAAGTTTTGTTAACTGTTAGAACATGAAAACTGTTAGCAAACTGACGGAACTGCTAAAGTGATAAAATGGTTAAACTATGTCAGGTTTTGTAAACTTATACACTTGTAATCAACACTTGGCAGCCAGAAACGATCTTGATCCAAAAATAAGTGAATAATTTTGTAAAACTAAAAGCAGCTTTTACTGATCTGAAGCGTTATTTAATGCTTCAAAATCACAATTGATGACAAAGTCAATCACTCACTGTCAGAAATAGCTAGCTGTATATTAACTTTACTAGAGCAATAATTAAAGTTTTTATTTGAATCCTGAAAAATTTTAGCAGCAATATCACATCAGACATGGACTCAATTGTGAATGAATGAATAATCTTAGCTGCCACTTTTAGAAAAAAAAGATGAAATCAAAGCATACAATATCAGTTGAAGGCCATGATGTTTTAAAAATTTGGTCAGGAACCTATTTCACCAGTTGCGTTGCTGCACTAGAAGACTGCTGGAGAACAGAAGGTAAACTAGAGAAAGATGACAACTCTGTAGAAAAGAAAAGGGTTGCCTAAATCTAACAGTGAGAGAGCCACTGTGAGCATTATAATAGTAGTAAGGAATGCTAACAGAAAACATGAGAGCCAACCATGGGTCACAACACCACACAATGGGCGTCTATCCAAACCCTACTATTACTTACAAAGCTAGCTTGAGATCACCCTGTAAGTTTATATCTTTTTGATATTACCAGCCTATCCAGTATGTTGACATATTTGTTTTCATATTGATGTTTTGTACATAAATACTCCAGCTAGCTGCCAATGATACCCAATAATCTTTTTTGGTCCAACAAGTGGGTTGGACACGTTGGAGTAGTCGAGTCTCAGAAGTGACCAGTTAACAAGATTACACACAAAATGCTTCTTCGTGCACGCAAGACAGCCAATCAGCTGATAGTAACTACAGCTTCACATCGCATTATTAATACAACAATCGCTAAGTACATAGTTCTATTGTGGACAGAAAATATTTCACTCGTTTGGGATCGAATTTGATTGTCTTCCCTCTTAAAGAAAGCGTGCAGCAAACTTGTACATTGCAGGTCAACATCACATGGATGTTTGAATCAATGTATAACTGGCTTTGCTTAAGCATTAGGTGAATTCTCGGTATTGCCCGGGTACTGAAAGCTCTTTTGGCAAAAAATTAGTTTAGCATATACAACATTTACCATTTTAACTATTAAATTTCATAGAATGGGAAAACTGTTATTCGTGCACTTCAAATAATATGAAAAAAAAATAAAACACGGTCAAGGTTTTCAAACTTTTTCAAACAATTGCAACTTTAAAATTTCATATCATAAAATATGTGTTTTATGAAATAAATTAGGTTGAAAAATAAAACTGTAAAGGTGTTCAAATGTAAATGTAAAGTCATCAGACAGGAATGGTTTAATGTAGTCTGTTTTGCTACCGTTACAACAACAAAATATTAATTGGCATAAGATTATATGACTTTAATTTGTTTCAGTGTTGGCATCAAAAAGTCAAAACTTTGTATAGAAATAGAATGGTATAGCAACCAATAGTAATTGGGTAATGCTATCACTCCCGGATAAAATGATCAAAATAACCATCATCAAAAGACAGTATTAAAACTCTAACAAAACAGTATTTTAACCTGTAATAAACAGGTTAACCTGTTAACCTGTTAACATGTATAAAACTCTAATTCCCTACAATAATTTTAGTACAGTTTCGGTAATGATTTGCAAGAAAATTTAACGTTACCATGTAGTCCATGCAGAGTTCTTACCTTTACGACAGGCGTGCAACATAAACGCTAAATCTAACTCATATGAATTTAGATTAATCAAACATACCTGAAAGAAGTTTTAGTAGGCATTGTAGCAAACCTAACCAAATTTTAATCACGTATATGTGTGCGAAACCATTTCTTCCATAACGGATGGCGCTGAACCGAGATACATTTCTCAAAATTTAAGTTAGAGAGAAGTTGTTGTTGATATAGTTTTGCAGAAAACCAATTAGCTCTAACACACCAAGGATGAAAAATGATCATGTTTCATAAAGTTATTAGATTTCATCAAGTTTTGATGAAAACATCATTTAGTGCAAGCAATTGATAGTGGTGTAAATAGTATACAGTGATAGCTATGAACTAAAACAGCCTTTCTAAACTTATGGTTAGGCAATTGGATTGCAAATTTTCAATTGCAATCTTCTTGAGTTTAAATCCAGCACGATTTGTTTCCAAGATGTCAAAAGCTATAGCCAAACATACTAAAAGAGATAACGAAGTACACACATACGGACAAGCTTTGATCTTTATATGCACATATTTGGGAAGTTACTTTTCTATAACATTGCTAAGAAACTCAGTTAAAATTGAAAAATATGTTACACCTTACTGCTCCCTTTACAGTGTAATCAAATGATATATGGATGTTTACACTCTAACCTTCCAAAGTTTCTTTCCAGTAAAATTGCTTGGACATTCATTAAATAGAAAAAAACATGTTACACCATAATGTTTCACTTACATTTTATGTCAATGCTTTGCGGACATTTATGCTCAAACATTTCAAAGTGACCGTCATTAAACATTGCTAAAACATTCAATAACATTTTACACTAATGACATTATGATAGTGCTAGAAAATTGTATTGCTGTAACATTCGAAATAATGTTGCTGTAGTTTTTTTGTTCAATATTTTTCAAATAAAAATACAGTATTGCTCAGCAATAATACAGAATTGATCACCAAATAAAGTTTATAGAACATTATGAAAATGTTTGCAGAAATTGTTTTTTTTTGGTGTAATATTACAAAACATCCCCGCAATGATAAAGCCGGCTTTTATATATTTTTTTCTATTTTTTAGCCTTTTTGCTCTGTCTCTCATCCTCCTTTCTCTTCTTTACTACTCTTCCTGAGCTCATTGTCTCTATCTCTCCCTCTACCTTTAATCTTTGTTCTCTCTTTCTGACTCGCGTTTTCCTTCAATTTTGCTCCTGTTCTTTTCCTTTCTATTTATTTTATCTCTCTCGTTTAAATTATTCTTCTCTCCATCTCTATTCATGTCTCTCTTGCTCTCTCACTCCTTTTTATCTTTTCTTGTCAATTTTTTTCTCCTAATTTTTGACACTCTTCATCTTATTTCGTTTTTATTATTATCATGTTCATATTTACTTTTTTCTCTGTTTCTCCAGTCTCATCTCAATTTTTTTGTTCAGAATTCAAAAGAAATGCAGTAATAACTGTGTTGTTTAGAATGACGCCAACATTAAAAAGATACACATAAAAAACTGAAAAAATTTTTTTTTGGTAATCATACAATACAAAAGGTTAGTCGGTTACCTACACTATCGTTATAATTTATACAATTTATGAAAGTGTTATAACCAGCTATAGTTTACATATGTTTTAAAACAAAACATTTTCCAAGTTTGACAATTTATTAAGTTATCTGTAATCTTTTGTCTGATTTAAGCTATTGAATAAACAATTGTTTGGTATGAAACAAACTAAAATACATGCTACTTTTATAAAAAAAACATTAATGAACTAATGGCAAAATCTACATAAAGGATTGCCAAAGACCACAGCTAACATTTTTGGTCAGGATTATTTTCATGTTCTCTGTTTTTTACATGTAGATTTAAAAACTTATAATAGGGAATCTTAGTTGCTACATTTCAACTCTAAGAACAAAGAATCTCTAAATAGTGCTCACTCAAGTTGTACGCAAATCTTTAAATGTCCAGGAAGCTACATTCTATTCACCATGTGAACTAATGTAAGGTGACCTCACCTCTTAATAAACTACTATTGAGTTATAGACTATGGGACAAAAATAGCAAACAGGTCAAAATGACGAAAAAAAAGTAATAATAGATGAAACCTTGTAAACAATGTAGTAACTAACTATAATTACGAAATGACTTGATCATCTGTGTTAAGAAAAAGCATGAGTTCGGAGTTGTCATCCATTGTAGCAGTGTGATTGCAACCCTTATTATGGTTTGAATATGTGATTGCGCCAGACTTGTCAATCAAATGATATTAAGATCAATAAAATGCTAAAAAACCAGCTTTAATTTGTTGCAATTTTTGTCTTTTCAGACCAACTCTGTCAACAGATATTATAAGCGTTTGAATGAGCCCATCTTTTAAAATGCTCAGATTCAAGTGGCTGCTTCATTTGTGACGTAACGAGTGATACATGTGAAAAGAGTCCATGAGCGATAAATATAAGATATCTTCTTAAGCCAATCATCAGCAAAATTTTTTATAGGTAATAATAAATGTTATCGCTAGTAAAATGCGCTACTCATTTACTGGAGTAGTACATCAACATTGATATTCACTGAATTAATTGATATCGTTGATTTACTGAACTATTGGAATGACAAGTTTTATTGACAAACAACAGATCTGTTACAATGCTTCCAGTTCCCGCGAAGGTGACTCAAAGTTCTTCTGAGCATAAGGTTGTTAATGTTCGGGGAAAGCAGCGTGTGGTTAGAGATGAGAAGCATCATCAGTGTAGTGCTGCAGAGGAAGATAGGAAATGCAGGTGAATTTATCTTTGAATTTGTGTCTCCTGAATATATACTTTTGTGTTTGCATTCAGGCTATATGTCCTTGTATGAGACCATGATGTCACTTCCTGTGCACTTGGGTGTAATACAAAATAAAAGATGTTACATTGACAGCTTCTGAATTAATCTATAGCATCTAACAATATAAAGGCTTAGATTGATGAAGAAGTTTTGGGCTAAGCACAAAATTGTTGCAACTTCATATAGAATATAGGGGAAGTTACAGCTATTTTAGGCTCAGCCCACATTTAGTGTTAAATAACCTAAAAGTCATGATTTTAATACTCATGAATACATTTACTAATAAACTATTAATAAAAATAAAAATTTTTGACATCATTGTTTCATAGTTTTTTTTTATCGTTTCACCTAGCTATAATATTTGCTCAAATTCTTTTGACAGTTTTAGAAAGTAATTTAGATTTATAATTATAATTTATGCCCACTTCTCACATGTAAAAAGTAAAAAAAATTGATTTATAAATGCTAATTTTCAACTCCTGAAACAAAGCTTTAAATTGTTGGCTCGGCGTACTTATACTTTTTTTCAACAATTATTACTTTTTCTTAAAATTACACTCACAATCTATCCAAATCCATATTTGAAAACTGTCAGTAGACACCTGTTTAAAGGATATATCTATGAATGACATACATTTATTACATTTGTTTGATTGATTGCAGGATGTTTATGCATTACATTGGTGAAGCACTTGCCGCAATATGGAAACTGACACACATAGAAAAGAGAGAAAGGAATTTGTGCTGCACAACCCTTGATATGTTTTGTTTGAGCTTTTTGCAGTAGACTAATTTGTCTTATTATATTAACTAAAACTATATAAGTGGCTACGATTTAGACAAATGTTTTAACAGAAACTTTACACTACGATAAAAGTCTTATGGCTTGGTAAAATAATATAATAAAACTATATTGTTGAAGATGATGCAAAACATAATTTGTAAAACATGTTGAATACAGCGTAGCCTTGTTGCTGAAATCTTATCTGATAGATGGATCTATGAAGGGTAATCAGAGCTGTATTGACAGGTAGTTTTGCATGGCTCGAAGCAATTCTAAATTGTGAAAGACTAAAGTTTTTTATGATTCAAAGTGAAAAAGAGTGATTCAACAAACCACCAATCAAGTGCAACGATGGTTTTATTAACCTTTTGCCAGATTCGGTGAGTTAATTGTTTTGACTTCATAGAAATTGACGTGTTACGCTCACTACTTTAGTAACTCATGAATTTTAACACGGTAACACTATATTCACTAACACATAAAACCATTAGTTCAGTACTCATATCAACTAATCAAATGTGACCAGTCAGTTTTTTCTACAAATTGATACTAATAATGACTAAATAATGTTGACTGTACGTGACCTACTTGGCAGTTAAGCACTTTTTTGTGCTCAACCGCTTTTAAAGTCATGTAGTCAACTTTTTCATGGCCAGAAAATTGGCATGGCAGTAGGCAAAAAAATCATGGCAGTTGGCAACTGCCATGAGTTTCATGCAATTAGTTTTGCCATGTACTCGAACGTATTCTTTTCAAAGATGTGGATTGCTTATTTCATTTGTTAACTAGTTTCCGGTGTGGGTAGCAAATGGGAACATTGCTGATACGAAGGCTGTGATGAAAAAAGTTACCTCGATGCCCTAATTACTGTAGATCGGCAGAGTTGGTAGTCAGTATTCAGATGTTTACACAACACTTAAGAGAAACTAATATGACAAGTTTTTAAGTTCCTTTCTTCGAGGCGTTCGAGACATTTATAAGAATGCAAATTTAAACATGTAATGAATGCCAACATGAGCAAATACGAAATAAAATATATGTCAATAGAGCCTCCTAGAATTAGACTTTTCTCACAATAGCCGATGTGAATACAAAATATAGAAACAGGTTGTATCACTATATGCATCGTGTTGAGCAAGTCTGGGGGTGTCTTTGTTCGTGAGGATTTTTACAGCTATCAATTTTTGTCGATTTTAATCTTCAAATATCTTGAAAATGAGATCGCCTAACATAACAAATAACATATCAACTGATAGACAAAAATCAAAGCTTTCTTTTAAAGTTATTTAAAATTTAATGCAATGAAAGCTTTAAAAAGTCAAACCCGCTTCAATTTTTTTCCAGTTTTTGTCACAGACTATCATTTGTGATAATGCATTGAGCAGTGCGAGTACCACTCTGCCTTTAATAAAATCTCATTCATTAAATATTTTAATGGAATAATTATTGACCCTAATTATTGACCCTAGTAGTTGACCCTAGTTATTGACCCTAGTTGTTGACCCTAGTTATTGACCCTAGTTGTTGACCCTAATTATTGACCCTAGTTGTTGACCCTAGTTGTTGACCCTAGTTGTTGACCCTAGTTGTTGACCCTAGTTATTGACCCTAGTTATTGACCCTAATTATTGACCCTAGTTATTGACCCTAATTATTGACCCTAGTTGTTGAAGTATTCTTTTTTATTTGCAAGAAATCCTCGATGATAAAAACGGATTATTTTTGCAACCGCTAAAAATCTTTATAAAATGTATCTGTGTCAATTTTGCTTGAAGATTGTCCGACTTGTTTTACTATGAATAACGACTTGAAGATATTTGATGATTATTGAACATCACTTGGGAAAAATAACCAACTTTTATCTTCTGTGAAAGATATCAGCAAGTTTTCCCCAGTTGAATAAGTCAACGATCTCAATAAACAATATTATAAAACTTTGTATCCTAACCATAGACTCATGGCTATTCATGAAGGTAACTGTTAACACTTTGTTAATAGTCAGTCATGCTCATTAGAGTATTATCAATAAGTTAAGATTGTTACTTGTACTTATCAATTGTCAAGTGTAGATGAGTAATGATGGTGAAATGGATATAACTATATAATTTTTTCTATTAAAATCAACTTTAAGTAAAGGTTGCCAAAATGATTAACACATTTGATTACTGAATAGCTTTGTGCATTGTATGTGCAATCCTCTGGTAATATGACCAAAAGTTGGTAAAATGTATAAATGCAAGCTGAGCGGGTCTACAAACTCTGCAACCATTGTCAATGGGGAAAGTTCAGTATAGTTCTTGAGCCACAGCTATCAACATTAAATAACAATGTAAAAATGATATGGGCATGTAGACATGCACAAAAGCACAGACTGGGTCACGTTACATAAATTCTCTTATCATACCCGACTCATTTATAATGTATTTTAATCCTATTTATTTTTAACTTATAATTTCTTAGCTTACGTTTATACATTTTACCAACTTTACCTTTTATCTTTAAAACTTCAACATTTTACCTTTGGTCATTTTACCTCATCGCCATTATCGATGTCAGAAAATTTAGGGCGATTTATTTCTCCTTTCACATCACCTGTCAAGTAGACACACTTATAAACATGAACTTTTCATTTGTTGTAAATAAATGAACTATTAATCAGTAATCACTTGTTTTATTTATATATTTTATATAAACATGAAAATACAGGTATAAATACTTAAATTTGATATATTCCTAGTAGAATGTCGGGCATTTCCCTTGTAATGAAAGTCTTTGCACAGAAAATTATTTTTACTTAACATATTGTATAACAACAGTTACCATTATAACTTTCAAACTTCATGCCATGAGATAAGTGTTTTGTGTAGTAGAAATAAATTAAAAGAAAAAAACTAAACAACTGTAAAGGTTTTCAAACATTGTCAAACAACTTTAACCTTCAAACTTCATATCAAGAGCAAAATGTTTGTGCAGGCATTTAAATTAGAAAACAAAAATAAAAACTATGAAAGTGTTTAAATGTTAATCTCAAATAATGAGTGAGTTATAGCTAAGTTAGGTCTGTTCTGCTATGATTACAATAAAGGATTATTTGGTAATAATAAAAATAATACGAACTGATAGAACAAAATAAAAATCATGAATATGGTGAAGTAGTAATAAGAATTCATGCATATAAATTTGGGTGTATAAAAAGGTTATTATTCAAGCAGAAACTAATGATAAAAATTTTGAATACAACTATAGTTTATACTGGTACCTCTCAATAATAGTAAAAGTTCATAAATGAGATATCGGACTGTCTTTGACTAATACTGTGTCTAACCGATTGGAGAGAGAATGTAGAGGCTATTCCTTCTTGAGATGATACAATTGTTAGCGTAAAAAGTATTATTCTTTACCAATTCAGCATTGATAACTTAACAGATTGTTATGTTTCTGTATGGTTGGTCTTCTTCTGTTGAGTATCTTGGTCTGAGTTGTTCAACATGTCTTCTCCAAGTAGGTCCCTTTGGTACCACTTTGACATTGAGACTACGAGTTCCATATATCTTAGTAACAATGGCTGGAACCCATCTAGGTTGTCTGTTGCGTCTAGGTCCATGATACAAGGCATAGCATGGTGCTCCAAGATTGTAGCTGTGTATCTTGCTAACTGTCTTTTCTGCAGATCGGTTGACTTCTCTGGATTGATGAAACTGTGCTATGTGTGCGGGTGATGGCAATAGGGTGTCAATCTTGCATCTCATCTGTCTTCCATTCAGCAGCTGACTGGGAGAGTATCCTGTAGGAAGTGGTGTCCTTCTATAGTGCATCAGGAACTGTTGTAGTGCAGATTTAGGTGGGAGTGACGATTTCTTCATGGCTTGTTTGAAGGATTGTACTAGTCTTTCAGCTGCGCCATTTGTAGCTGGATGGTAGGGTGCTCCAGTGAGGTGAACAATGCTTCTCTCTTGACACCACTGCTGAAACTCTCCTGAGGTAAAGCTGGTAGCATTGTCAGTGACTATGGCGTGAGGGTATCCAAAGTGTGCGAATATCTCCTCTAAGATGTCTGTGGTAGCTCTGGTAGAAGTAGATGAAGTCCTGTGTATGCATGGATACTTTGAGTAGGCATCTATCATCACTAGCCATTGGCTGCCCATGAAGTTTACTGCATGATCTACGTGAAGACGACTCCATGGCTTCTCAGGTAGCATCCAGGGATGTATAGGATACTTCTGTGGAAGCTTCTGGTGTTCCGCACAGGCAGTGCACTGTCGGCTTGTCTCCTCTATATCAGAGTCAATGCGAGGCCAATAGACAGCAGTTCGAGCTAGCTTCTTCATTCTTTCCATTCCAAAGTGTCCAAGGTGAAGGATCTTTAATACTTCCTGTTGTAACTTGACAGGAATGACTACTCTGTTGCCATATAGAAGACAACCTTCAGTGATAGAAAGTGAATCAGAGATCTTGTGGAAGAGTGACAGCTGAGTCTCCTTCATCTCTTTGTTACCAGGCCATCCTTCTGCTGTGTAGCGCATTACTGTGGCTAGTGTTGGGTCTTTCTTTGTCTCCTTTGCTAGAACATTGTAGTCTGTAGAGTTGAGCTGTTGTCCAATAGTGTGAATAGTGCATACAGTATCAACATCATCCTCATCTTCTCTTGCATCAAACTCTTTATCAGGTCCAACTGGCAGTCTTGAGAGGACATCTGCATTTTGATGATGCTGGGTAGATCTGTATTCTATGGTGTAGTCATACTGATTTAGTACCAGTGCCCATCTTGCTAGTCTGTTGGCTGCTAGAGCTGGAACTCCTTTGGTAGGTCCTAGAAGTGTGAGAAGAGGTCTGTGGTCAGTTACCAAGATAAACCGTCGACCATACAGGTACTGGTGATACTTCTTTAGAGCAAATATGATTGAGAGAGCTTCTTTTTGTATTTGTCCATATTTCCTCTGTGTGCTGGTCAGTGTTTTTGAAACATTGGCTATTGGTCTCTCACTTCCATCAGGATAACGATGAAATAGTACCGCTCCCAGTCCAGTTTCTGAAGCATCACATGAGATTCCAATGTCAAGATCTGCGTTGAAGTGTGCTAAGACACTATCAGTTGATAGCATATCTTTCAGTTTGTTGAAGCTCTTTTCTTGTTCAGTGCCCCACTTCCAGGTCTCTCCTTTGCGTGTCAGTTTATGCAATGGTCCTGTGAGTTGTGACAGATTGGGTATGAACTTGCTGTAGAATTGTGTAGCTCCTAAGAAAGATCTTAGCTGAGTTAAGTCTGTTGGGACTGGCATCTGTTGTACTGCATCTGCCTTCTTTCCTTTAGTGATTCCCTTTGAAGTGAGTTTGTGTCCCAGATATTCTACTGTCGGTTGAGCAAAACAGCACTTGTCTTTTCTACATCTGAGCCCTCTTTCTTCTAATCTTTGAAGAAGTCGACGTAAGTTTTGTAGATGGTTCTCTGCATTGGCTCCACTCACTAGTATATCATCTAGGTATACTGCTACTCCTGGGAGGTCTTGTGTCATCTGCTAAATCAATCTTTGTGTAGCAATAGCCTCCACCTAGTTTTCTGATTAGATCTTCTGGTAGTGGGATAGGTTTCCTATGTGTTTCTAGCTGATTATTGATAGTTTTGGAGTAGTCTCCACATACTCTGATCTTCCCTGCAGCTTGACCTGTTGTAGATTTGCGTACAGGTACAACTGGTGTTCCATACTGGTTGAATTGAGTTGGTTCCCATATGCCTTTAGCTACACCTGCTTCGTATGCTTGGTTGAGCTCTTCTGTCAAGGCAATAGGAACTGGTCTGGGTCGGCAGAAGACTGGCTTTGTTGAAGGTTTGAAGTTTATCTCTAGTTCAAAGTTCTTGAGACATCCTAGCTCGTCTTTGAATATTTCTGGAAATTCTTTGCACATCTCCTTACACTTGATTTGTAACCTCCCATCTGGCTGGTTCTCTGTGATTGTTGATACAAGGTTCTGTTGTAGCTTGTCATCAATAGAGATGCCTAGTTGCTGTATAGCAGTTCTTCCTAGTAGGTTGAGATCTTGTACAGCACTAATCACAAATGGTAGTCTGACTTCTTTCTGTGCATCCAATTGGGCAGTTAGCTCACATCTGCCAAGCGTCTCTATGAGATGTCCTGAGGCTGATTTGTAGTTAACTGTAGTAGGTTTTAGGTTTGGCTTTCCTAGCTTCTCCCATATTGATTTACAGATGAAGTTGTCACAAGCTCCAGTGTCCAGTTCAAGTGTGAAGTTGTCTCCCTCCAGTTTGATGTTTTCAGCAAGTTTCACCATCTTGGTTGATGTGCATTCTATCATCTTTACTGGTTTTCCTGCTGCAGATGATTTCTTTTTCTTGCATGCTCTTTCTATGTGACCTTGTTTAGAACAAAAGTTGCAGGTGGCTGCTTTGAATCTGCAGTCATCCGCTGTATGGTTAGTTCGGTCACATCTGTAGCATAGCTTTCCTTCCTTCTGCTTGTCAGGTGTAGAGTTGTTTTTCTGGAGTGGTTGGTATCTTGATTTCTGTTGAGCAACCTTGTTGACTTTAGACGAGTTTCCATAAACTGTCTCTTTGGCAACTTTAGCTGCTTCTTCTGTTTCCTGTGCTACCTGTATAGCTTTGTTGAAGTTGAGTTCATTGTCCTTGACCTTGAAGAGAGATTTGAGAACTGCTTCATTGTTTACAGAGCAGATAAATCTTGTTCTGAGAGCCTCATCTAATGGATCTGTAATGTCTATGAAGGCACATGTAGTTGCATCTTGACGAATTCTGGCAGCTAACTCTTGAATAGTTTCTCCAGGTTTCCTCTGCATGTCACTCCAATACTTGTAACGCTCTCTAACAATGAAGCGCTTAGGGTCATACTGGTCTTTGAGAAATTCCAGTATTTCATCCATGTTGAGGTCGTTGATCTGCTTGGGTGTTGAAAGCTGAGCTGCCATATTACTAAGCTGCTTGTAGAGTGTAGGCTGTTGGTTGGTGAGAAAAGTGCCAGCAATCTTGTCTTGATGAATAGAATTTGCTGCAATGAAGGTGTTGAATCTGTCTATGTAATCTGTTAGTAGCTCTGCTGTTGGGTCAAAACCTGGGAAGGCTGGAACAGCGGTTGCAGCTGTTTCTTGTTTCCGTTGTAGGTTTTGTAGTAGTAGCTCCATCAGTTTCTTATTCTCCTCCATTCTTTCATCTTGCTGACGTCTGTATTCCTCTTGTTGCTGCTTGAACTCCTCATGCTGCTGTTGTCTATGCTCTTCTTGCTGACGTCTGTATTCCTCTTGCTGCTGTCTCTGGTCCTCCTGCTGCTTTTGCATTAGCTTGATCAGGTCTGCTACTTCTGCCATTGTAGTGGTGCAATTTTGCAATGCAAATCTGAACAAAACTCTTTGTAACTGTTCAAAAGAGAAATCCTTGTCGCCAATTAGCTTCTGTTATGTTTCTGCACAGAAGCAATCAAATAGAGTATTAAATTAGAGAAATGTGGTTTATTGCACTCTCCAGAGACAACTGATTTGATAACAGAAAACCCAAGTATTTATATGTTTGGTCATAGAAAAGCTTTGTAAAAGCTACAAGCATTATTAATAGCTATAATGAGACAGTACTATATAATCTTAGCTTGTATAAAGCTTTAGCTAATAAGCATAATGTTTGTTTGCAAAGTACCAATAATACTTGGCACTTGCATGACACAGATATATAAGTGTAACACACATTTTAAATTGAAATGACACAGTTAAAAATTACAAATTAAAAAATATTGGTAAAAGTGGGAAAACAATTATTTTTTTAATAATTTGAATAATAACAAAAGCAAAAAGCAAAATTAGTAAATAATCAAAAGTGCACATTTGGTATACACTTTTGCACCATCTGCCAGTACATACTGTATACAGGATATGAAAATAGTTAACAAATGGGAAGGACTGTATAGCTCATTGGTTAAACGCTTGGTTCGATACTTTTGGTTTAAATCTATGTGAGTTCAAATCTAGCGCGCATCACATTCCCACAGTGTAAAGTGAGTAACACATACAAACAATATGTATCAATGACTGATAGCTGTAGTAAAACATCTTTTAATTCTTAAAAAGTGAGCATATGACAACAGCTACAGAGTGATGTAGTAATGAGTGACTCTAAAGTTCTACTTTTACATGTATTTGTTAATGATCCCGTTTTAATCAAACAATCTTTCATAAAGTTGCGGAGTTATTAAATTTTTATAGACTGTTGGAGGAATGTTTGTCGGAAACGAGATTGAGTTTGTGTTGTTGTATCAACTAGTACAGTGGGAAGACAAGTTTATACTTACTAAAAACAATTTGAATATTGTTGAGTTTTCTTCTCAACAGCAAACTGAGTTTTAGCAACTATTTAATTAATTTTGAATTGATTTTCACGAGCAACTTCATGTTGCAACCTTTTAAAAACATTTTTTACAAAGTTTTTTAACCATATAAACTTGAATGCCATTTGACTTTTGTGTTGGATCCTGCGACCAACACGTAGAGGCGACTAGGTCGGCTTACTCTACCGGTCTGCATTCACCCTTCACAGGGGCTGTGTACTGGTTGCCCGTGACCAACACGCGGAGGCGACTAGGTCGGCTTACTCCACCGGTCAACATCAACCACCTTACACAAGGAATTGCTCCCAGAGTAGTTTTATACTAGGTCGACAAGGTCAACCGGAGGTCGACGGGGTCGACAGTGTTTCTATGAATTTATCCCCACAGCACAGTCCATAGACTAGGTCTTTGGAGTTAGCTATATGCTTGAGGTGGTTCTGATATCGCGCAAGGTAACAGAAAGAGTATGGTTCCAAATGCAATGCATATATTTGAACAACCTTACAGAGCCGAGGCCCTGCCTTAAGTACATTAGATTATGCAAATGAGAGGCAAGGACCAGCCTCCTTTAGGGGCGTGGTTTACAAAAGGATAGAAAGGGAATATAACTCTAGTTAGAATTTATGAAGAAGGATAGCAACCTAGCGTTCCATCACACACGCCGCCCCTATAGACGACAATCGGCTATAAAAAAAACAAACCAAAAAAAAGAAAGGATAAAAATAATATAAGAAAACACAAACTAACTAGAGCACACCACAAAATAGGAATAATCAATGTCTTTCACGGGATTCGGGTCGCAATCTTTCATTGGGTCGACATCCGATTGGCCAATTCTTCTAGGCGACGGGCCGTCCGTCTGAGGCTAGAGGCCTCCTCTCAAAGGACGTCCACCGTGACTCGGGGTCGAACGTCTCCCAGTCGGCTCTGGATGCTCCCGACCGTCGTTAATGTCTTCCTGGGGGCTGGTATAGGTCTCTCCGTTTTGAGCGGACTACATCTCTGGGCTATCCGCTTTTTCTTCGGGGGAGAGAGAGAGTGTGCCTGTGGTCCTCTTCTCACAGGTGGCTTCACCTTAACCGGCCCATAGGGCGTAGGTTTCTCGAAGGCCGGGGGGTTGACCAATCGGACTCTCTCGCTCCACGTAGGGTAACTGGCGCGGTCGACCTCATAAATCTTAATGCCCGTTCCACCGTGGGCTTTCCGGATCTCCACATCCTTTATCCTGGATTGATGCTTGGCAATTGTGTCCCTTGAAGTCGAATTTCTCCCGCATTTGCAAAAGAACCTGGTAAAATGTTGTGCAATGTGAATCCGGCGCCGTCGGGGGGTGGATAATAATTGTTGACACAATGGACAGTTGATACCGTCTTCCCGGCATAACTTCAGTATTTTTCTGGTCGTTTCTTCTGAGACCCACTTGATCGGCAGGCGAGAGTTCGGGGAGGAATCTTCCTTCATCGAGTCGGACTCCATATCATCTAACGTTTCGTTGGGAGCCGGGTGTAGTTCCAGTGGAATTACTAACTCCGATAGTAGAGGCAAGGCTCCGATAATTGGAGAAGCTTTTTTAATGGTCTCCTTGGTCACTTCCGTGGTTGGAGGAGGTACAGATGTGTATGCGTCGAGCTGACAGCAAGCAATGAGCGCGCTTTCTCTGGTTTCCAAAATGGCCGCCCTCTGACCTTGACCCCTTGTGGCTTCTCCTGATTGGACAGTACTGGTGTCATAGTCTGCCAAATACGCAGGGGGCTTTCTTATTCGTTGGGGCCGTGTGGTGTTTTCAGCCCCAGCGGTACTAGCCTGAACTCCTACATTCCCCGTAGCTCTTGCTTCCTCGGTCGCCAATTCGCAGCCAGGGTCGGGGCCAGCCCTCGGGTTAGGGTTGTGTTCCCCTGGAGAGACCAAAAAATCTTCGCTGGGAAGCCGAAGTGATTCCAATCTTCCCGGCGATTGTGGTATTGGTAAATCCATTAGTCGACTAGGCAGAAGTGATTCTGAGATAACGGCATCTGGATTACCGTTTTCTCGTGGTACTCGTCTCCGGGGGTAACCTCTCATGTTGGGACGTTGGGCAGGTTCGACTTCAGCTGGGGCTCGTCCTTGTTGCACCGGGCTAGGGCGACAGAGCCTTAATCTTCCTTCAGCTTGAGTGGATCGCCGTCCATATCTTTCTATTTCGTAAGTATGATTTTCGTGACTCCTTAGTACGCGATAGGGCCCCACATACTTGGCCGCTAATTTCGGATTTTCCCGTTTTCTTCGCCGCTTGCTTAGCAACCATACGAGGTCACCCTCATTGAATAGCGGAGGCTCTCTCACATCGGTTGATACAATTTCCTTCTGTCTATCTCGGAGGAGAGTATGGGCTTGCATCAACCGGTCGTGAACAGTCTGGACGTACTCGTGTGTGCTCGTAAATGATTCCAGCCTATTTCCATGCAGCAATTGGTCAGGAAGACGAAGCTCCCGACCCAACATCAAATAATTTGGAGCTTCCTTAGTGGCGGAGTGCGGTAGCCCTCGCAGCGTCCGCATGATCTGTGGCAATAATTGATCCCAGTCCTCTTGTCCTCTGCCCAGTAAAAGGGCTCGTAGGGAGTCACCCAATACTCGATTGTTTCTTTCAACCACACCATTCCCTTCGGGGTGGTACGGAGTGGTCCTAGATTTGTCGACTCCCCACAAGTCACATAGCTCTTGAAACAAAGAGGACTCGAGTTGGCTCCCCTGGTCGGTGTGGATAATTTCGGGCAGACCGAAGTAACTGAATACTCTCTCATCCAAGACCTGGGCCACCGTTGGGGCTGTAGCGTCAGGGATAGCTAAAGCATCCGACCACCGAGTGAAATGGTCAGTGAGTACCAACACCCAGCTATTTCCTCGAGGTTTCTGAGGTAGGGGTCCCACCAAATCTACGGCTAGACGCTGCCATGGCCTCCCGGCGTACAGTCGTTGTCGGTTCCCGGAGGTCCGGGCCTTTCCCGTCTTAGCCCGCTGGCAAACTTCGCAAGAGAGAACTGCCCTCCTGATATCTCCAGTCATGCCCGGCCAGTACCAATCCAGCTGGACGCACTTCAGGGTCCTTTCCACACCGCAGTGAGTTTGTTCGTGGGCCTTCCACAGGATCTCCTGTCTCAGTGTTTGGGGGCATACCACCACCACCCTTTCTCGCCCATTCTGAATGAGATGAAGGGTCAATACACCTGATTCGTCAATCTGGAGCTGATGGAACATCCGGGCCAATCGCTGCAACTCGGAGCTGCCTACTTGTAGTACGGCCTCTTCGATTCTTTTCCGATTCCTGACGGCCTGGTAAATTATCCCTAGGTCGGTAGCGGGTCTCTGTTGCAATGCTCGTACTTCATCCAGCGAAGTTTGCACCACTGTCAACAATTCCGGGACCTTTGGGGCAGCTGGCGGTGAGGGATCTAAACTCGTGGCTTTAGCGTCTGTTTGTACCGCAACTTTATCAGTCTCTACAACGAGTCCTGGCTCACCTGCCACCTTGACGGCCCGTAACCGAGGGTTTTGAGACTTTCTGAGGGGGTTGTCCAACACTCTTGGTGACCCCGCACTGCATGGCAGCCGTACTGGAACTAGGCTGGCTGGTGTGGGAGTCGGGAGGCCGGGCCCTGAGGTATGTCTGCTACTGGGTAGTCGAGGCCATTCGTCTTCATCCAACTGGTGGGCGCTAGGACTGGGTCCTCCTGTACCTCTTGGTGGCTGTACTGGAACTTGGTCCACTGGTACAGTAGTTTCCCAATTTGTCCCTGGGGTTACTAGAAAGTCACACACTTGTGACCTAGTTGGCCCCCGATCCCGCTTCTCAATGGCAGCACACTGCCGGCAGTCGATGCACTGTTGTCGACTCAACCCATCGGCGTTACCGTGCTTAACGCCTTTTCGATGGATGATTCGATACTTGTGCTCGGCTAGGCTCTCCAGCCACCGGGCCACCTGGCAGGAGGGTTCCTTCCTCCGGTGCAGCCAAACCAAGGAGACATGATCTGTCCGGATAGTAAACTCTCTGCCATATAGGTAGGGCCGGAAATGTCGGACAGCTAGCACGACTGCCAGCAACTCTCTTCTAGTCACGCAGTAGTTGGGTTCGGCGGGGGAGAGGGTCTTGCTATAGTAGGCTATAGGTCGCTCCTTGCCTTGCTGGACCTGGGATAACACAGCCCCGGTCCCCACGTTACTAGCATCGGTATCGAGCACGTAGGGTAAAGAGAGATCAGGATATGCCAGTACTAGAGCGTGCGTCAGTGACCACTTGAGCTTAAGGAAAGCTTCCTGTTCATCTTCCTCCCACTTCCAGGGGACCCCCTCGCTTGTCAACAAGGTGAGAGGTTTGGCGATCGAGGCGTAGTCAGGTAGGTATCGGTGGTAGTACCCAGTGGTACCCAAATACGGTCTTAACTGTGTCACATCCTGTGGTGCTGCCCATCCACTGATGGCCTGAATCTTCTCAGGGTCGGTAGCCACTCCAGTGTCGCTGACTATGTGGCCCAGGTACTTAACTTGGGTCTGGAACAGACTGCATTTAGAGGGTTTTAATTTTAGCCCGGCTTGCCTCAATCGTTCCAACACCTCCGCCAGCCTAGTTACATGACTAGAGAAGTCTGCCGACATGACGATGATGTCGTCTAGGTATAACAGCAAGGTTTTCCAGTGTAGCCCTTGGAGGACGCGTTCCATTAGCCGCTGGAAGGTAGCCGGAGCAGAGGTCAGCCCAAAGGGGAGCACCTTCCATCTCCATAATCCACTGCGTGTGGTGAACGCTGACCGTTCCTGGGCCTCGGCAGAGAGAGGTACCTGCCAATACCCGCTCATCATATCCAGGGTACTGAAAAATTTGCTGCCGGACAAGGCATCTAAACTCTCGTCAATCCGGGGAAGGGGGTAGGCGTCCTGGCGAGTGACACTATTGAGCTTTCTATAGTCCACACATAATCACCACGCCCCGTCCTTCTTCCTCACCAAGACCACCGGAGAGCTCCAGGCCCCGTGAGCGGGCTCAATCATGCCTTGTTTCTCCAGGGCCGAAACCTGTCGCTCGATTTTGGCTTCTTTCTCATGTCCTACTCAATATGGGTGTTGACGGATGGGTTGTGCCTCTGGGAGAAGGGGGATTTCATGCTGTACCAGGGTGGTACGCCCCACGTCTTCGCTTCCTTGGCTGAACACATCCGCATAACGGACCAAAAGGTCTTCCATCCTTCGGTGCTCGGTAGGGGACGAGCAATGTGGCGCCGCCTGTTGGAGCAAGTCTTGCATGTGGGGGGGGGGTACGCTTGAAGGAGAAGGGGGAGGTTCCTTAGGAGTCTCGACATCCTCTTTTGCTGTCCAGGGAACCCCTATTTCGTCCGGCCCTACTCCAGTGTATTGTCCCACAATCGTCCCTGCCGTCACACTGACTGGATGGTCGGTAGGATTCATGCAGCGGATGGCCACTCTCCCCTTTTTACCGGGTTGATGTAGGCTGGCGGCCACCATATAACTGCTTCTTACTTCCTCGATTAACCCGACTGGCTGATAGGATGAGGACGTGAGACGCCCGGCAACCAGGACCTCGGTTCGAGGGGGAAGCGTTGTGGCTCGCATTATTTGAACTCCACTTGTCAGGGGTCGACCCTCTCTGTCAGTGCAAGTCAATTTCTGCCCATTTAACACCAACGTGGGTTGCTGAAAATTCATCTCACAGTGGTGGTCGACCAAGAAGGGCATGCCCAGGATGGCATCCTCCTTCAGGGCACACACCACTAGAGATACAGTGACTTGGACACTCCTGACTCTGACTGGGAGAGTGATGAGTCCGTGTAATTGCAGCCGTGTACCATCTGCCATCCGCCCATAGTCTTCTCGAACCTCTAATTGGCTTTTGACATCCTTGGGTAAGCGCTCAAAAACATGTCGTCCCAACAGATTAGATGTGCATCCGGTGTCCACGAGAAACTGGACGGGCTGCCCTCCGATGCGACCTGGCAAGAAATAGCTGCTATTATGTGGCTTCCACAATTCATCTCCATGAGTTCGTCTGGCTTTGCTCATTCTCTGGGGGCCTTTTTGGGAAGGCCGAGACGGCTTTGGCCAGACGTATGTTTCTTCCTTGGTTTCTGAGGGTGGGAGACCTGCACACTCAGGTAAGGGCTGATATTGGTTATGCGAGGGGACCGGTGGCGAGCAGGGGGGAGCCTGTGTCGCCTAGTCCGTCGTGGCCGTTGCCACTGGCCTTGCATTGGTATAGTAGATCCACAGTCAGCACTTCCCCCTACTGCTGTGGATGGGAACCGTTTCCCGACCTCGTGGCTTGAGGTGATTGTCTTTGGATAACTTGAGGGCACCGGCGTTGTACATGCCCTGTCTGGCCGCAACCCCAACAATTAGGTTCCCTTTTCTCTGCTCCCCGTCGTCCCAATCGGTTTCCTTCTTTTAGTCCATCTGTTAACCCTTTTATAGCCATCAGGACGTCATTCAGGGTGGCTGATGGAGGATCCGAGTGGACGGGGGCGACTGTAGCAGGGGTAGTCTCCTCCTCCTCCACTGTCATTACTATGGGTCGAGCACCAGGCCGAGGAAGGGTGGGCTGAATTTGCAGGAACTCATTCCCTGCCTGCACTGCTTCCTCTAAGCTCTGGGCTCTTATTGCCAAAAGATGGCGTTGGAGGTGCGTGTTTCCTAGAGTCAGGGAAAACGCATCCATGGCCATATTAGCTTGGTAGGAGTCCGGAAGGTCAGCGTATGCTATCTTCACTAGACGTTCCATCTCCGTTGCGTGTTCTTGGAGGCTAGTCTTTGGTTCCCTCTTGAGGTGGAGCCTACTCTTAGCCTCTCTCGGGGAGAGCCCGTACTTGGTGCGTAAGGCCGAGAAGATGGAGGCAGGCGAATCTCCTCGACTACAACTTCTGGCTCCCTCCTTCAATGTCTCACACAGGTGGAGGAGAGTGGCCTTCTCATTCCACTCATTAGCTTCTGCAACCTCTTCGAACTGGGAGATGAACAGTTCCACATCTTCACTCCCATCGAACTTCGGTGGCTTGAAGCTAGCCTCCTTCTTAGGCATTTGTAAGGCTCTAGTAATAGCCTCTGTCAGCTGACCAATCTGGTCGACCTGTTGTAGCTCTGCCTCAGCCAGATGTCTGGTAGCATTCCGTCGGCTGTTTGGCATGGTTACAAGAGTTGTCTTAGAAGTCGGAGTTACCGCAGTCAGATCCCACTGCTGCCACCAGTGTGTTGGATCCTGCGACCAACACGTAGAGGCGACTAGGTCGGCTTACTCTACCGGTCTGCATTCACCCTTCACAGGGGCTGTGTACTGGTTGCCCGTGACCAACACGCGGAGGCGACTAGGTCGGCTTACTCCACCGGTCAACATCAACCACCTTACACAAGGAATTGCTCCCAGAGTAGTTTTATACTAGGTCGACAAGGTCGACCGGAGGTCGACGGGGTCGACAGTGTTTCTATGAATTTATCCCCACAGCACAGTCCATAGACTAGGTCTTTGGAGTTAGCTATATGCTTGAGGTGGTTCTGATATCGCGCAAGGTAACAGAAAGAGTATGGTTCCAAATGCAATGCATATATTTGAACAACCTTACAGAGCCGAGGCCCTGCCTTAAGTGCATTAGATTATGCAAATGAGAGGCAAGGACCAGCCTCCTTTAGGGGCGGGGTTTACAAAAGGATAAAAAGGGAATATAACTCCAGTTAGAATTTATGAAGAAGGATAGCAACCTAGCGTTCCATCACACTTTGCTGATGATGAAATATACGTTCAAATAATTTATAAGTTTACTAAAAAACTAGCAAGTTATTCAATATTAAGTAACATACACGGATGTTCTCAAAAGTTGTAATTACTGAACTCTGTAGAACCGTACAGAAATTATAATCACTTTAATTGGCCGCCAAACAGTTTTAAGCTGCGAGCTACTATATTCATGACTTCTATTTTCCAAGTAAACAATGTAAACTAAACTATAATTATGACATGTACTAGTAGATGATACACTTGGTTATTTCAAGTCTTGTACAATACATTGCAACCGCATCAATAGTGTATTATATCTGTATTACGTAACCTCATTCAGACAGCATACAAAGTGTACATGATAAATATTTAAATGGAAACAACCAAAGAATATGTAGCACCTAATAAAATTTCATAATTTTTTATGAACTTTCTGACCGATCTTAAACATAAGATACTTATTACATAATTATCAATAAAAACTCTAGCAATGACATCTACAGTAGTACCCATTTACTCTCAGATATCTGCTCTCATTGTGTAGCCTGAGATCTTGTAGCAACAGCTGTGGCTTTATCTTGTATATCCTCACCTATAAGCGAATATTTTTGTAAACTGGCCTAAAAATAGCCCTAAAATAGTGAACTTATAGAAGCAGATCATGAAAATTGTAAAGTACCTGTATGCAACTGTGGCAGTAAAAATATGCAAAGAGCATTAATGAAAGTGATGATCATTACTGTCATTTTTTGTGGAGGGTAATTTTCTAACGGTGTTATTGGAAATATTGTTGCTAACAAACTGTGTGCTAAGTTCCATGTGATGAGAATTACTACCCAAGCATTCTCGACAACTAATGCTAACGATATGCATTTTTGTCAGCGTTACAAAGAACCAATTTTTGACATTTATTACTGCCATTACTATTAACAACCAAGTTTGCTGCCTTAAGTATTTGAGTGAATGCTCTTATCGTGGTAAAAAAGCTAAACGGAAAAAAGGCTGTGCACCAGTTTGCTGCATTTTTTCAAAAGCCTTCACACGTGGCTTTTCTTTCGGTAGAAGACCCTGTATGGAACAAAATACTGTGAGTAAAAAGCTACTACAGGTACATACTTAGCATAGTTTGATGTGTAGTTGCTAGAATTAGATTGACAATATTTTATTTGGCGTCAGTAAAATCATGGTAATGTCTGGTAATGATAATTCCTTAATTTTGTTACCTTTTAGCATTAAACTCAGCTTATATGTGAGAATATGCAGTACATACTACTATTATTTACTTACCTATTACAATATTTGAATAACATTTGTTACCTACAACAGTTTATGGACATTTAAATAAATAGCACTAAGTTTACTATCTAGCTTATATGTTCCCTCATTATGTTGTTCTCTTGTTGTATCACTAGTTAAATTCGTTTTACCTTATTTCTATGCCTGATCATTTCATTATGGGAAACCAATGGTTAGAGTTTTCTTCTCCTAGCTGCGCTAAATTTATGAGTATTAAAATGGAGATACAATAGTATACGTAGTATTTAGAATAAAGATAGTCAGTATGACACAATGATATTAGCTGATAGTTTGTACTATAACAAAAACTGTGCCTGTCCAAAATCATTCTAAAGGTTAGAAAAAACTGGCATTATACCGGTTTTGAACACACAAGTTTGGCTATGCAACAAACCCTACTGTCAACCTAGCCACTCCTTCAGCTTCTTGAATTATGAAAAATTTTTGCAAGCATTACACGGTGATTAAAAATGACAACTTCTTATTGTGCATCAGACTTCCAGGGAACTAGCTGCCAAAAAAGACCAACCCCTAGTAATTAAGCTAGTGAGATGGTAATGACAGGAAGTCATTAGCTAGAGTTACCTGTGTTTTAACTTTTAATATAATTCAAACATTGTTAATAAAGTTTATTACTAAAATTGCTAAATAATTTGAGCAATGAAGCATGTTTTAAACTTTTTATATGGCCCTTCATCTGGTTGATCTCTTGTTTTACAAAATGTTTAAAGCTATATACCCTAGTTATATGAATGAATATTTCACCGTGAGAAACCAGTATTTGAAGTTGTCTTCTATCAGCTAACTTAGCCGTATAAATATTAAACTAAGCTGGTAGGTACTAAAGTGTACATATTACATAGCTAAATAATAGTCAGTATATAATTATTATATTAAAAGGCTAATTACCATAAAGACTGCCAAAGCAGCCAGTTATTGATATGATTATGATGGAGAGTCGTTAACCCTAGCTAACTAATTTTCTTTTTTTTTTCAAAATTTTGACAAAAATAATGTTTGATACTAAAGCTGAAAAAAAAATTGAGGATGCTTAACCATGACACATATCAATCATGTAGTATGTTAGCAAGATGGAAATTAAAAACCAAAAAATTTGGCTACAATTCATAAAATTATGATAATCATCAGATAATTAAAATATAAAGTATTAGCTGCTACATAGACCACTCACTGCTGAGCTAAAGCTATTCAGAATTTTCCGCAGTTATCAGCTAATCAAAATTAATTATATTTAAAGTTTAATGCATAAAATTTTGCTAACAGTTTCATTATTTCATTTCACTAAACACAGATATGCTGAAATATCTTTTTTGCAATTAAATTTACTTAATTTTTATGCTTCTTTCTAATTTCTGTACTTACCCAATGTTAAGGAATATTCACTCATCATTTATTGTATTAACAAACTCTGACCAGAAAAATCTAACTTGGACAAGCTTTAGAATTTGCACTAATGACATAAGATGTTACCAACTGCTGTCGTTCACCTTTTGGATCATTGATTTATAACGCGTCAAAACTACATAATGTACTACATAAATCTCCAAAAGTTTGTAAATTATTTAGTTGACATCGCTTCATTAATACATCATCGAATATAGTTTCTGCCCTTTTGCTTTCTCTGTTTTTTGACCTGTGGCTTTGTTTGATATGCTCAGGAATGAAGTGCTTCAAAGATTTTTCAAGGACTTCAGCGTTGCTAAATTAGTAATTGTGTTGTCATTATTTGACTTAATATTGGTTTTCAGCATGTAACTCCTCACTTCTTCTTTACCTCATATCCTCTTTCTATTGCTTGTCTCTGTATTAACTTTAAACATTCTTCATAAAAAGGTTGCCTTTGCGTGTGTACCAATTGCTTTCCAGAGCTGTACTTTATGGCACTTTTACATTTGGAATATCAGTTTTTTGAATTATATGGACATGCTGCAAGTTTCTATAATTAAACTCTGTACAAGAAGCAATTTTCTACATTCTCAAATCTCATAATCCTATTAGGAATGACTAATAAAAAATTATATAATACTCAAGCATATCAGATGTTGTGAGTATTATTTAGTTTGTATTCAAATTTGAATATTTTTCTATGCATTTGTAACAGTGCTTAAATGAGAAGTTGATTTGATAAAATCTTTATTTGGATCCTAAATCTTGACTAAATACTTTGTGTAAAATAAAATAAATAGTTTGATTACTGTTTGGTTGTTTACTGAGACAAAATTGGGTTAGCAAATAATTTATAACAGTTTCAACTATAAAAGGTAATCAAACATTTGAGGGCGCTTTTTGGTATTTTAGACATATGTAATACATGCTTTGGTACAGATGAGGCTTTCAGATTCGAATCATGTATTGTGTGCAATAAAAGAAAAAATACATAGTTTTGTGAATGTTGTGGTATGTAATGGTATATGATATATATATTTTCAGGGCATAATACCCAGTTTTATTAGAAATATGATACTATAATTGATGGTTTTTTATATGGTGTATAAGTTGTGCATCTACTTGTCAACCTTTCTTTGAGTTTTTGTTTTACTCTACACCTCTATTATACATGTACATGACATTAGCTACTCACTTTAAAAGGTTTATAGAAAGGCATCTTATTAGCGCTAATGTAAGAAATTATGTGAACAGACAGGTGTCTTGTTTATTCAGGTGAAGTAAACAGGTACCTTAAACTGTTGATTGTTTAACTGTTTTGAAATAGCTTTCTCGTGTCTTCATTAAAAACAACTTGAGACTTTGAAAATCTTCACTAAACAAAATTAGATATCTATGTCCAAAAACTGTTTTACCAAAATACTGCAGTCTGCATATATTCGACTCGTCGACCTACCTTCTATCATATATCCGACTCGTCGACCTACCTTCTATCATATATCCGACTCGTCGACCTACCTTCTATCATATATCCGACTCGTCGACCTACCTTCTATCATATATCCGACTCGTCGACCTACCTTCTATGTCAAAATTTCTTCGAAAAATTGTTCAAACTCTGCTATTTGTTTACATATTTTGTTTGGTTTGTTGCTGCATTTGTTGCTGCATTGTTTCAACACAAATGTGTTGATTTTTGGTGACTAGCCTAGCTATTATAGAAGGTTGTATTTCATGTCTCCTTTCTCCATTTCATGCAGTCTTGTTTATGATTTGCTAATAAATGACATCAAAATCAGCACTTCACACAAACAAATTCATATATATTTCTCAAAGGAGTGTGTGTGCGTGCGTGCGTGCGCGCGCGTGCGCGTGAGTGTGAGTGTGGTGTGTGTGTGCGTGTGTGTGTGCGTGTGTGCGTGTGTGCGTCTATGCACATATGTGTGCGTCTATGCACATATGTGCGCATGCCTGCGCATGTGTGTCCATGCGTGTGTGTGCGTGCGTGCGCGTGTGTGCGTGCGTGTGTGTGTGCGTCTATGCACATATGTGTGCATCTATGCACATATGTGTGCATGCCTGCGCATGTGTGTCCATGTGTGTGTGTGTGCGTGCGTGTGTGTGTGTGCGGGCGTGTGTGTGCGTGTGCGGGCGTGTGTGTGCGTGAGTGTGCGTGTGTGTCTGTGTCTGTCCTGCTATAGCTATTAAAATCTTGGAATAAAAATTTCACATGCTGATGGATTTGAAATCACAGAAATTGACACTGCAAGCTATAAATACATTGAGTTATACAAAGCATAATAATCGCAGACACTAAGATAGGCCGTATACCGTATGCACACACTAAATAACTTTTTTATTTGAAACCCGATGAATTCTATTTCCTCTATGAAACAGGAAGCTGGCTTGTTCATTTTTTCTTGATATTTTATTTCCAGTTTTTTGTAAGGTTCTATTGCTGTATGGTAGTCAAAGCCAATTCAGGCCTCTTTATCACAAGGTCATGTTTTTGCAAAACTTTTATCTCCTTATGATATGTGAACATTAAAAACAACGATGAGAACAGGTTTTCAATATGCAGTGTTGTCAATTCGCGATTGAAAGTGTATTGCATGCTAGTAGATAATGAAATTGCATAAAAATACACATGTTAAACCAAGCGTTGCTTTTATGGTAAGAAAAAAAATCTGTGCGTAATGCCAAACCTACAACAAATAAGATAAGTGAAAAGGTTTTATCTGAGTTTGTACGTTATTTCAGCTTTATATCAGTTTTGTTTCATGAAACTGTACACATATACTCATGAAACTTTGATAGATTGGACTCAGTTAGTTACTGGTTGGTCTACAGAGCTTTTTTGAATTAATAAAACTTTGCTCTATTTTACTAAATATTACCATAGATATGGTGCTATTGTTGGTTTAGTTGTATAGGCTGAACATCTTTTTGCAACTTTTCAAATTATTGATTCACACTGCAACGTGAGTCTACATAATAAGGCTAGCTACTCAGTTGAATGGTTTTCTTTGTTAGCTGTTGGTTAGTACTTGAGCATGCAAACATGTGAGCAAAGAGCTGGTTTATTTATTCTTGTGATGCTGTCAGAACCACTGAATTATACTACCCCTAAAATGGCCAAGGTCATTGATCTGCGTATCAATTTAAGCGCCATCTTGGTCTATGCTACATGGTCACGCTCCCTTTTATAGTAACCTAGCAACATTGTACAACATTTAATCTCAATGAGCTTGTGGGTGCTTTTATCCATCCCCAATCTTAGTCAACCTATATATCAGAGTCAAGATAAAAATCTACATATTCATTCAACCTATATATTAAAGTCAAGCTAGCTAAAGATCTATAGATTCTAGGCTACAAGTTTTTGTTGTAGATGGCTATTGGCATGGTTAAAATTGACTAAAAAGAAAAATCTTGCAACCGACATTGCTTGGTTCAAAAAGTGGTTGGATTGGCCGCAAGCCTAGATTAGATTTAGCTATTGTGCCAGTAGGTCCCAACACTCAAGATATCTTGATTTATGTTATATTTATATGTGTTATTCGTTGATGTAGACCAAAGTCAAACTATAAATCTTGTTAACTGTAAACTACAGTATTCTTGACCACAAAATTTATTTGTGATTCAGAAAATAAATGATCTATGCATAAAAAATGAGCCAGATGCTCGGATGCTAATATAATGTCTAATAGCATTATATATAAACAGTATATAATTAATTAAACATCTAAATGCCTTCGAACTGTACAAATTGTATGCATATATAAAGCAAACTATGAATCTTAATTACATTATGCTCGACCATCAAATCTTTTGTGGTCCAGAAAATAAATAATCTATGCATAAAGAATTAATGAGCCAGATGCTCTGATGATCCTAATATAACGTCTAATAGCATTATAATATATATAAACTATATAATAAATTGAACTACTACATGCCTGCCAACTGTACAATTTGTATGCATAAATATATAATGAAAAATTTCTGCCATGGACACATTGACAGAACAAAATTATTGCAGTAGAAAGTAATAGCTCTTGATCTGTCAATGACCCATACAGAAATCTATATTGTCATGAGTTTAAAATCTTAATTTTATTATCGTTCGTTGAAAAAAGAAAAAGTTTTGCCACCAATCAACCATGAAAAATATGTTTATGTAGGTTTTTATGCTTACAGTTGATTGCATTTATACATTCTTTGAGAGTTGTTAATGCTTAAAAGGTTCCACTGCCCCGAACCATGTTAGGGGGGCTTACACTGCCGCTAAACCCCCAGGTGTTCATAACTAGGCGCCTAACATTTGCCACCCCAATTTGCAACCACGGAATATAGGCCTGAAAGGTCCCAAACATGTTCACATTCAAACTTAGCTTTATATTTTATACCTATTGTTCTGCTCAGACTAAAACCTCTTTTAGCCATATTTCTAAACGCTCTTCTTCAAGGTTTCTCTAACACTTGAATAGTTGAAGATATTAACTTTTGCTCTGACTCTAATCTTATTCTAACTCAGTAACGAACACTTGAGAGTTACAAAAGCTGTGTGAACTAGACGAATATAATACACATTTTAGTTTACTGTTTAACTACGCAAATGTTTCTACAGTTTTTCAAAATTACAGAGAACTAACAGATAGCAGTACATATTTCATAGTGGTCTTGACACATTTTCCCTTTATGAAAAAGGTTTTAGGCCTAAATTGTAATTTACTAGCAGTCATTACCTAAATGTAGTTTAAACAGTATAAACAGGCTTTTTTGACCATGTGCAGACAACTTCATGAGTTGACTGAAAGAATAAGTCTGATAACTGTTTCCACAAAAACATCTTTCAGGATCTCAAACTTATTTGCATTCCAACTTCTTTTGTATATACATTTTTTTAATGTAAATCAATAAAACTCTGAAATACTTACTGTAATTCATTCATATAGCAGAAAATACATGTATATTGTGAAAGATACCAGCTGATCGATATGTTGGCAGAAAAGTCAACAGCCTGACTAGCACCCGTCATGCCAGGCCAACTCTGCCTCGCCTGGCCAACAATTGAAATGACTGAATGTAACAGCAACTGGACGGGCGCTGGCTAGCACCATGGTAAAAAGGGTAGCACACGGCAGAGTTATCACCTTAAAGAGACCTGTCAGGACCTAAAACGCTAAAAGATCAGGGCACAAAAAGTCTGGAAAAAAACAGCTGTTGGTTCTTTTTGTGTTATATACAATATTGACATAATTGCTCAAGTATAATTATTTCATTACTCAGACAATGATCTGGTTTTAACTAAAAAAGTAAAAGGTCGCTCTCTGAAAATCATTTTTAATATATCACAATGAGCTACACCTAATAAAACAGCAGAAAAATTTCGAATATTTTTATGCAAATCTAATCACAAATTGTGGTGCGTCTTTAGATAGGTTTAACGATGTAACGCTGTGAAAATGCGAAATTCTGCTGCCAAATTAAAAAAACCCGTGATTTTAGAACTGATGATTATAGCAGGTGCTATTAATGTTTAATACAACATAGCACCTGTACTATGCTTATCAGTATATACACTAAACCATAAGTGTCCGCATATTTATGAAATGACACGAGATACTAGAGAGTATACTCCTACTCAAGTAGCAAGTTACTAATATAAGACTCATACTCAATACATAAGTTCAAGTATGATGTACATATTCTAATCACTTACTGCTAGCAATTGTCTTAGTTATGTTGTATTGATACCTGATATTACAGAGAACCATAGAAACATTTTTGACAAGCATTCATAGGATTTTATCATATTTCATCATAGTTTTGCCTAAGATTTTTACTTATGTTTATTGTTTGTAGAATAGGATATTCTCAAATTGTCGTAGGACAAATGTGTTTGCTAAGTTATCAAGATACATTATACTGTGGCCAAAGTGACTTGCCTGTGCGTTACTCTCTATTCAATGGTGCACAACATTGTCTTTTAAATCTTATTGAAAGCGCTGAGTGAAATATATAATTACTGAGTAGAAGATAACTCCAAATTTATGAAAATATATGACACATAATGACTACTGATTATGTTCCTGTGTCACTGATTAATGTTTTCCATCATTATCAAAGTGTGATATACCGCATTTAGCTCAAAAAACATTTCAAATTAGTTTCAACAAACTGCTTTGAAATAGGCTGAAATGTCATAAGCAATGAAAATATCCATATTTTAAAATATATTTTATATCCATGATGTTAAAATTAAGGATAGAAAGTCAAATCAGTAATAGCTTCATGGTTTTCTACAGATTTATAATAAATGTAATTGAGTTTCCCTATTTTAAAATAAATTAATATAGAACTTCTACCAAACCATTGTTGGCTGAAATAACACGGATTTAAACCAGAAAATGAGCAAGCTGAATTAATCAAAAATAGTCATATTGATTTTATGATCTGTGATGAAAGTTAAAACAATGAAGGGATAAACTGAAGATAAATCAGAAAATACTTGTTGTCATGACCACAATTATTTATCTACAAGTTATGCTATGAAGCCATTTAAAATTCTCCTGCTCTGCTGCACTGACTGTACAAAGTTCTGTGACTAAATCAAAGACTTAATTTGGCAATAATTAAAAAAATTGTTTCCTGTCTAATTAAAACATAAAATTAATAACATTAATCCTTAGCGTAATCTGCAAGTAAGTAGAATCTACAAGTATTAATACAAACATTGTACATTATTATTTACTGTAATAAAATGTATTGGGCTTCAGTGTTCTGTACTTTTAACAAAATACCCATACAATTATATATTTATAGGAATAGCTGAGTACGTGACTAATGTATATAGACAGTATCTCAGTGAAGTAAATTTATTACAATAAAATTTAGCCCGATTTATAGATTTGCGCTTTTAAAGATGCTATAGATGTGTTGTCAGGAGAGATACTGATTATTACCAGTAATATCTACTATATAAACGGCAATCGTTGTGTGTGTGTGTGTGATTGAGTGTCCGCGGTATAGAGTACCGTACTTTTCCGGCTATTAGCCGCTACTTTTATATAAGGGCGTGTCTATTCTGTGGTTTTTTTTCACCGCTCGGGCACATTAACGAGAATCTCCGGTTAGTACACGCCTCTATTATAATACGTAACCTACTATTCATCGTAGGGATGGACGATAAATACCGATATGCTAATAGTATGAGTTGTCTTCTCGATAGATTGAGTCACCGATAACTCCCAAATATGAGCAGTATAAATAAATTATATGGCGGTCTTTTTTTTCGATTCGATCGTACGAAGCAAACTTAATTAATATGAGTAAGTAGTAAAATTAAATTAGTAGTAAATGTTAGTAGTGAATTAAATAAAATTTTCTACTCTTTAAATAAATTAACGAGTAGTTATTTACATGCAATTAATATTTACTGCCAACGTGTACCGAGAAGGTCACGTAAACGTTTGTTTCTTGGAGCCACTGGAAAAACGCATTTCTCACCTACTAAATTTCCACATCAAAAAGGTAAGTGTTTCTTATACGATGTTGTATTGTCTATGAATTGCCACATCTCCACTACTTAATAACGTTGGATTTGCCGCTGTTCGTGATAGTGGGTCATGTTCATTTCCTTCAGCAGCCGAGTTACTAATTTTTTTCCAGCTACGAGTAGGCCTACTGTAACTTACTATTACAGAACTTTCACGAGTACTCCGAGGGTTGTGATACGCTATTGTGAAAAGAAAGAGAGCAGCTGCTATCGACTTACTGTCACCCTGCATCAGCCATGACCAGCTATACGTCGCCTGCTCAAAAGTAGGGACACGCCAAAAACTGTTTCTTCATATGCCCGACAGAAAAACCAAAAATGTTGTCTATCCGCATGTGTTGCGTTGAACTAAGGGAGAGAGAGGGAGAGAAAGGGAGAGAGAGAGGGAGAGCGAGGAGGAGAGGGGGGAGAGAGGGAGAGAGAGGGAGAGCGAGGAGGAGAGGGGGGGAGAGAGAGGGAGAGAAAGAGGGAGAGAGAGGGGAGAGAGAGAGGGGAGAGACGGAGAGAGGGGAGAGACGGAGAGAGGGGAAAGAGGGAGAGAGAGAAGGAGAGAGAGGGGAGAGAGGGAGAGAGAGGTGAGAGACGGAGAGAGGGGAAAGAGGGAGAGAGGGGGTGAGAGACGGAGAGACGGGAAAGAGGGAGAGAAGGAGAGAGAGGGAGAGAGAGGGGAGAGACGGAGAGAGGGGAAAGAGGGAGAGAAGGAGAGAGAGAGGGAAAGAAGGAGAGAGAGCAAGGAGGAAAGGGGGGAGAGAGAGAGAGAAGAGGGAGAGAGGAGAGAGAGGGGAGAGACGGAGAGAGGGAGAGAAGGAGAGAGAGAGGAGGAGAGGGGGGGGGGGAGAGAGAGGGAGAGAAAGAGGGAGGGGGAGAGAGGGAGAGAGACGGAGAGAGGGAGATGTAACTGCATATTTGGAGTTGTTTTACCGTATGAAAGACAACTCTCAATAAACCTTATGCTGCCCGTGAATCTGCTCCTGTAGACGGGTAATGCAGCTAGTATTACATAAATGAAAGAAACTCTCTCACTGCCTTTCTAACTTTCATGATACTCTTCATATTATACTAGTAGTTGTATTCATTTTATGAAACTATTGAATTTATTTCATAGCTAATTTCTTTTCTAAACCTGTATATACATAACCATACTGCAAACTCAACTAAAATTGAGTCTGTTTTACTAAAATGTACCCAAAAGTCAGCTTCAGCTCAAATATTGGGATATTAGATCTAAACCGCGTCTATAGAGTTTCAATGGGATTATTACTAAATTAAAACTTATATGCAAGTTTCAGAAATTATAGCGCATGCCATTTTAGTCAAATTTGAATTTCAACTTTAATTTCATTTCAGCCTGTTTACAATATTTTGGGCATGCATGTACATACATATTCTTTTAAATGTGTTGTTATAGTCCTTTGCTTGAACCTTTTCGCTTTTTCTTACTCTTCTAGCAATACAGCATTCAGTGTGATATTTCATATTCTAAGATATCTTCTATATAAATATCCAATTAGATTTTTTTACTCATGCACCACTCAACTATTCTAAAGTCAACAATGAAGCACTAAAAAGGTTTAGGAAACATTTCTGGTTGTGAATCATTATTCATTACCAACTTACACCAATAAACTCATGATACTAGCATTGTGTTTTTAATATCTGAGTATAGTCTTGTATGTGTATCTCATAAGTACTAAACAAAGAAGTTGGTGATAGATTGAGTATAGTCTTGTATGTGTATCTCATAAGTACTAAACAAAGAAGTTAGTGATAGATTGAGTATAGTCTTGTATGTGTATCTCATAAGTACTAAACAAAAAAGTTGGTGATAGATTGGTGCAGTAGTGTGTAATAAGTATGTGCACAATTATTTTTAGAGTGGAAAAATGGTTGAGAGACTCAAGAATGTTGCCTGTTTGCTGCAAATCCTAAAATCTTGCTTTATACACATGCAGGGCCATCTTTTTCTGACACTCGAAAACCATGGTTTAGGAATGACAGGCTATGACATCCACAAACCTTATAACAACATTATTATTCCAAAACCGCCTTCATTTATAAAACATCTGGCATTCCATGCTTTCTCATTATTAGAAAAAATAACCACTCAGAGATTTAGACAAGTTCTCACTACAGCGTGCCTAGCACAATAAAATGAGACTAACTGTGACCTGCAATGTTAAAGCGAAGTAAATATGTTCTCATCAGTTGTATGTACTTAAAATTACTTGCTAAAAAAGTTGAGGTAAAACTATATTTTTTGGATTCTGATTGGATATAAAATCTTACAAAAAATTCATGCGCTCTTAACTTTTATACCTACTAACATGGTCATACAGATTAAAATATATTTAGAGCAAGTTCTACAATTAACTTTATAAATAGTTTTAGTAAAAATAACTTCCATCTACTTGATGTTCATTGCTGGAGCTGAACATAGATACTCATTAAACTGGCAATATTTATAAATACCAGTCAATGAGTAACCAGACACAGTGTAGCAGACATTATAAAATAAACTCAAATCTTGACTCATGATAACATTCACAAACAACACTTAAAAGTATCATAAATATGCAACATAAATAACATAAACTGTTTTGTTCTCTCGATTAAAAATATTTTCCACCACATGAAAACACTAATAAGTTCTCTAGAGCAACAATTTTGGCAGTTGGTACGCTGATTATGACAGAACTCTGAATATGCCAATATGCTATTTGGCAAATAGTGTCTAACAATGAATGAAAAAGATACAATGCTTGATCTCGCTCAGTTTGGTGTTATTCATTATTAGTTATTGTGAATATGAAACCGGAAAAAGAAAGCTGATTTGGTTTTAGCGATGAAAAAGTTGAAGTGTAGTAAATAATTAATAATAGATACTAAAATTTAGCTTCAAGTATGTGTTTAGTAGGCCAAATCCATTTAAGTTAACTTTAGCGTTCGCATAGTAAGTCCGCCTCAAGAGTAAGACATCTCTAGGGTACATAATGCGCATAGTATATTGTAAAATTTTATTTTGTTGCAAATCATAGCATTAAATACATTAAACTTACTGTAAATAACTATAGTTACTGCAGTTAACATATTATTTTGTTAATAATTTTAAAATGTAAAGTATCGATATGAAACTTTGATTAATTTTACCAGAGGGTGTTTGCATTAGATATTTACTATGTGTTTCTTTACTTCTCCATACGGAACTTTTACCTTATATAATTGCCTACCAAAGATTGAATTGAAATCGTAGGGTGAGGGTTAGCTGTAATGGTTTCTATAATGCTTTTCTATACAAGCCTATACAGACTTAAACAGTTGTATGAAGAGGGATTTGTTAACGCCATAGCTGCTTTCAACCAAATATATTTGTCATCGTAAACAGAACAGCTTCATTACTTATGCACATGAACAGAGGAGAGTGAATGTTTAAATCTGGTCTGAGGTTTGTAATGACAGCTACAATTGACTAGATTTGTTGATGGATATCACTACCAGTTAATTTTCAATGTACCTTTGGTATAATTTACCGAAACTAATATGTATGGTTTTAGAAAAAATGGACATCCCATTTAAGGAGGCCAACTTGAAACTTAAAACCAATGTTATTCAAGACAGATTGAACCTATAAAAACATACACTGGGTAGACTGGTACACTGAAATACACCCAAGTCCACCGCATCACTACCTTCAAGTCAAGGCTATACATACTGATAGAACACATAGTCGACTCGGGTAGAGAAAAGTTAATACGCCTGTGATTGGCAGTAAAAGTTGATATTCAATGCTGAATGTAAACCTTACATATAACTCTTTGACTGACTACATTTAGTGGGAATACTGTTGCATTACAATTGATTTTTATAGTCAACTAGCTAAATGCCTGGCGATGCCCTAGTAATAAAAAAAGGCATCGGACAGAAAATTTATTTTTAATTAACATAGATTTACAACCTTACCATTCTAACCCTTAAATTTCATATAGTGAAAAAAGCGTTTTCGTGACCTTCAAATGAATTAAAAGTAAAAATTAAACAACTGTAAAGGATTTCAAACAACTGTAACTTTTAAATTCCATATCATGGAAGAAGTGTTTTGTTGAAATAAATCAGGAGGAATAATAAAACTGTAAAGGTGTTTAAATGTGAAATCATTAGCAAGTAATGGCTAAATATAGTCTGATTTGCTACAACTACAATGAAAAGTTATTTGCTATACAATTACAGTGCACCCTCAAGATACGATTACCATCATACATAGTTTCATCTTAAAAAGCAGAATATGATTTTTTACTCCACCATATGAATCATTCTTTTAATACAAATCTTATTTCATAATCATAAATTTTATTTCACCTTACAAATTTAACAAAGTTTTCAGCGGAGTTAAAATATGACAGTCAGTGTGCTTATTACGTAATTCAAAATAAGAAAGACACCGTAATGTTGTTCACTGCAACTATTTTCACAATGCCTAAAAGAGACACGATGACCGATTTGTCTCAGTTCCGCAATTTTCATGTGTAAAACAGTAATATTTCCCCTTTACAACCGGTAGCAAAATTGGAGTTGCAATCCCTTCAAAGAGAAATATTTAGTGGTCAAAAAACTTCTCGTAATCTGCTAACAAAAATGTAGTTCATTACGAAAACAAGCATCGTTCGGGCCTTGTTGTCGAATTAGGTTGAATTAGGTTTTAATGAGAGCCGCTAAAAGTATGTTTAAAACTTTAGCGGGTAATTGCTTTAGCTTACTTAAAGCGATTTCAAAGTTTATGTTATATGTACCTCTGTCTTGAAAGTAAGAACTCCCTACAGCATGCCCTGTTTCTACTGCGCATACACGCTGTACATTGTAATGTTACATTTTATTGCAGATCATACTCACTAAATACCCTAGAGTTTTTGTAGGTAACTAGAGTTACTAAGGTTAACATAATACTTTGTTGCTAATTTTTAGTATTTACAGCACTAATATAAACTTTTGGCGACTTTTAACAAGGCATGTTTGCATTATATGATTACATTGGTTTCTATACCCCTACATACCATTTTTTCACCATACTATGTCAACCCAGAAACGGATCAAAATCGTATTATGAGGGTGCACTGTATATGATTTTACTTCGTTTTAGTGTTGACATCATGAGCCGAAAATATTGTATAGAGTGGCACACAAACCCATAGTATTTATCTAATGCAAACACGTCCTGGTAATAGTAATCAAAATCATCATCATTAAAAATTAGTAACGAAACAATATGTTAACCTTAGTGACTTTAGTTACGTACAACAACTTTAGTGTATTTAGTGGTTATGATCTGCAAAAAATTTAACATACCAATGTACTATGTGCAGTACGTACTTTGGAGAGTTCTTACCATCGAGACCTACTTGTAACATAAACACTGAATCTAACTTAAATAAGCGTAGCTTACTAAACACACACTTGAAGGAAGTTTTAGTATGCATTTTAATAAACCTTTAACTAAAATTTTTATCCCCCATACGTTTGTCAATAAGTTTTTACCATAAATAATTCGCAAACAGATAATGCATCAGACCCACCAAAGTTTAATTTCAAGAGAAGTTGTTGTTGATACCGTATGGGGAAAAACATTCGCCCTAGCATGGCGAGGACAAAAAAGCATCGTGTTTCAGTCAGTTGAAAAATATTTTACAACAGGGGCATCGTAGCCCGTGGGTGCAATGTATTAATTAATATGTGACATTGCGTGCGCAATCGAGCAAAGGGTATATGATATATGATAGGAGCTATAGAATTCCAAGAACTGTGTAGCTCAGTGGCTAAACGCATGGTTAGTAATTTGTAGTTGCAAAATCCATCACGAAGTGAGCTTTTCATTCCAAGATTTCAAGAGCTATAGCTACACAGACCGAATCATAGATGGACACTGAGATTTATAGTTATACGAGGTGAATGCCCGTGTAATGAAAGTCTTTGCACAGAAGAATTATTTTTATTTAACATAATACAGCAGTTACCATTCTAACTTTCCAACTTCATATCATGGGAAAAGTGTTTTGTGCAGTTGAAACAAAATGAGAAAAAAAACAACTGTGAAGGTTTTCCCAATTTGCCAAACAACTCTTACGTTTAAACTTCATATGAGGAAATGTTTTTGTGCAGGTCAAATAAATTAGGAAACAAAATAAATCGACTATAAAAGTGTTTAAATGTAAATGCAAAATAATTAGCAAGTAATAGCTAACTCAAGTCTGTTTTGCTACGATTACAATACAATATGATTTGGTACTGATACAGATAATACAAACTGAGAAAACATAAATAAAAATCCTGAATATGTTGATTTTTTAATAACAATTCATGCATACAAGTGTGTGTGCGTGCATGCAAAAAAGGTTCCTGTTCCAGCAGAAACTATCCATCCAAACTTTGAATATGATGATACTGGTACCTCTCGGTACTGGTACAAATGTAAAAATGAGATATCAGACTGTCTTTGTCTGGTACTTCGTCTGACTGAACGGAGAGAGAATGTAGAGGCTATTGTTACCCAAGACAATACAATTGCCCACGTGAAAAGAATTAGCCTTCACCGACTGAGCAATAGAACTTTACAAAAATCCGAAATAGAAGTGTAACGACACATTTGAAATTGAAACAACACATTTAAAACATGCAAATTAAAAAAATACGTAATGGTAAGAAAAAATGAGTTTTTAAACAATTTCAGAAAAATAACTAAATGCAAAAGGTAACATTGCTTAATAATCAAAAGTGCACATTCAGCGTGTACATATAGTATATGGCAAAAGATAGACAAAAAAAAATGCTAAGGACTGTATAGCTCAGTGGGCAAATTGGTGGTTTGAAACTTGTGGTTGCAATCTCTGTGAGTTCAAATCCAGCATGAAACGAATATTTCATATCTAAATTTTAATAGCTGTAGCTGGACATACTGAAGTAAACATTTACAGACAAACTTGGAGATTAATACATATCGATATAGTTGCATATAGCTGTCTTTCATAAAGAAAAGTATAATTAAATTAATATCTGCTTACAATTATTATCATTGAAAACTGTTGATGATCCACAATAGACCATTATTATGAACTCAATGCACCTACACTACAACACAATAAAAAACCTATGAAATATGGCTGCTGTTGGTTTATAACAAAGGTTAATTTCGAATAGCTAATCTATTTGTTAATGCAAAGCCTCAGGGTGGTATATGTGAAATCACAACAAAACACAGTCAAACATGGATAACTCGAACTTCACAGGACCGAGCAAAAGTGTTCGAGTTAACAGAGCGTTCAAGTTATCAGAGCACTGTCACAAGTCTATGTATTTATTTATTTATTAGTAGATACATGTACATATACAAACTATAATATAAATCAAAAGCATAAATGGCTTGTTTCAAATTAAATGCTTCTAATGTAAAGTTTAAAACTTTTTCATCACAAAGTATAGTGATTTTTCTATCACTTGTGATTGGTTTGTTGTTTGAGGTGATGTTATTGCCAGGACATTTTTTAGATTAAAATTGGCAAAACTTGATCGTTGTTGAAATGCTCAGAAGAAAAGACATCTTTTTCTTTTGAGTGTTTTAACCAAGATCAATTTTGCCGATTTTTCTTAGAGTTTATGCGATGGTTACCTAACTTTTCCTTGCTTCCGAAGGGCCATCCCTAAGCGGATGTTTGGTAAAAATCGAATTTCACCAAACCTTCAGAAAAGTCGTTGACAAAAATATTTTGCCGATGGTGGTAATAACGACGCCTATGAATTACGAAAAGTTAAGGTTTACCTCTATGGCTTGGAATAAAGTGACTTTCTAAAGCGATAAGAACCGTTTCGGTCGCCGTTGGGCAAAAAACTTCGAGTTAACGGAGTTGAGGTCGAGTTATCTAAAGCAATTTATCATTACGTGGGAACGGACCAAAGCAACCGTTCGAGTTAACCATGTGTTCGAGCTATCCGAGGGCGAGTTATCCAGGTTTGACTGTATATACTAGGTAGTGGTTGTGTTTGTAAACCAAGTTTCACAGAAATGGGTTAGGATGGCCCAAAACTGACATTGCCCTGTATTCAAATTCACTTGATCTATTATGATATCAATATCCTGATTATCTCATTATTCAAGTTACGGTAGGTGCTTTCAGTTTGAAGCCAAAAGCCAATCTTATAAAGAGAGCCAACCGAGAAGCTATAAGACATTTGGATACAACAAGAAGGCATGAACAGGTGCAAAGTTTTTACCAAAATGAATAAACTAAAAATGTTAAGATACACTAATTTTCTCGAGCATACGTAAAGCATTCGTGTTTTGCTGCTGAATGTTGATTGGTTACCGACAGATGCCCCAACTTAGTATAAACATTCTGTTTTGGAAAAGACGATTTGTAATCAGTGGTAAGCGTGAACAGTTTCAAGTTATTGATTTTCTTTGAATAGCCAATAATTTGATATTAAGTACTTTATATACAATTAACAGAATTAGTAAGCCTAATCATGTATGCTTTTTCTGTCCAATAAAGCGTGTTCGAAGTAATATGATTTTTAAGAGGAGGTTTGTGGTTCTTAAAATAATTTAAAACAACCCGTTATAATAAATCTATTTGAATTTTATCACTCATATTGTATGTGATTATCATTTGGACTATAAAATACCCATGAGCTAAAACTATTCATGAACAAAAACAAATCATAGAAACTGATTTTGCTCAAAGTATTATCAAAACTTTGACAAGGCAAACCTTGGCTGGAAACCAAGCTGCATTTAGACGCTTCATATGAGACACTGTTTCATTTCATGTACTTGAAAGCAAAGACTCTCACTCATACCACTGATGCAAAGAGTCACAAGTACTCTAGTCTCTTTAATCCTAATCGTTATAGTAGAGCAGGAACATGAACTTATCTTTCAGCTTATTCCTTCAGAGGGTGGGCTACTCAAACAAAGATGTTTCATAGTCAGAAATTTATGCTGAATTCAATTATAATGTTTCTACACCTATGTGTTTGCACATTTCTGAGCTAAAGAGCACTTTTGAAATGGGAAGGGGCAACTCCAAGTTTGCTTGGAAAACCTTACATACCAGACAAAGAAAACTATTTTATAATCTCAAAAATTAATAAATGCTTTTATTTGAGATTAGGTGAGTCAACTCTCAGCACTTCTTAACCCATGCCAAGGATGCAGCAAAACTGCTTGTTTCACTTTCTTGATCAGTCTGTGAATGAAACCCTAGTCAGAGTGACGAAACTTCAATATGAGACAGCCAAACAGTATTCAAACAGATGGTAGATATTGGAGGAGGAGAGCATTCAATGTGAAGTTGCTCAAAAATTGCTAAGCATTGAGAACTTTAATGAGAGATCAGACTTGTTATGTCATTAGGCCTGTTATAAAAAGTATTATAACAAACTTGTTAAGGAAAGAGCTGAGAAAAGACATGAGAAGAGACAGAAAGAATGTGATACAGCAAAGGAGGTGTGACTAGATATTTATTACTTTGCAAATTCATGATGATTACTCCATGATGATGGTACTTTGATGGGAGAAAAAGAAAACATTTTCAATTATGTCTGCACATTTTGTGACCAGCAAAACTAACTCTTTGCAGTTTCCATGACGTGTTATAGCCTACAATTTGGACATAAATGTATAGACAAATTGCATGTATGATCCTTCCTTGGTTTTTTGCATATGACCACACAAACTACGCTAGATATGGCACGCTGTACTATGCAGAGATGACTAATTTGAAAGTATCGCTTAGCAAGGTGTATGAGGCTCTTATGAAGAAGGGGTATTTTACTTATCAATCACGACATCACTGTCCATTCAGCTTTATTGCTTGTGATCAATCTATTGAGCAAACAGTTAAAAGAGACTCAGTCTCACGGTGGAATCATAAGGTTTACCAGGAAGTCATTGGCCTCTCAACGCTGGACTCCATCTCACCTGGAACGAACAGCTGTTTATACAGACATGAAGAAAATACCAGTGCTTGGTGATTCGGATGCGGCAAGTTATGAGATGCGTGAAAAGGCATGGAAGGCTGATGAGGAAATGAGGGAAGTCATGAAAGACTCATAACAGCAAGAATAAATCCATTTGCGTTTCAAACCACCAAGCTAGTACATATTACCAGTGGTGCAAAAGCCTCCATTGAAGTGAAGCAGTATTTTGAAATGGCAAATGTGATAGGAGAGAAACAGCTTTCAGAATTTGTCCAGAAGAGGTTAAGCACCCAAGAGATGGATTTCAATGCATCTATCAAGTGAAACAAACTCAAAACCTTCACCACAATACCATCAGCTAAGAAGAAATAAAAAAGAAGTCCTAGAGTGTTCGCACAGACTGTTTGAGAATTTGGTAGTCATCAGCCAACAGCGTAACTTGGCTTTGAGAAAATTGTTATCATGCTCTCTTGGCAACATCAGCTGGTCCCTGACTAACTCTGATGGCTCTATACTGAAGACTGCCAAGTTGGCTCTGATGGCTGCTGTTGAGAAAGATGTTGCTGATCAACCATCAATTTATGTTAACCAGGATCAGCTACCAGTCTTTGACGCGGTTGTGGTTGATGCTATGGCCGAAACTCAGACCCTGAAAGCTCCTCCAGCTTTTGCAATGGATAGTTAGTATTGCAAGCATGTATCACACATGTGGTGTGGATTTTGTTTGTGACACATACTCTGATATCAGCATTAAGAAAGGTGAAAGAAGTCGTAGAAGCGTGAAAGGAAGGCAACAAGTTGCTGTGTTTAGTCCGAACTAATCATTGCCAAAATGGTCTGAATTTTGGCAGATGGCTCAAACAAGACTGCACTAGTGAAATTTTTAAGGAATACATGAAGCAAGTCAACTGTAAAGCAGAAACTAGGTCTTGTAACAGCTTTTTCTCAAGAATGCCACATGATCAGCTATGACCTTGATAGATCAATCGCTGTAAGCCAAATACACAATTTGACATCAGACCACGAGGAGGCAAATATGCGCATGTTATCACTTATCGCAAAGATAATGGAAGACATACCCAGCTCAAAAGTTCTAGTCAAGTGCCAGGACACAGATGTTTTCCTAAGCTGTCTATCTCTAGTGGATGAGTTGCTATTACAGAAACTCATTTACTGCTGTGGTAAGGAGCAGTAACTGTTGAGATATGTAAACATAGGCTGTCTGTCTACCACCCTCACACCCGAACGATGCAAAGCACTGCTCGGGCTCCATGTTCTAAGTGGATGCGACAGTGTAAGCACATTCTATTCCAAAGGAAAGATAACTTTCTTCAAGCTGCTAAAGAACCATCCTGAATTCTGTAACACACTGAAATCATTGGGAACAGATTTTGAAGTTGATAGTGCAATAAGAAAATCTATTGAGACATTCATATGCAGATTATATGGTGAAGAGACAAATTCCATCAATGAAGCACGGTATAAGATCTTCTGCTCACCATCTCGCACATCACAATCAAACCTACCACCCACACTAGATGAGTTAAATCTCCATATATCTAGAGCTGCCTATCAGGCCGCGATATGGAGAAGAGCCAAGCAAATCATCATCAATGCCCCATCCCTCCAGCAACATGGTGTTTATGGAAGGTGGAGAGCTTAAAGCTAGATGGATGACACAACAACCAGCACCTCCTTATGTGCTCATGGACATGTTTTGTTGATGCAAAACTGGATGCCAGTCTCATCGCTGTCAGTGCAACAACCCAGATCTCAAGTGTACGGACATGTGCAGATGCAGCTGCTGTAGCAATAAAAATAAAGAGGATGGAGATGAAAGTAGTGATGCAGAAGACTCAGATGACTGAATTAGAAGGTTATTATTCGAGTGGTATTGTAACCAGAGGTGTGCTTCACGTTTGATTAGAATACATATGTGTCATACTGTATAAAATACCGACTAATTGAGATTTCACTTGCATAATAAAGTACACGGTTCCGCATAATAAGCATTAATGATGAATATATGTATACTAAAATATTCTATATACATGGTCTGAGTCTTTAATAATACTTCTCATTTTGTTTAGTAGATCTGTAATAATATTGGAGTTGCGGAATAACAAGGACAAACTGTAAAGCTGCCACAATATCAACCAAACTAGGAATACATAATATTATATAATACACTTATAATATTATTCTAATATTTGAATAATAAATATTTTAGTGTTATTAGAATTGACTTCAACTTAGGTTATTGCTAAATATTTAATATTTATATGCCATTTTCATAATCACATTGTTGGCAGCACATAAAACATTACAGACATTTATTTAATTAAAATAATATATTAATTATACTGCTCAAAAATGAACAATCTGAGAGGTGTAGAAACCAGATATTTGAAACCAGCTCAAAATTCTGATCTAGATACTACTCTTATTAAATAGCCCACCTTCAAAAGGAATAAATCACTTTTTTGACAGCTTTTTGATGCCCTCCTGCTCTACTATTATACACGTCAGCATAAATGAGGTTTTAAGTTCTGTCAGAATTGAGTCAATGTACTCAAGACAAACTAGGCTTGATTTGCAGGAGCAAAAACTAGAATAGTAAATAATATCATACAATTGTGAATTGTGTTGTTGATGACTAGGGCTGTCTTAACAGTGTGAGAATAAGAACAGTAACTCATATTGTTACTGATCTAGACCAGAATGAGAAGATAACGGATTAAAGATAGACTTGTACAAAGCTTTAGTTGATTTTAACAGAAATCATAGGTATTGTTCTATCATTTGCAATTGTTTTTTTATGTTTTAGGTGATATGGCTGCTAAAATGTTTTAAGATAAAATCTACAAAACTTCATCACGGTTAAAAACCTTAGTTTTATGGAGGCAGTTAGCAGAGTTCCTTATACTACTAAAAGATACAATCTTGTATAAGTGCATATAAGGATTCTAATTATTTTATATGGCAGAGCTGGCCTTGTACAAGTTGCTATTCCCCTCACATTAGCTGTTAAAAGTTGTAGTTGTATGTCCACGTGCGTAGTCACATACTTCATGGTATTGCTTTTACCGGTGCTACGCACGTACTAATGTTTTGGTTTGTTCCCCCACCCAATATAAATATAAGTCATGCAGGCGCCGCTTTTGGTTTCCTGCTTGGTGACAAAATATGGCTTCTAAAATACTGTCCGAAGGGTAATGTTCAAAATCCTGTTGGTCAGCCTTTAGATAGTAAGCAACCATAAACCCAAACACGTTATATAGTGCCCGAGTTGTTTCAATTGATTTTATGTTAAAAAAACTGGGTTGTGTATAGAATAAATTGATTTAATAAGTTGACGTTGGGGAGTCACTCGGCAAGAAACACAAAGCCCATCCTCTCACAAATTTTGTTTGGTACAATGTTGTGTAATGCGGTATTGTGTTTCAGTATTAACTAGATTGTGTATTGTATTTTGTCATTGAGTGAGTCGACATTTTTAACTACTACAATACAATAGTGGTATTTGACGCTGGCAGCGAGAATATTATGTTAACAAATTTTAAAACTGGAGTTGTCATAATAGTTTTACTAGTAATATTGGTAGTTTGCTTGTGGAAATTTTAACACTATCAGTCAAAATGGAAAGGTTTTTATGCCCTGAACCACTGAAAGAAGGTGGTGATTCGCCAGAATAATGGAAGAGGTTCAAGAGAAACTACAATTTATTTCTGGTTGCAACAGAGAAGAGTGACTGTGCTGATGCTGTAAAGGTAACACTGCTTCTCTGAACCATTGGGCCTAGGGGTTTAAACATATATGATTCTTTTTCATGGTCTAGTGAGGCCAGTAAAATGATCTATAAGCAAGTATGTAAGAGATCCACCGAGTTTTGTGCCCCAGGGTTAACACCGTTGCGATGACTTATCAGCTTTTCACAACCAAACAGGACAGCAGGACTATAGACGAGTTCATTACAGAGCTGCATAGGATTGCTCGAGACGGTGACTTTGGTGCTATGTATGATCGCGTGGTTCTGCAAGCTTTGATACTTACTGTAGAAAGTGACCAAATGAAGCTTAGAATGTTTGAGACACCAAACATCAAACTGGAAAAAGCTGTAGGATTGGGTCGGTCAATTGAAGCGTCAGCAAGAGATCTTATAGTATAGAGGGTACGGTGGCGGAATATGTTAATGCATTGAGCTTGTATAAAAGAAATGAGCCAAAGCCAAGGAAAAGCCAGTCAAAAACCTCTCCTTCTGCAGCCAATTGCAATAGGTGTAGTGGAGTACACCCCCCTCGTTCGTGTCCAGCTTATGGTCAGAAGTGCCACAAATGTTTGAAAATGAATCTTTATGCACGGTGTTGCACGGTTCGCAGTCAGAACTTTCAGGATGAAACTAAGAAGGAATTGGTACATCAAGCGGAACTGCTGAATTATTCTACAGACAAAGAATATAGCAACAGTATATCCATCCCTATGAAAAATAGGAAGCTGTTGTCAACACTGACGTTATATTCTCTTGCTGTCACCCGACAAATTGAGTTTCAACTTGAAACAGGTGGGACCTGTAACATTCTTACAGTCAATGATTACTGTGCACTAGGCAGTCCTAAGCTACAAAAGACTGATACTAATCTCCACATGTATAATCAAACATCTTGCACACCATGTGGATGGTGCTACCTGAAAGTGAAGGACCAAGGGGGTGAAGAGATAAAGTTAGGTTTTCTCGTGGTGGAAAGTCGCCAACATAGTTTACTATCAGGTGTTGCATGCTTGGAAATTGAGCTTTTACATTTGTCTGAAACAGTGAATTTTGTGTCCGATACAGGTATTCAAGGTATGCTGCTTGAGTATGAGGACGTATTCGGTGGTTTGAGTGAGCTGCCAGGAGAATATCGCATTGAGTTGGAGTCGTCAGTAAGGCAAGTGCAGGTTCGCCCACGAAAGGTGCCATTGGCAATGAAAGCAGAAGTAGAGAAGGAGATCAGGTTACTCGAGAAACAAGGAATTAGTGAGAAGGTTGACAAACCATCAGCTTGGATTAGTCATAGGATTCCTATGAGAAAACCAAATGGAAACATTAGGATATGTAATTATGTATTGACCCCCGAATCTAAACCGAGCAATTCTACGCAAGCATGTTGCAATGCCAACTTTAAAAGACATACTCCCACAGCTGAAGGCTGCAACATGTTTTTCTCTTTGTGATGCAAAGAGTGGTTTTCAGCAAGTCAAGTTAGCAGAAGAGTCAACAGATTTCACCACTTTTTGGACTCGAGTCACGCTACAAGTATGTTAGAATGTCATTTGGAATTTCTTCGGCCCCTGAAGAGTTTCAAAAGAGGCTAGCAAATGCATTAGAGGGATTAGAAGGAATAGCTGTGGTTGCAAACAACATACTAGTACTCGGAAAAGATCGGCAGGATCCTAACAGAAATCTCAAGAAGTTACTGGAAAAGGCTAGGATGTCTGGCCTTAAAGGTTGACTTGCAACAAAATTCACATTACAGTTATTTGATATGAAAAGATTCACTATGTTTTACTCTGTTGTGCTGTAGGTGCCAAATATGTGGGAATGTGATTACAAGCTCTTAAAAGCTAAAAAACGAACAGTTAATCGCAGCCACACGAGACCGCCGTAGTTTGGATTCTCTTTCCAAAAGGGCTCAAATGTGATGTAGCTGTGTGAGATGGTTTCTGTTTGCACTTTTATGCAGCCTTATTCGTCGAAATATTTTCACAAATATACTTCATGCATTCAATAAAGCCATGTCTATTGTTCTTACGCGTTTGTTTTATTGTCATTGTAAATGCTGTCACTTTTAGCAGTGATATCTTACAACTTGCCGTAAAAATTCATTTAATTGTTTAGCCTTATCTCGAAGGACTACATATCATTGTCTGATAATTATGACAAGCCTGTCGGTCACCTGTGATAATCGAAAAGTGCTGCAAAAAATTATTTGCGAAGTATTGGGTCATATGATCAGATTATGACTTGCCGATTAGACCAGGCCGAAACAAAACTGTAAAGTAGCGAGCCTCTATATTTGATACGGGACCTTCGGTAAAACCCAAAGTGTTTGTCATAAACTAGTGTTATGATAAGTTTTATATTGAGCTTTTTATTGGCCTTTCAATTCACGTGAGAACATCCGTGAGAAGACAATAAATAAATTTCATGGCTACGTCAGAGAAATAAAGAGATTCCAATCTACGGCAGCTTTTTGTTTTTGAGCTTTTAAGAGCTTGTAATCACTTTTCCACACATTTGGCACCTACAGCACAACAGAGTAAGACATGGTAAATCTTTTGATACCAACTAACTGTAATGTGAATTTTGTTGCAAGTCAACCTTTAAGCTAAACAAAGAAAAATGTAAATTTCATTCAGATCTTCCATATATATGTCATATCCTGACCTCAAAATGTCTAAAACCGGATCCACGAAAGATAGAGGCTATTCAGAACATGCAACCACAAAGTTCGGCTGAGGCAGTGAAGAGGTTTTTAGGTCATGTGACATATATGGCCAAGTTTATTCCAAACCTATCAGCTGTGGCAGAATCTCTTCGCAGGTTGTTAGTCAAAGAAAGATACAAAGTTTGCTTGGGAGTTGAGTCAACAAGATGCTTTCACAATGATTAAGAAAAGTTGACTAATGCTGAGACACTCCAGTTCTTTGACACAAATGCCCCGATAGTTGTTTAGACTGATGCTTCTCCAGCAGGTTTGGGAGCTACGCTACTTCAGGGAGGAAACCCAGTTACTTATATTTCTAGAATTCTGACGGATAGTGAGACAAACTATGCCCCTATCGAGTTGGAAATGTTAGCAGTGGTTTATGCTGTGTCCAGGTTGGACCAGTACGTTTTGGCCACTCTGATGTCACCATCCACACAAATCATAAGCCCTTAGCCTCCATCTTTAAAGACCAGTATTTAAGGTTCATCATCGTATGCAGTCAATGCTACTCTCTCTTCAGAGATATGCAGGAATGAAGCTGGTTTGGAAACCGGGTAAGGAGCAGCCCTCAGCAGACTTCCTTGCTCGGGATAGCTACATGGAGGAGCCTTCTGGGACACCAGAGAGGTCGCATGTCTTTGCTGTGTGCGAGGTTCCCTGTGATCTGGCATTGCCTGACCAGATTTATGAAGATCTACAAGCTGCTACAGAACAAGATCTAGAGTTGCAGATGTTGATGAGATGGGTGTTGGAAGGCTGGCCTAATAATCCAAGTGCAGTTCAGGAATCAATGAAGAAGCAATGGTCATTTCGAGATGAGCTAGCAGTAGAAAAAAGGCTCATATTTAAAGGACTGCGTGTGTTGGTGCCCAGAGTTCCTCAAAAAAGTATGTTGGACAAACTGGTTGCCAGTCACCAGGGAGTGCTGGCCAGACTACGCCGCGCAAGACGGTCTGTGTATTGAAAAGAAATGGCTGAAGAACTTACCAAACGCTGTCAAGCCTGTTCGGTCTCCTTGAAAGATGCCCAAAACAACCCAGAGAAGAATAACACACCCATAATGTCTCACTCAAGGTATTGAACAAAAAAGGGGTGGATCTGTTTGAACAGCAAGGGAAACATTATGTTATGGCTGTAGACTACACCTCTGATTATTGGGAGCATGAATGTATAAGCAGTCAGGACACTTGTGATGTGATCACAACACTGAAGAAGATCTTTGTCAGATGGGGTATTCCAGTGCAAGTCCAGAGTGATAAACGACCCCCTGTTTACATCGCAACAGTTTGTTCATTTTGCCAAAGAATGGTGCTTCACTCACACAACAAGCAGCACACACTACCCTCAATCTAATGACAAAATAGAGTCTGCTGTGAAAATAGCCAAAAAAATTCTGAGATGTCCTAACCCAGAGTTAGCATTGCTAGAATACCGTAATACAACAACAGAGAACATGACCACCAGTCCCATAGAGCGTCTTCTTGGCAGGTCAACTCATTCCACACTTCCTTCTGACGCCAAAATGGGGTTGTCAAGTGCAGAGCAGCTCAGTTCTGAGGAGAAGAGAGCTAAAAGGCAACGAACTAGAAAACAGTACAAGTCGTCTAAGAATTTATCACCTTTAAAAATTGATGAACCAGTGATGTTGCGGAATTAACGAGCACACCAGAGAAGCTGGAAAGAAGCTCAAGTGCACAAGACACTTTCAGATAGATTGTATGCAGCAGTGTGCGATGGTGAAATGTTTAGGAGAAATCGACGTGATCTTCGGCCAAAATTACAAGTTCCAGACAACAACCAGACTGATCCGATTAGGCAGCCATGTGAGGTAGCAAAAAGCATGGGCCGCCCTCTCCGAGTTCGTCAAGAAACAGCTTGGCTGAATGACTATGACCAAAGTTAGTCACTAAGATACTGAGATATTGTTTGTCTCTAATAGATTTTATTTTGAGTTTTAAATTATTAATTATTATTATTATTATTTTGAGATTTATTAGGTTTAGTCACTTTAGTTTGGTGCTTTAGCTTTAATGCGATTGGGACAATCTGTATGATTTTGTTTTAGAAAAGAGGGAATGTTACATGTTGTAGCTGTATGTCTACGTGAATAGTCACAAACTTCATGGCAGGGTTGATTCGATATATATCGCTTGATATATATCATCGACATACATCGCCGATAAATATGATATTTTTGTGTCAAAAAAATCGATATTTTTAAAAAATATCCATTTATCATTCCGTTTTCACCTCACAATTATTGCTAACAGTCTAAAAAAGCTAAATAACATCTAAGATCATCAAATACTTGCATAAGGGCCTATTAGGCTTATCCAACACAGACAAACAAAGACCAATTAATCAGTGTTTGAGTTGAGAAAAGATTTTCAGATCTAAATTGTATTCCCTCATCCCAGTACTATCTCCCTAACCTAATTATCCCATCTCATGTTAAACTGTTATATTTTATTGCCTTATTGGGAAACCAGCCTTCTGAAACCCTTTTGAAATTCATAATCCATGATTTTGAATTGAACAATCTGACACCCAGAAACAAAATTGTAAGCGCTGTACACTGACTCACTGAGATGACAGAGTATCTCATCATTTTCTGTAAAAATCTTTTAATGAGTAGCTTCAAAGGATTCTGGCTCAGTATAAAATCTATAAATATGATGATATAACTCTGATTGCTAGTGTTGAGTGTGTGTTTTCATCATGTGGACTGGTTCACAGCAAGTTGAAAAATTGTCTCGGTGTGGTGAAGGCTGGCAACCTGGTGTTTCCTTACAAATACCTAAACTAGACAAGAGTAGGACATTAGAACATGCTTGGACTATCATAGTGTGTATTTACTATTTGCACTATTTTGTTTGCACATTGCATTCATGCCCTGATTTCCAATCCAGTGGTTGACGAACAATTTCATACTTATAAAAATTATTATTATACTAGGCCTACAATAAATCAAGTTTATGGTATTAAACATTGCTGACTGGTCCCATACAGCCTATAAAATACATCAATCACAATGTAAACACTATACAAGTTCAACTTAGCTTCAAGTTTTTTTCAAAAATGCCATGTTTCAAAAATATCATAAATATCAGTAAATATCAAAAATATTTATAAATATCAATAAATATCATGAAATATATCAGTGATATGATATTTTTGAAAATATAATAATTTTGCCAACCTTGCTTCATCGTATTGCTTTTACCGGTGCTACGCACCTGCTATTGTTTTGCTTTTTGGCCCTGCCCAATATAAATATAAGAGTCACGCAGGCGCCGCTTTTGGTTTCCTGCTTGGTGACAAAACATGGACTCCAAAATACTGTCCGAAGGGTTATGTTCAAAATCATGTTGGTCAGCCTTTAGCTAGTAAGCAATCATAAACCCAAACATGTTATATTAGCTCTATAGACGAACGGACAATAAAGGGCTAGAAATGTCATGCAGCCAATAAAAAACAACTTGAAGCAACAGTGCACTAGACAAATTGCTACACATGATGATTTACAATTGATTATCTCTTACTTCAATGCAATCCCATAATTAAGTTGTTAGGTTTGACAGAAAAAATGTAAAGCAAGCTTCAAAACATTGTTTTACGGAGATACTGCGAAAACAAGATACCAACAGGGAATGCAGCCAGACCACAGGATAAGCATATAATGCGTACAAGCAGCAAGACACCTAAAATATGTCAAACGATCCAATAATTGAAAATGTCAAAAGAAAATTAGAAACTTCCGAATTGGAAGAAATTAGTCATGGAAACTGCATCAGCACCGCTTGTGGAAACCACCAAAGAGAAGTGGAAGCAATTAAACATACCAACCACCTTCACCAGAAAACCACCAGAGAAACATTAGAGACGAATCAAATGAGTGCACACATATAGATCTGCCACCCCTGTCAAAGGTGACCTAGACACCAGGAGTAAGTCACGAGCTCCACCCTACATGTCAACATGACGTGCACCAGCTGAAGACTTACGCAAACAAGATATCTTCACACGCCTGACATAAAGCATTGAACACTCAACCTACACCCACAGGCTAGGTAAGTGGGCGTGAGTGGTGGACGTCTATAAAAGAGAACAGATCCAATGACTCAATATCTCTATCCCATCTCTATCTCCAGCTCTAGCTTGAGCTCTGGCTCTCTTTCTCTTCCCGAGGGCCTCCTGGGACGCTTTCTCATCTGCCTGCTGAGGAGCCTCTTTTTCTCTTCTCCACCGATGGCGCCTCCTTCTCCCTCATCAGCTGAGCCTCTTCTACACCACTATCTCAACTGCTGACAATCTCTACATATGGCCTCTCACGACTCTCGTTTGACTGTCGAAACTCACAGCTGTACAGGACTGATCAACAAACATAGACGACCGTTCGAGTAAAGATGTAATTTTTATTAGTTCTTCTGATTGTTTGTCATTAATATTAATGTTTTAAAATTTTGTTAGTTGTGTATTGCATTGTTTGACTTATAGAATAAAGAAGTAACCTTTGCTAGTAGATATTAGTATTGCTTAGAGTAGCTTAACACATTCACTATACTTGAACCAGTAATAATTGAATTAGTTCCCAAATCCCACAAGCTAAGCAAAAGTGCACAAACTAAACATAATCCAAATAGAATAATACGACAAGCAAATTCAACACTGATGTTGTGTATGGATTCGGATTAGTTATGCATAACATAATTTCTCCACAACCACACATAACAACATTAAATATTAAAATTTATAATAACACAATACGCATCTGATGGGATGCATCTACTAAGTAACTAAGCATGACCGTATTCACAATTCCCAATTATACGTCTAGACTCTAGACCAATACTAGGATTATCGCAACTTCTAGATTTAGAGTAGCATGAAAATACCTTCTAAGAACCGACATGTTTTTACCATTTAACAAGCGAAACAATCCAAAGGTTTTTCTAAATGAAAAGTATTGAATAATGAAACTATGTCTACATCAATTAGTGATAAATAGCATAGAATGAAACTACTCCAATGTTGCTTAGCTGTCGCCAAAATTCAAATTTCGTGCATATAAAAATTGCGAAGGGTACATCAGGTGACTCAAGGTAGGAAATTTAGGCTCAGGTCCAACCTTTTCGGGAACTTTCAGTTACCAACCATCGCCACTCCAAATATAAGTTTTTTGTCGATCGTTGATAGTTTAGTGAGATTTCGCCTGTTTCAGTTTGACAAAAAACCATCGTTGCGCAAACGGCAAAATGACGATAAAACGCTAAAGAGGATTCATGGCTTTATTCATTATATTGTATACGCGTTGACTCGCTAGTGTTTTCCGGTAGAAGAACGCTCGCGGACAATATTTGAACTGAAAAGTCCCGCATAAATTTGGAAGTTAGTTAATTCTTTATTTTAAACAATCAACAAAAAAAAGTAAAAATTGCTTCTATTTGCAGGCCTGATAATACATATGATTTATAAAATAAATTCATGTTTACACTCACATATGTGCATATATTATTTCATGAGTATATTTATGTAGCGCTATATAATTGTATTGTCTTTACGTAAAGGAGTTTTAATAGTATAGGCGTTCTGTTTTGTCGATCAATTTAATAACAGTGTCCTATTTCATAGCGTTTGGATTTATCTGTTGTCGAGAAGTATTATAGTCTGAGCATTGGTAGAGGTAGTTTATACTAGTTTCGTACTCCAACAAACATGTGCATGTAGGTGTATAGGTTGCTCCAATAGTATATTGTGTTACGTTATGCCGTGTCATAAGATTTTCATTAATATAATATTTATTAGAGCGTAATTGATTAAAGCAAAGCTTATTGTTTTATTTTCAAGATGGAAACTGATAACAACGTAGTCGCATGATTCCCACGTCATTGAACTGAAACCTAGGCAAGGAGACACAACTCGTAAATTTATAATATGATGAATAATATAACATCTCTCTTTCTAATATATAGATTGTGCTCATGCTATTATCTAAACTAAAACATTTTACAAAACCGACCAGGTTTAATACCGAAATAACTATAAAACGACAAATGCAAAATAAATGCTACCACGATTCAAATTTTCATATCTCATCACGAAACCTCAGAGGCTTCATAACCGGCTTGCCGCACCCCATCCGCCGAACAGCAGGTGACCCCACAACCCGAGCTTGATCTCCACTGCCAACGGGTGATTTAGCACTCGAAGCCATTTTGTGATCAACAACAGTACCAGAACTTGGGCAGGGCTGACTTGATTTAAAGTCGGTCTCTGTGATGGGTTTAGATTCGGAACCAAGATCAATTATCGGTCCAGGATCCTTGGTCTCTGTGATGGGTTTAGATTCGGAACCAGGATCAATGACTGGTCCAGGATCCTTAACAACCTCAGACTCTTCCATAAATTGTGACTGATCTGGCTTTAAGTGCACTCTATTTCTACGGATGATAATTCCAGTGGCTTTGTTTTCTAATGAGTGAGATCTAGCCTGAGTGTGATGTTCTTTTATGATTGCAGGCTCCCAGTTACCTTTTTGCGATCGAAAACACACTGGCCGGCCCTCAGAAAGCACTATTCTCTTTGGCGTCTTCTTCGAATCATGGTTGGCTTTCATACTACGCTGTCTTGCTTCAAAATTAGCTCTTACCTCTTCTCTATTGTAAGCTCGAGGGAATAGACACTTGGCTTGTGTGGGAATGCCCTCAAATAAAGTCCTACCCTGTAATAGCTGAGCTGGAGAAGGCAAATTACTTGCTAAAGGAGTGTTTTGCAGCATCTGCAATGTGTTCCAGAAACAATGACCATCTTTAATTGTTTTAGTCGTGAGTTGCTTGACGGTTTGAATAGCCCTCTCCACCTGACCATTAGACCTTGCATAACCGGGTGAAGAAGTGATGTGACTAATGCCATACTGAGCCGCAAATTCCCTAATATCTCTGGAGCTATATTGCGGACCATTATCAGATCTTGTGGTTCTAGCCTGACCATAATCTGCGAACCGTTTCTTAAACTCTAGCTATGATACCTTTGCTTGTTAAATCGTCTAGTTTAATGACTGTAACCCACTTAGAAAAGTAATCTACATTGAGTAAATAATGACTATCACCTAGCTGGAAAAGGTCACTGCCTATAGTTTGCCACGGATACTCTGGATTCTCGGCAGGAATCAATTGGGCATTGCATTGAGCGTTGCGTGTTGCTTACAAATGCTGCACGACGCTACCTTGTCCATGATTCTATTACACATACCCGGCCAAAAGACGGCAGTTCTAGCCTGCTGTTGAGTTCTAGTTATGCCTTAATGGCTGGTATGCAAACGATCAATGATCTCAGCTTGCTTTTGTGAGGGAATTATCGATCGATCACCGTAAAACAGCAACCCTTCATATAGACTAATATCTAGCCTAAACTGCCAATATGGTTTTGCTAAAGCCTGACACTGCCTTTTCTTACTTGGCCAGCCTAACCTAACGTACCGCATCACTACTCTCAGCGCATCATCCTGACTTGTAGCCTCAATGTCTTCATTGGTAGCTGCTGACTCAATTCTCACTGCACAAATCTGTGGCATTGGATCCTCAAATGTCAAGTCAACTAAATAAGTACTAGCCCTACAGGACTTGGACAGGTAGTCTGAAATGTACATATGCTTACCAGGCGCGCGACTCACTTTGTATTGGTAACGCTGCATACGCATACGCTGTAGCGTGGAGGGCAAATCACTTTTTTTATAATCAGGTTTTCGGTTTATACTAACCAGTGGTTGGTGATCAGAATCGACTGTAACGTTCTTACCATACACATACTGGTGAAACCTAGTTAACCCAAATTGAATAGCTAGCATTTCTTTTTCTACTTGCCCATATAGACACCGAGTAGGGGTCAGTGATTTAGCGGCAAATTCTATAGACTGCCCATCTTGTAACAGCACAGCACCCGGCTATGAGAACTTGCATCTACATTAACTACGACTGCTTTGTCTGGATCAAATAGATCGAGTACTGGGGTATGACTGACAAGATTTTTCACATTTTCAAATGCCTTATCGTGGACAACATCCCAACAAAATTCAACCCTGTCTTTTAAAAAGTCCCTCAGCACCTTGGTGTGTTCTAATAAATTGGGACAAAACTTGGCTAGGTAGGTTACCATCCCAAGGAAGGATCTTACCTCTGTCTTGCTTGACGGAGTAATCTCTTCCTGTATAGCTCGGATTCATTCTTCCGAAGGACTGATACCTGTGATTGACACTATATGCCCGAGAAACTTGACAGATTGCTTACTGAAACAGCATTTTTTTCATGTTCAGCTTTAGACCTACTTTTCTGAACCTACTTAGAACTTCACCTAGCTTTTTTTATGTTCTACCTGACTTGAGACATGTACTAAGATATCATCAATGTATACCTCAAATCCTGACATATCAACCACCAACTCAGCCATTGTTTTATGAAAAAACTCGAGGGCTGATGTTATGCCAAAGGGTAAACATTTAAATCTGAAGCAACCAAAAGGTGTCAGAAACCGCAGTAAGCTTAGACGACTCCTCATCAATAGGTATTTGGTGAAACCCGGCCTGTGCGTCTAACGTCGTAAACACAGTAGACCCTGCTAACCTAGCGTAAATGTCACTAATGGTAGGTAACAACAAACGGTGTCTAACTGTGCAGGCATTTAGATGGTGGGGATCTAGACATATCCTAAGCCATCCATCTGACTTCAAGACTGGAACAATTTTATTCAGCCATGGGCTTGGCTCTATGCACTTACAGATAATGTCCAGCGACATAAGACGATCAAACTCGGCTTCTAGCTTAACTCTGAGAGCGTGAGGCACTGGTCTGGGTGCACAACTAACCGGTTGGGCATCGGGCTTAAGCGTAATAGTATGAGTTATCTCCAACTTACCAAACCCATCGAAAACATCTGCGAACTCGTCAGCTAAGTCACACTTATATGTGATATCCTGCGGCTGAGGTTTAAAATTAGCACTAACCACAGAGACCGTGTTGATTATACCCAATCGTTAAATAAATGGTAGGCCCAGTAATGTGCTTGCTTTAAAGCCCGATTCCAATACATGAAATGTAATAGTCTGCCTATGTTGTTTGTATTTAGCATGTACTTCTGTGACACCTAAAACAGGCAAAACATGACCGAAATTTCACGTCAACCGCCTCCGACTAGGCACAACTGCAGCCCAGGCAAAACCCTCTGAAGTTCAGTTTGAGATTGTACGTTAGCTTGAGCACCTGTGTCTACTTTTGCACTCAAAACTTTACTATTCACTTCTAAATCGAAAAACCATTCATTGCTAACATCTAATGTTTCCTTATCTAAACCTAAATCTATAGAAAATCCGTCTACAGTTATCATGTTCTTTTCATCAGCAATCGTATGTATTTGGAGATTGCGAGTGTCGATACAGAAGTCGGAGTTATCACATGCTTCGGCCTGCTACTCAATGATCACTTCGTCAGCTTTTGTCATCCTCTGCTGACAGACAGCAGCAAAATGATTTTGTTTTAAGCAGATTTTGCAGGTTTTTCCAAAGGCTGGGCATGCACGTGGCGGATGTGACTGGCCACACTATTTGCAATCCCGTTTTACAGTTGGCTGCTTATGCGCTAATGGTTTGCAACTGCACTTGATAACTGCCACCTGAGCTTCCTTCTTCATTTGTTTTTCTATTGTTTCCTTTGCTCTCATTTTCGACGTTACAGTGTCTAGAGTATCTGCCTCGTCCAGTTATAACTCAGCGCTCAATGATGTGTCGCGCATATCTGATAAGAGTCTATCCTTATCATGTCCGCTTGTGTGAAGTTAGCGTTTAATCTTCGTTTCACAGGGAGAGAATGAATTCTTCTGATATATTCCTCGGCTGATTCTTCATTAGATTGTCTACGATTGTAAAACTGGGTTCTATAATTTTGCACATTTGTTCTGGGTTGAAAGTATTCAGTAAAACCTGTAAGAACTGCATCAAGAATTATGCCTTCCTCTTTTATGTTCAACTGTGTGTATACACCTTTGCTCTCTGGGCCTAAGATACACAACAGCGTGTCAATCTGCACTTGAACTTTATGCGCCTTGAGACCGCTAATGTGTCTGTATCGTCGGAATCATTTATTCCATTTTGGCAATGCTGTGCAAGCATTTGCAAAGTCCATACGCTTGGGTGTGTCCACTTTAATAGGTGGGGGAGTCTAGCTGCAGCTGCTGCAACTGTAGTTTCCTCCTCATCTTCACTAGCCATTTCAAAACCAAGCCAAGAAATGAACTGCTACTAGTGGTATCACACTAGTAAAATTATAGTAACAACTGAATAGATGTACTTAGTTTTTTAATGCAGCTACTTGCGTCCGGAGGCCAGGCAAACACAAGCAATTGTAGGAATTAAGGTCACTGGCACCCGTCTGACACCATGTTACATTATGCTGTGTCGTAAAATTCTCATTACTATAATATTTATTAGAGCGTTATTGATTAAAACAAAGCTTATTGTTTTATTTTCAAGATGGAAACTGATAACAACGTAGTCACATGATCCTCACGTCATTGAACTGAAACCTAGGCAAGGAGACACAACTCCTAAATTTATTATATGATGAATAATATAACATACTGGAATAGTTGCAGCTTGCTATGACCAGTTAGCAGATCACATCGTGCAGCAAGGGCTTTCCTTTCTGTCGCTAGAGGTATTGGGTTATTGAATAAATGGTCTACTGGGAGAGTTGCAATTAGTCCTAGTGAACGATTCCCATTAATTGCTCACTAGGCCTAATTGCAAAATTGGAAATTCGGAAAATTTTGCAGTTCTATTTGGTCCTTGTTTATGATAGGCTAGTTTACCTGGTTTGACGAGTTAGTATTTTCTGCAATATTTGAAGCTTTTGTATTAGTTATAGAGGCAATAGTTTCATTCAGCCTTTTGTCGACTACTAGTCGAATATTGCTGCAGGTTTGTCCAATCGTAAGATACTTTTGTGTACTACACAATAAGAAGGAGGGCCGTTTGGAATGGTGATTTCATTTTGCTTGTCAAACAGAAAGTACGAGGGTTAGTCGATAAATGGTGGGAATTTTGTCATAACATTTTATTACATAAAGATAGGCCTATAGCTACAATTCTTTGTTCACTTTTCAAAATAATCCCTTACTTTTTCTATGCACTCGTTCCACCTTTCTGGAAGTTTCTCAATTCCTGCAGAATAAAATTCTGGCCACTGGGTTCTACACCATTCGCGCACAGCTTTCATGACAGCTGCATCAGTAGTGGAGTGCTTGTCTCTCATGTGGTTCTTTAATGGTCCAAAAAAGATTAAATTGCTTGGCGCCAGATCTGGACTATAAGGAGGGTGTACTAACACCTCCCAGCCCACTTCCTCAATTTTGGCCATTGTACGGGCAACAGTATGTGGGCGGGCATTGTCCTGGTGGAACACGACATCTCTATTCTGGAGGTCTCTTCTCTTGTTCCTTATGTTTTGCTTTACCACAGCCAGGAGCTCACAGTAGTTTTTAGAGTTACCAGTGTTACCTTGGCTCTTGAAATCCCAAGTTCTAGGATCCTTTCTATCCCAGAATACTGTGAGTATTACTTTCTGTGTGGTTCTCTGGGATTTAAACTTCTTTTTTACAGGAGATTTTGTCTCTTCGCCCATTCTTGATTTCATCAACCCACAAATAGCAGCTTGTTTGTGCATATTTTTCTATTTTTCTTTACCCATATTTTTGTTTCATTTTTCTGTGTATGACACTTGTTTTCACACCTTCAGCTCTCAAAAATCTTATAACAGCTCTTTGCTCTATGAGTGAGCATGTTTTCAGTTTGGCGGCCATTTTGAATATAAATAATATTAAATACTTGAATCACTAAAATGATGAATTTTTGTGTAAGTGTTGAAAACTCCCATTTATAAAAGGCTAGAAAATATTAAATTGCTAAATAAAATAGAACAAAACTTATGACCAACTTCCTACTACTTATTGACTGACCTTTGTATATATTTTTGTGTTATTTGAATTAAAAATGTGTCATTCAAGTTGTAACAAGAACAAACTGGCCCCAGAAGCCTTATTAATATAATTTGCGATTGCTTGCATTTCAATTTTTTAAAGTGATTTATTTAAATAATAATCATTGAGTAATTTTTCTTTTCGTATTCTTGTAAAGATAATGAGTTTTTATACTATCATTTTTATAAGTTATAATTATCTCTATAAATTTCACAGTATGTTTGTCGTTTCATGTGCTGTTGTTGTTTTGTGTGTTACCTTGTAACTTTTGTTCGTTATTTTATAGAATAAGCTAACTCGCAAAACATGATTACATGGCATGAGAAAGCAACTCACAGAACAACTTCCTCCTAAGATTCAAATTGGTACAATATCAAGCGTATACAAAATCTTATGGAGTATACAAAATAATACCATCTTTATGTAAAGAAAGGCGATAGGTAATCCAATGCGCATGCGGAAGATAATATAAAACTAGAACTGGCACAAAGCGTCAAGATATATATCTGTAAAACCCAAACTAATTATATATATACATCACACAAAATATAAGCTAGGAAACAGTGATATAATAATGCTGGCTACATATTTAGGTTGGCCTACACTTAAAAACCAAATATATAGTTATATGTGCAAATTAATGTGTGTTCAAGCATAAGGTACAACAGTCTATCATCACACGTCGTAATCGGCATACTTCGCTGATAAATGCTAAAACTTCGGCTTGTCTCTTGGTCTCTATGTATGTATGATCTTAGAGTAGAGGCTTTCCCTACAACAGTATATTGGTTTGGTGACCAAATGTTATCCCTACAAAGTGTACATCGGTACCTGGGCTCAAGTAACTCAATGGCTGGGCATTAGCTAACCTGTCATACACAGATTTAAATAAGCATTTATGTTCATGATTAGCATATTGTACAATTTTGTCTTTTATGTTGATTTCGCTTAGGGCCACATCTTGGTAATAAACTCGATTTTTAAACTGATGACCTTTCATAATCTCATTTGGGCTGTAACCGAGGTTACTTTTTGTAGAACAGTATGTCATCTATGCAGTTTTGACAGCGTTTTCTGCTGCACCGTTGGATTGTGAAACGTACGCGCAACTAGTGATGTGCTTTATGCCGAATTGATTTGTGAACAGCTTAAATTCATTGCTAGAATGCTGTGGGCCATTGTCAGAATTATTTCATTTGGGAAGCCCCAGCATGAGAAAAGTGTCATAAGTTTGTCGATGATTAAAGCCGAGTCAGTTTTTAGTAGCCTCATTATCTCAATATACTTGCTATGGAATGGATCAGTCGATATGCGATACCATTTTGTAGGAGGTGGATCGCTCACTATTATGGGTTCAAGTCTATTGGCATTAGAATGCTCATTGCAATGATCAAATTGGTTGGAGTGGACTGCTATATCTTTAGAGATACCAGGCCACCATACCAGTTGGCTAGCACGATCTCTACACTTGTGAATTCCTCATTGTCCATCATGTAATGATTGCAGAATAGATCATCGCTGCATTGTGGGCACTACTATGTCATAAAGTAGAAGTCCTGCGACAGCCAAAGAAATGGTTACTGAATAGAACTGGCCAAGATCAGGTTCAACATTTTTTTATGTTTCAGCCAACCATTTATGGTGTATGAGATAGCCTTAGATATGTTCGCATCAGTTTTTGAGGACACTTTCATCTGATTAAATTTGTTTTCTGAAGCAGGGAATTCTGCATCCCAGACTCCATATTGTGGTTTACTTTTTTAGCAAAATCGATGTTTTCTATCTTACAATGCTCATTGAGCCTTCGATATATAGCATCTGGCTAGTACATCCTGCTGTCAACTATATATATAGCTACCAGATTATATCGCATGAGCAAATGTTAACATTTCGGCGAAGTCTTGTTAATATCAACACCATTTATCATAGGTACTAACAGTTTATGATTGGTTTGTAGTTCAAGTTCTTTCAATCCACATAGATATTGGTCATATTTCTCAAAACCCCACACAGGACTGGGTAACTCTCTTTCAATGTTCGAATACTGTTTCTTGGTTCCATATAGTGTTCCGGGCGCAACGACACGCATTTATTGCCCTGTTCTACTAGCATAGCACCTAGCCCAACAGCAGAGGCATCGACTACAGTTATAACATGGTCTTTATTAGCATAGTATTTTATGTATATCAATGTATATCTTACATATATTAATGTTTGTGCCCCCTTGATATTTTTGACGATTTGAGCCGTAGCAGATTTTTGAGCAGGACCCAATATGCATGCAGCATCCTTTCTAAGAAGTTCATTCAATGGAAAAGTTAGATTTGATAGGTTTGGTGCAGATTTCTGCAAATAGTTAATAGCACCTAATACTCTACGCAAGGTAGTCACATCAGTGGTTCTAGCTAAGCTCTCTATAACCTTAACTCTATTTTGGTTCACAGACACACCGTTGCTGTCAAATATGTATTCTAGAAACTTCACTGATGTTTTATGATAGCAAAACTTTGCTTTGTTCAGCTCTAGATCCGATTCCAGGAGAATTCTGAGCACCTGGTGTAGTCTAGAGTCGAGCGTTTTTATTAATTTCCCAAAAACTACAGCGTCATCTTGATGAACAACAACACCAACTATGCCTTAGAGCAATGATTTCCTAGTTTGCTGAAACATCTCGCCTGCACTGATAATACCAAATGTTAGACAGTTAAAGGGAAGACAACATCTGAGTTATGAGATCAGTTTCTAAGATTCATTATCTAATTTGATCTGATATCCAGATTTAGCGCTTAAAGTCGAGAACAGTATTGTACCTCTAAATTTAGACGCTAATTCGTCAAAGCTAGGAATCGCATAGAACTCTCTCTTCACCGCCCTATTCACTGCACGGTAATCTACACAACTAGGTACCGTCTCACTGGGCTTTTCTACCGGTGCATTGGTAGAACACCATTTGGTTGGTTCAGTTATGGGCCTAATAACACTGTTTTTAACATGCGATCTGGTGTGTCATTCACTGAGACAACAGTGCAATTGGGACACATCTTGGTACCGATACAGCAACAGGTTTTGTACTTTCTACAATTTTGATATTAGCAATAACATATTTAACTACACCCAATTATTCTATACGGTTGACAATTGCATATTGATTGCAGCTGATCTAGATAACGAATTACTATGACATTTTGCAATATATGTTTTCAGACTAGGTTTTGGCCCTGCATAAGACATCATCATCGCAAAAACCCAACACATCCATTGTTGCATTAGCACTATTCAGACTAGTATCACACAAAAAAACAATTTAGATTTATTGCATAGCTGAAAATAAGACTCTTCACGCATCACCATTACGTCAGCTCCAATGTCCAACTTAAATAGTATTGGTACGTTTTTAATGTGTCTATCAACGTACCATGGTTTGCTTTACTACTTCTGCTACTAGGAGATTGTCAGTGTCGCAGAATTAGTAATCATTGTGGCCCACTATCTTGCCAGCTTTAGATTTGTCTCTACTGTCATTTGATATATCAGTAAGAGTATGTCTACTTTTATCGTCGCTACTGCTACTATTGCTAAAGCCAAATTATTTCCAATGCCCCTTATGGCGTTTCCGACACTCACTGTCTTATAGAGGGCAATGTCTTAGTGGATGAGTTCTCCCTAAATTTTCCCCCGGCTTCATTATCATTAGACTCACTTCCGCTACCATAATGATTGTTTAAGCGGTTTAGTCTGGGTCTGCTGGTAATATATTCTGCATAAGCTGTTCGTTGCTGTTGTACTAAGGTTGCATCTTGTCCGCTCATTTCAAATTGAACTTGCTATTTGTTTCATCAGCGTTATAGCCTTGTCGAATGTAAGGTCAGCTTTCAATTGTTGCCTTTGCAAAAGTCCTTTAGCAATCAGTCTTACAACCAAGCGGTCTCCAATTTTTTCCTCTTTTTGTGAAACTCTGCAGACTCAGCAAGTTTGTATAACTCATGAATATATGTACTGCCAGATTTCTGTGGATGCTGAGATCTAGAATGAAACAATTATCTCGATTGAATAAGATTATTCTTGAAGCAAAGTAGTCCATTAACATCTTACTGACAATGTCCTAACTCATCTTGTCACCTCACCTGCTTTTCTGATGATAAAACTATCGAATAGTGATTCTGCTTCTCTACCCATAATATATATCAAACCGGCCACTTGTACGTCACTATCTTCTTTACTCAGCCTAAAAGCTAACTGATACAAGCTAAAGGTTCTCAGCCATTCACCAAATCTACTCGGCTCAGCGAAGTCAAACCTCTCTGTCGTGTTTACTTTTGACATCCCTGATCTATAGATCCCTGATCTACAATTCCTTCTGTTACCTCAGATGCGAATATCACAAACGATGGGAAGTAACATCATGGATTAATAAATTGTCGCTAGAAAATTGCCGCGTGAGCTGCCACCATGCTTTGCGTATTATCTTGTAACCGAGGCTCTCATTATATGAAGAGATAAGAGAACTCACAAAACATTATTGCATGACATGAAAAAGCAACTCACAGAACAGTTGTGTTTATAAGCAATTGAATTGGATTACACAATCCATTACTCAATATAGTGAGGAGTGCTCATGTTTGTTTATCGAGCACAGGGAGTTCTTGGCTTTAAGCAGATTATGCTATAAATACCTAGGCAAGGTCTAAATATCCTGATTAATGACTTGTAATCAGTCTATGATTGATGTAACCAATATGTCCTCTTTCATGCTATGGCAATGGCTTTCTCAGTTTCCAAATAGGATTTCTTAAGGATAAATAATCTTTTTGGGTTTTCATAAAACTTCCTGTTTATTTTTCAACAAGAAAACAGATACAATTTGGTTATAATTTTAAACCATAAAGCATTAGGTTAGCAAAGTAATTGTCTGAAACTTATAATATAGTCACCCTCTTCTCTCCTAAATCGGCTATGTTGCTTGTTCGGTCCGCTTGATGAAGCTGTGCTGAAAGAGTGTGAACTAGGAATAAATATAATTTTTTTATACAGACAAAGCGTTAGCCTCAGGGTCCAAAAGTGAAACTAGATAGATTAGTGTTTCAATTGGGAATATTCTTGACTACTAGCTGGCGTTATGCCATTGTGTTGATTTTTTGACATTATTGGATTATTCTACCGAGTAATCTTACAACTGTTAGGGAGTAGCTCAAGTTTATTATCGAACGCAAATGCACTGCTTAAGTGTTAGTACTAATGCTCAGATAAGGCTTAATCCTGACTAATGACTATTTAACCAATGTCTTGTGGGTTAATGTAATCAAAACTTTACAACTGACTTTCTTAGATGTGAGAATCTAAAAGTATTCTCGGAGAAAGGGAATCCCTAAGGTATGGAATATAAACTGGTTTTTTCTCAAAACTTTATGTTTATTTAAGATCAAGAAAAATATATAAGTTACACTCTAGACTGTTATATGAATATACAGTAATTTCTAGAGACTTAAATTATAGTCACCCTATTGTTCTCTGTTTGGAAACGACTTCCACCTAATCTGCTGACACGTCTGCCTACCATGATGAAGCTGTACTGAAAGAGTGAAGAATATGAGTGAATATTCATCATTTTATATTGATTCAGGCTTAGCCTTAGTGTCCAGAAGTGAAACTATGAGTTTCAGGTTTCTGATTGTCAGTCTCGTAGTTTTGGGGGTTTCTGGCTACTTCTTGTTGCTTTTCGTCAGCGGAGGTTTCAACATTTGTAATCCTTCATCATATTAGATCTGGTGTAGATATGTAGCAGATACGGATCTCGATATCACATGACACAAGTCGTCATAGTCTTTGCTATGACTACAATCTTTTGGCGATTATCTGAGATTTCCTTATGCCAAGTTCTCAATGTCAAAATAGTAAAATGGGTAGGTTGAATCTGGAGGTTGGCTTGTAATGGTGATCATCTCATCCCTGGAATTAGTAAATGCCCTATCCTGGGAATCTGTTATGAAACTTCCAATAGTGCTGTGACTGGTTATTCTCTTTGTTCATTTGCATATGGCTGATATCATATGTAACAATGCATCAGCGGAGATTTCATCATATAGAATCCATGGAATGATAAATAAGTGTCTTGTGTCCAGAAGTAATAAATGCTGCTCTCATACGTTTTTCAGACTGTGTGCCACAAGCTATTATTGTTTGGGTGTTGTTAGGAGCCGCTAATAGTTGCGTTAGATGCTGTTGTTGATAGGGAAACCAGTAAGGCGTGGATCTTGAATTGCACTCTTTGAGAGTTAATTCATGGTTGTTGTCTGTGATATAATTACAAGTTTTGGTGATTGTCTAACACATTTTGGGACAAGCATTGAATGTTGTTGTCGCAGAGGAGGCGGGTTAAGATCTGGGAGTTGAATCGTAATGGGGATTATCCCATCTTCGTAATTTGCTAGTGTTGTAGGCGTGGGAATGTTTTCCCATTAAAGTTGCTACGAGGGTTGCAATGATGGAGTTACTTTTAGGTGTGTTATCTTGTTCTTCCTTCATGTTTAACTTTGAATGTTTGATGCCAGATATAACAAGTGTAGCAGAATGGTTAATTTCTGAACTTTGGCTTCACTTTTCTCCAAGATAAATCTTGACTTCGAGCAAAGTAGCAGTTTTCGCCCTGAAGATTGAACTGTAAAAAACCAAGTGGAGCCAGTAAATGCATCAATGGTTTCTCAGTATGTTTAATTGCCCAAAATATTGAATCCGTTAGAGTTGTTCACTAGTTTTATACCAGAATCATGCTACTCAGCACTAAGCTCTACTGTGCACCACAGATAAGGTTAATTTGCAGACTCCTAGTTCTTTTGAGATAGATATTCTAACAATATAAAATACCAATACTTTCAAAATGTTTGTGACTCATTTACTAGTAAAAAGTCACAAATAACAATATTTGGATTATTTCGTCTAGCTCAAGCCAAATAAATATGAGTTTTGTATAATTAGCTCTATATGGTTACGGCCTCTAATTTACAGTTTGGTTTTGCAGTAACTGTCTTCTTGCTCATAGTGGTTGTAGTGACATGCCTCACTATCAGATGGGGGATGTTTATAGGCTTATTCCTGTCAGGTTTTAATCTCTACATGGATTGGTATATCTATATATGCATTGACTTAGGCTCTGTTCCCTGTTTAATATGCTGCTACTTTGGCTTTGTGCATACCATGGGCATGGCCTTCTTTGGCTGTTTTAAGCTCTTATTTGAATTATATCGACAAATAGTTATTGTATGTTCTAATACTGTTGTTGCCATTTAAAAATTTTAAGCTATCTGGGCTTACATATAATATTGTTGTAGGGCTCTGGATAATGTTTGTATTGTATGGTTTGATATTCTATTTGTCTACGATGCATAACCTAGTGCAAGATTATTCACAAAATCCAACGGTGTTTGTGAGTAAAAGAAAAACTATGCAACTGGTTCGTTTTTTTGGCACAATGATAACCTATTTTTTAAAGTTTATTGCAGCAAAGTTTGGGGTGGATTTGATAACCCTGCGATCCGTGATTGTCGTTTTTTTATAGGTACAAAGGCGAGCCATTCTAGAGGCTCTTCCGTAGAATGAATGATATTCACGAGCAGCTATGAAGCTTATACATAAGCTTATCTTCAGTGCGCAGGCACACCATAAAACTAGTGCATAGTACATATTATTTACCAAATAAAATATACACAGTAATATCAGTGTCTTTTAAAAATGTGTGCGAGCGACAATTTTGGACTGCACTGGCATCTTCGCTTTGGCGCTCATCAAATAACGGATTGTGTTACATAGGAGATCACTGTCCTTGATAGATTTTTGTGCATTTTGACCCAAATCGTTTCGCTAATTGACAATATGGAATCAAGTCAATTATTCTTTGGCGACTGTAAAGACTCGCTTAAATCCTCACAGTAGGATGCTTCAAGTCATTACAATCCCAGTCAGTAAAAGTTACCAGAGAGTCAATTCTCAATTCTTTTCAATTCATTTATAAGGTGAGCCTTGTAATCTCTGCAATGCATGGGTCCAAATAGGTGTGTTTATTGGTATACTAAGGTTTACAGGATGAGTTACGATAGGGTATCTCTAATTTTAACCAAATCCCTACACAATTCGTTAGGTTTGACATTAAAACATAGTGCAAGTTTTCTAGCCAGAAGTGTTTAAAATAATAAACGCGTCACCCTAACGCTATGAATCTCTGATAAAATTACACAGTGACTAAGCATATGATCGCTAAATTCTAATTACTGAGGGTATTCACCATTCAAATAATACAATAATACTTAGGGCCTATACCAATAATAAGATTCACGCAAACTCTAGACAAGGTGTAGCTTAAAACATCCCTTCCAAGCGCCGACATGTTTCCATTTTAACCAACAAAGTTTACATGTGTAACAACCCAATTATCCTTCTACATGTACTGCTTTATTGAAATAAACCTGTTTACCTCACTTAGTAAATAAATTACATAGACTGAAACAACTACAATGCTGATTAGCTGACATAAATTCCAATTTCATGCACATAAAATTTGCTTGTCGTTGTTAAGTTTTACACAAAAATAAGAAATGGATGCCTCGGCACATTCTAGGTAAACCTTCAGAAACATTTTTGAAACTTCATTTAACCAAGAGTCATCATGCTAAACATACAAAAGTTGTTTGCCAGCGATATATACTTGCAGTTTAGTTCAAATTCGAATGTTGAAGGTTGCAGTCAAAAATTGCTGTTACAAAGACAGTGGCTACAAACACAGCGAGTTGATGATAAAACACTTAAAAGGGTTCACAACAACAATGAACGTAAATTGTTTTGCCAGTGTCTTTTATCAATGCTTTCAGAGTGTCTATGGCTCTAGGTAGTGGTGAGATCTCAAATAATAACAATATTTTGGAGATTTCCCTATCTTGAGCAAAACAACAATGAGCTTTGTTTACTTAGCTACATGTGCTTCCAGCCTCTATTTTACAGTTTTACTCTGCAGTGATTGTCTGTTGGCCCGTAGTAGGTTTGGTGACAGCCCTCGCTCTCAGGCGAGGGATTGTTTATAGGCTCTCTCTGTTCAGGGGTTGATAGCATCCTGACTTGATATTCTTTATATGAATTGATTAGTCTCCATGTTCCTTGTTTAATATGCCTCTCATTTGGCTTTGCGCATGCTGTTGCCCTCCCTGGTTGTTTTAGGCTTTTTAGTTGGATTATATCAACAAATGGTGATGTTCTGTTCAAGTATTGTTGTTGGCACTTGAAAATGTCATGATGTCTGTAGCTAGGTTCTGTATAGATATGAGAGGGGTTTGTGACTGATGCGAACATTATTGGCATGGCAAAAATTTGCAATGTAAAAACTACAAGAGAATTATGCATATTGTAAAAAATGCATCAATAGCCAACATTTTGCCACACCATCAGTATTTACACCAGTTGTATAATATCTAAGATGTTTGATCACTCCTTGGGCAGTTATAATAGATAACATCGGTAGAAATAGCTAGGATCAATAGTCATGCTGAACAAGGTTTGAAGCTAGCTTATTGGCAGGCTGGTAGGCCTGCCATCATGATGTCTGTAGCTAGGTTCTGTATAGATATGAGAGGGGTTTGTGACTGATGCGAACATTATTGGCATGGCAAAAATTTGCAATGTAAAAACTACAAGAGAATTATGCATATTGTAAAAAATGCATCAATAGCCAACATTTTGCCACACCATCAGTATTTACACCAGTTGTATAATATCTAAGATGTTTGATCACTCCTTGGGCAGTTATAATAGATAACATCGGTAGAAATAGCTAGGATCAATAGTCGTGCTGAACAAGGTTTGAAGCTAGCTTATTGGCAGGCTGGTAGGCAACAAATTCTACGCAGTAATATTTTGAGATACAAGTTCAGTATTGCTACAGAAATAAACATATGTATAAAGCATTGAAATGAATGAAACTACAGCCTCTGCCAAAACTATTAACTTGCAGTTGAGTAATATAAACTGACCATACAAAAACGAGTTATAACATACCTTCTACTCTCCGTAAAAAACTGGTTAACACTATAATCTACTTGAGAGATACAGTTGTGTCACTCGTAGCTTCGAGCGCACCTCTCTGTTGTTCATGCTGTGATGCTGCCTTGAAATGATATCGTACTTTCATACAGTGGCAATCTTGTAAATATGTAAACTAATGCCGCTAAGTGTAAAATTAGAACTAATAAATCACTAAAATAATATTCGCAATTGGTAAGCAATAGGATTTTGCTGATTCACTTGTTGCTTTTATCAAAGTTCACATAGTTGTCACTACATTTTCATCATTGAAAGCTAGTGCATGTATTGTGCAATAATGACCTGTTCATGCAGCCTACCAATTAATCAGTCATCAGGTCAAATAAACAGCAAGCAGGAAAATAGACAGCAAACCCAAATACATGAACCATGGCACCGTCATGAAGCCCTTCAAAATACAAGTGTGCTGATCTTGCTAGGGCTGCAGCTACACTCCCCTTAATTCGGTCATCCTTTATTGAGACCAGCTTAACAATTTGCAGCTCAATTACCATGTGATTAATTTATCATAAAAAGCAAATCTTACGACTACCGGCTAATGCTAAACAAATTTAGTACATTTATGAATTGACAGTCTGGCGGAGGAAAACTGATGTGTATTTAGATCTCTCTACAATAGAAAGCGGCGAATCATGTTTACCTATGTTGTTCATGTGGCGATATGCCATTAGTAGCTTGACTTTTCTAAGTAATCCATCTTTGCTTTGCATCATTGCTATAACCCTGCCTAGTGACCAGTGTTTTTTGTGTTTAGTTTTATCTTTTAAAATGACTGTCATCAACTTCAATGTTCAGGCAAGGTTTTTCAATCTTTGTCTTGCTTGGAGTATTTGTAAGTGTTATTGGCGCCAACGTGACTAAAATGCGTTGGCCAAGCTTTGTACAAACCTCTAACCTTTCCTAGAGTAAGCGTAAGTTTGATCAAACTTGCTAGGTGGAGGCAGAACAACTCTTGATTTCATTGTGAGAAACTGGTTTGAAAATAGCTCAGTCGTGAACTCATTTGTTTTTCTGCTCAGTCAAAGGTCTGCAGTTGACAATAGCCATAGTTTCATTAATAAAGGTTTTCAGTGTGCTAGTGTCTAGTCTGTTAGAACTATTCACGAGGATGGAATTAAGAACACTTTTAATTGTGTGAATGTGGTGTTCCCACACTCCTCCCATGTGACTTGAATGAGGTTTATTTGTAGCAAAGTCAAAATCGTTCTCCTGTGCATACATTGTCAGTTCGGGATTGCTGTCTTCTGCTGGAGCCTTACATAGTTTGCTTGCACCACCTATAAAATTGGTTCCACGGTCAGTGCGAATTTGCTGAGTTGGACCTCTGATTGCAATAAAAACCCAATAGCATTTATAAATATATTTACACTCATGCCATCTATGACTTTAATATGAAGGGCTCTAGATGCCATACAGGTAAATATAACCACATAACGCTAGAAATCTTTTTATTTTCTTTTACTATGGATGGGCCAAAAAAGTCAGTCTACACAAGTAAAATGTAGGTTGTATGTTACCCTGCCATTCGAGTCTCAGATGGATTTTTTGTTTTTCCACATGACACGCACTTGTGAATATACGTAAAAGGTTAACAGAGTTCAATCCTATTACCCATAATCTTGCCGAGGGTGATCTTACACAGTGTCATTCCTTTTCCTTAGTGTTCTACCTTCTCATGATATTTTGCTATTACTAGTCTTGTGACAGAGTCATCTTTGGGAAGTATGACTGGGGGTGTTTCTGAAAAAGGCTACCTGGCTGATTTCAGTCAACCACCAAATCTCATAACTCATGAGACATAAATAAAGGGGTCAAGTTTGGCCAGTGTACTAGACTTGTTCAGAGTTCCTTGCTTTACTGGCTCATATTCTGCGAGTCCATTGTGCTGAGCTCACATCATGATAGTCATTCTTGCCTTTTCTGATGGTTGTACGTCAAAGCCAGGATTAGAAGATACTTTTTTCAATCTTGCCCAGTTTTGTAGCTGGCGCACTGCTTTCTTAGCCAATGGGAGTTTTGAGTATACTTTGGGTCTTTCATCCATTGTTAGGTTCTTTGAGTTAAGTATGCTGTGGCATTTAGCTTTGACTTCCAGGTCAATAAATTTAAGAAGGACATCTTCTTTGATCGGGGTGTAGGCTCAAAGCAGATGTTTTGAAGCATTTCTGGTTTGGTAAACCAGAGTGAGTCTACCAGCTTTGTGACAGTAGCTTTTCCTGAAGCTATACGCAAGGGATTACTGTTTGTACTGATATGGTGCCACTGGTCAACAGTTGTTATATTGCATACATGTTGAACTATGTTAGCAACATACACATAAAATATATGTGTTTCATTGTGAAGGTACCCTAGAACTACCTTAAAGTCACTTCAGAAGACCTCTTTAATACTGTCCCTAAGTTTTAGTTCCGCTTTCAGATTTTGCGCTATTTTTGCACCCTGCATATGAGCTTGTAGTTCTGCTCTAGGATTTGTTACTTGATTCAATGGGGCGACTCTGGATTTGTCGCAAAGTAGAGTACAGCGTGCATTGCAGCGAGTACAGTAAGTGCATTGACATAAAATGTCAATGCAACATATAAGATTTGCGTTGACATTTTTGCATTGAAATTTAAAACATCCAACATTAAATACTTGGCTTGTACACTGTATGGGTCATCCGGATTTTTTGTCAGTAGCTAATTGTTGCAGGCCAAGTGCTGCACATCCTTAACCGGAGGTGGCTCCAAATAGGTGGACAGCCATTCTATATACCGCCACATCTGACACACTATATTCTTTGATCCAAAGGAATCTGTGATAGTCTCGATCAGATTCATGGACTTTGAACATGTGAAACATTCGTTGTAAGTCACAAATGGCAGCTATTTTGCCATGTATAAACCTATGCAGCAGCCATAGAAAGCTGTTTTAAACATCTGGGTCTTGTAGCAAATGGTCATTAAGAGACTCATCGTGAAGTTTTGCACTACACCCTAATCTTGACAGGTTTCATGGGATGGTACATTCCAAAATGAGGAATATACCAAACCGTGCAGGATTTTGCCTTGCCGTTTGTGGGCACCAACTCAGCGTCTCCAGACTTTATGATAAAATTCATGAATGAAATGTAATCCTTCCGGTATTATGTGTTGTTTGCTAGCTTTCTTTGTAGAAGCTTAAAACGCTCTTGAGCCATGTACAGGTTGTTTGGGATCTCTTGTCAAACTTTGAATAGCAAGGGCATTGAGCAAAAGTCCTTATTTTGCTGTTTTTGATCAGTGTGCTGATAAATTGTTGACCTTCTTTTGACATGGAAGTTTGTTTAGCAACAGAGTTATCAGATAAGTCCTGTTGCAGCAAATCTATGATTTCCTTGCATGAATGATCTTTATTTACTTTGTACGCAAAGCTGACAGACATGGACTCGTTCAATGTGGCCTGGCGTTCAATGTGGCCTGGCGTTTGAAGCGCTGTTACAAGATGGCTATTTGAACTCCATCTATCCAAACCTTTTTCAGTTTTGCCTACTGTGATCCATCCTAATGGTGTTTGCACAGCATATGGATCAGAAACATTGTCACTTGTTATAGATTGTAGGTGTATAATAGCTCTATATGTATCATAGCTTATGAGCATGCCGACATCTACATTTTCTAACTTGGGAAGTTTAAATGTTTTCATTTTCAAATGTGCCCAAGATTTCGCATACTCTGCTGTGTGTATGTGATGTCTATCTTGGGGTATAGAGTATCTTGTGTATGCACATGGAACTTACTTTTCAGTAATTGTGTAACCACGAATGGTCAGATACTGTGCATCATATATTGCATCTTTTTGTTCTCAGATGTCATTGTTGTTTCTTGACCTAGTGTATCTAACTGGACTACTGCTTGATTAGTTACAAATGTTGTATCAGACATTGTATCTACCAAAGCATATATCAGTGCTTCATGATCTGACTGGTTGCTACTAGATAATCACTCTGGGGCTATCATTGAGTTAAGTCTTGTTGCGACTTTTAACCTATTGCATTTTGCTTTTCACCTTGTTTGACTACTCTCTTTGTTTTCTGCGGGCGCATTGTTACCTGCCCCAAGTGTGTCAGCAGTTTTTGCGCATATGCATATTTTGCAACATTCGGTCAGACAGAACTTGAATCATGTTGACGTTGTTACATTATGAGTTGGGTTTATGTTCTGTGAGGTGTGCACTTTCGTTTTACTGATTGTTTTGTCAGTAGGTGCGACTAACTAAGTTGCCCTTTGTTTGTCAAAGCGAAGTGTTGTGTGATGTGGCCCACTACATTACAGCCTTGTTTCTACATTGAGATGACTTGTGGCTTGGTGTTAGGCAAGGCCAGCACAGTTTGTTTTTTTGAACAAAGCTCTTATCTTGTGTTCTATATCTGAGTATTTTACATTGTTTAATCCTGTAGTTAGGAATGTTGCAGAATGTGCATTGTTGACTATCATTATTGCTACTTGACGAATGTGTCATTGATTTTAGTATTTATGACCTTTTGGATGGTTTGAATTCATCTGCACTTGTAGGGTAGCTCATGAGTTTGGGGTCATTTACAATGTCTTATTAGCTACCTGAAATTTTTACAAATTCTTCAAACTTAGGAAATTTACCATTGACTTTTTTGTGTTTCACTACTTGCCAGTTTGACCTGTTTGCTAACCAGTCTGGAAGTTTTCTTATCTGCATGATGTATTGTTGGGAGTCATTTAAGAATGCTTATTCTTCTATTCGTTGCTTAGCTGTTTGGCATTGACCTAGAAAGTCTGCAAACTTTTGAATGTTCATGATCATTGGCTCTGGGTTTCGGCCAATGTTGCAGGTTGGAGCAAAATACTTCTGCTACAGCGAAGTCAAATCTGAAACATTCTCATAGATTTTGCTTAGTTATGTAAGCCAGGCCTGACTTCAGTGAAAAGGTACCATTTATTGCTACTTTTGGTGAACTTGCTACACAATTTTTAGGATAATGAATCTTATCAGTATCTGGAAGACCAGAGCCTTCTACTAATGTCCTGAATGAGATTTCCGATCTACATATTCTAGTCGATTGCCTGTGAATATGGTTTGGTCAGGGACTGGCAGGCTGGTACTGTTCATAACTTTATCATTTGACTCAGCAAGTATGCCCGTATCTTATATACCACTTTTTTAGATCTAGTATCTGCTGTTGGTTGCGAATTAAATGGAAGTTTTAGCTCTGTTTTTGATGCATTATGGTCTCATCTAATGTCTGAGTGAGAGGATACAAAAGTATTACTAGCAATAGAAATTTGTTCAAGAGCATGGGTAATCTATTCTCTCTCATCCAAGTCATGTTGTTTGAGAAGTTGTCTTCACTTCTTGATTAGTTCCTTTTTAGAGGCAAGCTCATTTTCTTTCATGCGCAACTTTCAAACGGGTAGTTTACTTTCTAGCTTTTTGAGCATGTGTTCGTCTTCGTATTGATGACGAAGCACTTTTATTTCTGTGTCTACATACTTCAGCAGCTGTATTTTGGCAGCGGCCAGTTTAATTTAACTTTTAGAACGCATGCTAATGGAAGGTATGCAAATCTGTGCAAAGCTATGCAAAGCTTTTAGACTATGATACATTTGTTAGTCACTGCTTAGTTGTAGACTTTCAACTTTAGTAGTTTTCACACAATTCTTCATGTGTTTCACTTGTTCATCGATTTGGGTTAGGCCTAAGTATTTTGGGTCAAAGCCTCTCAAGGTTTCTAGATTAGCTGTATATCTAATTAAATGTTAGTCTGCAATTCTTGCTTCTCTAGGTCTAGAGTGACCAACTGTTCCTCAGTGAGTTTATTTAACGTTCTAATATTGCACTGCCTGTTGTTTTTAAATTGCAATAGCATTCTTAGTTGCCTTTTCACTTTGTTTACATTTTGTCTTGCCTATTCTGATATCTATTACCTATTTGACGGCATCTATATATGGAGTGTTAGGTAACACTGCACGACAACACTATTGTGAGTTTGAAAAGGTTTCAAAGGAAATACCACAGAACAACAAGGGGCTCCAAGATCGCAACCTATGTGCTGCTAATTGAGTCAGTGAGTGATGAAAATATAGGAGCTTGATTGGTTTTCATGAAAACCCCAACTATCTGTTCAAATTTAATTTAATTTGTTTCACGACCTTATTGTTATTTACTTATTTATGGTTATTATGGTTATTTACTTATTACAAATATTTGCGAAGTTCCAATGGTTTACTATTTACAATTACAAAAGTGAAAGTTGCTAAATAACCTAGTCCTATCAGCTTGCCAAAAAAGGAGTAAGACTTTTCATGGTTTGCTTTGTTGTGACTCGTCAAACCTCTTTCTTGGTCCTGAGACTGAGCATATTTGGATCGTTAGATGAATTTGTGGATAGTTCCGCTTCTACTTCTTTACTTGAATCTTTCTTCAGGATATCTTCACTTTGCTTGAATATTTCTTAGGGATACAAGTTTTTACTGTAGCTTGTGTTCCATATGTATGTATATGAGAGGGTTTGTGGCTGATGCAAACATTATTAGCCAAAGTTTCCAACGTAAAAACTACCAAAAGAATTATGCATATTATACAAAAGCATCAATAGACAGCATTTAATTATGCTGCAAAATTGTATACAAGTTATATAATGTATAAAAGTTTTACATCACTCCTTAGACAGTTATGAAATATAGCATTGGTAGAAGTAGCCATGAGTAGTCATGAGGAACAAGGTTTGCGGCTAGCTCATTGACAGGCCGGTAGGCAGCAAATAACACATAGTAATATGTTGAAATATAAATACAATTTTGGCACATCAATAAACATATGTGGAAAGCATTGAAATGGCTGAAACTATAGCATTCTGCAGCAGGGTTGGCTTGGTTTAAACCGAGTGGTTTAAACCAGCCCAAAAAAAACGGTTTTTATGGGTTTTTTTTTTGTTTTTCCATTATTTTTTGTGAAAAACAATATTTGAAGCTCCTAGTGGTACATGTGCGGTAGAAGTAAAATTATATGTAATTATCAGCAGTGGAAATTTATTTAGGACACAGTAGTAAATTGATGGCAGAGCTCAAGTTGAAACTACATGAAATCCAAACACAACAATGAATTAGTGAATTCATTTTCAATTAGTTTTATCAAGTGATATGATGATCTTTTTACTGATGAAATATAAAAACCATGTGAAATATGCTAATCCAATCATCGTCTCTGATAATGAATGAATACTTTCTCAAGTCTGGCCAGTGAGAAAGGATTACTTATAACTAGAAATTAAAACAATAAAGTCCTTTTGGGCAAAAGCTTCAAGTTTACAAACTAATATTTCATTTATTGGGCACAAGCCAAAGTAGTTGGATTGTTAGAATTCAGTTTATCAAGTTTTTTGTGTTTTGGAAAGTTAAAGTTGTGCCTCAAATTTCCAACATGCCTCGCAAACAGGATCCCGTTTGGCAGTTTTTCACTCGAACTGCAAATTGCAAAGGTTTTAAGGAAAAACCTAATAGGTGTGCTGTCGTAACGCGGGGTCACGCAGATTAGCTTAAAGCTCACGTAGTAAAATGTCAAGCTGAAAACACCAATTTAGACAGTGATGCTAATATTCAAGTGATCGAAGTTGAGTCATCTGCCACGGCTCCAAACACTAGCAATGCATCTGCATTATGCTCTGCTCTACACTACCACAGAACTAATCGCTTGGATTAAAGTTCCTACTTATGCATAGAGCTGTATGTAAAATATTCACTTTATGTGATAACTGATAAGATTTCTGCTCTGTATTTCATCGATCATGTTTGTTTTAAGACTCACTCTGAAATTTCCATGTTTTCTCTCTTTTTTCCCATAACAACTCCCACAGTACCATCTTTAACATGATTCCACATATGTATGTTCAATACTCAATCATGCAGCTATAGTAGGTGATGTTAATTAGACTTATAATTGCAAAAACCTTGGTAAAATTATAAAACCATAAAAACCGGTTTAAACCATAAAAACTGATTTAAACCAAAAAAACCTGTTTTATTTCATAAAAACTATGGTTTTTTTCAACCCTGTTCTGCAGAAACTATAAACTTGCAGTTCAGTAATATATATTGGCCATACAAAAAATGAAAAAGTAACATCTCTTACTTCCCGTAACGGAACTAGGTAATACTGCAATCTACTTAAGATATACAGTCCTAAGTGTCACTCGTAACTTTCAGCGCATGTGCTATGTTTCTGCCTTGAAATGATATCTTGCTTTTATACTCTGGTAATCTTGTAACTTTATCTGTGAACAACTACTACTAAGTATAAAATTAGCGCTAATAAATCACAAAAATAATGTTTGCGATTGCAAAACAACTGGATGTCACTGATTCATTTGTTGTTTTCATCAAATGTGACAGGTTTTTCAGTACATTTTCATCATTGAAATCTTGTGCAATAATGACCAGTTCAAGCAGCCAATCAGTTAATCATCCGCCAAGTCAAATAAACAACTGACAGGAAAATAGACAGCAAACTCAAATACATGAACCATGACACCACCTGGAAACCCTCAAAATACATTGATGCTCGCTGGGTGTTTGTATCATGTTTTAAATATTATGCTTGACTACGAAGTATAACCGAACACTATGCTCAAAATTCAACATCGTCTGAGCTCTGTCATAATGTCATTTTGAAAGGATGTAGCATTATTACTCCTGACCTCTGACAAACCATGAGCACACTGTATGTGGCTAAACTATGTATAAACTTAGTTTCGTTGTCAGTTCAATAATTGACTCTACCATCAGTGTCCGTGTTACTGCTTTAATTTATAACAATGCAGTAGCCGCTTGTACAACGTAAATAACCTGCTTGAAAAAGGTTTACGTTATAGGGATTATATATTATTCAAAGGGTAATATTCATGTAATTAGCCTTAGCCCTTTTGAGATTTTTCCCAATGTAATCCATTGGTCCCTGAAAATCAAAATAAAATATTCCTACAATTTTAATTTAATGACTGCAGTAATTGTAGTGTCATTGGTTTCTTCTGCCAACTTTTCCCTTTGTTCTTATTGCTTGCATATAGTTTAGAGTCTATGATTATGGTAATTTTAAATTGAGTTAAGGGGTGTGTACATGTTCAATGTCAACTTAACTCAATATATTTCACTTTGACTCCACATCAATGCTTATGCTGTAATTAAAAAGAAAATAATATTGTATGGCTGGAACAAAGTGAAAAAAAATATAATAGAAATTATACCAGGTGTTGGCAACCTTTACCACCCAAAAAGCCGTTTGGACCCGTCTTCCACAGGAAAGAACGCAGTGGGAGCCACGAAGCCCTTTGATATTTTAACTTTAAAAATAAATACTACATGTAACATTTTTGTTTAGCTTTTATTGCTTTTATACCCAGTTTACATCATATAATGGACAGGTGTGGCAGGTATAATGATTTAGCTGTTTAAAAAAAAGATTAAACTTTTGCAAAAAAAACAATAAAATAGCTAATAATAATTTGAATGGAACATGAAAATATTAAGTTATTTCTAAAGCTAATTTCAAGAAAAATTGCAACATCATCTTTAATTCAGTCCTTCTTTTAACAAAACGCCTTACTTAAAGGTGGACTTGCAACAAAACTCACATTACAGTTTATTTGGTATCAAAAGATTTGCCATGTCTTACTCTGTTGTGTAGTAGGTGCCAAATATGTGGGAATGTGATTTTAAAAGCTCAAAAACGAACAAAAGATCGCAGTGACACGAGACCGCCCTAGCTTGGATTCGTTTTCCAAAACGGCTAAAATGTGACGTATGTGTGGGAGAAGGTTTATGTTTACACTTTCATGCATCCTTATCCGTCGAACTATTTTCACAAATATACTTCACGCTTGCGATAAAAACCATGTCTATTGTTCTTACGCGTCTATTTTATTGGCATCGTAATGCTGCAACTTTGAGCACTGATATCTCAAAACATAGCATAAAACATGTTTAATTTTTTAAACTTAGCTTGAACGATTGCGTAACATCCTCTGAAAAAAATGATGAGCCTTTTGGTCCGCTATGATGGTCGAAAAATGCTGTAGAAGTTGTTCGCGACATATGGCGAGAATTGTAAGTCACATTATCAGATAATGTTAGTTTCAGTTCAAGTTTGATCTATCGCAAATAACAGATACGCTTTCTCGTATTAAACTTGTTAATTTCAATTCGTCATAATCTCTAACGCGCCACATCGTGTTTGTGCAGCTGGCAAGCTGAGAAGCACCTTTTTTCTTGGCCAAGAGCAGAAAAAAGACCAGACCTTCACCGGGCGTGGAGCAACTGGGTGAAGCTGGATGTGACAAACTTTATTTATTCGCCTGCTTACTCTTACCTTTGTTTTCGCCATTTCAAAGACGACATGTTTTCTAACCTGTTTGCATACTCCACATGCCACCAAAGCATGAGAGTAATTTATTTTATGAACCACTTGTATTAGTTGTAGTACCTCGGGTTATTTTCTAGTATTCTCCTAATACTACTGTATTAATCTATATTTAATATCACAATATTAATGTCATTTAATTGTAATATGATATTATTAGTATTCTTTTTAATTATGTGTATTATTCTTATTATAATAACAAAACTAATTCATACTGTATATCTATCTGTAAAACGTAATAAATTAATCTATAATTGATAAAATAATGTTATAAGTTTCACGATTAATTTCGCCAAATTTCTTTACCCGCTCACTTATAGATATGTTATATAAAATAGTTATTGTCGTTTTCTGGTATCATCGTTAATAGCATATTGGTATTATTAGATGATTATTATTAGTATTAGATGATGGAGAGTTTGTGCCAACCACTGAAGACTGGGAAGAATTTGAGCGCTATGTTTGCCAGCATCAAACACTCTCCAATTACATGTAAGATAGAGCTGAACTTAACCGGACTTGACAAAATATAAAGAATATCCATAGAGTTATTACTCACATTTTTATGTTTACAATAACATGGATTCTGATAAGGTTTTGTAAAATCTGTGTCATGATTGCATGGTTATATATTTATTCTTTTTCTGATCAAGCAAATATGATACAGTAACAGGAAATGATGTTGTACAAATCTTATTGCAAGTCAACTATTGTATTGTGATTTCAGACCCGAATCCTCCCTCAAATAGGAGAAAATAATACTAAGTGTGACAGCATTCCAGCGACTATTTCACTGTCACGCCTGCGCCCTCCCCTGTTCATTCACGATGGTGCGAGAAGGCGGATGGGTAGAGTTCAAGGTTACATGTGCCTCCTGTCACCAATCGTACACTTGGGAAACAACTGCCAGGGTGAACAGAGCTCACATCATCAATCCCCTGCTGGCAGCTGCATCACTCTTTTCTGGCGGATGCCTTACGCAGAACCTCCGTTTTCTGTCGCTCCTGAACATCGCGATACCAAGCCACAGCATTTGCCTCTACCAACAAAGAGAATACTTACATGGTGTGAGTGTTAATATTTTCCCATAAACTTGGAAAATGTGAGTAAAAGCTTGGCACACTAATTGAATAACGACATTTAGAAACAACTTTTTTCTTGAAATGAAAATATGTCATCCTTCAAGCGAAATATATTATAATTTGAAATTCTGATTCTTTATCATAATATAAGACAAAAGGGGGAAGAGGATTCTACATTCTTAGACTAATGATAATGATACAAATTAATCTTGTATTATGAAGTTTTACAATATTTTACAATGTATTGCTGAGCAGTACACCCTCCATAACAAGGGATTGATGGCAGCAATCGATTGGGAGCTTGATTTGGCAGGTGACAGTAGATGTGGTAGTCCGGGGCATTGCGCACTATACAGGGCCTACACTATGATAGATCAGAGCTGTGGTTTAATAGTCAGCAGCTATCTTCTCAAAGTAAAACTTTGACAGTTTTTACTTCACAGCCTGACAAAAACCGAAACTTTTTAGTAGTTATTAATACATAAACATGAAGTTGTTGATCTAGCTAAATAATTCATTCAAATAATGTAAAAGTGATTGTTGGTCGTAACTTTTTTACTTTGCAGTCAACGGAGACCACCAGCTCTAACGCCATAGAGCTGGAAGGCTTTAAGCAATGCCAGTCCGATCTAATTTCCCATGGCCGAGAGTGAGGTCCATTGCAACGGATGTTGTTACAAAGGTTGTGTGCATACCGCAAGCTTGTGTTTTGGCTTATGCCGCAAATTCGTCGCGGTAAGCGACGGCCTCTACCTGCCTGCTTGGTGTCTAAGATTCGGGCTCTTTTCTCACCAACGGATGATGAAGAAGAGTTGGCAGACTTGCAAACAAGATTTGCGGCATAAACCAAAACAAAAGATTGCAGTATGCACACAACCTTTTCCGAGCATTTGGCGATGGCTCTCCAAATGGGAATAGATTATCTACCAAAACAATTATTGAAAAACAATCATTGCTGATCATCAAAATAATCTCGATTTTTATAATAAAATCATAAAACTAATACACTCTCTACTATAGTAAGTGTACAAGCCAAATATAACAGTTCTCCTTGTGTTCCACAAGTTCAGAATATGTGTGTTCAACCGATGCATTAAATGTGTAACACAAGAATTGTAGATAATGCTTGACACATTAGCATAGCTTTGGTGTTGTTGGCATTAAATAAAAATCAAACTCACTATGATATCGCAGGTAATTATTCCACCCGAACTCAAGGGGTGCAGGCGCCACAAGTTCGTCCACACCAAGATGCATACACAAGCATTCATGCTCTCCGCGGTCATGGAGACGATGCGCAAACTCAGCATCATGGCAGCACAAACATTCAGGAAGAAATGGCATGTCTTGACAGCGCTTGCAGACACACCACTCTGTAGTCGATGGTGTTAGCTCCTTAAGAAATGAACATATATGTCTATGCAACCATAGCTAATACATCAGGTCCATGTTATCTAACAGTATACCAGTGCAGCACTAGATTTAAATATTAAAATTGTTAATTTTGTCATTCGAGAAAAATCTGTAATTATTTTTTCGCAATATGAAGCGATAATTATCATCATTAAAATCATATACATGTATATAATAACAATAATATTTGTTCTATCACTCTCAAGTTAAAACTATTACTACTAGCTAGCTTGACAAATAAGAGCTAGCTAGTGGCGGTGCTTACTTGCTGGGAGGTTTGATTCTGTTGAAGATCTTCTTGAGATAGAGCGTCAGGCTCGAAACGCCAGGGTCTTAACTCTTCAGAATTTGACATTTTTTATGATCGTAACTCAGACATGTTTGCGTATGTTGAATGTCGGACGGAAATGACAAGCTGAAACTGTAAAGTAGCGAGCATCTATGTTTGATACAGGGTCTTAGGTAAAACCCGAAGTGTTTGTCATAAACTATTGCTACGATAAGTTTAATATTGAGCTTTGTATTGGCCTTTCAATTCACGCGAGAACATCACGTGACAAGACAATAACCAAAATCCGCGGATCTGTCATCGAAATCAAGAGATTCCAATCTACGGCGGCTTTTTGGTTTTTGAGCTTTTAAGAGCTTTTAATCACATTTCCACATATTTGGCACCTACCACACAACATAGTAAGACATGGCGAATATTTTGATGCCAAATAACTGTAATGTGAATTTTGTTGCAAGTCAACCTTTAAGCATTGCAATAGGCTGTACATTCTACATAGGCAATAGGCAATACATTCTACATCCCCTCGTGATTTCAAAATCAACTGTTATAAAACCATACAACATAACATCTAATAGAACTCAGGATCAACTCCCTTGTACAACCATTACAGCAAAAAAATTGATAACCACTTAGGAAGACGTCTATCTCGAACAGGTCTGTTTTCAAAGTCACTATTTTGATTGAGATCATAGTCAACAGGCTCTCGATTCAACTGAGCAGTGTTATCAAGCAGGTCTGAAGTACTAAACTCAACTTCGACCTGAATAGAATCTTTAGTTAGCCTAGTTGATACTTGTATATTATCTGCAATGTTGTCTTGATGAGCCAATCTAAGGTCAGACAGATGCCTATTTGTGCCATCAACTTCAACCGAAGTGCTAGAATTTATCTTTGTCACTTTTCGGCATTTCTACTTATCAAAGCACCTAGCATTAACTGGCTTGACATAAACAGTGTCTCCCACTTTTTATGGGTTAAGGCTGCAGTCTCTAATTGTCACTAAGCTTTTGTGGTATTTCTGTCTTTTTGGACGCCCCTGCTAAGTCACTGTGATAGCTGTATATTCTACATAGGCAATAGGCAATACATTCTACACAAATATAAAAGGGTTTAAATGTAAATGTGAAATAATTAGCAAGTATAGCTACATTAAGTTTTTTTCTATGATTACACTAAGATATGATTCAGTAATGATAAAGTTAACACCAGCAAAAAAACAAAATATAAATACTGATTAGGTTGAATTAATAACAAAAATTTTAGCACAGAAGTGTGTGTATAGAAAAAGTTACTGTTCCACCGGAAGCTATCTATCAAAAATCTGAATACGACAATACTTTTACCTCTCGATACTGGTACTTATGTGAAAATTAGTTGTCTTACTGTCAGTGTCTGACCAAAAATTAAAAAATGTAGAGGCTATTACTACAGAGATAATGCAACTGTCCGCGTGAAAAGTATTGACTTTCACCGTCATTTAGCAATTGAACTTTACGAAAAGCCGGAAATGGAAGTTCACCAAAACACAAAAAAGACTCGTGTTTCATAGAACTAATAGCATTCATAAAGTTTAAAATAGTACTTCAATTAGCATGTGAATTTGATATATGGTATATGATAACAACTTAGATCATTATATATATGTCTCAGTGGTAGAGCGCCTGGAAATTAAACTTGCGGTAGCAATCTTCGTGAGTTCAAGTCAATCAGATTGCAGAATTTTCATTCGAAGACTTAAATAGCTATAGATAGACATACACAACGACTTATACACAAATACACAGAAACACAGACAATCTTTGAAAAAAAAAGACTAGCTGTGATACCCGGCGTTGTACGAATAATAAAAAAAGTCTTTGGACAGAAGTTAGATTTGTATTTAACATAATTACAACAACATTTGCCATTCTAACTTTCAAACTAAATATCATGAAAGAAGTGTTTTGGGTAGTTGAAATAAATTAGGAAAGAAAATAAAAACAATTGTAAAGGTTTTCAAACTCTGTCAAACATCTGTAACTTTTAAACTTCATATCATGAGGAAAAATTTTTGTGCAGAAAAACTAAATTAAAAAAAAAAGACTGTAATTGTTTTCAAACAACTGTAAATTAAAAATTTTATAGCTTGAAAGAAGTGTTTCATTGAAATAAGCTAAATATAGTCTACATGTATTTCGCTGTGATTACCATCAAAAATTGTTTGGTATACAATTATATGATTTCAGTTCGTTTCGGTGTTGGCGTGCAATAAATGCATGCAGGCTAAAATTGTAAGCTATAGATGTACATAGAGTGGAATAGAAACCAATAATTACTATCTAATGCAGAAACCTCCTGGTAAAATCATCATCAATAAAAATAGTACCAAAATACTATGTTAACCTTAGTAACTGCATTGAATTTAGTGCATTTTGTGGTTACGACATGTGGGCCCAAGATACTATAACATTACAACATACTGTGTGGAGAGCTTTTACCTTTGAGACAGGCAGATAACATAAACGCTGACTTTAACTCAAATGATTTTAGTTTACCGAACACTTACTTGAAAGAAGTTTAGTATGTATTTTAGTAAACCTTAAACTTTTAACATTTGTTTCATCATCGCGAAACGCTATTATTTTAGCGGTTATTGTTGTCAATAATAGTTTGTGAATTTTCATTATGCATTGCTTTGTATGTTTTGTTTTGAAATTGTCTCTCTTTACCTTGTCGTCGGTACATTCTCATAATGCTTTGTAATGTACACTTGCCTTCGCCATGCTAATGGCTTTGATATAACAAAATATTGCCGCTTTCAATTCAAGAATCAAAATAGGTTGTTGGCTGAGGAAAGTTTTAAGTTAATATCAGCAAACCTGCTATCATGAAAAAAAGATGGACTGTATCTACATGTAAGCTGGACTCAACAGATAATACAACGTGGAAAGAAAATATGAAGCATTTTCTCACAGCTAAGGACATTTATGACTATACAGATGAAAGTATCGCTGTTCGAGCAAACACAGCTGAAGCTCCTGTCAAAGCAGAGTATAACTCTGAGTAAACAAAAGCCCTCAGTAACATTATTCTATCGGTAAGTGATGAAGTGTTATATCTAGTTTTCAAATGCGAAACACCCAAAACAGCCTAGGACAAGTTAAAATCACATATTGAGCGTGACTCGCTGGCTAATCGTTTATTTAAAAAAAACAGTTATTTTCATTCAGTGATGTCTGAAGATAAATTGATGGAAACCCATCAAAAACACATGAAAAAACATCCGGGGCAAATTAGCTACTATCAGAGCTCTGGTCTCCAATGAGGATCAAGATATAACTCTGTATATATATATATATATATATATATATATATATATATATATATAAACTATAAATTCCTAAGAATTATGGGCTAGTATTACTAAAATTAGAGTGCTCAACAAATATATTGGAGCAGCTATATACTAATAAATTATTTAAAAGCAATACTTATCTTTTTTCTCAGCTACTGTCAGTTTCATGATATTCTCATTCGTCAGGCTGTGTTGGAATCTATATATATATATATATATATATATATATATATATATAGATTCCAACACAGCATATATGTATATATATATATATATATATATATATATATATATATATATGTATATATATATAAATATATATATACATATATACATACATGTATACATATACTAGCTGTGCCTCCTGACGTTACCCGGGTATCAAAAACCAGCATATAAACATTGATAGATGATGAGAGTTGCCTACCACTTGCTATTAGCCAAGCACACTGCTAATGAAAAATAGTATTAAAATCACCTTATAGACAATGAGAAGTAATGAGAGTTTCCCGCCACTTGCTATTAACCTGGCACATTGCCAATGGAAAATCCCACTCAGCTAGTTAATAAGCGCAATGTTTCTAATGATGGTACGCCACGACATTGCACAGGCGCTGTCCAGCTACAGCTATTCTAATAATAGCTATAGCTTAAAGGACACATGCACGCACAATTTGAGAAATATATACATAAATGTTTATCCTGAATAGAGATTGTTTTTCCATGCATGCTGATGACCCGAAACTACTGCTCATTGGGAGTGATGGAGGTTTGTTCAGATAGGCCACCACCAATTTAAATCTTTTGCATATATTTATACAATGCATATTATAAATATTGTTTATATCGCATATATATATAGAATATACTGTATTGTATAACACTTGTGTTGATCAAATTGGGTGAATTTATTCTTCTTTCAAATAAATTTTTAACTTAACTTCGAAAAATATATGACGCAAGTCACAAAGTACTTTTTATCAAGCTTCTATACCGTGTATTTTTGCAAATTACAGAGCTTACTCAAATGTGTATTAAAATATATTTTGGTAAAAATTTAAAGAATGCTACGGAATGTTAGTATTGTTAAATATTTTCTAATAAATACTGTAAAAACAAGCTAGTTGTTTTCAGCATTTTGTGAACTATAAAATGGATAACGAAACTGAAATAGAAAAAAAAGTACGGGAAGCCGAAAGTGAATGTTACTATTATGATGGAATTGCTGACAGTATCGCTGATACCTTCAACGTAATAACAGAAAAGAAAGACTATGATACTACGGAAATATCGGTTCGACAAAAGATTGCTCAATTAGCTTCAGCTGTTGACCCTGAAGAATACAATGCTCTGCGAGCAAAAGTCAATGCAATATCTCAGCAGAAATGGGAGCTTTCGTTGCAAACATGGAAATATATTGCATATGATTTGGTCATTGCCTATGTTAAAAATTGGTATGTAATGTATATATAGACTTGTTACTTTTATATATGGTTACATCAGATAGCTGCCATCAGATAACCGTAAAGACTATTAAAAACTGCAACATGAATCAGAATGCGGGTGTCCAAACTGGCACCACCAGCTCTAAGCAGAAGGTGAATCTGGGCAATATGTTAGAACAAAGTAAAATATCAAACAAAAAATCTGCCTGGACTTCCATACTTCCGAGTTTGTCATGGTCAGACACAAAGGGGTATAAAAACTTATCCCATAAGCAGGTGCTGCAACAGACCAAAGATGGCAGTATGTCTGGTTCTGTTACAGCCTGCTGTATTACATATTTGTTCTGCTGAGAGAGAGACTCTGGTTACTCAAAAGCAAATGTTCTTTACTACCTTGTGCATGCCGGATATAGTAATTAGTGTAATAAGATCGACCAGAAAAAAGAGGGACATTCAATACAATGAAACAATATTTTTTGGTCCTTCATACTTTATAAAACTGTGAACTCAGTAAAAAAAAACAGTATTTGAAACATGCAAATAAAAGGTAGCAAATTATGCGGTTCGACAACAAACAAAGTTTTTAGACTAAAAATATAATTTTGTTTAGTTTCAAAATAGAACTTTCAGGAACTGTAATAATACACTTGAGCAACTATGGGTATGTTTACCTATACCTGTGTATAAATCTCAACCTGCTTCGCGTGTATCCAGCTATAGCATTTAACATATAAGAACAAAAATATTCATTACAGATTATTTTATCTCAGAGCCTCCCTGCCTGCTGACCAGTGAATTAAACCATTAGGTTAGAATACCCAAGTGATGAATGATTGTCCTAACATTCATTGCATCGATTAAGGCATTTACGCTTCAAGCCTTTGGGTCAATAACTAGGTTGGACATTAACCATTAAGTAGCAATTATTAAAATAGGTCCAAATATGGCTGCTGTTTTAATACAAATTTAGACTAAATGCTTACCAGGTACATGTAGGTTTTTGAACTTTATCGGAGAATTATTTTATAACCCTTGCAATGCCGAGTATTTAGCTAGTGGTTTGCACACACACGCATGCACGCGCACATGATTTTATATACAGATTTACCTATGTACCCAGGTGTGTACTGCATGTACAAAACTCAAAAAAAGTGCATCTTTATTTATATACATTCATTTAGAAGCATGTGTATTTGTACATATGCACATACACATTGCCTTAAGGTATGTTACTGCATGTATGTGCAAGTATAAATGTACATAGGTATGGATATACTTTAATCAAAGGTTAACATATACTATAGATTATGCGAGTGCTCACGCATTCATGTTCATGCCTGGAAACATATACCAATGCATTGTAAGTGTTGTTGCAAAATTAATCAAGTGCATGTTGCACAAATACGTGTTTTATAACAAACAATATAAGCTACTTACAATGATATAGTTATTATTGAGTTTGTCAATATTGTAAATAATATTATGTATATGCATACTGTATACATAGTAACTTATTGTATATATATATATACATATATATATATATATATATATATATATATATATATATATATATATATATATACATGTATATATATATATATATATATGTGTGTGTATATTTATCCATATGAACAATTAGTAGAAACTTATCTTTATCAGCTACTGTTAGTTTCTGGTTTTTGCAATCATCACACTGTAGATCTCAAAGAAAGAAACAAGCAGAAGCTGAGAAAGATAAGTACCTTACCTAATTCTGTACTGATTGACATCACTCAAATCAATGTTGAATGCTGTGGTTTTATTTCTATTTGTGATAACTTTTAAGATACATTATATATAAATATATAATATTATATATTTATATTACATATAAATAAATAATATTTTTATATACATGTACATGTATGTAAAAATCAAAAATAATTATTGAGTGTACTTCTAAAGTACAAGATATTGATACACTGCGTAGTCCAGAATTGAACAGCTTCACAGAATGTGAAAATAATTAATTTGACTTGTTTAGAAGCAACCTATAATGTAAGCTCCTTTTGCAGTTTAGAGTTCCACAGTTACAACTCCGGATTTCTAGATCCTCGAACCTCATTTCTACGCTTCAAAATAAAACAAATTCATAAGTTAGGTAAGCATACTTTTACAAGCATTCTCTTTTAATTCCTTGAGAATTTCTTACAATGGTTCGTTTTGTAATGAAAAAAAAAACATTAAAATATAAGACATATTTTATCCAAAATTAACAATATTTCTGACAACTTATAATGAAATGATATTGAAGCCAAATAATCTCCTACGAATTGAACTAAAACATGGCAAGTTTTTACTAATTATTTACCACGTATAATTCAAAGTATAAATGTTTTTTATGATTTTAATTCTTACTTTAAACCATTTCATTTTTTGTCAAAAGAACCCTTCTGCATACACAGACATCAGTTTTAGGTGTAATACTTCAAGACAATCTTTACTAGTTGATAAATAATGTTAAAAAACATTTAGACCAACTAAACTTTTACGGAAAAACTTGCAACCTAAATGCTAAAAATGACCTTGTTATGCGCCAGCAACTATGCCAGCTTATCAACTTGTTCAGGACTCATGTGGGTTAGCTTCCTTACATATAATGTATTTGAGTTCCGTGGTGCTTCACCCAAACTGAGATGGAGAGATTTGTCATCTACTTAGTGGTCCTCTACTTATGTATATGTGTCAACTGCGACACGTCTCGGGGGTGAAGGAGTTTGTCCATGTGTTTGGAGCACAGCGTGACCACACTTTACTTAGGCCCAGGTCAGTATTATTATTGAGTGTACCTCTATAAAGCAACAGCAGTTTGATACACTGTGTATTCCAGAACTGAAATGCCTCACAGAATGCGAAGAGAGTTAGTTTGAAATGTTTAAAAGCAACTTATAAGGTGAAGTTCATTTTCCCACGACCAAACGAGCGGGAGCAAAGTTTGAGAGTTTTTATGATAAATGCATGTGCACACTAACTCCTGAAAAATATTCATCAACAACGTCGCAAAGCCTTGTCTCGAAATCTCATCAACAAATTTAACAATCGTTTTGTAGAGTCTTTAAAGTATATTAACAATTCAAAACACATATAAGCCTAGTTAAATATGTTACTAAGTCTTTGCAAATTGTCGACAGTCTCTTAAAACTTACCCATCTGATCGGATTATACACAAATATACAGATTAATTTGGCCGAAAATCGTCACAAAACCCTTGAAAAGCTTGGTTTTTAAAAGTTAAGACTGGCAAACAAAACGCCGAGCAACAGAAAATAGAGCCATTAAGTCGTGCGCATTTACAAAAAGTAACGTGCACATTTCACCAGTCTATAGCATTGTCGAATTGCCGAAGGTTTCTGTAATTAACATAGAAGTACAGAAATTGTTTCTTTTTGTCGATTTCAAAGTAACTGACATTTTGGAAACTTTTGAGTACTTTGGTATTTTAACTGATGTCCAAAGCAGTGAAAGTAAAAAAAATGACGATGATATTTTTTTTCTAACGATTCTTATGAGATTATTACAATATTTAATTTATAAGTTTGGATGACTATTGAAGTGTTATGGTCACACTAACAACATCGATGATGGGCAATATGCTACTGTTATTATTTTTTCTAAATAGTTTTGTTAAATAAAGTTTTTAAAAACCTATATAAATATCACAACTTCTTGATATTGTTAGCTATGACGCTTTGAAATGTAAACAAAATTGTGCATTGGTTTTCTATTATTACTATATTAATAATACTGGTTATTCTAATAATATCAGTGCATTTTACCTCTAATATTGGCCAATCTTGCATTTTTTCTCTTGCGGGGAAAAATATAAATATATAATCTTTTCCCTTCATTATTGCTGTGTGTTGTATATTATAATAACACCCACACCCAGTACATTACAGCTACCATTGCAGTTATCCCATTTCGCTGCAGTGCCATTTGACTGCTAATATTGCATTTCTCAACCATCAGTACCCTTTCTTTTTTCTAATATCTCTTTGGTTGTGGGCTGTATGACAGGGAAATTTCTAGTTTAGTTTAAACTAGACAAGACTAGACAAGTTTCGACAATGTTCAAACACTTAGCCAGCCATCGATACATTCCACTATCACTGTCAACAGGCAGTAATTCCTGGTGATCACTTGTCACTGGAAGGCCACCTCCATATGGCTTACAGTATACCACCATGTCACCTACTTACTGAAGTTTGCTCAGCAAAAGCCGTACAGGTCAAGGGGTGACTGTTCTGGGAGGCCATGAAAGTGCCTGCTGTTCAAGCTCTATAGCGCCCTGGTGTGCCACCAGATATAGCATTCCAAAAAGGCTACCATTGCTTATATGGCTCACACAATAGACTTTTTGATTGTTAGACCCACAGTTGTATGGGCGGTCATTGGACTCCATAAAAATGCAGCCGGATCCAATTGACCAAGAATTTTAAGCTCTCTTTTTCTTCTAACACATTCCTTGCTTTCTGAGAAAATAATGTCCAGCACCTGCTTGCTCAACATATGAGCAAGGCATTCGGTGTCAATAATGAACTCAATTCAATGCTAATAAAGCTTTCAGAAGATGAAGTAACTAGCATTATGAGGCCGACTCAGTGTCTAAGCCTTGACTGGCTTGCCTATAACTCCTGCTAAGCAAAGCAAAAACATTCGACACATACTCTGCTGCGTCAGCTAGAAAATTTCTGTGGTTTGTCTCTAGCATCTCACTGAAAGGTGTTTGACTGGTTCTGCATTCTTTCATGCAAGCTTTCAATTGTGAATCAGCCAGTCATCCTCTAGCTTGATTATTAGGCTATTTCTAGGGGTCCACACATCTGAAACAAGCTCCTGAGTAGTCTGATCAGATCAAAATGGGGAGGTACGACCAACTTGGCGAGCCATTAAGACAGGTTAGCGGCATGGGAGTCAACAAAATTTTTCCGGCAAAGTCCTAGGCGTACTTCTAGCCACGTGGCCCATTGTCGTTCGATTTGATATGGTACATAATACCATGCCTGGCTTGTTCTCCAGATACTTAGGGTCCAGCTCTTCTAAAGCATTAAAGCAGTTTTAGAGATCCACGGCTGGGGCATCCCTTGACTATCCCATTTTCTTCCTAATTTCTTCATCCATCAAGGCCTTTAGAGCTGAAACCCTTTTTTGATGACAGTAAATAGTGCGACAGACGGTTAGGCAACACTTTTGGTTCAAACGGCGACAACTTCAGGAGGAAAGGCGACACGGCAGACAAACCGGCAACAATTTCAGACTGAATGTCAACAAATTGGTTTGCTGTTTGTTTGAAGGCTAGGTAATGTACTGACAAACTATGATATTCTGTCGTCATGTGCATTGCTTACATATATTTTTAAGGCGTAGCCAAGTCAGTGTGTTTTTTTTCATGGACCTTCTTGAAAAATCAAAATGGTAACATGGATTTTTAAATACCATTGGGAGATTCTTCTGATTACTCTGACCCAGGCATTTAACAGAATATTACCGCTCTTTTTTAAAAATGCGTCCTAGTTATTTAATTAAAATACCAATACCTGTTTTTGTATCAGCATGTTTATTCCAAACGGTTTAAAAAGTCACATTTCTCAGCTGAATCGTCGACAACGTTGTCTGATTGTTAAAGTTTTAGCGTTATCTCACTTCAAGAAGAAATCATTTTATGGTTTCGATCATCGAGATTCACAGTAGCCTGGGAGAGAAGTTTGCCCTTTGCGTGAGATGAAAAGAAAACTATATATTATTGGGATTTCTCATTTACTTGTAAATTGAATATTTCCTTATCTTTTGTTTTTTGCAGTTATGATAATAATCCAATGTCGTTATAATGCAGACTCAATAGGCTAAACTGTGATTCACACTAATTTATTTTTGTTGAGATTTTAGTGGAGTTTGATGAATGAAGGCTTTTTCTGGCATAGGTGTCTAAGGTATATCCATATGTTACTAACTTCTGCATCTTGTCGCACGAATACTAAACAGCATCACAGAAAGCTTGTGGAGAAATTATCTATTTCAAAGCATAAAAATCAACTGGTCCTAATGCCATGTTACCATTAAAGTCACTTGAGATATTTAACCGAATCTCTTTTTTCACAGCTCCTGATGGCACGCACAACTTGTAGTTTGAGGCAATGATAAGTAGTCGACACTTCAAAGACATTTGTGATACGGTATATAATCAGCTGTCGGTTATTGCTGCCATGTGCCACATCATAGACTATATTTTGCATTTTAACATGCACTATGAATCTTTTTTATACACGACTATTTAAACAAAAAAAGACTTCATAAAATACTGAATGATATTGCATTGGGCAGCCATCGGCTTGAACTTTAATGACAGCTTTATTAAAGAGTGGTGTAGGGGGTTTCGTGCTATTATTTTTGTGTATGATTGGATGTGCAAGTGCATTCAAGTACCTGTGGGTAACTGTGTATACTTATACTTCTGTAATTTAAATGATCTCTTCATGAAAGTTTTAAAATTAGTAGAAAGTAATATTTAATTGCCAATTTATAACCACGAACCTGATCTCGTCATTCTAGATGGGGAAGAGAAGTTATATCGCTAGCTGTGTTTATCAACAATGTATCAATCAGAATCAAGTCATTATAAAAACTACAAAATGTTAATGTAGTAAAACTATTGATATACATATTTTTGAAAGTTATATATAATAAAGATCAGCTTTACACAATTGTATAAATATACCAAAATGCAAATTTATCAAAATGTATCAAGCTAAACTTCAACGTATGTATCTATTTTAATACTGCAATTAGAACAAAAGTATACAACAGTTAGAGAGTTACTAATGAGGACCCAAATACTTGATACATGAGCTAGTGCTAGTATAATAATTTATCAACATGAGTATGCCAGTAACTCAATAATGCATTGTTTCAAAAGAGTTAAAAAAGTTGGTACCTCTATGATGTCATATATTAGGTTGCAAAGAACTTCAGACTTTGCCGCACCAATAAGCGACTTGCCAGCTCTCACAAGCAGTCAAGGAAAGAAGTGAAAGAGAAAGTTGTAAGCGTCTAAACAACCTCTGAGCTTGTAGAATTGGCAAACTGGAAAAAGTTAAATTTATGAAAAAAGATGAACAGAAGAATAGTTGAGTTATTAAAGACAGATAAATCTCAGCAACTTCTTTTTACTAATAACCATCTCAATTAGGTGAATCCTTGCTACACTCATGAATACAATATGAAATTCTACTGTGTGTGAAAGAATAATGTAGTTAGATTAATGTGGATATAAGCAGGTAATAAATGCCAAGGAAATAAGGTGGATCAATGTACTAATGCAAGATTTCCAAGCTGGGCATCAATAAAGTGTGTTTTGTTAGTGTTCACTACTAATTCACAACAACATAATAGGACTTAGTATTTTGAATTATTGGTGCTCTCAGAATTGTCGCCTCAAAGTCCAGAAATGTCGCCTGTTTGTCCACTGTGTAACTCTTCCGTCTGAAATCTTTGCCTTTCGAATCGAAATTTTTGCCTAAGCGTCTGTCTCCTTAGCGACTGTCGCCTAACTGTTCATAAACCATTTGCAATCCTATTACTGCAACCAATGCAAAAGAAACTGATGGTTTCCTTTCTTTTCAACATGAATACAAAAATAAATACACTGAAAGTATCAAGTAGAAAAATGTTTCCTAGCCTAATAAATAAATATGCATATTTATTTATTTATTAGGCTAGTGCTCATTCTACAGACAATACTGTTTCGGCTATTGAGGCATCATCAGTGCAGCTCAGAGCAGGCGAAGGAGACAAATCCTGTTGCCAATGAGTGTTGACTTTGTGATTTGCAACCTTTGTGACCCATTGTGATTTAGGCCTTGCGAACGATCTTGCAGCCCTGTTCACCATGCTTGCTGTTACCCTTACCCGCCAAAGGCCTTTTCATATCCTGTTCAATTTGTCTCTGCTTAAAAGAGTTGATGCTATTCTGACACACGGTCAAAACTTTTAAATTTCATATTTATTTATTTCATGTTACCTTTTGTCAACTTTCAGCTGACAGAATTGTAAAGGAGGAAGTCCAAAACTTTTCTGACTTCCTCAGGAATAGTGGATACGATCTATACATGATGGCAGACATTCATAACGTAAGCGATGATGGTGCAAAAGATGCTATGGAAGTTTTACTCGAAACTTGGAAGCCCTCCGCTGCTCCTCAAGATGCATTTGCCTGGGATTTTATAGTTGTGGTGAGCTTTGGTGCACTAACTTTCATATCCCTATATTTGTGAACGTTGAGGGCGGGTATGAAGCATAACATCTCACTTATTTGCATGCTGAGGACTTACATCTTTACTGGTTATCTAAGGATTATGAATTTGCTTATTTTACTATAAATCTTATTCTAAAATTACCAGTGTACAATCTGAGAAAACTATTACTTATGATTTTGGTTAAAAATTCCGCTAGTTTATTCAAAAATATTGATAGAGCATTTGAAAAGTTACAGAGGTTATTCATGAGTAAAAAATTCTGGCATTCTAGCAAAGCACACCACTATTTGCACAAATTAACTACCTTGATACTTTAAAATTGCTTGTGATTATAGTTATTAGACCTGACGGTTTCTCACAACAAATAGTGCTGCCTGGGTACTAATAATAAATAACAACATTGCAAAAGCAATTACTTTTTGGCTCTTTTTTGTTCCCTGTCACATGTTTTGAGGAATGAAATGAACTTGACATGAATACCTTGGAAATTTAGCAAGCTTTGCGTTGGTAGAAAAACAGAGCAGAGCTTAAGTGCAACTTTTCGTGATCAGTAAATTGTGCAAAAACATATGTAAGCTGAAGATGCCAACACACTAAAAAACAAAACCAAACGTATCCTTTTCAAAATTAGATGTGTAAGGTCAACTAAACAAGATGAAAATTAAATAGTCAAGCAAACAAAAAACAGCAATGGATGTCATCGGCTACATTTGTTTCCGGTCAGTAAGGGTGTCATGTAATTTTTCAAAGATTTTAGACTCTGGATAGTTGATGTGGCCTCTGTGGCATTTAATGACAGTTTAATCTCAACCCCATCTGCTTTATTCAAACTAGCATTATTTATGATAGAAAGTTCTCTTTAGACAGCTTTGCATGTACGCTAGAAAAAAAAACAGAACATTTAATCGCTCGTTTTAATTCGAACATCCATTTTCACGCGTGTGTCTCTAATGTAGTAAATTTTTTTATACATATATAAACCAGAATTGCTTTAAAAGATGAATTTGACCAAAATTTTAAATTTTTTTTCACAAAATATTGATGTTTTTTTGCCATTTGCAACTTTTGTTTTATTTTTGAGATGATTTTTTTACCAAGATACTTCCAGATTAAAAGCAACTAAACTTCATAGGAAATGAGACAATTTGAAGAAAGATTGGTGTGAAATGATGTCACTAGTGGTTATCCCTGTGAGAGTTGATATCAGCTATTGCTGTCTCTATTCTGTCACTTGTTGCAACTATGAACATCATGATCAAACTTTTTCTTGATGTTCGACTTTCCTCCAGGCTTAAGTTTTAATGGTTTTAATCTTGAAACATCCTGGCATTCAGGACACATCAAACATGAAAAACAATCGTAAAAGATAGAAATGCGCAGATACTTTTGGACAAAAAATACTGAAAGTTAGCGTAGGTTCATTTTCAAACATCTGGTAGTCTACCTGCCGTCTGCCATCTACCTAGATAAGGAGTGTGGCTACTAAACTGGTAAGACTAAAAACTTGACAAAAGACAGAGGAGCTCTTTTGCAAGCCAATGACCAGCTAACTAAAAATGTGCATCAATACCAACAGTCAAAGGAAGACAATGACAAACCATTTTTGAAACCTGCCATAGAGAGTCATAGTTTTGGGAAGTGGGTAACCATAATTGTCCATGTCCTCACATGATTTGGTATACCAAGTCTTCTATACAAGACTTGGGCAGCAGTTTTTTAGGTCTGAATTTTTTCTCAAGCTATGATTAGGGATCTGTTAAGTTAACATAAACAGGTTTCTTCATTGTCAGGTCCTTATGGTAGTAGCCCACACTGCTGTTACCTGCAGAAGAAGGTGTGGTAAGACAAGTGAAATGAAACAAAGGGTTAAAGCTTTATGCTCAGGAGCCGTGAGATACCTGAAAGTGGTTCTTGAAGAGCAATACGATGCAAATCAATTGCAGTGGGTGAGCAGTAGAATGATATGCTACTATTAAAGTGAGTTTATAATGATTAAAAAGTTAGCAAATGAGACAAAATGAAAAAAAAAATGCAAAAATTCATGAAATCTCTTTCGCTTCTATACTGCTGCAAAACAATAGTTTATTTTAAACTTTTTTACTTGACATAGACTTTCACATAAAAAAATGTTCAAGCTCGGTCCGCTTTCGGTTTATTCGCAAAATTACATACATTTGAAATCATTTTATTTTTTAGCAGAAATTTCTAGACCAAATTTTAATAGGTTGTTAAAATTGCAGACCACTTTAAATGGTGGATGAAAACTTGCAAAGAGGTTTACAATTTTTTAATTTGATCATCAAATTGCAATTAGAAGCAAATGTGCTGGAATGCTAAGTTCAGGGTTTTTGTTATTAATTCAACTGCTTGCAAACTTGAACCAAAACATTGACATAGTTTTGACAAAAACATAGTTTTTCTAAAGCTTTTAATTTTTTTTCATACACATTATTTAATATGGAGAAAAAATGGGATTTGAGTAAAATGATAAATGGTGTCTCAAAAATTTTGCTTTTTGGTGCTTCACAATTTTTTAAACGAGAAAATCAGCATACTATGGTGCCTGCAATTTTAATCGCGCTTGCAAAGTTGTTTCATTAGACCACAATATGAGAGAAACACATATTTTAAAATTAATGAAAGGTTTTGTTGACCATTTCAGTTTTTTTTAATAAGTATGTTTGATCTTGCAAAGTGATAAAGCAGCAAAAGTGGAATCATTGTTTTTTATTGACGAATATGCTTTACTGTAGAGACACATAATGTTTGAAAGAGACCTTTTCGGCGGTATTACAACTATAGCAATACCTCAATTTCAAGAACCACAATCAATCACAGGCTATTACACTAATGAGACACCTGAAGCTGCAGCAGCACTTGAGCATGCGAAGCAGAGTGTTCAGCTACATCCCACAGATGCCGAATTCTTTGGATGTTCACCGATGCCAGTTCCAACCCTTGCTGACTTGTGCTACGAAGTAGTCGCAAACAATTCAGAACTGCCAGACCTAAAACTTCCACAATGGGACCTTATCTAAGCTAAACTAAAGTAAACTAAACCTAACTTTAGATGTTATAGTTTTCAAAATAACTTGACTATACGAAATTTAAAGATTACCTAAAATATAACATCAGACAAAGGAAAAAGACTTATTTCACAGAATAACACAGTTTTACTGAACCAGTTAAAATAAGTATGAATCATATCAAGCTGTAATTTATTGATGAAATATTATTCAATGCTAGCATGTGCAGATATATGAGCAGATATACAAGTAAATATATGGCTAGAGAAACAGATAAGTGAATTTGTAGATATACTGTACGTATAGATATAGGTGTTGAAGCATGCATAGACAATTGTTTAGATACATGATAGATATATGTGCAGATGCAAGTGTAGATATACATGTGGCTACGCATGTAGATAAACATGGATATATACAATCAAATATATTTGCAGACATAGGCGTAGATCTATTTGAAAATATACATGCATATACACATAGAAATGTGCGTGTGGATGTATGTGTAAATATTCGTGCAGTTGCATGTTAATACGTACATGTAGATAGAAATTCAAATAAATGAGTAGATATATGTGAAAATGTAAGTGTGAACGTACAAACAGATGTATGTGTATATGTACTGTGACAATATGCGTAAATGTATGTATAGATGTACATACAGGTGTAGATTTAAATTTAAATTAGGATATACGTGTAGATATATGTGTAGATAATTATGCATGCACTAATACATGCATATATGTGTGTAAGGTATACAAGTAGGTATACCAGTAAATTTCATTTTGTTGTACGAGTTGATATAAGTGTAGATAAATGTGTAAAGGTACCTATAATAGAGATAGGTATAGATACAAGTGCATCTATACATATGTGTAGACATACAGGTATACATGTATGTGTGTAGATATACATGTATAATCATATGCTATACCTACGTGTAGATGTACACATAGGTGTATGTTTAGTTTTATCAGTGGACATGAGTAAGACCTGTATGTAAACATACGGGTAGATATACAACGGCCCATATAATATATAGGCCATTTTCAAATGTCCAATTTTACATATCCAAATCTTGACCTGATAATCCTTGACAATCTTTGATCCTCAACTAAGAAATCAAATCACTTGACATATATCTTGAAGACAAAAGTGTATTCTTATACACAGACAAAACCACATCTTTATCTTCACATTTCTCTTATAATCCTTTCTCAGTTTTCCCAGCACTTTCTGCTAAATCATTAAAGCAAGGAGACCATGGGCTACTAGTAGTTACAATGAAACCAATTTTCTCACCAAAGTTTTCAATTCTTTATTAGCACAAGTACCATTATCAGACCTAATGACATTAAGTATACCAAAATGAGAAAACAGATACCCAATTACTCAAATTATCTCTCTAGCAATTTGAGGTCCTATATGCAAACATTGTCTTCGCTTCGAACAATAGTATATAGCAATTAGATAATGATTGTTGCCAAAAAAAAGTATGTCAGAACCTATCACCTCCCAAGGTTTATAAAGCATTTCTGCTTTATACATGGGTTAGTGTTTGACTTGACTATGCATAATACAAACATTACATCTGTTTATATACTGTAATCTGCAATCTCCTTATTCTGACTAGGCCACCAAAAATGACATTGAGCTTTTCCACGACATTTCGTTATGCCCTGATGACCTTCAGGATAAATTTACAAACAATAGGGTCTTAATGACTTAGAAATGCACAGCCTAGAGTTATATAGCAATATATTATTATAAATACCTAATATCTCTCTTTATCTTTCTCTTTCTCTCGCTTGATCCATATAAACCTATCAGTTCTTTACTAAAATCATCCAATTTAGCCGGCCATCCAGATTATAAATACTCTATTTACTTAACAGTGCTTGAATCTTTATTAACCTCTTCCCTAAGTTTTTTTTCCTTTACATTTCCATATGCAGGAGAGGAAACTATAGAGTTAACACAAGCTTCTACCTTATTACAAATAGCATTACTAACTTCCTCAAAAACCGCACCGCTGTCCGAGCGGCTGAGCAAATCAGCAATGAACATATCTTTTTTAGGAGTATGCAAAACATCATAATCATATCTCATTAGTCCTAACTTAAAATTTTGTGAACAATAAAGTAGTATAACTTAGCCAAATCCTTTCTCACTTAAAATTGCAATTAAAAGCCAATGGTCAGTTTCTATTTAAAATTTCCTACCAACTATATAAAAATCAAACTTTCTACATGCTCATGCTGTAGCTAAAGCTTGTTCTATCATGACAAATCTACCTTCAGTTTCAGTCATTTTCCTGGAAGAATATTTTACAGGTTGCCACACACCTTCCTCATTATACTGTAGCAAAACTGCACTTGGTGCATTTTACTAACATCAGCAGAGACTTTACGTTTAGCATTTATTACCAAAAAAATATAATACTAGACTATTAGAAATGTTATTCTTAACAGTTTAAAAAGCTTTTTGTTGGTCAGCATCAAAAAACCATTCCGATTTACATGTACTACCAGTTACTCTAAAAATTGGAGTACATAAACCAGTCAACTTTTTATGAAACTTCATCATATAATTTAACATTCTAGTAAATATTCTGCCTCCTTTTTGCTTCTAGGAGGCATCATTTCAACTAGAGCTTTTATTTTACCTGGCTCTTGTTTAATGTTAGAGCTGCTAGCCAAAGGTCCTAAAAACTTCACTTCAGTACAACAAAAAGTCATTCCAGACTTCTCAATTCTTTTCAAAACTTTATGTAAATGCTGCCAATGTTCGGTTACAGTTTTTCCGTAAACTAAAATATTATTCATCAAACATATGATTCCGTGTAAACTTTTCAATATATTTTTCCTTTCCATTTCAAAAAATTCAGAAGCGGAATATCGCTTGAAAGGGATCTTTTTAAAGCAAAATCTACCTCATTTGGTTCCAAAAGCCGTTAACTCCTTGCATTTCTCACCAAGTCTAACTTGCCAAAATCCAGAATTGGCACCAAGTTTTACAAACAAAACTGCATTTTACGATTTACTCAGCATGTCTGAAATCCTAATAAAGGATATACTTCCCTTCTACATGTAACACATTTAGTCAAATTAGTCAAATCTATGCATATTCTAGTCTTACCACCCTGTTTTGTAGCAATGGTAAGACCAGAACATCAATCAGTTGCCATTCCTATAAGTTTTACGACCTTACTTTCCCTCATTTATCAATTTCTTTTTTAGATTTTTCAGGCATACCCGCTGCAATAGGCCTAGATGCGTACAGACTAACAGGTTCAGCATTCTTATTCAAGTCAATACTAAAATTACCAGCCATTGTTTTTAGTCCCTCAAAAGTCTTAGATGATTCCTTCAAGTGGTCAAATTCGTTGGCACACAAAAGCATTGATAACTGCTAACCAACTCCATTTCCTAATTTTGAGCGTACCTAAAATACTTTATCTAACATTTTTAAGTATGTAAACAGAAGTGTCAATAGTTCTGTAACTACTTTTTAATACATTGTGGCTACATCAGCTACTCCTAAAACATCCAGTCTATTTCTATAAGCTCTATTCAAAATTTGCTCGGATTCGTTTAGATTCAAACCAATCTTTCTATTAGCTTTTTTATTCAATTTAAATACATTAGCTCCTGTGTCAAAGTAACCCAAATATCTTGACCATTTACAGACAAATTTTTGACAAATTTCTCATCTAGTTAGGTGCTATTACTAGACTCAGCAAACCTTACTCCAAGAATAGGACTTTTTCTACTTTCACTACTTCCACTACTCTCATACCTATCTCTCATTACACTTCTAAGTAACTTACAGTCCTTAATTCTATGCTTTTCAGTAGTAAAAAAGTAGCTTTTACCTCAGAACAAAATATTATTTCATGTGCTTTCCCTCCACAACCATAGCACTTATCTACTCTTGGAAATAGATACCGTCTAAGACTATAAAGCTTCCGCTAGACCTATCTTAGTCCCTCAGGGAATACCTACATGTATCTCTACTTCTCCTACGCCATTCTTAGACTAGTGGTCTTTCTTTACTGGAATCTGTAGATGAACCACCGTAGTCCCTAGAACTTTTTCTATGATTGCTATATAGTCTTTACTATATTATTTGATTTCCAATCTTTACCATACCCTCTAAAATTATGTTTATCTCTAGAAGATACTCTATTCAATTTTTTTTTATTTTCCGAATCAGAGTCAAATTTGAATAGATTATCGTTGCACTCTGATTTGTTTTTTATATTAAAATTGCCTGATTTAACGGTTTCTGTGGTTATTTCTGAATCTCTAGTTATCTTAAGGCTCTCAAAGTTCCTAAAGATTTAGTCTAATTCAAATAAATTTGTTGCATTAATTGAGATCTAAAAGGAGATTCTTTCAACCCATTTACTGCAATAGCCAAAACAAAATCTTGTCTCAAAGCATCATGTGAAGCTCCAAAAGTCATTTTTCTACTTAAATCTTCAATTCATAATAAATAATCATTTAAATTTTTCTCTTACCATCTGAGTAGCAATTACAAATCTCATTGTATTTACACAAACAGTTCTTTTAGATTCATAAACAGTCCTTAAAAGTTCCATAGCTCCATCATATGTAGAAGTTACACTTTTTTGATCAAATCCTAAATATATCAAAGCTGCTCTACCTGCCCTACCCACTGCATTAAACAAAGATACTAATTTTCTTCTACCTCTAAATACATCAGCAACTTCTTCAACACTATCTACAGTAACTTTCTCTTTACCTAATTTTTAGACGCCATCTCAACACTTAGTTTAAACTCAGCAAAAAAAATTTTTCATGATCCACCAACACCATCACTACTAATAACAAGTTTTGGAAATTCATTAAAATTCAAACTCGTAGCAAATTCAAATTAGCTTACACTTACCTCCGAACACCCTTCGGAACTTCTATATCACTGTATAATCATCACCTACATGTACTTTATAACATATCCCTCACCAGTACTCCACTAAAAGTACACCATGGAAAATCACTAAGCAATATATCACAGCTATCGATCACCGATACCACTAATTTTTCACTGCTACACAACATTAGAATAGATTCTCACTGATCAAAGTTTTCCCAGAACAAGACTGCCTGGATGCCATATTGTACTGCTCAAGGGAGCAATTTACTACTCTCTGTGAACACAACACCACAAGAGAAAGTTGTCCTATTCCCAGTCACTATGTCATTGAAGGAGTCATGTGTCTCCAAGGCATCTAAGCTGTAACCATCACCTCTAGTAGTTTATTTATCCTGTGGTGCTTTATTCCTAAACGTGTTACAGTATGAATATGTAACCTTAGTGAATCAAAGTCAGCAGAGACTGCTATAATATACAAAGAAAACTACAGAAATAAAACTGGCCTGTCATCAACTTGAATTAATACTGGAGATTCCAGCGTACCTATAATGCATTCCAACCAGACCAAAAGAGAGAGCAGAGCTGAACTGATTTAACCTCAAGCTGGCCAGAAGAGACTTGACCAGTCGGCTCCTAACATGGATGAGTAAGCCAAACAATGTATAAAGACACAAAGTGTCTCATCAGACACATATCACAAAGAGTGATCGAACAATATGGTTTTCTTTAGTGTAATAAAATTGCATTATAGAAAATAACAAAATAATTAGCAATATTATTTACGACATAAAAATATTGACAAGCTTACACAAAAAAGTACTTTTAGTAGCAATAACAAACTATTTAAAATGCGGTAATTATTCCTATAACAACAAAGAGTTACATTCCAGTCCTAAACTTAGTATCTGATTTTCCGCCAAATAGAAATTAGATTTTTGTAATTATGAAAAATAATTTTATCACTTCAGAATACTGAAACTGTTTTCAACCTTTTGCAATAACCATGTTTGCAACGTACTTGTATAGTAGGATATTTTGAATATGCTATGGGGGAAACATTTAAACATAATGAAGAACTTAATGGAGTCGGATGACTAGAGTGAGAATCAAATGAGTAAGAATCAACTTTATGCTGAATCTTCACAGGTCAGTCAGGCTCAGCATAGCAAAATTATGAAAAGTGATCATTAATGATTTTCTGAGGAGGACAGAGAAAAAATGGTAAATCCCATGATTTGAGAGAAACTGTTCTTGTAAAATATTTAATCTGTATCGTTGACATCAGTTAGCTTGTGGCTAACAGATTTTCCTATTACTAGATTGCGTGCTCTACATTCATCCTTGAAAAACAAAACTGACAGTGTAATCCAATCATTCAGTTTACATAAATACATGTCCATGTCAAACAAAAATCATAACCGGTACACACACAGATCCCCTTGAAGTCTCAAAGGAACATATTTTGGTGTGTTGCTGTTCACTGTACTAACTCTTCATTTGTTTGCAAATAAAAAACTTCCTAACGGCAATTGTCATGTGCTTCATTTAGCTTTTAGAACTCTTTGGGACAGTCTTGGCTGCCAGGTATATATTTTACCAATACTGATATAATTGTTAAAGCACACAACAAAATGTGGTTGGATTCCTTTGAGATACCACCAATGGTACTTGCATGGCTCGACTAACTGACCTACTGATCATACATGTAAGTCTACATATTGACCAGTAGACCATGGCTACTCCCTGAAAGTTCATTACCATATATCTGCATACAAACTTTAGCGGTTGTCATTTGACTGTTAATCATTTGTCATTTGTGCGCCCAGTTATGGTGAGAAAGTTGTAGAAACGTAAAAAGCCTCTTGATCAAGATTTGTCCGAAACCGACTAGTCTGAAAACATGCATGCTAAACTATTAAGCTATGCGAGTGCATTTCTATACATTAGAATAATTGTTCACATGATACTCATTACACTTGAAAATATTTAATGCCAATTGGTTAAAATAGTCTTGCTTCAACTAATCGGCTAAATATCATCACACAATCTTTTTTCTTAACTTTGCTAAGTAATAATAACAGTGTCATATCTGGAATCATCCATGTTCGAATAGACATAATAAGAATAACAAGCTACACCCCTTTCCATAACAGATCCTCACGGAAACTACATATACAATTTTCAGAAATGAGAAGATCACTATTACAAACCTATTTTCAATTCCAACCTACTCATTGTACTACCAAGACAATGAGAACTTAGCATAATGAAATCTCAGATAACCGCCAAAAGATTACAGTCTTAGCACAGACTATGACAACTTGTGTCATGTTGTAGCAAACTTCTTATCTGGCACAAATTTATACCAGACGTACTATTATGATTAGAAATTACTCATGTCAACATCTCTGCTGGCAGAAAAACAACAGAACGTAGCCAAGTAACCCCAAAACTCAGAACTGAAGACTTAAAGCGTATAGTTTCACTCTTGGACACCGTCGCTAACCCTTACGCAATATGTAACGCACATTCACCCATATGCTTCACTTTTTAAGACAGTTTCTACATAGCAGACAGACGTGTCAGCAGGCCAAGTGAACGAGTCAACTTCTAGAGAACAAAAGAGCAACTATATTTTAGGTCTCAGACATTAATTTTTTATTCTGATAGTTCAGTCTGAAGTCCAACTTACTACTTTTTTTTGCTCATATAATTAACATAAAGTTTTAGAAAAAAACATTTTACATACCTTATATATGCCTAATATCAGAGTATAGTCTTAGATTTTCTAACCTAAGATGGGCATTTATAAATCTTAATTATATTAATCAACCAGACAGATTGGTTAAACCGTCATTAATCAGGAACGAGCCTATCTGAGAAGCTAGTACCAACACTTAAGCAGGAGATTTGTATTTGATGATAAACTTGATCTACTCTTTAACAATTGTGAGATTAATTGGTATAATAATCCAAAACTATCATAGATATCAACATTAATCAACAAAACAACAGGTTTTATTATGTAAAAAATAACTAGGTCAATTAACTCAATTTTAGTTGGCAACAAAGATTGGCTAACAGAAATAAATTTAATATTTAAAAAACTTATTAGTAATCTCAGGGTATTCAGCTATTCAAAAAATAATATGCCTTGAAATGAATATAACCTGAAAGTGAGTATCTAACTTAAACAAATTTTGTTCGAATTATACTTTGAACGTCTGTAAAGTTTTATACTGCAAAACTTCAAATTGTATATATCGTGGGTACATACAATACATTGTACATGTACTACATTGGTATTTCCACAAAAATGACACAATCTACCGGTTCCATCCTGATGCAATCGCATAACCAAATTAGAACGTGTGCATGAGGAAGTCATTGTTTCTGCCATTCAATGGTGTACATATGGCATCGCACAGCGCCAAATATTGCACCTGTGGTGATATAATCCTTTAGTTGCCTTAGTTTTATGTGACACACTTTTGCAACCACATCATGTCTGTCAGAGCTTTGCTGACCAGGTATCAATTCATTGGAAATCTCATCCCATTGGCTGTTGCAGGTAAATTTGATGAAGAGGTATGATCTGCCATAATTTCGCACATATGTCATGGCATGGTGTGTACGCTCATGCATGTTGCGCTGGTCACCAGTAAAAGATAAAGATAAAATCATCATGTGACTAAGTTGGTTTGCTTTGCAATCATGAGCCACTGAATCATGCAGATAGATGTAATCATCAGCTCTTAGCCATGTCTGATTGTGACGGATAAAGCTAAGTCTTTTAGTTTCAGTTTTAGCGTACATGTCAACTGTAAACTGCAAAGACAGCTTTCGGCACCTGTAAATGTAGCTGAACCATTACGAACCAATAGTCTGCAACCTTAAACCCCATACCAGAAACCTTTAGTGTACCTGGTTTTCTTGTGCAAATGTCAGTCTGTTGCAGCTGAAAGTTGTAACCTTTGTCACCTCGCCAGATAATGAGTGGAAACTGCAGGGCGTCATATGCTGTAGCTCTCAGATATCCTCTGCATTGCATTGTTAAGTAACTGCAGAACAATATCCCGTCTTTCAAACTGCTGTCCAACTATTTGAGTTGCAACTTCATCTATGACAGGAGCATTGAAGCTCTTTTCATGCTCTCCAACAGGGTGTTTGTCAGCATGAATGACTATTCACAAGTCATCCGTGTTTTCAGGCAGCCTCTCCGAGCAGTTTTGAAATCGCCCACATATCGCCGCACTCCTTCAAGAATACTGTGCCGACGTTCTGCCTCTGTCCGCTGGTCACCCATGAAATAGATTTGCAGGAACTGTGGTTGCTCACTTGGTATCGGAAGCAAGGATCCAGTCAAATGATAGTCTTGACTCTGAACTTTTAAAATTTGGGTTGTATCCAGGCTCATCAATAGTTTTAGCTCCAAATAATGGAATTTTAAAACAGCTAATATTATTTCGTATATTCCCTAAAAATTGTTAAGAATCATGATTTCTGCCTTAAAATAAGTGAGTCACTACAGGTGGAATATCCTCAGAGAGTGGTCATAGGCGAACTTTCCCAACAATTACCTGGCCTTTCGTTTTTCCAACGTAAGGCATTACCTCTGGAACATTTTTTAGACATTTATCTTTTAAAAAATCTCTGATGGGCCCTATACTGTGTTGCAGGATGGTAGTCAAATGCGAAGTTTTCTTCCCATGCAAGGCGCCTGGTAGGTTGTGGCAGCTAAGCAGCTGCTGTAGTTAGTACATTTTGCCGTGGAATTTGCTGATGGGTTGGCTTAGCAGTCTCTGCACTTTTAGCAGCTGCAGCATCTATTCTGGCCTGCTCTCAATGTAGCTGTGTTTGTTCAGCAGTTTCTGCTTTTCTAGCAGCTGCAGTAGCTATTCTGCTTTGTTGTAGGTGTAGCTGTGTTTGCTCTGCAGGTTCTGCACTGCTAGCAGATGTAGTAACTATTCTGTTTTTTGTAGGTGTAACTGTGTTTGTTCTGCAGTTTCTGCCCTTCTAACAGCTGCAGTAGCAGTTCTGGCCTGTTCTAGGCGTAGCCATATTTGCTCAGCAGTTTTTGCTCATCTAGATGCGGTTTTGCGAATTCGGTCTCTTTTTTCTATGAGAATCAATATGTTCTTGTGTTTTGGCAGTAAACCTTTTCAAAGGCAATGCACCAATCCAAGTATTTTTATAAGTAAATGAGATGGTGTGATTTTTTGTAATATACCCAGCTCTTTTTCTTCTCAATGTCGCCTATCGCAACACTCGGAGTACCCGTGCAAGTTCTGTAGTAGCTGTAGTTCTGTAGTACTAGTAGCTAGAAAAAAGAGTAACTCAGCTGAGGAAGGAAATTAACATGTTTACTATCACTAAGAATGGCAATACCAACGTCTTTTAATAGTGGATGTATGGCATTTCATAGAAAATACAACGTTGAATAAGAAGTAGTTACTTTTTTGAAGTAGAAACTTAGCAGGTAAAACGCAGTAGCAGTACTCGAGCAAGTACTGCAGTAGTAGCTGCAGTTCTGTAGTACTTGTAGCTGGACAAAGATAAAGTAACTCCAGTGCCAAAAGAAATGAGCATATTTACTATGCAAACAGTGGCAATTCCACTGTTTTTAACCCTTTCACTGAAGTAGACTCGTTTATGCGTTTTCTATGATTGACCTCGGTAGACACATTTTGCGACTTTCCCAGCAATTGCTAGTAACTAAATTTTATTATTTGTTGATAACATAACAAATGGTTTTTAGGACACTTATGGTAGTGACAGTGTTGTTCTAAGACTTCTCTATAAAATTAGCCTAAAGTTTAATTTTAAATATATGTTTGAATATTTTCAACATATAAACCAAAGTTTTGGGTAAGTACTGTAAACACCTACAAGTTAGAAAACACATAACTACTTATGTTGATAATATTATAGCCAATTCAGATTTTTGTGATTACACATATAATGAAAATAGCAATAGCAGTACTGACTCTGATGATGGTAAAAGTAATTGTTTTGCAAGAATATGGAACATTGTAGAGGAGTGTTTTAGGTTCGTAGCTTTACATGGCTTTATTAATGCACAAAGCATAGATTCAATGAATTTTTTGCAGTGTTTGTTTACATGTTGGAAAAATGAAATATATAACCAAAACAAACGTTCTAGATGAAGTTTGATATTGAAAAATTTTTTTTTTATAGTTATCATGAAGCAATATCGGCAAAATGGCTGGCAGTAGTCTCATAGCTAAATTTGTATATGGAGGAAGTGAAAGGGTTAGATAGTGGAAGTGTGGTAATTCATAAACAGAGCAACATTTAATAAAAAGTGCTAACCCTTTCAATGTAAAAAAATAGTAGGTGAGACCAGCGTTTTCTCCAGTGCCCGCAAAAAACCAACGTTCACATGAGCTTTCCGGTACACATTGACAGTAAATATTAATTACATGTAATTAACTACTTATTAATTTATTTAATGAGAAGTAAATTTTATTTAATTCACTACTAAAGTTTACTACTAATTTATTTTCACCACTTACTCATATTAATTAAATTCGCTTCCTATGATCGAATCGAAAATGAGGAAGGACCACTCTATAATCTATTTACTACTCATTTTAAATCAGTTGGCTTCGTACGACCGAATGAAAACAAGAAAGACCGCTCTATCATTTATTTACCATTAGTACTCATATTAATTCATTTCGCTTCGTTTGACCGAAATTCGTATGACGAAAAAAAGAAAGACTGCTCTATTAGGCAAACAAATATCTACACACACAGATCGCCATTTACATAGTAGATTTTCGCCATTCCATGTCAATTCGATGCCGATACCAAAACAAAGTGTAGCATATCGTGAGGGCCACATGTATTTATTAATATTACCTTTCGTAATTTATTACTCTATTGAAATTTTTAAAACCTAAGTTTTTTTCACCATTACACACTATTTAATTATTTACAATTTTTAAATATGTTGTTTGAATTTCAAATGCGCCTTTACACTCATATTTTCGCTTTGGATAAATGTTAAAGCTAAATGCGTTTTATGCAGGCAATAGTATTATATATTCATATGTATAATATATATTATATATATTAATATATACATGTATATAATATAGATTATATATATTAATTATATATAATACACATTATAAATTAATTATAATAACATATATAATATTATATATATTAATAAATTAATTATATAATATTTATTATATATTGTATATATAATATGTATTATATAGAGTAGGATTTGCTTCCACATGCTTACCCTATTTGGTCTGACAAAGTAGCAAACAAAAAACATTAACGTCTTATTTTATGCCTGTATCAACATCAAAAAGCAGCAGTACTGTCCATCAAAACTTTAGATACAATGAGCTTCTGCTGTAACAGCAACGTTTTTATGCACACACTTGAGATCACTCCTTTGTTTTATTTATTTCAACAATACAAAACAATTTTATTAAAATACAAAATTTAAATGTAAGAATAGTAAATGTTGTATATGTTAAAATAAAATGTTCTGTGCAATTACTTTTATTTCCCAAACAACGCTGCCTATTGAGCTAGTATGAATGTCGAAGTTGGTCATTGGTCGCTCTGGCTATAGCAATAAGTGTCTAGCAATGAAAATACCATATCGTAGAAAGTTTATTCTTGGAGGCTTTTGTTCATGAAGTGATAGCTTAACAAACTAAGCTACACCATATGCAATTAATTATTTTGACAATATGTTGCATATATTAAGTAGAAAATATATTTTATGTGCAGACCTATGAGTTAGATGCAGATTATAAATACAATGAGTTTACAATTACATAAACTTGTACATACTCTTTTCTTTAATTTATTTAAACTGTGCAATAAACACTTTTTTCGTATTATTAAAATCAAGTTTAAAATGGTAAATGTGTGATTTATTAAATGAAAACAGGTTTTCTGCACACAAAACTTTTTCATTAGCCAGGCAACAACGAGGCTTATTCTAGTAACCTATAATTAGTTGGCTAGGTTATTGAAATGAACTTGAAACTTATGTAATGAGTTCTTTATATATATATATTTTTTTTGTTTGTTTTTGTTTTGTTTGTTATATATCAACTATATAACAAAAAAGATACACATTTTATATATAAAGTATGTATATTTTAACTATATACATAGCTTTGATCACTGTGTGTGCGTACGTGCATGCGTGTGTGTGTTCTATTTCATCAATTAGTAAAAATATAAATTTGAGCAAAAATAAAGATATAATTATAATATTGATTAGGTTAAACAAAATAATGAAGCTAATTTCCTACTTGTCAAGACGTGAAGAGTCACACATGGGCCATAACTTTGCTGTTACACTTTGACACTAATGGCCTTTTCATATTGTGTTCAACTTATTTCTGCTTAAAAGAGTTGATATTATTCTGATCAATGGTTTCAACTTTTAAAGTTCAGAGTTATTTTGTGTTACATTTTGTTACTTTTCAGCTGGCAGAGCTGTAAAAGAAAACTGTAAACGATGAACTTACACACAATTTTATTTCACCAGAGAATAATGATAGTTTTTGTCGTTTGCCAATGTTTTTTGATGTTTGAGGTGACTTGACTACCAGGATATTCTAGGCTTAAATCTGACTAACGTTCATCGCAATCAAAACAATCAGAAGGAAAATTTGTGCTAAATGACGTCACTAAATAAATAAATACCATGGCATAAATATCTCTACGAATATCAGAATGAATCAAAGAGATTATATTTAAATATATTTAAAATGTTTAAAGAATGTTATATAATGCAAGTATTGTTAAAAATTTCCTAATAATTACTGAATAGCCAAACTAGTTGTTTTACAGTTGCAGTGAGCTTTAAAATGGCCAATGAAACCGAAGTACAAAAGAAAGTACGAGAAGCCGAAAATGAATGCTACTATTATGATGGAATTGTTGACAGCATTGCTGACACACTCAAAGTAATCACAGAAAAGAAAGAATATGATACTACAGAAAAATTTCTTCAGCAGGAGATTGCTCAATTAGCTTCTCCTGCTGATCCTGAAAAGTACAATGCTCTACAAGCAGCAACCAACACAATAATTCATCAGAAATCACAGCTTACGGCGGAAAAATGGAGATATCTGGCAAATGACTTGATCATTGCCTATGTTAAAAATTGGTAGGTACTGTGTATATACTTGTTATCTTCAAATTTGGTCATATCCGATTCCTGCGATCGGAATAATAATTGTAAAAACGAATAAAAACTGCAACATGAATAAGAATGCGGATGACAAAACTTGCCCCACCAGCTTTAAGCCGCGAGCGAATCTGCGCATCATGTTAAAACAAAGTAAAATATCAAAGAAAGACTATGCCTAACATTTTCAGTGTGCCAAGGTCAGACGCAAGTGGGGGGGGGGGTGGACCAGGGTGTTTCAAACTTATCTATTTTCTAACTAGCTGCTGCAGCAGACCAAAGCTGCCAAAATGTCTGGTCTTGTTACTGGCTGCTGCATTACGTCTTTGTCCTGCTGAGAGAAGAATTTAAAAAAATTAAAAGTTTGTTTTCCTTACTACCTTGTCCATGCAGGTTATAATCATTCGTAGAATAAGATCTGTCAAAGAAAAAATAGCTTTTTGTTTTACATACTTTTTAGGCTGTCATTCTGTAAAAAAACACAAGTATTTAAAGCATGCTAATAAGTAAGTGGCAATTTATAAAGTTTGACAACAAAACAGTTTCCTGACTAAAACATCATTTTCTCAAGTTTCAAAAGAACAGAGTAGAAAAAATTTGATAAAATATATGAACATACTTTATATGTAGATAAATATACACATATACATATATTTATATATACATATATATATGTATATATACATACATATATATATATATACATATATATAAACTGCTATATATATCAGTAAATATAAATATACTGCTATATATATACATAGGAGTATATAGATATACTGCTTCGCGTGTATCCAGTATATCAATGAATATTAAGGAAGAAAAAATCTACATCACATACAATTTTATCTCAGAGCCTCCTGTCTGCACACCAGCAATATAAAGCAGTACGCTACAGTACCAAAACAATGAATGATTGTTATAACATTAATTGCATTAATTAAGGTATTCACACCTAAAGCGTTGAGGTCAATAACTAAGTTGACCTCTGTTCAAACAGTAACAATAGTTAGACTCCGTCGAAATATGGCCTATCGTTTTAACAAAAATTTAGACTACAAGTTTACAAAGTCCGTTATTGAAAATCATTAGGAAATTATTTAATTGCCCTGACAACGCCGGGTATTTGGCTAGTATGTTAAGAAAACGGCTTGTGCATACATATACACACAAATTCGCAAATGTATTTACATATTTACCTATGCAACTGTGCTTGTACTGCGTGTACAAAGCTAAAAAAATGTACATTGATGTATATATGATCATGGATATACATATGTATTTGTACATATGTATACATGTACTGCATAAAGGTACGTTACTGCATGTATATGCATGTATAAAAGTATTTAAGTATGTGTTTACTTCAATATCAAAGTTCGCTTATACTTTAGCAAATACAAATGCCAACGTTTCTGTGTTCATGCCCAGAAACATGTACAACTGGATTATAAGTGTTGTTGCATAATTAATCAAGTGTGTGTTTAAACCAACACATTTTTATAACAAATAGTTTAACCTACTTGCATTGATATATTTATGATTGAAATTTAGCAAAACTGTAAATAACATAAGGTACCTAAAACATATAATATTTATGTGCATATACATGTAAATATGTGTATTATACACATTAAAATAATGACAAATATATCAATGATATTATAATTATCTCAAAACATTTAATCCGACTCCCCTCTGATTGAATGCCACCTCTAATTGAACAAAACCTTCATTTGACTACTGCTTTGGAGTTATTTTATTATTACTCGCAATATAAATTGATGAGTAGAAAAGAGTCTGATAATGATAATTGATAATGAATCGTTAACATCAGTAACAAGTATTTCTCTCCGTGTCCAACTCCAGCTTCTCTTTTATTTTAATAAAAACTTTAAAAGCCGAGCCATAAAAATATTTAAAAACAGCCTCAAGCTAATAGTAGTTTTTTTGTTCGACACGGTTTTGATACGTCAAAGTACAAGTATATCGAAAAACGCTTTGCATTTGCAATTGTACCAAAGTTTAAGGCTCGTGAGCAAAACTATTATGCGTTGCATTGGGGCTTGGTGCAACACATTAAAATTTAAACGTAAAAGTTTGGCTGTGCCCAAAATTGTTTGGACGCCAACATCGCCCAGTTCATCAGTTTAAAAAAAGAGTTGAGATCAGAAGACGTTGTGGAAAGTACTGATCAACCAGACAATGTTCGTTCAACCAAAAGCGATGATCAGAACGTGGTTTGTCGAGCAAACGATGCAAATACTTTGTTTTAACAACATCAGCTTTTGTATCTGCATGTGATATAAGAGCGGTTCGTATATGTCACTTGTTAATGAATATATATATTTTTAGCATTTAATTTTCATTACATACTTTATCAATTTACAGATTGATAGTGTATCATTTAATAGCACCCTTGCGGTTATCTTAATACAACGTATCGATGAGTACAATGATCCCACGACCAAATGAGCGGGAGCGAAATTTAAGAGTTTTTCTGATAAATGCATGTGCACACAACTTACGACAATTATTCTTCAACAACGTCGCAAACCCTCGTCTCGAAATCTCTTCAACAAATTAAACTACTGTTTTATAGAGTCGTTAAAGTATAATAGTGATACAAAACACATATAAGCCTATTTAAATATGTTACCGTTTTTGTAAATTGCAAACAGTCTCGTAAAACTTACCCATCTGAACAAATTCTACACAAATAGACAGATTTATTTGGCCAAAAATTGTTATTAAAACTTGCTAAGCCTCACTTTTATCAAAGTTAAGACCGGAAATTGAAACGCCGAGCGACAGAGAATAGAAACGATTAAGTCGTTCGCAATTCATGAAAAAATAAGGTGCACATTTCACCAGTCTATAGCATTGTCGAATTGCCGAAGGTTTCTGTAATTAACATATGAGTACTGAAATTGTTTCATTTTTGCCGATTTTACAGTAACTGACATTTTAGACACTTTTGAGTACTTTGGTATTCTAACTGATGTCCAACGCAGGGTAAGTAAAGAAAATGACGAGGATATTTTTTCTAACAATTCTTATGTGGTTATTAAAATATTTATATAAGTTTGGATGACTACTGTATGTGTAACAGAACAATGACTACGTAGTACAGCTTTTCTAAAAATCTATATAACTATCACAACTCCTTGATGTTGCTAGCTATGATGTTTTGAAATGTAAAGAAACTTGGGCATTGGATTTATAATATTACTAAATTAATAATATTGGTTATTCTAATAATATCAGTGCATTTTACTTCTAATATTGGCCAATATTGCATTTCTCCTATTGCAGGGGGAGAGATATAAACATATAATCTTTTCCTTTCATTATTGATATTTGTTGTATATAATAACACCCACACCCAGTGCATTACAGCTACCATTGCAGTTATTCTATTGCACTGCTGTACCATTTGACTGCTAATATTGCATTTCTCAACCATCGGTACCTTTTCTTTTTTTCCAATATCACTTTGGTTGTGGGCTGTATGACTGGGGAATTTGTTTTTCATCCTATGTTGAGCACTCTGATTTTAGTTCTTAGTATGATACATTTAGATATATATGTATATATATATATATATATATATATATATATATATATATATATATATATATATATATATATATAATAATTTCTATAATGTAATTTCTAGTTTGTTTATATATATTATATGGTATATATTATATATATTATATGGTTATACAAAATTGCTAAATATATGAAATAAAAAAATTAAAGCTCTAACCAATTGCAAAGCAAGAAAAAAGTTAAAACACTGTCACAGATTAATTGCAAACAATAGACAACAAACGAGCAAACGATGCAAGTATTTTCGTTTTAAAAATAACAATTTCTGTTTCTGCATGTATTATTAGTATGGTTTCTTTATGCCTCTTGCTTGTGAATATATACATTCATCAATATATAGATTTATATTAGTATATACTGTATATTCTATTTATAAATAATTATACTTATGCTATCAATACATAAATAATTCATACACAAAAAATAAATAAACATTTATAATATAATGTATGTAATTTTATATCTTCATCTATAATTATATCTACAGTATATTGATTTATATGCATATAGATAAATAAAATAGTCATTGAGTGTATCTCTAAAAAGCAACAGCTTTTGATTTACTGCTGAGTTTAGAACTAAATTGACTCTTGATTCAGATTCAATTCAATTCAATTCAGACTCCAATTAAGATTCAGATTTTTGTGATTATACAGATAATTAAAGCAGCAGCACTGTCTCTGATAGCGGTAAAAGTAATAGTTTTGTAAGAATAAGGAACATTATTAGGATCGTTTTAGCTTCGAATCGATCGTACATGTAGCTTCACAAAGTTTTATCATCGCAGAAAGTATAGATCCATTGATTTTTTTGCGTAGCAATGTTGGTTACACTGTTGACAAATAAAATATGTAACAAAAATGTTCTAGATAGAGATTGAAGTTATAAAAATACTGTTTATGCATATCATGAGGCAATATCAGCAATTTTCGGTAAAATGGCTTGCACTTGGCAGATACCCAAATTTGTACATGGTTGGCAGTGAAAGGGTTAATATATATCTTATTTATAAATAATTATCATTATGATATTAATAGTATTATTTACATGTATATATGAAATTTTATATATACATGGATAATTATATCTATATTTATTTATATGTATATAGGTAAAATAAAATAGTCATTTAGTGTATCTCTAAATGCGACAGCAATTTAATTCACTGCTGAGTTTAGAACAGAATTGACTAATAAAAAGTGAACATAATTAGTTTATAATGTTTAAAAATAACTTATATGGTAAACTTGTTTTTTAGTTTTGAGTTCCACGGTTACAATTCTGGATTTCTGTTTCCTCATTCATCATTATTACGCTTCAAAATAAAACAAATTCACAAGATGGGTAAGCGTACTTTTACAACTATTCTTTTTTAATCCTAGAATAGATGTTATGAAGATTCTATTTATAATGACAAAGAGCTATCGCAATAGAAGACCACTTTTATCTAAATTTAACATGATCTCTGACTGCTTATGACAGAATGGTATTGAAAAATTGCAAGTTTCTACCAATTATTCACCAAATATACAGTTTTCCAGCATGTAAACTTTGCCGTTAACTAGTTGTTAACAGTTTTAGCAGAGTCTACATGATTATTGAGTTATATTTGTTCAGATTTATTCATGGGGAAGTAACAGCAATGATTAAATAAATTGATAACAGCTAAGCTTTTTTAAACAATTTAAAATAAAATAAATTTGCTAAAATTAGGGCTGTTCCAGAGTTGTCTGTCACCGACTGCCGTTTTACTTGCCCCTGTCAGTGAATGCTCAAAACAGACTAATCTTTTGCTTCCATCTTTGAGTCGTTGTGTGCCGTGAAGCACTGCTTTGCTTTCACTTGCCAGTGATTGCCTGCCCCAGACCATTGATTCAATTTTAACTGCTTTTACTTGCATGTAGCAGAATAATCTTTCTAGTTCCACCTGCTTGAAGTTGTATGTCACAAGCCACAATTTTTTGCTGCTCAGTGATCACTTCTCCTAAATGATTATTTTACTTCAATATATCTGTGCTCAATTTTTACTTATTATTCAAAGTATAAAATAGTTTTATGGCCCTAAATTTTCCTTCATAATGTTGTTATAGATATCTTATTTGCATATGCAGACAGCAGTTTTACAGGTAACACTTCAAAAAAATTCTAAAATATTTTAAAAATAATGTTAAAACAATAATTTTAAACTTTAGACCAACTATATGTTTACAATAAAACTGATTGTCCAAACAAGAAAAATGAGCGCTTATTAATAGATTTAATAAGTGCACAAAAGTACATCAGATAATAGTCATTTATACACAAATAATGCATTCATTGTCTTTGTAGTCAGATGGTCTAGCCAAATTTACAAGGTCGTTACTTGTAAAACAGAGCTCTAAAAACATGCACCCCAATTCATAACTTTTGTGTTTAGCTGGAGTCAAACTCTGGAATCTTTTTTAAACATTTGATTAGTCAGATCAACCCAAACATCAAAAGTAATTAGGCATGATAAGAAAAAAACAACCATTTTTGACCAACTTTTATAAAATTTGTATAGGTTTATCTTAAAATCTGTTTAAACACTTCTGATAGAAAGGCAATGATCTTTATATTTGATAAGCTGGTATTTCACATTCAACCTACTAAAACAATACGAATCAATTTGCATTCTATTAAATACTGGAGAAATGTTAACCATATAGATTCCTGATAGATTTGGCAGCATGTATCTAAATCCTAAGACCCTACTGCGTTGTATATGTCTTTATGTGAAGGAAATTGCTGATTTATTTTACTCTCATCAAAGATGCAAGAATAAATACACCAAGTGTATCAACCACAAGAACAGATGTTTGTTCCATAAATTTATATGCATACGTGAAGTCAATATAATGCAACATAGTAACCATTTAAGGAGACTGCGCAATCTCTACTGACTTCTTGGTAGCAGCCCATTATATATCTAACCTGTCCATTAGGCTTTGCCTTTTTCGTTATCATCTGCTTAAGCGTTTCTCTGCGCAACTCAGCACGCCAAGCTGGCTCAACTGTTATCATAGCATGACTCCACTGTGATGTAGACCCTGCGAACGATCTTACCAGTCCTGGTCACCGTGCTATTCTGTTACACTTAAGCACCAAAGTCATTTTCATACAGTATTCAGATTGTTTCTGCTGAAGGAGTTGATGCTATTCTGACACACGGTTTATACATTCGAAGTTCATATTTATTTAGCTCATTTTACTTTTTGTTACTTTTCAGCTGACAGAATTGTAAAAGAGGAAGTCCAAAACTTTTCCGACTTTCTGAAAAATTGTGGACACTATCTATACATGATGGCAGATATCCATAACATGACCAATGACAATGCAAGATCTACAATGGAAGAGTTACTAAAAATTTGGAAACCTTTTTCTTGTATCCCAAATACATATGGCTGGGATTTTATAGTTGTGGTGAGTTTTGGCAAAATACTGTACTCACTTCTATTTTCTTGTCTTTATTAATTGTGAGAACAAGTAGGAAGCACAGCGCTCAATTTTTATTAGGACTTAACTGCTTAATGGTAATCTGACAAATATAAATTTATTTGTTTTGCCATGAATTCTTGCTGAGATTAACAGTATATAATCTGAAAGAACTATTACATACAAATTTTGTTGAAGATTCAGCTAATTTGTACGCAAATATTGATAGAGTATTTGACAACTTACAGACATTTTTTTACGCCTGAAAAATATCAAAGGTTGAATATTTTAACATTTAATTGAACATTTTAATTTTCCCACGACCAAACACAGGCCTAGCGAGTGTTTGGAAGCTTTATGATAAATGCATATGGGCACACAACTCCCGAAAAATATCCACCGACAGCCATACCTAAACTCTGGAGCCGAAATCCCATCAAATGATTTATCCATTTTTCTGTTGAGTCGTTTAAGTATAATAATGCTACGAAACACCTATACACCTATTTAAATATGTTACCTGATATCCTAAAACTTACCCATCTGATCGGATTATACATAACTATAAAAATAATTTGGTCTAAAATGGCCACTAAAACCTGACAAGTCTTTTTAATCAAAATTAATACCGGCCAGAAAACTGCCCATAGAGCCGTGCGACAGAGAGTAGGACTACAAAGCCGTGCGCATTTCAGGAGAAAAACGTGCACTTTTCACCAGTCTTTGGTATTGTCCAATTGCCAAAGATTTCTGTGATAAACGTAAATCGTTTGAGGCGTAGACCGGTTTACAGGGACAAAAATTTGGTACACAGTTTATTAGTCTATGTTTTTGTCCAATTACCGAAAATTTCATTAGGTTATCTAAAAAATTAGGCAAATTTCTTCACATCTTATGTACAAGCTAGGGCCGAACTACAATGCCCCTTCATGACAAGAACATTTGATTATCAGGATTATTACTCTGATTGTGGGCTGTATGACAGGGAAATTTCTAGTGAATATTAAAATTTTTAATTAAATACAATTCCATACTATAAGTTTTACACAATAATTTCTGTCATATGAACTATATCTTTCTGTCACTCTGTCCCTAGCTACCCTAACAGAGTAAGGAAAAAATTATACCACACAAGAGTCAAGCTTGCATCTTTGGCATTCTAGCTAAGTACAATTTTATCTGCACAACTCAACTACCTTGCTACTTCCGAGACTAACTGTGGATATAGTTATTACACATGACGATGTCCTAAGACACAGGTTACTGCTTGCGTACTATTATTTAATAACAACCACAACATTGAAAAATCATCACAACTAAAGATTCTAAACTAAACAAGAATTGTTCATTAAATTATCGAGCAAAAACAGCAATGAATGTCATCAGTTAGAAGATCTTTCTGTCGGTTGGGGTGTTATGTGCATGTAATTTATTTCTAGATATTAGACACGGGATAGTTGCTGTAGCCTTTGTGGCACTAAATTACAACCTAATCTAAACCCGTCGGTTATATTCAAATCACTGTTATTTATCATAAAAAATTCACTTTAGACTGTTTTGCATGTACATTAGAAAAAGCACACAAGTTTTTTAACTGCCATTTTTATTTCGAAATTCTATTTTTCTGCAGGTGTATCTGTTATAATTGACTTTTGACACATATTCAATCAGGATTGCTGTAAACAATGAATTTGCACAACATTTTAATTTGTTTTACCAGAAATTATTAAAATATTTCCATCCATTGCAACTGTTTTTCAATGTTTGAGGTGATTTGACTATCGGAATAATTTAAACTGGAAACCAACAAAACTTCATACCAATTAAAACAATCAAAAGAAAAATTTGTATGAATGGATTATATTGGATTATTATTTAAATTAGATTTATTAGAGGTGGGTAATCATGATTTCCCACGTCCTCACAGGACTTGGTATTCAGAGAAAGGGGTATGTCAAACAGAACAAGGGTCGGTAGTTTTTCTCAAGCTAAGAGTAAGTAATGCTCAACTCTTCTGCTACCAAATTTATTTCTAGCTCTCACCGACTTCTTTTTTCTATTCACATAGATGTTAACATAAAGTCACTAAGTTTGTGATAACTTGAAAAAAATTAAGATATCTACTTAATTAAAAAAGCAGGTTGTTGAGTTAAATTGTTGTTGAATTAAATTAGATGTTAAATTAATTTCATTAAAAAGCGACCACAATTTTACAAACTTCACAAATGGTTTTGACGACGATTTCGATAGACATATTTTGACTTTCATCATAATATTCAGTACTATTACAGTTTTTCACATGAAAGACAAGCACTAAAAAGTCAAAATTGCTTGATATAGAGTTACTGTAGTCCCAATGGCTAACAATTTTAGAAGCTTTGACAGCCTTAAATGACGCTGTGTTTTTTTTTGTCTGTGCTTTGTTCGCATTGAACTTTTTGTTCAATAATCAATGAGCCACTACTGAGAGACCGGTTGATTAGTCTATATTGTTAGCAACAAGCTTTTGTTCCTAGATACTATATTTTATTGGTCTACCTGCAGCAAAAGTGGAGAATCACTTTCTGGCCACAAAGAGAAAGTAGCCCCCGCCGATACCTTGGCTTGCGGTAGTAAAGGAGTTGAGTTAGCATAAACATGCTTTTTATTTACAGGTCCTTATGTTGGTAGCTCACACAGCGATTTCTTGCAGAAGAAAGTTTGGTAAGACGATAGAAATGAAAGAAAGAGTTACAGCTTTATGCTCAGGAGCCGTAGAAGATTTGAGATTTGCTCTTGAATACCAAAATCTCGAAAGTCAGTTAAACTGGGTGAGTAGTAAAGATATATGCTACAGTTAGGCTCAGTTTGGAATAATTGAAACAACCAACATTTCCTGTAAAATAATCTTTCGGTTTGCTATAGCTAAAAATCAATAGTTTATTTTACTTTTCCTTTATTTTTTTATATTAAAAAATTATTTAAGCTGGGTCTGCCTTGGTTACAGCTGCATAGTTATGCATTTTAAATAATTTAATTTTCAAGCAACAATGCACAAAAGAGCTGTTGATAAGCTTTTAAATTTGCAGCCAAATTTAATAGCACATTAAAATATACAGAGGTTCACAATTTCTTTAATTAATTCTTCCACAATTTGAAACAAGAAACAAATTTGCAAAAGCACTAAAATCAGGGTTTTATAATAATCTAGATTACTTACAGACATACATGAAAACCAGAATTTAGCAACAATAATTTCTTAATTTCTATTCTTAATCAGCTCAGATCTACATCAGCTTCACTGAACATCTTGTAGGTGAAAACTGCTGATACACATGTATATATACATGTATAAGCTAAGTAGGTGAATTCCCTGTGATGGACAATTAATAAAATCATTACTCAATGAAATTCTGTAAGTTATATAGGAAGCTACTAATCTAAATTTTTAATATGATAATAGCTGTGTTTGAAATCAGCTTAGTATCAAGTATATGTAAAAACTTCTACCATTCTAGTAGTAACAATTTATAGGAGTTAAACCATTCTAGTAGTAACCAATAGGAACTTCCGAAGCGATGTTAGCGTCATTATTTCAACCAGTGGTAATACTATGATCACAAATATTCCAATGGTAATGCAAAAACCGTGTGACCTAATGAGTAAACTCACCATATCTATAACCAGAGGTGCCAAATCAAATCTACAACAAAGTGCATTATTCAAAATTCAACGTTATACCTTGATGCGAAAGAAATGCTGAGAAACTTTTTTTATATAAATATAAAAAAATACATATATATATAAATATTTAATGTATATATATATACATGTACATGACCATATATATATTCATATGCATATATACATGACCATATATATATTCATATGCTTATATATATGGTCATGAATATATATATATATACATGTATATATATATATATATATATATATATATATATATATATATATATATATATATATCTTTAATATAAATGTATATATATAGTTTTATTTAAATAACTAGCTAGAGTGTTGGAATAGGTTAATGTTACTTATCTTTCTTCCAGTTTGATGTTTTACTCTGGGGTCACGACAGGTCCGTTTCATGCTGGTGCACTCTTCAGGCGACTTGCGTTAAATGGCTGGGGGAAGTCACAATTTAACACAAGTCACCTGAAGAGTGCACCAGCTCAAAACAAACCTGTCGTGGCCCCAGAGTAAAACATCAATCTGGAAGAAAGATAAGTAACATTAACCTATTCCAGCAACCTACTTAGTTATAACACTCCACACTTTTCAGAGCGTAGAGTGCTGTTAGCAGTAGGCCTGACCACTTATCTATTTATATAAATATAAATATGGATATATATATACATATATATATTGCATATATATACTGTATATTAATGTATATATATATTTATTAACTCAAATGTTCAATAAAGACTCATGTTAATTTTTTTGTAAGCATTTATTTTTACTTAGACTCATAAATCAGTTTCGAGGATGAAGGGCATTTGACAGGAAGGATGAACAGTATCCCAAATGCTTGGTACTTTTACGCTTAGCATTTTTTAACGGGAACATCAGCATCCCATGTTGACTGCTAGTTCAATCATGCTCGCAAAGTTATTTCATTAGATCCGAATATGAGACACACAAAATTTAATAATATGGAAAGTTTTATTGGCTATCCCAGTTTCTAATATTTTATAGATTATTTTGATCATGCAAAGCGAGGAAGCTGCAAAAACCAAATTATTGTTTATTGACCACAATGCTTTACTGTAGAGACACATGATGTTTGGAAGGCATCTTTTCGATGATATCAGAACCATAACGATACTTCCATTTATAGAAATGTACCCAATCCCAGAGTATTACATGAATTCGACGCCTGAAGCTGCAGCAGCCCTTGAGCAAGCTAAGAGTTGTATCCAACTACATCCTACAGATGCCGAATTCTTTGGATGTTCACCGGTGCCATATCCAACGCTCGCTGACCTGTGCTTAGAAATTGTTGGAGAAAATTCAGAACTGCCAGATCTGAAAATACCACAATGGGACCTACCCGTACACTAAAAATTACTTTAAATATTGTAATATTCAAAGCAGCATGACTTTTTGAATTTTAAAAGTTGCTTCAAATAAAACTTGAGAAAAATGAAAAACATTTATTCAACAAAATAACACAAGTTGAGGGAATCCGTTAAAAAATTATAAACCCTATCATGTGGCGTTCGTTTGAGGAAATATTATACAATACCAGTATGTGTGAATATATTTGTCAATATACATGTCAACCAAAATATTGATATACGTTCAGATATACCTGCATATATTAGGGGTTGATAAATGTATAAATATAGTGTAGATATATGTAAAGATGTACATGTATGTGCTAATGCATGTTTAAATGCACATGTACATTTCCGTTTACATGTATATGTATGAGTAGATATATTTGTAGATGTACGTGTGAATGCACATATAGATGAATGTGTAGATGTATATGTGACTGTATGTGTAGGCACATGTGTAGATGTACAGGTAGATATATATTTAGTTCTATAGAAGGATCTTCCTTTAGATATGTGTAGATGTTGATCTTCTAATATATTCAGATGCAACTGTAAGGTTTACTGAAAGATATACCAGTATATGTATGTATTGATGTATGTGTATGTAGGCAAAAAACTTTGTATATAGATATGCCGTGTTATTTAGGAGATTGCCTGCTAACTTTTTTATATGTTTTGAGTCATACGGCCTCATAAGAGCCTGTGGTTTTTCTGTGGTTTTTTCACTGTCAAGGTTGCACTAACCGAAATCTCCAAAAGTGGTGCCTAATGGTGCTGTTTTGTTAGGCACTGGGTTAAAAAGCGGCGGTTAATACGGAACAGTGCCTAATTACACTGTTCCACTTCACCTACAAAAGTTGTTGCCATGTTAAAAAGCACTGTTATGAGTTCTTCAGCCTTTTACAAAAGGTGTGGCAAATGTATTGTTTTATTATCTGTAAAAAGAGAAGATATGGTTTGTATACATACATAGGTTAGCAGGTAATATTCCGAAAAATACAGTAGATATATGTGTAGACATACATGCAAGTATAATATTAGATAAAAGTACATATGTTTTTGTAGCCACACCTGTGAGTTCATGTGTAGAATATGTTACCAAGTCTTTGTAAACCGTCAACAGTATCTTAAAACTTACCCATATGATCAGATTATACACAAATAGACAGATTAATTTGGCCGAAAATCGTTATTAAAAGTTGCTAAGCCTTACTTTTTTCAAGATTAGGGCAGAAATTGAAACGCTGAGCGACAGAGAATAGAACGATTAAGTCGTGCGCATTTCGCGAAGAAATAACATGCAAATTTCACCAGTCTATAGCATGGTCGAAATGCCAAAAGTTTCTGTAATTAACGTAAGAGTACTGAAATCGTTTCATTTTTGCCAATTTCAAAGTAACTGACATTTTAGACACTTTCGAGTACTTTGGTATTTTAACTGATGTCCAACGCAGTGTAAGTAAAGGAAATGACAATGATATTTTTTTCTAACGATTCTTATGAGATTATTACAATATTTAATTATAAGTTTGAATAATATACACGCACATGTGCATCCATAGGATACACACATGTGTAGATATGTGCATTGGTGTATGTAGAGGTTTCCATGTTGGTTTACGTGTAAATAAATGTGCAAACAAACAAGTAGATATATATGTTGCCATACACGAGTAATGGCAATAGCTCATATATAGGTACAAACCGGGATATGCACATAGACACGGACACAAATTGAACGTGGATATTGATATAGACAGATCATAATAATGGATATTATTGTAGACATGAACATAGAGATGAGCATAGTAATTCATGTGTATATGGCTATGGGAATAGGCATGGGTGTGGGTATAATTATAAAGGGCTCTCTAATCTTGTGTCTGGCCTTAAGCTGAACATGAAAATGAGCGCAGAATTTGATAAATTCATGAATGTAAAAAAGGCCCAAGTGCGACCTGAATAGGAGTATGGGCAGGGCTTCTGACGCAGTTGTCCATGTCAACATAGATGTAAATACATAAAAAGACTTTGAGATTGACATGGCTATGAATATAAACAGACATTAACGTATGCAACTTGCCTAGCCCTGAGACACTGACTGTCAGTTGCACTTGAGTAACACCGACTAACTATGCAAATTATATTATATAAAATAGACTTTAATATAAAGTAAGCTCAGAATTTTTTGCATATTCTATATCCTAAACTGCCAGCTGTTATCATCAGAAAACAATGTTTTGTTTTAAAAAAACTGCACTCTTTTTTCTGTGACTATTTTCACATCGACTTTGCACATTCTACATATATCCTAAGAAATTTAGAAAGTATTTAGCGACCGCAGTTTCCGTAGTAGATTAATGGTAATTTGCTGATTCTAGCCTGTATGTTGTATTAGTATATGCTCCGGCTAGCTTTGAACAGACAAATTGTATTGCTATAATAGATGTTATATCTCTCATAACTCATACATTAAATTTTAATCAAGCTCGAAGTTTACCCGGCATGAGTGGCATCTTTTTAAAATTAATAGCAAACTAACAGTACCACGCACCGTGATATGTAATCATGGGTAATAACTGTGTGCATAAATATTTTATGATACAGCAATGTAGTTGAGTGGTGCAGGTGGTAACACACTTACATAGGAATCATAATATCGTGGTTCGATTCTGGTGCAGTGCATATTTTTCACTTATGCTCTTAGAGTGTATTTTTGAAACACAAACAGACCGACGGAAACAACGCACATTCAAGTCAATACTTGGGTTTAAATTTAAAATTATGTGACATATATTTTAAACTTTTTTTTTTGGTTCTGACAAAGTATTTTTCTAGCAGTAGAGTGATTTAGTGATTTAATATTCTAAATTTTTTAACCTTTCACAAAAAATGCTTTTAAGACTGGCATCCACTTACACTGTAACATAAGATTTAAACTTAAAAAAGCGCTTATGAAAATTATAGATAAAATGATAAAAAATGATCTTGAAATGACTTCTCAAAAAGAGTTTAAAAAAACAAACACTTGAGGTTATAATAGTTTGTAATGAAACATACATATTTAAAAAACACTCTAGTTAGACTAAATAAGGTAAGCATGGCTTTGCGGTATTGTAAAGATTATCCGCATATGCATATGTACAGTCTAGTTTTTACACTGCTAGATTTTAATCGATCCATAGCTGAGCACATCAATGACCAAAACCGGTAGACAAACTTGATATATACAAGTATATGTATATATACTTGGAATATATACAATATATTTCACTGTATGTATATACATCTCTCTATGTATACATATAAGGCATACATACAGAGATATATATAAATATATATATACACATATAGACATATTTGTACACACACATATATATACATGTATATATATATATATATATATATATATATATATATATATATATATATATATATATATCATATTTACATGTATGTATACATATATATATACATATATATATATATATATATATATATATATATAAATATGCATGTAAGTATATACAGTCAAACATGGATAACTTGCCCTTGAATAGCTTGAACACATGGTTAACTCGAACATAGTTTTAAGTTCGTTCCCACGTAATGATAAACTCTTTTAGATAGCTCGACCTCAACTTTGTTTACTCGAACAATTTTTTGCCCAGCGGCTACCGAAACAGTTGTTACCGCTTTAGAAAATCATTTTATTTCAAGCCATAGAGGTAAACTTCAATTTTCGTAATTCATAGGCGTTGTTATTACCATCATCGGCAAAATATTTTTGTCAACAACATTTCTAAAGGTTTGGTGAAATTTAATATTTACCAAACATTCGCTTGCCATACTTGCCCTATGGAAGCAAGGAAAAGTGAGGTAGCCTTTGCATAAACTTCAAGAAAACTCGCGAAAGGTTAAAACGCTCAAAAGAAAAAGATGTATTTTCTTCTGAGCATTTCAACAGCAATCAAGTTTTGCTAATTTTGATCTAAAAGGCGTCCTGGCAATAACGTCACCTCAAGCAACAAACCAACCTCAAGTGATAGAAAAATCTCTATACTTTTTGATAAAAAATTTTTAAACTTCACATTAGAAGCATTTAAATTGAAACAACCATTTATGCTTTTAATTTATATTATAGTTTGTATATGTACATGCATCTACTAAAAAATAAATACATGGACTTGTGACAGTGCTCTGATAACTTGAACGCTCTGATATCGAACACTTTCGCTCGGCCCCATGAAGTTTGAATTATCCATGTTTGACTGTATATATATACACATCTGCATCTCTCAAAGTTTGTCGTCGGTTTTTTGCCGTCTGTCATTTAGTAGGTCCAGTTATAGCTAAGAAAGTATTGAAATAAAACTCTGCGTCATAATGAACATTATCGCACAGAACTGGTGTCAGCAAGATTTTTTATCTATTAGCTCTACAATTGAGCTATGCGAGGCAAGTTTCCCAATGAAATTATTATAATCATACCGTATAGGGTATGCACACACCAAATGACATATTATTGGAAACTATGGATTTTATTAACTCTGTAATGAAATACAATGTTTTTTGCAACCCCATTAACTTCTATTTCTGGATTTTTGTAAGGTTCAATTGCTAAATCGCGATGAAAGTGAATACTTTTATGCAGACTCTGTATCTGCTTTATCTAAAGTAAAAATTGCCTCTTCATTCTCTGATTATTTGGTCAGACAAAGACAGCCTCATATCCCGTTTTTACTTTTGTACCAGTGTCGAGAGATACCAATAACGTTGTATTCAAAGTTGTGATGAATAGCTTTTGGTGAAACAATAAGTTTTCTAATACGCACAGACACAGACACAGACACAGACACAGACACAGACACACACGCACGCACACACACGCACATTTCTCTACACAAATTATTATTACTAATGCAACATATTTTGGGTTTTTATTTTGTTTTATTAGTTTGTATTAATTGTATCATAATTGAATCATCTTTTATTGCAGATGGAGCAAAACAGACTTAATTTAGTTATTACTTACTAACTATTTCACATTTATACCCTTTCATAGTTGTTTATTTTAAATTTACTTGAGCGTTACAAAACATTTTCCTCACGATATGAAGTCTGAAAACTTCTACAGCTGTTTCATTTTGTCTCTAAATTTATTTAAACTAAACAAAAAACTTTTACCATGATATGTAGTTTGAAACTTAAAATGGCAAATGTTGTTATATGTTAAATACAAATGCATTTTCTGTCCAAAGACTTTTTTTATTACCCCGGCACCTCTGGGTTGTACAGCTAGTATATGCATATGACACATGTACATGTTGACATAGATGCAATTACGAACATAGACTATGAGTTTGGCATGGAAAATAATACAAATTTGAGCATAAGCATGAACACAGATGTTGACGCGAGTATCATCATCGACATATTCAACTTTTCTAATTTTAAGGTACTGATTTTTAGCTATACTTGAGTATCACCAATTTACCATATATTAAGCATCATAGTCCTTATATTATTTGCTATGAGCTTTAATGTGAAGTAAGGTGAAAATTTTTTGCCCATTTGTAATCCCAGAGCCTACAGTAGGTTGCCATCTGTTATAATCAGAATGCACGGTTTTTTAATCATTTGCCTACTCAATATGAGTGACATCTTTTAATGATTGTTAGTAAGCTAGCAGTCTTGCGCATTGTGAGAGGTAATCATTGGTAATAGCTGTATGCATAAATATTCTGTGATGCAGCGAACTAGTTGAGTGGTGCAGATGGTAGCGTGCTGCAGAATCAGGAATCAGGATATCAGGGTTCAACTCTGTTGCAGTGCAATGTTTTCCACTAACGCTCTTAGATTTGTTTTGAGAGACTCGACCAGACAGACGAACACAGCTCGTATTAAAGTAAAGAGTTTGGTTTGCATTTAAAAAGTTGAGACATCACTTGAAAGCTTTTGTTTTTTGGTTGGTTTTGGTGCAATATTTGTTTGTACTCATACAGTGACTTAGTGAACTTCTAATTTAGACCTAGTTTGGTTCATGTTTGACCTTCCAACAACAGGTTGGAGTCAAATTCACAAACAACTTCACTGATTGTGACAAAATAGCATTCGGCTTTAAAATAATCTCTGAAGCCGGACTTGTCCGCAGTAGCTGAAGTTCTCGCGTCACCGTGTTCAGATATGTCCAGCCCAAATCACAAAAAGACAATGCTCTAAAAAGCTCGCACAGAACCTATCTGCTTGTAAGTAGGCAAATGAAAAGTTCTACTGAATAAACGAAAAGTTGCCAATTTGAGGCAAGAATAAAGTGATTGTAAAGCTTGCGCCTTTAGTGCGCAACATTGCAAGGTGATAAGTTCCTGTAAGACTGCAAGGAGACAAATTTTCAGCATATGTAATTAACTTTATGAATACAGAAGTTTTATTTATGAAAACAAGAAATTTTTTTGCAAGGAAACATATTTAAATAAATGAAGACATAGTTGAACGATTGTGTTACAGGAAATGTCTTTGGTTGAGCGCAATGCTTGGTATGTTGGTAACTCTTTTAATGTATTTCAATTTTTCTTTAGTTATTCCTTTTAAACCTTTCATAGCAGCATCATGAGCCAAGTGCATTAGTGGGACAACTGGGTCTTGGCAGACTCCAATGAAATTAGGGTCAGACAACGGAGTAAAGTTCAAGTCGGCTTGTGTGGCTAGCTGTCTGTCTTCCATGTCAAAGTTCTCATCTCGAAATTGTTTGAGATGATCATCAAAAGGAATTACATAAATAGTTCCGCTGTAGTTTCGAACAAGCCCTGAATTACGGCTTTGGTCCTGAATAAAGCAATATGACAAAAATAAATAAATATTTGCATCGGAAGTTTCGTTGCACATGAAATTGAAAATTTTTTTTTTACCAAAAATACACACAACAACTGATATATAGTTTTTACAATAATAACACCATACTAATAAATTAGTGAAAAATAAATATACACTGAATCAAGGCAGGAGTTTTTAGATGAAATACTATTCAATATTATTTAGCGTATATCTGCCCTTACCGCAGCCTCTTTAAAGTTTGAAATTCTACTATTAATTTTTATGATTTTAATTCTTATTTTCAAAATTTGTTTGGTAAATGTTTAAAGCTTTATCTTATTAAATATTAAGACTAATTATTTTAATATAAAATATTTTAATATTAATATTAATTTGGTATCCATGGCAGCAAACTTTAAGCAAAAAATATGGTTTTTCTATTGCGAGTGATTAAGATGTTTTTAAAGATTTGTTTGCGCACAGTTTCAAATAATCTCAGCAAAAAAGATTTAGTAGTTTACATTTACATGTATTTGCAATTACTTTTGGTGTTTTAAATTATCGGACTGCCAAAATACATTAAAATTTGAATATAAAAAAACTTGATTTTGGTTTAATGTTAGGTTCAAGCAGCGGCAATATTGAGGCATCTAATAATAGTAGCAAGGTAACCAACAGAAATAAGCATCTAAAGCCGCAACTATTAAGATAAACAGTTATCTGCGTAACTAATGATGTGATTTTAGCACTTTTTTGAACATTCAAACAGCCATCCAGTTTTGTAAACTTTAATCTTGAAAAATCCAAAAGATCAAGTCACTTCAAAAATCAAAAACAACTGCGAGCGATAAAATATATGAATACTTTCTAAAAAACCTACTAAAATTTTTAAAAAACTTTCTAAAATTTGACATAATCTCTAAATATACTCCCTTAAATATAAAATATAAACAATGAAACTTTTGAATGAAAAGCTGCAATGTTTAACATAATAAATATAAAATATATAAATAATAAAATATAAAATAAGATATAAAATATAAAATGAAATAGAAAACATAAAATTTAAAATATAAAATACAAACATAATAAATAATAACAATATTTAACTTTGTATGCTTTACTAGTGAAATCTATCAATTTAGTTAAAATTTCGTAGCTTGCTTTAGTTTAAGTGAAAAAATTTATTTTTGTTACGGTTTACGGAAATGATAGAGCTTTGGTACTGTTACCAAAAATACTCTATAATTAAGTATGGTACAATCGAAAACACAACAGATTATCATTATTCTTATTATTAGGTTTGTTTATAATAACCTATCTACTAATAATAGGTTTAAATGGTTTAAAAAATAGAATTAAAATACATTGTATAGTAAGCAAGATGGTTTTGTATATATTTTGGTAGTTTGCACATTGTGAATTAGTTTTAATTTGAGCTATGGTTTTATTTTCATACCCAATAGTCTGGTCGATACAGTATCAAGTCTTTTCTTTTCTGCAAAGCTTTGCTTGCTGAATTGACAAGATGTCTGACCATAAATCCTGCAGTAGGACAGATTTGGCCATCACCGTCCATTTTATTTTTAACTATTTTTACAGCCAGATATGCTGCCAAAATCAATACCTAAAAGACAACCTATATCATTTGAGTTTTGAACTTACCGGAATAATATGAACTGGTCTTTGAGCATTATATAATACTCAAAATGCTCATAAGATAATACTGTTATATATTACTATATAGTATTGCTACTATTATAATAAACTCATTGTGTATTACTCTTTAAATAATTATGTTACATAGTATTCTATGGCATTGTTACTTCCGTATAACACTCAGTCTATAATAGTTTAATATAACATTACAGAATAATGGTACTAGTGTAAAATATTTATATAATATTGTTAAACAATATTACACACTATTGCTATTATCATATAATAATCATCATATTATACTTTTATACAATATTTCATATTGATTGTTGTCATGAATGAAGGAAAGCAGTTTGTGTTTAAAATACATAAAAACACTGAGCAACACTTATTTATTCCATTTGTAATAAATGTTTTTATAATAACTAGGTAGTATGCGCGGCTGTTCTGGGCACTGTGAGAGATTGCATTGAATAATCACTATATCAACTTTTAATTCATGAGATTGTGAAACAGCTATAACTCGTGTAGTGGTGGAATACTGAAATAGATTTGATTGCCTGAGTTCAAATCCAGTGTGAGGTGATTTTTTTGGATATCTTAGCATTGCTTTAGACATACGGATGAAAACTGATTTTTTACAGTATAGGTTAAAACTATAAAAAATTTAAAACTATATGTAATACCACCAGTTAAATTGGAATGCTAAAAAATAAAATGCATCCGAGCTGTACTTACACATTGACTTTGCGCACCAAATGTTTATTTTATATGTTTTACAAACAAATTTAAAACACTGCATTTAATTAGATGTTTATTTAGAAAAAACAGCTACCTGTTGGTTGGATGTGTGCAGATGTGTTTTGCATTTTAGTCAGAAGCTGGCGTTTGATAGATATAGATCAAAGCTGCAGCCAAGCAATTTTTTAATATGTCACATGTCATATTTCCAGTCATTTTAAGAAAAGCTTCGGCTATTACATGTATTTGCTGAATCAAAAATAATCCGCAATTCAACATTTTATGAAAAAACAAATACAGAAAGAAATGTGCTGGTATCACATCCTTAAGTTTGCAAAAAAATTGGCAATACACTTGCATGGTGATGCCAATTATGAAATATGCTACAAATTTGGACTATTATTTTACTTATTTAGAATATAAACTCATACATATATATATATAGATATATATAGATATATATATATATATATATATATATATATATATATATATATATATATATATACATGTATATATTGACTTTATTAATAATTGACTTGATTTATTGAATATTGACTATTGGTATATACTAGCGCATTGACTTTTTTAAAGTCTGTGAGGCAACTTAGTTGTTTCATGGCAGCAAGTCTACTCTCATTGGTAATGGGATTTGTGTCCCTTGCCTAAGCTCTGAGCTGCACTGATGAGGCTTCAATAGCCGAAACAGTACTGTCTGTAGCATGAGTATACATATATATTTATACATGTATATATATATATTTATATATATATATATATATATATATATATATACTAGTGGTGCCACCCTGTAATAGAAGAGTCTATGGACAAAAAATTGATTTGTACTTAACATGTACATGCTATTATTAGAACAGCTCCGCTGTTCTAATAATAGCTAGAGCCGGAAAACCTACAGGCGGACTTTGAGAAATAAATACATACATGTAGATATATATAAATTTCAGTGTTTGCTATTTTTCTGCTGGTCAGTCGTTTGTGAGTTCGGTTATAGCAATACAGTTTAAGTAACACAAAATGCATTTCAAACTGGATTCAAACTCCGACCCTCTAAGTTTGCTGACAAGTGTGCTAAACCACTAGACCAAACAGCTATGCTAAAATGCATTGAAATAATTGTGTTCGATGTTATTGCATCGTATGCAATACCCACACTTGAATCACCCAGGAAATACTATTGGTTATTAACAGCATGCTTGGCATCATGATTGCGTGAGAGATCATTATGCACAACACAATGATTATTAAACTGGTTTCTGACGTGGTTCTTAATATAGCAAATATTTAGACTAGGTTGAGTTATTTCAATTAATAAGGTAATTTCTCAATCAATCTTGCAAAGAGGGCATTCAGCTAGAGTTATACATATTTTTGAAAGCAAGTTTTTGCGACAATCTGTCTGACAACAGTATTATTCCCAAAAAATTACTCTATTTATTAAGACCCTATTTTGTCCTATTTAAATGTTGGCATTACAAGCTGGCCAACTAACTGATGACATGACGCTATAATTACTTCAAAGGTCACCCAATTCCCTTTCAAATAGTCACTAGTGTCTCTATATGTATGTCCAAAAATCTCTTTTTCTGAAATATTTGTCATAATGTTCAGATGTTACAAGGTGTAACTAAAACCTGACTAAATAAGCAAATATCAAATACAAGTAAATGGTATTTATATGTAGAACATTTTTAACTTTCCATTGATGTGTATATTGCTTTAATTTCTTATGTAAAAACTTGATAATCTATGAATCAATAGAAAGTATTGTACATGTATGTAACAAGGAGAAATAATTATAACTATTGTGCTATACTGTATATAGTAGATTAACTACTTGAGTGTGTAGAGTCACACCAAAAGTAGCCTTACTTCACAAACGTAGTTCCAACTGTTGTCTGTCAAACGCATAAGTTGGCTCAACCAACCGAAAATTTCTTCCAAATGGCTTTCTAAGGAATAATTTTGGTTGTCTCGTTGGGTCGCTAAAACGAGCAGTGGTACTTTCATCTCGTTAAAAAATTTAACAAGCTCTGGAGGTTGCTCCTCATGCATGATTCTCGCTAAAAGATTTACTCACCATAAGAAGTTGCTGGGACATATTTTGCTAAAATCAGACTTGGGGCAAGGAGATTTTTGGTATAGCATACGAAATGCCATAGCAGCACATATTTTAGCTGAAGATACATGTATGTACATTTGTTTTTTAGCTAATGAAAAACTTAAGATAATTTGTTGTTTGATGTTCTACTCTGGGAAATTCCAATTGGGCTTCAAAAATTCAAAACCTGCCACGGAATGTCAATAAGTGCTGAAAGAAACAACCAGTCAGAAAGAGCTAGAAGCAGACGGCAAAAAACAACCTCAGCAATCTATTTAAAAAATCCTCATGAATTGTCCTATCTAATGAAGAATCTTGTACCATTAAGAACTTTTCTCACAAGATCTGTAAAACACACTCATTGTTTTACTAATCAAACCATTTATAATTGTAGTGAAAAATCAATTAGTCGATTAATTAATTTCTAATATCAAAAATAATTATATTATTATTAGGCAGTATTTTTACTACCAATATTTGCTGCAAACCTAAAAAAATATAGAATTGTTTGCGTTAAATGTACTGTTTTTTGAACTAATGCTATAAAGGCTAAAAATGTATAAAAAAAAGTTAAAAAAGTGCAAAGTAACCCTGATTATCTCTCCTTCTAACTCTACAAAAAAGAAACATGCTTCTAAATGCATGACAAAAGTCTATTTATTTTTCTATCATTTGCACGCTTTTTGTTTTTTTGGTGAGCTGACCACCGAGATGGCTAAAACTTAAACTCAGCAAAATTAATCGCAGGTAAGCTCTTAGAAGAAAAATACAATAATGTATTTAATAATAATTTTAAAGCCTGGACATTTTTATGACTAGCCTACTCAGTTCAAAGAATGATAAAAAGATTGTTTGATCTACCTAAATTATAGCACAAAAATTTACTTCTATAAAAACTGTCCAAATACTTTCGCAGTTTGGCTTTGTAAATTTTTGTAAACAATTTTGCAACTGAACTGACACAGTTGAAAACTAAAAACACTTTATAACACAATATATAATTTTTAGATAAAAATAAGTGTGGTTTAAAATTTCTGTTTTACAGGAACATAGAAAATTTTACTAAAATGTGCTCTAAATATGTGTCATTATAAAATATTAAAGTATATTGTATAATATTATATAATATTATAAGCTACGCTGTGTTACTACAATTGCAAATGATTAGGTTGAATCTAACTTGAAGCTTACATTTATGTATATACGCTGTACTACGACAGCTCAATTTGTTGTGAGAGATTTTCAGGTTTAATAAACGTGTGTACAGTTATTCTTTTCAGCCTTTGAGTGGATGAGGGTGCAGTTAACATAGTTTCGAGTTGGGTGGCAATATTTGTGGTTTTGAATACCATATGCAAGAATCTTTTTCTACCAACTTTTGATATTTTCAAGTCAAATGGTTTGTATAAAACGCACTTTTCTAATCTTAGATCATATTAACTACTTTTCATCAAGTTTGAAAGCGTCTAAAACCTCACAATAATTTTTAAACCGCGTGTCATATTGAAGATTTAAACTCAATGCAAGTACAAAAGACAAAAAAGAGTCTATAGTCAAAAAAAGGTTGCATTAAGCTTAACTGAAAAACAATGTATTCCAGTACACCAAGTCTCATAAGGTGCATATACGTGCTGAAAATAGTTTTAGTGAAAAGTTTTCGTTGCAGAGTAAAAAATATTTATAGTTTTTTCTCATTCACAGTGTAGATCCTTTGTTACTAAAATGTATACAAGTGTGTCAATAGAAACTAGTGTTTTTTTCAGCGGCTATCTCTGACAACATACCAAGAACTAACTGTCCAAACCAGCTTAAAAACTTACAATTAGAGTATGAATGAATTGCGCACAAAATAACCAATGCTTCGTAGTCCAACGTTAAATGAAAGTGCCAAAAATAAAACTGCATAGCCAAATGTGATCAAGTGTAGAATCTTGTAAAAAAATCTCCAAATTATTTTAGTTGTGGGCTTCAAAGAAATAACCCTGGCTTTAGACAAATAAACTTATACATCTGTTGTTAGAGTAATGTCTAGTTTTGAACAGAAGAATATGACAATGTCACCATAAATAAATTCAAAAATTTAATAAAAGTTGGTTAAACATCATTGGCAAGTTAAAAAAGGATTCTAATATCTTTTTACCTAAAGTTTAGCATAAATTAAATAAAAATTAAATAGTTTCACTATTCAACCAAATAGCAAATTTTGCTAGCAGCGAGAAAAGTCAAGATCAAGATTTTAAAGCGCATAAATTACATAATTTCTTTATCATATATCTCAATACATCAGAGTCTTGGCTTTTGAATGAGCTATTGTTTGACATGATGATACAGACATTGGTTGGTGTTTATAGGATTTCCCCAGAGCTGTACTGTGCAAAAGTTTACTGGCATCGTCTCGAAACTTGTGACGCCATATTCTCATATTCGTTGTTGAGTGCTCTTACAGTTTAATTATCATCTACGATAATGACGATAATGACGCTAGTGGCAGGCAAAGGTAAGGACAACTCCAGAGAACGAATGAAGATGACAAAGGAATATGTGTCATTAGTTCTCCATGTACATATTACTTCTATGATAAGTATCTCAGACTCCAAGAACCATACTATATTTTCCCGAGGATACTATGCACTAGCTCTTTATTTTTAATGCGGTGTTGAGGGTGACAACTGAGACTAATTAATTTCAAGCATAGCGTGATCTCGCGAAAGTGCGATTGACATGGAGTCCTGGGGCCACGCAACCGCAGATCATAATTTAATCGATGTGATTTAATTACCTATATCAATGACAGTGCATTTATTGAAGCATAATTAGTTAACCCAGAACATGTGTTTGCATTGGTCGGGCATTAGCACGATCGCGGGCATTGTTGATTATCTAGAATCTTAGTTTATTATTAGCGCTTTCCGGGTTTAACAGCACCGATTGTCACAGAAAAGTGCAGCCTCAATGGCAGCGAAAGGGATTGACAACATAAGGCTAAATGAGAATTAGGAGTTTACATTCTGAGTACCTGAACCAAGTGTTTTTTTTGCAGGACGTACTTTTGACGCCCCGTTTGTCATAGCTCTATTATTCTTGTGTATTGAATTGCTTGGAAGTGCTTCAAAGATTAGTGATGGTAGCAGCTCAAAAGCATAATTATTCTTACCATTTAGGAGTTGAAAATGAAAAAAGATTTTAGTGTCGTGACCAAACAATCAAAGTACCTATTACAAAGTTTTAAGCTAAAACTCAATAGAACTCATTTAAAGACTCTGTGTGTGTGCAAGCATTGCAAAATCGTTCAGTGAATCATGTGATCAAAAATGAGACACTTTGCAAATTTTCAGGTTATTTTATTGGACCACATTGACAAGTTGTTTTTAAGAATTTGAACGAATTGTTTTTAGCACATGATTTAAACTTTTGGACAATACTCACCCCATGCGTGAACCTTCTGTAGTTTGTAGCGCCAACATCTGGATTGGTGAGTAAGATAAATGGATTCAAAAACTTTTAACTCATCTGAATCACCAACCCATTCAAACAGACTGTAAAAATTTGCAGGAATGTATTCTGATGTAAATATCAAACTAGCTATAGTTTACCCAATTGTTTGCTGTTATGTAAAAATAATGATTTATCTTTTGAAATGCATATTTAAAACTACAGCTGCACAATGATGAAAAAAATTATTCGCGATTAATAATTGGTTTGAACCAGTTAATCTTCGATTACTCTTAGAATTAATCTAACAAAAACGTGTCTACTCGAAAACAAATAACACAGCTATACATAAATTAATTATATTTGAGACAATTATTGTTAACAGGAGTACATGTTATGTACAATGTGCTTAAGTTACAATGTAATAACTATTATGAGCATGAAAACAGTCTATGAAAGTCTATAATTAATCCAGCCAAGAGTTGAGGCAGCACATTCAGGCCTGCCAACCAAAGAATGGGACAATGCGTGAGATTTGGTTTTTGGGGCAATTGATTTATCAATGATAGTATATATAAAATTGTGGAAATTGGGCAAAAATCTCACACACTTTCATTTTTTCTTTGGGGTGATTGCCTGAGTCTCACGTCCAATGCTTTCCCTGTTGGCAGGTATAAGTACAATTTATCCGAATGAAGAGATGCCTTCTTCATACATACAGTAGTATTAGTTATTGTCTGCGGTAGCTGCTGATGATTTCTGAGTGGTAGGATGAGAATTAATTAAAGGATATTTTAATGATGATGTGCTGTGGTGGTAGGCAAACTCTTTCTGGCATATATTGCACTTCGCTTCACTTTCTGCTTCCAAGGAAATATGAAAATGCGATACCTAGTACGGGGGACATTTTTCTGTTTTCATGTTCCATTAAAGTGTCAATCTTATATTACTATTATTCTAAAGCTGAAAGATGAAACTGTTAATTTTTTGAAAAGTGAAAATACTTGTGTATTTCACCTTAAAAAGTTTTCAAACGTAAACAAAAATTAGGCTGCAAAATATTAAATAATACTTAACTCACTTTTGTTGCTATTACCTAGACACATGTGCAAACAACTAACAACATGGCCGCTTATAACTAGACTGACACGGCGCTCGCTCGCATTTTCGTATTGTATAAACAAGTTTATGTTTGTGACTCACTTCATGTTTTCATAGTTGATTGCAAAATAATTGGGGTTGTCTCTAATTAGTAAAAAAGTGTTGCTTGTCATAGTAGTTATTTGTTAGTAAATTCAATGGTAGTAACCTGCTATGTTAATGTTATATTGTGGCGGACGCAGGGCCACAAATTTATTTCTTATATTTTATATTATACTCGCATATAACTGCTTTTATATATTGCATGTTGTGTCTGTTTTATTATGTGTTTACTTGCATATAATTACTCTTATATATATTTTGCATATCGTGGTTGTCTTTATTATTTGTCTTATCGCTAATAAATGTACTTTGTTAGTTTTGACGTAATTAAGCCAACGTGTTAGTGAGTCTATTCATCATATATACTTTTACGGGGTCTCACCTGGTTCCATTAGACAGTTAGGGGAAAATATACGTATATAGAGAGGCTGCTCTTGCAAAGAGAGCAGAGTAAGCGGCGCTTCTCAACTAATGGAAATTTCTTCGGAATAAAACAACGGAAACCATAAACACTTCTCTTACAATTTATGCATTATTATTGCAATTTAGATCGTGTCTGAGAAAAGGCCGGCACATTCCTTTACAATATAGTAAACAACACAAATGAACCACATCATGATCATCACCTCGGTTGCATTTTATTTGAAGATTAATCGGCTCAACTCAGTTAATCGTGTATTTGTATTTATCGCAGTAATCGTTTAATTAACGCGATCATTGTGCAGCTCTATTTAAAATTCTTAACTATACTTTCAGCTGATTATTTTTCAGACTATAAAAATTTGACGAGATGGCTTTACTAGTTACTCAATAGTCATTAAACATTCAGCTGGAGTTCAGTGGCTGTAAGATGTTATATAGACATTCCAACGGAATTCCTAATTATTGATCAGCTCAGCCTTTTATGATTGGCCAGTAATAAAGAAGCTGTCTGGCATGGGAAGCAAGGACACTAGCTAACATAACGCGATACATAAAGACAGCAAAGCCTGGCAAAAGAGAACAAAATTCTTGTGATCTCTGCTACTTAGTTTCTGTGCGTTTTTCTTTTGCTGACAAAAAATCATAAGCAGATGAAGGTCTGTCAGACAAGCACCATCATTTAGCAGCGAAGACCGCTAAGCAGTTAATGGTTTGCACTCATGTGTTAGCAGTAAGGTTAGCTACGTTTTAGGTAAAGTTAGTTGCAGCTATTATGATGCAAGCTTGTAACACCGTAGCGGAAAAGATTGGTAGCAAAAGGATGTTGTGTGCCATGGCAGCAGCCTGGCACCGCATGACAACATTGCTGTTGTTTTTGCTCACAGTACCAATCAATCTAGACTGCATAGTAATTGACCAGTGGTTTGAGCTGTACCAAAAGGTGTCTTGGTTAGCATCCAATTTCAAATTTGTTATGAAAATATTTTATATATAGATGGTAAAAATATTTAACTGAAACATTATTTTAAATTTCATATCAACCAAAAAACTGAAGAGAAAAAACTTTTTTTTGTTGTTACCTGTTTGTATGTGATATGAAGTTTCATGAAGTTTTATCTAACAAGTGGCTAACTTTAAAAGTGACACCAACAGTCATGTGACCATCAGTAGTGAGTCAGCAGAACATAAAAGCAATTTTTTTTTCAACAAAGCATACTACACTAAGAGCATGGAGCGTTCAGTATGATTAACTTAATGTATTTTTGTTTAAAATTCTAGGAAAAGCAAAGAAATGATTCTTCAGATACAGACTAACTCGCAACACTAGTGATTTACTAGAACTGCCTACAATTCGTCAAAAACCATTTCAAAAATGCACTAAACTATTTTATTAAATCATACAGAAATATGTGATCATCTAATGAATTAGTTTTTTATAGTTATAAGATTAAATATATATTTATTTAGCATTCATTTGCAATGTTCTAAATTAACTTTTTGTTTAAATTATTATTTACATATTATTATTCATATTATTATTATTATTATTTACATATTATTCATAAATTACTTATCAGTTATGACTTGCTATAAAAGCTAAAAATTGCAACTAACCTTTTAGGCAACAATTAAAAAAAAAATATATTTGTACATACGCCATATACAGAATTAAAAATTGTAAGGTAGTTCCTCACTGTTGCTTTCTATCAGCCATCACTGGTAGCCCACGTATCTTAGACATTTATTTAGATGGCTTCATTACAAATGAATTAAAGGTGTCAACAAAGACTACTTGGTTTGCAAAGTATGCTTGGTGCTGTGGCTTCTAAAGCTGTTTAAACTATGGTTCTGCTTTTATACTGAAAGCTTAGAAGCGGTACCATAGCATGAAGGGTTTTGAAAGCTGTTTATTCTATGACGCTCAAAGCCGCACAACATGTAGATAAAGTGAAAACAGAAATGGAGAGAGCAAATATATCACTTCAGAAAAATGGTTTACGATTGGTTCAAGGCAAAAACATTTTGTTGGCAAGCCTTAAAATATTGATTTGTTTTTCATTTCTGAAAAGGAGCATTTTATACTAAAATTAACACGGTAAATAAACTTTGCTAATTTTAAGAGCGAATTCATGTATGGGCAACTGCTTCTTTCATTGTACTGTGGTAAATTTTTGCATTGTAATTAAATCAAGGAAAGAGTTATTTGTAAACACTTTAAGCAAAAAACCTAGTGAAAGCTGTTTAATAAAGTTCTTTTTAGCTAATATTATCTTTAAAAAATCACTGTAAAAAATTGTATGATAAACAGTTTTACGAAACAATATTTTATTGCTTACCAATTTGCAACATATCCGACTATAGTATCATGGCAAAATGACCGTTTCATGTCATTCAGCATATCTTGCTTGTCTTTTAAACATTGGAAATATTGTTGTATCTTTAGTAGTTTGGGTCTGCCAATATCACCAGTTAAAACGGACCCATCATTAGAAGCAGAAGGTTTTCCCGTAATGTATCTCCTTACTGAATCAATACCATGCAAAGCCTGTCTATCATTTTCTATTTCTTGACACAAACGCAGGTAAGCATCTGGTTTTGTGGTATTTCTTGCCATTTCCAAAAATTCTTGAACTAAAGTGAGTTTAAATAACCAAGGAAAGCTTTAAAAAAAATTGTAATCAATGTTATGGCAGAAATTTGAAGAATTCTCTCTTACTTTCTCATTTTTGTAGCAAAATAAGTCTAAAAACATTATTATGATTTTAAAAAGTTGTCATCCCACGACCAAACGAGTAGAGCGAAGTTTTTGAGTTTTAATAATAAATGCATGTGCACACAACTTACAAAAATTATTCATCAACAACATCCCAAACCCTTGTTTTGAAATCTCATCAACAAATTTAACCATCGTTTTGTAGAGCTGTTAAAGTATAAAAACTATACAAAACACATATAAGCCTATTTAAATATGTTACCAAGTCTTTGTAAACCGTCAACAGTATTTTAAAACTTACCCATATGATCAGATTATACACAAATAGACAGATTAATTTGGCCAAAAATCGTTATTGAAAGTTGCTAAGCCTTATCTTTTTTCAAGATTAGGGCCAGAAATTAAAACGCTGAGCAACAGAGAATAGAACGATTAAATCGTGCGCATTTCGCGAAAAAATAACATGCAAATTTTACCAGTCTATAGCATGGTCGAAATGTCAAAAGTTTCTGTAATTAACGTAAGAGTACTGAAATCGTTTCATTTTTGCCGATTTCAAAGTAACTGATATTTTAGTCACTTTTGAGTACTTTGGTATTTTAACTGATGTCCAACACAGTGTAAGTAAAGGAAATGACAATGATATTTTTTTTAACGATTCTTTTTAGATTATTACAATATTTAATTATAAGTTTAAATGACTACAGAACAATGACTATGTAGTAAAGATTTTCTAAAAATATATATAAATATCACAAATTCTTGATATTGTTAGCTATATTGTTTTGAAATGTAAACAAAATTGTGCATTGGTTTTTTATTACTACTATTTTAATAATATTGGTTATTCTAATAATATCAGTGCATTTTACTTCTAATATTGGCGAATATTGCATTTCTCCTATTGCATGGGGAGAAATATAAACATATAATCTTTTCCGTTCATTATTGCTATTTGTTGTATATAATAACACCCACACCCAGTACATTACAGCTACCATTGCAGTTATACTATTGCACTGCAGTGCTATTTGACTGCTAATATTGCATTTCTCAACCATCGGTACCCTTTATTTTTTCCAATATCACTTTGGTCGTGGGCTGTATGACAGTGGAATTTCTAGTTATTCTCAAAACCCATGTTTTTATTTGTATAGTATAATAGCAAGGAGCCTAATGTGCCTACTAAATATATTGCAAGCTAGAGGAGTATACTTAAGGATAGACAGCGGCAATCTCTGTGCTTGTAGTTTTTTTTACTCACACACATTGGCTGCATATTTATTGCTCAAATCTATATTTGTATCGGTGTTACAGGCAGTCTTTTATTCTTGTAAAAATGAGAAAAACCAATAGTTCCTTTTACGCTTGCTGAAACAGTAGGATCGGGACACCTAACTTTGCAGGAAGTGGCTGACCCCTATATGCTCAAGCCAAGGTGATAGTATGGGATGAGCTCCATAGACCAAAATAATCAAGACAAGAGTCATGCCTGATCTCAGCAAACTACATTACTTTAGGCCACTCTCACCCCTGACGATTGGCGAGCACTGACACGAGTGCCTAAACAAGAGCCATCACTGGTTTGTTGCCTTACAGCAATGTCACCCTGTGAAAGATTAAGAATCACCCCTAATATTGGCTGGTTTGGTTGTTGGAGGCAAAGCCAGCACTAGCTGATTGGTGAGCCCTCCCACCTGCAGGATAAATGTCAAATGCCCTACTAGGCATGGAACGAGGTGCTGGCAAAAGCAATGCTGGTACCTTGGGCCCAACCCTAGGCAACCACATCAAACCACTGCAGTACTCGAGCGCATGGGACATCCAGTATTATATAGGCAGTTGCCAAAAAGTGGCAGAAAGATCCGGCTGGGTCAAGAGACAAATATATTAAACGTTCCAGAAGCTCAGCTGGAAGAGGCAGACAACTGGGGACAGGCTGACTGCGCAAAAGCCGCCTATGATGCGTTTTGAGCTTGTTCAGTTTTTCTCATAAGTAGGCTCGGTGTTAGCTGGGTACTCGTGATAAACCACAACCACATTTTAAAGAGCGCACTTGTCAGCTTGAGTATTTGGCCCGTCATGTGTACAGAAACTTGCATGTGGCCTACAGAGCAGACATGTTCAATTAGCTTTTTTTGCAGCACTGTAAACCACACCAGCTTAGTACAGCATCTAATGGTGACGCCAATAGCTATGCTGACACACGCAATCTAATTTGGAATAAAATGTTTTTAGGTAAAGTCTCAAAACTGTCCAGCAGAGAGCCTTTGAGTCCAAGAAATATTCTTTGAATAATAGATGCAGTTATGCAAAATCAGATTATTGGACAGTTGGCTTTGCTCACACAGCAGCTTTTTCAACAGCTCAAGCAACTGAAGCAAGAGAAGGATCAGCCTTCGGAGACTAACAAGACTCTTGCAGTGCTGGGGTTGTGGATACTGGTAGTATGTTTGCTGAAACTGTATGAGTAAAAAGCCTCAACTCGGATGATACGGAAAGCTTGTGAAGTGTTTATTACAATTGTATGCTATGGTATTTCAACAGAATCTGGCCATTTTCACAATTTTTTTCATGAATGGTAAAAATTGCATTTTAATGGCCTGTATTCTTTACATTAATAATTTCATACTAACTTAGTTTGCCTATAACAGTTTTCTTTCTTTTATATTAGTAATAAAAAATAGAACTTTTAATGTTTTCCATTTAGATTAACTTTAGATACCTAACTTTTTATTGCACAAAGGGGCAAACTAAAAAAAGAATTTTGCACTACTGATTAGGTAGTAAAACTTACCTTGTCGTTAACTTAACCCTTGGAACCCTAGCCATTCTTGTCAATGTGTGTCAGTAACCCTGGGAAATTTATTCAACAATCTAAACTGTTTAAACTTTCATTAAATATATCTAACTGCGCTCATAATACAACGATATTTGGTAAAACACTAGTAAAAAAGTCGAGAAAACCACAAAAAATGTCATCAAACAGAAAAACACAGTATTTCACCATTATTCGGTCTAAAATTATGAAAAGTTGTATGATTCTTAAAACTCGTGATATATTTACAGTAGAATCATATTCAGTGAGGACATGTTCGTCACCATTTCATGACTCAAAATAAACTAAAAAATTATAATTAGTATTATAAAATACTCCATTGGCATCCCATTCATTTATTACCCACTAACAAATGAGTCGTATCTATTTTTATAATGTTCTAATAAAGTTTATTAGTACAATGAAAGAAGTGGATGAAGGTATTTGAAAAAGTGTTACAAATGGAATTGAAATGACTAGTGTAACATCCTGTGCAAGAATTAATTTGATTGGTTTATGTTGTTACTTAGAAAAAGCTTTAGTAAACAAAGTCATGTGGATGCCGGTATTTTGGGCGCTTGGATTTGTGAAACACTCTCACTAATGCCAAAATACCGGCTGTCAGGCTTCTAAAGGTTAACATAGGATAACTTATTCCTGAGATTTGTTGCCAGCATTCTGATTAAATAATTGAGAAAAGTTCTAAAAAACCAGTTATCTAGCACTAGTGAAATGCTGCAATAAAAGTGTTATAAAGCAACATTATTAGAGTAACATTGTCATAAAAGTGCTGTAACATTCATTTACAAGTATAAATGATGTTGAACCATGATGCTCTTTTTACATTGCAAGACAATGTTATATAAGTTTTCACATTCATAAAACGTTGATTTTTTGTTGAACATTAAAAAATAATTAATGTAAAACTATATTAAACGTAAAAATACTGGGTCATTCAATTAAAGGTTCAAGTTATGCCATGCCATAATGTTTTAGTAACATTGCAATGTACATGCGTGTTATGTAGATGTATACGCTTCAACTTTCTAAAATAACTTTCTTGTAAAGTTTCTGAGACAACCATTTGAAGTTCAAAAATGTGTTGCATTACATCATAATACCCCTTTACCTTGTAAGCCATGGTATATGGATGCCTACACTTCCAAGTTTCAAAGTAACCTCCCTGTCCCTGTTATATTGCTTGTTTATTCATTTGAAAGAAACTAGTGGTTGCACCATAATATTCCAGTTACATTGCATTTCAATGTTACATGGAAGTTTATGTTAATCGAATCAATGACCAATTTCTGGAACATTCAAAAACAATGTTCTCTAACAAAGTTGTGATAATGGTAGCAATGTTCATGCTGGTAGTATTCTATAAAAACGTTGCGTAAACAGTTTGTATAGTATTAAGAAAACAACTGCTTGGAATGTTATTTTTTGTGTGGTGTTACATGATTTCTCAGAAGCGTCATTGTTAGTTGAGCTGTTACTCCGACTTTTTCGTTTGACTAATGCGTCATTAAATGGGAACTGCCTGCAGTAATCTTTGATCTATAATGAAACCCTCGAAATAAGACTAAAAGTGAACCACTGTAGTAAATTTCTATAAATTTCAACTAAAATTAACAACTTTAACCTAATCAATGTAACTGCTAGTATTCTAATCTATTTTAATATTTTACGGAGCTGTGTAGCTGTTGATCTCATCAAGTGTCTGTGTAACTCTTGTTTTTATAATATTATGTCTTGATGTGTATGCTTGGGGCTATTTGGTTGCTGTTTATAGTTTGCATGCCTGGACTTGTTCTGCCTTGCGAAGGGTTTATTTGCTCAGCCAATAGCAGTCAAAAATAGTTTCACTAATTGGGAAAGTACTGACATGGTTCTAGTCTGTGGATACAGTATAATAATTCTATCAATGCAACAGTCAGAAAATATATGACCTTCATATACATGTACAGTACTGCTACTATAGATTAATAAAATGAAAAATTGAACTGAATTGAATTATTAAATGAAATAATTAAAGGCACATTTGCTTTATTCCCTTTAAAAATTATGATCTTTCTTTCTGAGCTATGTAATTACAAGAACTATTTGGTTGATATATATGTATATCAACTAAACAATTTAGTTGATAAACAATTTAGTTGATTGACAAAATATCAATAAACTAAATTGATTGATACTTTGTAATTTATCAAATTGATTGTCTATTGATTACCAATTTTTATTTTCAAAGCTTTCACTGTGTGTTAAAATTATGAATAAACAAGAAATCAAGCAAACATAAACCTTATGTAACCATCTTTGATCTATACAATATAACACATTTTTTAGTTTTTCCGAAACTAATAAACTGTAAAATCACCCCATAACAATTTATTCTAGCATTTTTGTATTTAAAAACTTCTGCAATAAAATGCATTTCTGTACAATCTCAGAATTCTTAGAATTATAAATTACTTAGCATTTATAATATTTACAGTATTCAGTATAACCAAATGAATGCCCAACCTTATATGAGTAACATAGAGGTTTGTTGCATATATTTTTAACCCGATTATTTTGAGTAACTTTATTTAGAGATTTAAACTGGTCTAAATATTTGCTACTACAATAAGATTTAATGTTGTAACTCAAGCCATCGTTAAAAAATTGATTGTGCTATTATCCCCAAAAGTATGCTCACTAAGCCAGAAACTCCTTAAATATATTGACAGGTGTAATAGCAAAATGGCAATTATTTCATTGTTTAATAATTTAGTTGGTTGATGTAGTAGATAGCATGCTTGTTTGCAAAAACAAAGGTGCTGAGTTCAGATCAAGTGCGAAACAGATTTTCATCTACATACATTTTTTTTATAACAGCAAAAAAAATGGCAGATACTTCTATATATGTTTATACGTATATAGTAAGTCTCAGTGTCCATTTAGTTTTAGATATAAAGTTTAGCAAAGAGAAATCACATTTGTGCTAAATTTGAATAGCTACCATTTAATATACTACATATAAATTGGAAGCCTACTAACCAGTGCTCATAACTGCTAGGCTACAATGTTTTTTGTCACACGAATTGCTATCCTACATGTAGATCCTTTTTGCAATCGAACACACTAACTTTACATTTCTTATCATCTATTGCTACAGTGTCCTCTTGATTTATAAGATGACTGTGTTTGCCAAAGTCGTTTGAAAAATATTTAAAGCTTTCAGGTTTTCTTTTAATTGGGAAAAAAGTTTGATTAAAAACCCAAAAAATAACACCATAATTAGGCAACAATTTACAAAATAGAAATTGACTAACGGTTTTAATAAAAATTGAAAACCCCGTTAAACTACAATTTTAAAGTTTTTAAAGTTTTTTTTCTTAATGGTCTTAACCAAAAGTTTATTTACGAGCAAGTTGAAAAACAGCCAAACATATTTTGGCTAGTTTTGATATGTAGAAAGCTAGTAATTTATTTTTAAACTATTGAAAACCTTCTAAATCTCAAAATAATACTTGTTCTTAAAATAAATTATAATTTGTTTCTTGCGTTTTTATTGTTGCAAAAAAAAAGGTCGAATTACCGCATTTTTCCAATAAGTTTTACATTATTACAACAAGCAATGTTTTCATAGATTACACTGGATCATTTTATAATTTATTAGAAGCCATTATCATTTTATTGTCTTTTACAACTGTTTTTAATGTTTGTTGTAATCTGAATGCAAAGATGCTAATAGATTAAAATCAACAAACTTTTATCGCTCTGAAAAAACTCAACTCCAGACAAGCAGAATTAAATCATCGATAAGTGCAAAAAAACGAGCAGCATAGAGACATGTAACATTGCAACGAGCACACTAGCCAATATCAACTTTAACAGAAATACAAGTAGTGATGTCGTTTTGCACATACTTTTCATAATCTGAGTGTTTAAACTGTGATTATGTTTTTTCATTTTTTCATTATTCAGAGAAAAACCTGTATCGATGATCTGCAGCTAGGGTTCAGTTCAATTTTCTTGCTAATCAAATTATGCATACTTGAAACAAATTTCAATATTTGAATTTTTTTCAATTATTTCAATTATTTCAATTACTACTTAATTTAAATTGTGTTTTTTTAACAATTAATACAACTTCTTGTATTGATCTTCTTACACTGTATTTTTAAAGTTCATAAACTTGTACCTTTAAATAATTGGCAATGCACTCCTATTGCTATGGCAACTCAATTTAAGTTTATCCGCAAATGCCAGTCCATTTCAAAACAAGATGGAACCCCTGAAATAGATTGCAGATACGCGATTCTCTGTGGAAGTTTTCCCGGAAGACTGCTCACGGCAGGGGCATACGCAGTGATATACAAAGGGCATATCGGGTCTGGGCAACATCCTGGAAAGCCGTCAGCGTTGATATTGATAAAATTTCTGTCTGCTTCTTCAAGAAACTGGTCATCGTCCATGTAAGGTTGCAGAGCAATATATGTTTGAAAACTGTTAAGTAGAGGATGCAATTCAAGAGTTCCATTATTTGATCTCAGCAACCCCATGTATCTATTTCCATCCTAAAAATACAATTAAAAGTAATTCTAGATAAATGGCAGACCTTAAAAATTTGCAAAATATGTTTACCACTATTATAGTGGCAAACATAGGTATCGTGTCTGGATGAACGTTGAGACTCAGACCTGAGGTTGAGGTATGACTATAATAATTATACCTCAGCCCAGGAGGTTCACTCTCACCTTTTATCTCCAAGGGCTTGACAAAAAAAACACATTTTAGGGAAGTCTTTTGGTGGCCTGACACTCTACAGTGTTTTGATAAAAAGGCTATGTTTTTTAGCTTGTTACATGAAGCTTGGTACATCAATCTCGGTACATGTATAATACCCCTTACCACACAGAGAAAAGAAGTCTTCAGGTACCAACCTTGATTGAAACTTATTTTTCAGAGTGTGTTCAGTTTGTTAAATTTGTTTAAATTAGGTTTAAAATTACGTTATCTTAGCATCAGAAAATAGAGGGTGCTAAATGTGCTGCCGTTGAGTATTTCTCTCAACAGTGTTAGCCACACTGTCTGGAATGTAAAAACACCATAGATTGTTGTACGCATTTTCAAGTTTTATGGCAGATCATACCTAATAAACAGGTAATTGTTACTTTGTTAGCATAGTGAATTAGGTCAATTAAAAACATATTCCTCTAATTTAATATCATGTTAAATTAGCTTTTTCATAAGACGGAATTGTATTAATTTGTACCTAAATATTTTATATCAGAATTATTGTTTAGAAATACCGAAAAATTGATCCACGAGATCATTCTCAAAATGCATAAAGATTGTGAGCCAAGGTATGACTGTATGTATACCACAAAATTTAGTATTGCTTGCGCGTGTGAAAAATCTTTTTTGGTTGCAGAAGTTTTCTGAGTAGATAAAAATTAAGAAAAACATTTTAATTTCCAAAGGTTTAAAGCAGATAACTTCTATTAAAGTTTGATAAAAATTAAGGCTACATGTATAAAAATTAAGGCTATATAAATTAAGGCTATTAAAGGCTAGATAAAAAGGATTGGTTAAAACCATGTTGTTACCGCAAAAAGAACCGTCAGTTCCTTTACTCTCCACCAGGCGGTCAAATAACAAAACCGAGGGTTAAGTACTAATGAAACACACAAAATATAGAATTACTAAATTTATATATATGTATATATTTCTCAAAGTATGTCGCCCCTGTGTTGTATGTCGTATGTCTGTCTGAATTCCGGCTTTACATGTAGCTATTATTAGAATAACTGCAGCTGGACAACAATGCTGAAGCAATGTCATGGAGCACCGTCATTAGAAGCCTAGCAGCTTACTGCAATTTTTCATTGACAATGTGCTAGGCTAATAGCTTGAAAGTTACAGTTGTTTGACAAAGTTTTAAAATCATTACAGTTGTTTTCATTTTTCTCTTAATTTATTTAAACTACACAAAACAGTTCTCTCATGATATGTAGTTTGAAAGATACATGTAGAACAGTAAATGTTGTTATATGTTAAATACAAATCAATGTTCTGTCCAGACTTTTTTATTACCTGGGCAATGCCGGGTAGCTCAGCAGCATACTGCTAGTTAATATATAAATTTGCATGCATGGTAGTCAAGCAACCACATTCAAAGCATGCAGAAAAGGGGAGCCAAACAACTGCAAAACCATCGCTCAGCCAAAATGAACCAATCTTCTTCCTTTTAAAATTTTACTCGTATTTCAGGCTTTGCTCCTTTTTTTGTTGAATTCTTAGTTTCCCTTTCACAGTCTTCTCAGTTTTTTTTTGCTAGCCAAACTGCCTTAACAATGGCTGGGTCTGATTTTTTGCTTTAAAGTCTCTGTCTTGCAAACGCGGTGGCCAGAAGGCCTAACGCTATGACTCTGATCACATCATTCTACCGTAACACAACTGGTCACATCGCTTGCAAATGTGTAAATAGATTTATGTAATGCAGTTTGCAAGGTGCTAGTTCAAATTTTCGTTAATTCAAGCAATCACACAACCTATTCTAATCAAGATAGAAATCCATAAGAAATTATCAAAATAATTTGCTAGCATATGCTGTGTTTAAACAAAAATATCATTTTTATGGCTCAAGTTTATGCTCATTAGTTATGAATAGTAGTTGAACTTCAAATATACAATTTTTATAAAGTTAACAGCGTATTTTTGAAAAATGTCACAGCATAAAAACATGAATTTGAATGCCAAATCTATTTTATTGCTCTTTTTATTTGACTGACCATTTGACAATATTCAATCAATAAGAACCAATAATAGCATTTGACCAGTAAAATTTTTTTTATATAAAATGCTGCTAATAGTGACTCAGTTAAATAATTAACAATTGGTTTTTTTGTATTTGCTGTTTATTTCCAAGTCAATTTTCTGACTTCAAAGACAATGGCTTTTTTAAACTTTGAAAGCATCGCCAAAGAAAAACTAAGAGCTGTAACAGGCTAACAGTAGTTTTTTGTTTAACACTATCTTGATACTTTGAAGTCCTTGAAAAGTGATTTATAATTATGATGAAACTTGTTCTAATATTTTAGGGTTGTTTATAATGCGCACCCACCTAACAGTTAGTAATCATTTGTGGAAAGGTTTTACAAATAAAACCGCCTAAAATATTTGCTTTGCTGAAAAAGTGTTTATTCGCTTATATTGAATAATTCAATGGTGCAACAAAAGAGTTGAAGGCAGCAGACACTGTAAAATGTTTTTGAATAGCCAAAAAATTGGAAGTAGTTCTAAACGAAAGCAACAACCAGAAGGTCAAGCAAGGTCACCTGCCAAGCAAACAACCAAAGTATTTTTATTTCAAAAATTAATTTTGTCTCTACAGTTATTATATGTAAAGTTAGTCTATGTCACTTGCTCCTAAATATATATGTTTGTAGCATTTAATATATTAATATAGAACTTATAAACTTACAGATTTATAGCACATTCCAGTGTATTTGTTTGCAATGGACAGATGACAACCAGGCGCAACTGCTAAACTACCTTTTAGAGCAGTCCAGCTAACATCTCCTTAACTGTTTGACCATCAAAGATGCTACATCGAAACTCTCAAAAGAGGCGCTTAACTACCAAGTTTACACTATACTTTGTGAGTTCATAGAGAGGTATCATGAACAAAAACTAAAAATATGACTACGGTGAAAACGTTTGGTTAGTTTTTAAGCTTGTTTTCTGTTAAATGTTTTGGCGAAGTTTTAAAAGCTTTTTACAGTGTTACATTTTGCAACACATCCTAACAACAGTGCATAACAACGATGCATTACAACAATGCATAATTTTGTAGTTTCGAGTGTGATCTTTCAGAAAATCATAATAAATATAGCACACCTGATAAAATAAATCCTCTAGCTGTTGGGAAAAAAATGAGTAACTAATCTGTGAGACGCAAAGTATTGCATAGCCCCATCGACCTACATGAAAGTAAATACATAGCTATTGACCCAACAGTGAGACAATGACAATTTTTAGAATTTTGAATCAAAGTAAAATTAAAAACTCACCATACAGATTGCCGTACAGTTTTTGAGCAAAGCCTCATTAACCTTGCTATTTCTGATTTGTGTTAAGTAATTAAAATACTTATAAAACAAAGCATATTTTCTAAATAATTATTTAGTTTGATCGTTAATTGTAAAGTAAAACTTTTTAGGCTCTGGTGTTTTCAGTTGACCTTTCAGTTGACCCAGACAAACTACTTTTACAGTTTGTAGTTTAAGAAGTTATAGTGATAAACATTCTTACCCAATTGCGCTCATTATACAAAATGTAATTTAAATGAAATGGGCGCATCTCTGCTGAAGCCTTGACAATTTCTTTAACTTTATCTACAGCAACAGGATGAATTGCACCAGTCCGCTCATTGGTATTGAGCTCAACAATTCTCACAGCAACATAAGCAAGCACCATCAGTGTCTACAAAGAAAATAGCTGTGAAAGTGATGTAATACAAGTAGGAGTTACGTTTGCTTTAATGATCGCCTATATATATATATATATATATATATATATATATATATATACATATATATTATATATATACATATATATTATATATATATAAAATTGGAAAAATTGTTTCCTCACCCGGATACCCCGTATGGGTGGTAAATTCTGCTCTAACTCGGGTCTCCTACCAGAGGCCTGGGAGTTTGAGCACTCGCCTCAAGATCTTAGCTGTTCCCAATAGCGCACTTTTTTGCAACTCACCTGAGTTGATTGTTGTTGGTATTTGGGCAAGCCACATTTTATGCGCCGGTGTTATTGCGCCCAGTGCCCCAATGACTACTGGGATTACAGTTGTTTTTACATTTCAGCATTTTTCAATCTCTTCTCCAAGAGGGAGATATTTCTCTATCTTTTCTTTTTCTTTGCTGGCTATATTGTAGTCATTGGGTACTGCTAGTGTATATCTATTATAGTAGCCCTCTTGTTCTCTTTGTCTACCACCACTATATCTGGTTGGTTTGCTAGGATATGCTTGTCAGTTCGGATGTAGAAGCCGCGGAGAATCTTAGCGCGGTCATTTTCATTGACCTTACCAGGAGCTTCCCACCAGTGTTGTGGTTTATTAAGGCCATACTCATCAAATAGACTTCTATACACAACACATGCGACATGATTATGCCGCTCAGTGTATGCGTTTCCTGCTAGCTGCTTGCATCCACTGATGATGTGTTTGATGGTCTCAGGTGCATCTTTGCACAGTCTGCATCTAGGATCGTCTCTAGTGTGATATATTTTTGGTTGGAGTTGCCTTTTTGGGAGCACTTGCTCCTGGGCTGCCATGATTAGCGACTCCGTATTGGCCATTAGGTTTCCTTTTTTCGCCCACATATATGTCTGGTGAAGATCCCCAATCTTAGATATTTGTTGGTGGTAAGCACCATGAAGAGGTTTTGTGTGCCAGTCAATTTCCTCATCAGGGCATAGGTCCGTTGTAAGAGCAGCCGATTGAAATTCAGCTAGCAACTTATCTGAAATGGCCATGGAGGCTGCATATGCTTTGATGCTTTGCTCCTCCTCTTTTACTGTCTGATGTACACCTTTGAGTCCTCTACCGCCATATTTCCTATCAAGATACAATCTAGCAGTATCAGATTTGGGGTAGAGTGCTCCATGCATGGTCAGCAGTTTACGAGTTGCTATATCTGTTTCTTTGATGGCTTCCTCAGTCCACTTTATTATGCCTGATGGATATCTTATTACTGGCAGTGTGTAGGTATTTATTGCCATGACTTGGTTCTTGGCATTGAGCTGGCTCCGTAAGACCTGCCCAAGGCATTTCTTGTATTCGGTAATGGCTTTGTGACGTACCTCGGCTTCATGGTTGATGTTGCTTTGCATAATCTCCGAGTACTTGTACCCTTCTTCTATATCTTTGATGTTACCATTTGGCATTCTCAGGCCATCTGTGAGCATAGAATGGCCTTTCTTAAGAATTAGCCTTCCACATTTCTCAATGCCGAAGGTCACTCCGATATCCGTGCTTTATACCTGAGTGAGGTGTATTAGTGAAACAATGTTCCTTTCTTTGTTAGCGTACAGCTTGATGTCATCCATGTAGAAGAGATGGTTTATCTTGGTGCCACTCTTAAACTGGTACCCATATTGAGTCTCCTCCAACATATTGCTTAGAGGGTTTAGGCATATGCAGAAGAGCAGCAGTGATAAGAAGTCACATTGATAGATGCCTCGCTTATATTTTACACTCGCCAGCTTTTTGCCATTAGCCTCCAGTTTCGTCTTCCATTTGGTCATTGACATCTTGATGAATGCCACAAGAGCAGGGTGAACATTGTACATACTGAGGCACTCAAGTATCCAACTATGGGGAACTGAGTCATAGGCCTTTTTGTAGTCAATCCAAGCCATGGCAAGAATAGTTTGCCTTCTCCTGCTGTCTTGACAGACCGTCCAATCCACCAGTAACTGATGTTTTGCTCCTCGGGTGTTGCGCCCAATTCCTTTCTGAGCACTGGTCATATAGTGACTCATGTGCTCTTCCAGTTTGTCTTCAACTATTCCTGAAAGCAGTTTTTAGGTGGTGAGGCAAGCAGGTTATTGGTCGATAGTTTTTGGGAATCGGCCCCTGCGTTGGATCTTTTATCAGAAGTACAGTTCGTCCTTTGGTCAGTCATTCTGGATGGTCACCTTGTTCTATTAGGCATTCCATCTGCTTAGCCATTCTAGTGTGAAGTGATGTCAATTTCTTTAACCAGAAGGCTTGAATCATATCATGGCCAGGTGCTGCCCAGTTCTTTATAAGCTGCACTCTGCACTTGATGTCCTCTTTGCTGATGGTGAGTCCTTGCTGAGCCACAGTGTGTTGATGGCTCTCTTTAAGCCTCTTCAGCCATTATGCAGTGGTGTTATGAGTAGTCTCTTTCTCCCAGATGGCCTTCCAGAACTTTGAAGTGCTAGATCGGGGAGGCTCAGACATTGGCCTCTGCAGTTCATCTTTGAACTGGGAATACACTATATATGGATTATTGATGAACAGTTTGTTCATTCTCTTGTTATCCCGCTCTTTGGTGTACCGCTTCAGTTGTGCCGAGAGTGCTACTAGCTGCTGTTTGGCAGATTCTAGAGCTTCTATTGTGGCTTCCCTTTTTATACGCTCCAAACTGTGGTTAGATCTCTCACTGAGCCTACTAACTTTCTTGCGCAAGTCTTTGATCTGATTTTGTAGCCTCAGCTGGCAGGATGGATTGGCTTGAAGCCTTGTTGGCATTGGCTTAATATCCATCTCCTCCAAGATGACGGTTGCTGTACTGCAGATTAAGGTATTAGTCTCACTGATTGATCCAGTTGAGATTGACTCCAGTGCCATGTTAATGTCTTCTAACAGCTTCTTAGGTATGGCCTTGCTAACTCTTCGTAGTGGTACCCTGCTTCCATAATCATTAGCAGCTGATATCTTGTTGATGAAATTTTCCGCAAGCTCTTGATATGACTGCTTTCTCAATAATTAATTAAGTAAAATATTAAAGCTTTCTTATCAAGGAAAACAGCTATATCAATAACTCACCAAGTACTTGAGTTGTCACTTGTTACAGGTCCCGTTGGTACGTCTACCTCGGAGAGCGGTCCAGCTTCAAGTTCCCAGAACTGCAGTCACCTACTTTTGACGTGGCGGATCTGCAGTTCTAAAAGCAACCACTCAGAGGCAGTATCCTGTCTAGAGGTAGGTATTTATCTCTTTATTTGGGCAAGGTACAGTGAACAAGGTAGCCAATGCCGCTGGCTTCCAAACTTAGCTGCGAAGCAGCTCTAAGCCTATTGCCATAATAATAGGTTCTTGCCTTTGGTAATTTCGGAGATGCAGTATGCGTAATGTCCATTATATATGCCGCTTGGTATGATAATTTTATGCATGTACTCAGTGGCTTCCTATTGTACAATCTTATGATATTCAAAAGCTCTGAGTTGAGACATATCATTCACCCAACCTTTTAAAATATTAGTCCCTAAAAGAACAAAACATTTACAATAGAAAACATCACACAAACAAGATCGTGTATGCGTGACAGTGTGTGTTGATATGCACTCCTCGTTGGTTGAGGTTACTTGGGTGAACTGTTCCTTAATTTGATCTACCTCAAGTTCCGATATGAGGTGCCGCTTGACTATGTTACTCCTCTGAGCTACAAGTTGCTTAGCAGTTAGTGGCAATTCAGGGCGCATGTTTATCCACAGTTGACGCATCCTTCCCATGTAGCCGCACTTTTCAGGTTTACTCATAAAGTAGCACTTCATGAGGTCCATGTTATCAGTAAAAAGTATATATATATCTATATACTGATAACAGTATATATAATATATATACTGTTACCAGTATATATATATATATATATATATATATTATACATATAAATATATAAGTATATATATATTATATATATGTAAATATATATATATATAAAAGGTATGAGATGACTAAAAATGAGTTTTTAGTCATCTGCTACTTCTTTTATACTTTAGCTCTTACTTCCAGTAATACAGCGCTATGCTAGAGAAGCGTGTCATTATTCTATATATATATATTTATTTATATATACGTTCATTTATTTATATATACATTTATATAAATCTCAAAGTTTGTCATCTGTGTCCGTTTTGTCTGTCCATATATAGCAATTAGTATCTTGCAAAGAATAATGCATATCGCGAAACATTTGAGCTCGGAATTCTTTTTACCAGGCGATAAACTAGTTCATTGAGGTACCCTAAATGCAATTAGTTTATTGAGTGGTTTTAGTCATTATCTAGGTTAAAATAGTGCAGAGATTTTCCATTCTGTCGCAAAATCACTAAAGCTTGCTTTCACAGCTCTTATTGGTAAGTTAGCTTACTAGTTTGCTCAAATTTGCTATTGACTTAGTGCCAGGCTAATCGCAAGTCTCAGGCGACTACATTACCTGCCACTATTTATAAGCTGTTTCGAATACCCATGCAACATCGAGAATTCAACTAGTTACTTTGTATTTGAAATATCAACTTAATTTTTTTATCAATTGCAAGTTTCTTGTGTTTAGGTGACGTGTGTTGTAAGCGCAATGATATTTACTAAAACTTGAGAGGTGAGCTTTTCTCTATTCTGATTTATTTACCATCGTCTACGTTGTCAATGCATATTTATTAAGAATAACCTGTATATCACATACTTTACTTTTGTTGTAAATAAATTCTTCTCTGAATAAAAGTACCTAAATTTCTAGATTTTATTGTACAAATTGTAAGTCTGTAACTGGTAATATTTTGTGCAATAGAATAAACTTTTCAAGCCTGATGAACTTCTCATTAGACCCCAAATCTATCAGTAAAAATATTCATTGATAGTCATAAATTTTAAGATGGCTCACCCGAGTGTTTACTGGCTAATCGATTTAATCCAAGCAAATTTAAGTTGAAGTGCTGAGTTTCAAAAATTAAAATGCGAGCCTCATTTACAAATATTGCACTTTATCTAAGCCTTTTGAAGCCTTGATCAAATAGGTATAATTCAGGAAACTATATTCAAGATAACTCGAGTAGTCGTTTTCTCACTAGATCCTCAGCGTGAGTAAACTCAGCTGCATGGCTAAATCTTGTTCTGAACAGTTCTGGTTTATGTGGAAATAAGAACTTAGAGGTTTGCATGTGATATGAATAAACTATACACCAAAGTTTTGAGCTGATTGTCTCAGTAATTTGAGACATTACCAAAGTACTGAAGACAGTTTTTACTGTCCAGAAAAGTTGAAAGTGACTGCTAAAGGTTTATTATTCTTCAATGTTTTGCTGGATAAAGTTTTTGCAATGTAGCAAATATAGTTAAAGTTAGAAAGCTTTTCTATTCATCAATAAGAGGCAGCAAAATTATTGGTTTTTCTGTGAATAAATATTACCCCCACTCTATATCATACTATTTTTTTGCAATCATCAAAGCTATAGTTTCAAAGTATTACGTTTTTTAAAAAAGTGTAAAAATAAAACCAATTACTCAAAATACCTTTTGGAGTATTGTATAAAATTATCTAAAGCATGCAATGACGCTTATAATTGGACAAGATGGTAATAGCAACTAATAGTTTTCACCAATTTTATTTGTAATTGTTAGTGAATTAGCAGTCTTCATGACAAAAAAACTTTCGTTTTTTGTTCAACAGTGGCTCAGTTACATCGATCATCTGACATGCTTACCAACTTTGTAATTTAAATACAACTATAACTCACTTGGGTTTTGTTTTCCGGTTACTATGCATATACTTTACTTTGTCAGCCATGATAAATTACAAACACTGAGAATAGTTTAACAAAGCGTTGGTTAGATGAAGCACTACAAATTCTATCAACTACAGTATTTTACTATTAACTATTTTTTCACTTTTCAAGGTCACAGTATCAAAGAAACTAACCAGTAGAACTATATTCCATGAGTGAGCGCTATGGTAGGAAAGCCATTCTTCAATAAATCTTTCGAGGTCAGCTTTAATGGTGTGAACATCAGTATTACAGATATGATGAAGGAAAGTTTTTGCTATACTGAAAAACTGCAGAACATCTGGAGGTGCTTCTCTTTGTAACTGCTCAGCTAAAAATAGTCAAAACGATTTAAAACACTTCCGGTTGCAATAAAATGAGAGTGTTATGTCAACTTAGATCACTAAGTGTTCGCCATAATAGATGCTGAAATGAAAATAAGTTTAGATAATTAGTTTATAAGCTTTGTAAATTTTAAGTTGTAAGTTTAAGTTTGTAAGTTTAAAAAACTAGATAAAAGAAATTTCACTTTTCACTTAGAATACCTTGAGACCAGAGTCTTTGCCACAATAAATGTTGTGTCTGTTTGATGTTTAACCCCTTGGTTTAAAGCATTCAGAGAAGATCGCCCCACTCTTGATTTAATCTTGGGTCGCGAGGTCTTGCAGCCATACACACTACAAACTGGGCCACTGGATTACCTAGGAGTAGCCTGGGCATGGCTCTCTTGGGGAATAGGGGGAGGGGAAGAGAAAGAGAGCCTGGGACACATAGCAACACCCGGGGAAGGCAACTCTAAAGGTCGAGTTTTGCAGTCGCTGATATCATTATCAATATTTCCGATTGAGTATTATGTGACGGTCTTATTTATGATCTACGAGAGTATTATGTATTATTTTTGAACTGAATTGGCAGCAGAAAAGCGCTGGTTGGTAAGTATGAAATGTTGGTTGCATAATAAATCAATCACGGGAGTTGAATTATTTAATATGTTTAATTATTTATGTTTTGATTAAATTATAATAAAAGATTAAATACAAAAAAATTTCACAATAACAATACAAACAAAGCAAAGGAGTAGCATAGAACAACAAAAATGAATTGCACGCTGCTAATAAAGAAAAGTTTATCTAGTAAAAAGTAATCTCAGTTTTATTTTACTCGCCAGTATTATGATTACTCGCGACAGTTATTATGAACCACTCGAACCTACCACTGCAGAACAGTGCCATCTGATAGCAAATACTCTTTCTGAAGCCAGTAGGAAGAACTATAAATTGGTCAAAACCAGTGATAATTTGTTTAAAGCTTGAGACTGTTTTGGTCTCAGTAAGACTATGCCTAGCTTTGATAGAGGATTTAGGAATCGCTTCATTTTTTATCAGTATATAAAATGAAACTGCAAACGCGAAAAGGCAAGGGAATAGCAACCTATGGTTTCTATTGTTTTGTTATCAAGCGGGGTATTACATAACTACCCAACCAAAAATCTAGGTCCTTTTACTAAATCAAGTCACGTGACCGTGACGATAGGCTTTCACAGGCACCACATAGGCGCCACATCTAATATACATCGTGAGATCTGAATCTATCGACACGCTTCCATTAGTATCAGTCTGAGCGTCATATGTAACATATATCACTCGTTTTGCAGAAATTATTTTACCTTTTCTTTGCTGTATCCCAAGCTCTCTTTTTTCCCCAGCCCCCAATAGACCCATGCCCACGCTAATCTAGCAGCGTAATGAAATAATTCGATACGTAATGATAAAACATGTCAATCTCTTAAGGTACACAGATCTGTTAGCACCTGAGTAAAAATAATATCGATAAGAAAAAATAATTAGCCAAAGTCACCAAACATTTGTTTCTTGCAGCCGAACTTTTAGTTGACATTCGTCTGTGAAGAGCAGATGCACAAAATGCTACATTTAGCGGTTTACGTGTAGTGGCTGCATATGCACAACAGAGTGGCTGCACACATAGCGGTTTTAGTTACCTGCAAGTGTTTTTACCCATTTAAATAAGCCCAATGTGATGCACCAAACTATTCTTATCATCACTTGTACTTGCGATTTTCTTAAATATAAATCTTAATGCCACGGGTTTAGAGGTCACGTATAGCACTGGTTCAAGAAGCACTTCAATTAACACTTATAGTAATTCTTTACTGTGACGTTATCATTCCAGATTACAAGACAATCTAAGCCTATTAACCACATGATAGAAATGCTTTTGAGCAAGAATTTTCTAAGTTAATAACAAAGAATACTGTCAATAAAAATAAGAGTTAATTGCAATCAACAAACGCAATAATGCTTATACAATAAGCTTTAATATATATGTGTAACCAAATAGCTGTAAAATATGATGTACAAGTGACAGAGTGTTTAATCTAAACTAACTGGTTGAATGGCTATTAAGACTATACGACAGACTTACCTAAAGCAAAAACATTATGGAGCTTATATCGTAAGGAAAACCTTTTATGACTCAAAGCTGCCTTCTCGAATCTATCGAGATCCTCAGAATTTTCACAATGGTAAAAGAGGCTAAAATACATGATACATTTTAATATATTAGTCAGCATATTGTTTTCGCTTAAAATCATTTGGTCCCACGTGATGGATTGTGGACGTACATGTATTTACATTAATGCTTTGTTCAAGTTAGATACAATACTACCCAAGGCTATACAATACGGTATAAACCATTAGGAAAACAGAATCTTCTAAAAGACTTCATCTGATAAATGCTGCAAAGATTTGTTTTCACTTCCCATTTAAACACTCTATTTTACCTGCTTTATAATAAAAAAATTTGGAAAACCGTCAAAATTGAAATAAGCTCTGATCATTAAGGAAATTTGCTGTGCAATTTACATTTCGATTAACGATAATTTCAATGGGTAATGGTTCCTTGTAGTTACTCATCTGACTAACGCTCTGAGCGAGTTCATCGAGGAAGTCTTAATCTTATTTGTTTAGTTATTAAATTAACAAACGCTGAATTTAATTTAAAAAATTTCAAATTCAAATGAAACATGACTGGATATTTTTATGTATACAAAGAACGCATTTGAGACAAATAACCCACAGAAAATAAACTAGAAAACTAAATTTAGTCTGGCTAGTAGCACCAACTTGAATTTATTTGTCAACATGTTTTATACCCCAAGTTTTAAAATAAAATCTTTGAAGTGATGTGAAACTGTCTTTGGATTTGAAATTTAAAAATAAAAAAATAAAAAAATAATGTAAGCTTATAAAATGGTTGCTAAAGAAAATCAATATGTGTTGCTCAACCAAATCAGTATAAAAAAGATTAGAGATCAGAACCCAATTTTTTTTCAAAGTTTTTTACATGTAGGTTAAAAAGAATCAATAAAATATTTTATTGCGGCACAAAAAATGTTTTTGTTTACAACAAAATTTTATAAAAATTTGTACATATTTGAGAAATCACAAGGACCTAAAAGTTTGCTAACAGGTATTCTAATTGAGCCTGATTTAAAATGGCTGTTTTAGCTGTTTTACGCAAAATCTAATAAAGTTAGTTTGCCTAAGCCCATCTTAGTTTTATTCTATAAACAAAAATTATGTTAGAATATCTACCTTAAACTCAAAATACGAAAAAATTATTTGCCTAAATTTGTGAAAAAAATAATTTTTATATAGTTTTCAAAGCTATTTTGTTACAATAGTTTATGTAACTTGTTTCCGGACCAACTGAGTATTTGCGTAAAGTAAATGAAGCTGTGAAAACTTATAACTACTTTACAAACTAGTAATAAACTAATGGACTTCAGTTTATTCAAATTAAAAAAAGACATATGTATGCTACATATTCATCATTCACAAACTGCTGTAGTCGACCAACACTAGTTACAGGTAGCTCCAGTCACTAACCAACCCAGCTGTAAATGAATGTAAAAAATATCATGGAAAATTTTAAAATAAACTACATTTTTGAAAATTGTTAATTTACAGCATGAAAATGACATGTTGTTATTGATGGAAATGTCTAGAAGGTGCTACACTGTTCCAAATTTTAAAACTGATAAATTGTGCAAAAAAACTGACAAAAACTTTCCACTGTGATGTTAGCAATGTTTTTCACAATTTCTGCTGATTAATTTTAGGAAAACTCTGCGATAAGGAGTAATTTAAATAGGTTTTCACAGTTTTAATACAAACATGTTGTTTTACCAAAGTGACATATTTCATCATTTCCAACCAAGCTGGTTCTGATGAACAAGTTTTGCTAAATGGAAAATAAAAATTTGTGTCCAAATTAAAATGACCATTATTGATTATTCAAATTTAGGTACAGTTTCAGTAAATTGAAATAACTATGGTCAGAATCACGAAATATCTATTTTTGTTTGTTAACATTAAAAGTTATTACTTTTACTTAAGGCTAACCTATGAGGCGCCATTTAAAAAAAAACAATTTTGTTCCTTTACGCATGATTTCATAGTAAAACATATTTTACATGCTTTAGATAGCTCAAATTTTGTGAAACTTTATTTTCAAATTTAAATTATAGACAAAAGTTTTCAATGCATTAGTAACTGCTAACATAACAAAGGTCTAGTTAAGTTGGAAGCCTTTTAAAGAAACTCTGCAGCCTATGTTATTGTTAGTAGAAACCTTTTTATTCATGCGCAGCAGGACACTGTTTTTAAATTTCATACTTAGTGGCATACCACTATTTGCTATTTTAGCTGTGGCATCTATTCATTAAGGGTAGGGGATTCAAATGTCATCACCATCTAACGTTGTAAAACGTTTAAGCAGCATAAACAAAAACATTAGACATCAAGTTAAACATTGGAGATTTTTAGTTTCCTAACTTCTCAAAAATCTCGTTTTTGGTGGCAGCTTTTTGAAAAAAGCGATGTGCAATATACAGTATAATCATTTGTGTCTATTGATTTGTGTGCAATTTAAGTTTGTTTTTTACCAGTTGGATATGTATGCCACTACTAGGTCATGAGCAAGGCTTTGGCAACGATCAGTCCCTTGCTGATTCTTCTTCCGACAGAAATCTATATATCGAAGCATATTGTGAATGTCAGGAGGGATTATTGGAGTATTATGTAATCTTACTGGATCTTCTCTCCTCTGCTTTCCCTTTATCTTTTTTCTAATTTGTTGTACACGTGCTGGAACTCCATGCGATATTTTAAAGTCTGTGAGAAAACTCATGGCTATTTCGAAAAAAAATTATTTTCTTAGCTAGGAAATTTTGAATTTTATGTCAAATACGTATACATCATCAAATGTGACATATTAAAAGTATTTTAAATTTCAAGTTTAATATATTTTGTGCTAAACCAAACCTCTCTTTAAGTTCTACTTTAGGCGTTGTTGGTCTTTTGATGCCATTTCATTTCAAATATATTTATATATTTTTCAAAGTTTGTGTGGCTCTGTCTGTGCATGTTCAGCTATAGCTATTAAAGTCTTGGATCTAAGTTTCTACGATGTATATAAACTCTCTTAAATTGCAACCGAAATCTTAACATCTGCACACTTTACTACTGAGCTATAATACAAGGCATATTGATCCAAAATATTATCAAATATCGTGAAGCACATGCACTCGCCTAGAGACGAAATATTTGAAGCTCTATGAATACCATTAACTCTATTAAGCACGATCCGTTTTCGAGTTTATTTTGAGTTTTCTAAATTTTGTTTTCCCTTAAGTTTAATTTCTAAGTTGCAATGAAGGCCGATTGTTTTTACGCAAAAAATTTTAAAATATTCATAAGAATAGCATCTACATTCTCTCTCCATTCAACAAGACAAAGACTATATAATATATTATTGTTACATTTGTGCAAGTATCGACAGGTATCGACATTGTCCTATTCAAAGTTTTAATGGATTGCTTGTGGTTGAGCAGTAACCCTTTCAATACAATCACACTTGCACGCGTGCATGCACCAAGAAAAACTCGCATGTGTGCATGCACACACGCGCGGCATGCGCACACGCACGCACACGCACACTCACTTCTATGCAAATATTGAAATTATTGAATAAACATATTCAACATTTTTTTCTCAGTTTATATAGTTTTTCTCATATATATGAGTTTTTCTCATGTGTCATATATATATATATATATATATATATATATATATATAAATATATATATATATATAAGTATATATATATATATATAAATATATATATATATATATATATATATATATATATATATATATGTATATGACCTGCCCTGATGAGGCTATTGAAGCCTCATCAGTGCAGCTCATAGCTTAGGCAAAGGACACAAATCCCATTACCAATGAGAGTTGACTTCCTGCCATGAAACAACTATAGGTTGCCTCACAGACCTTAAGAAAGTCAATGAACTTTAAGAAACTTAATGTCACAGAACTTTAAAAAAGTACATGTATATATTTATATGTACATATATATATGTTTACGTATATATAAATATATATCTTTATATATATCTTTATATATATTTATATATATATCTTTATGCATATTTTAAATGTATATCTATATATAATTGAATGTTAAAAATGTATTGTTTACAGTTTAAAGATTTTCTTTAATCAATTATTTAGCAAATGAGCTTTATATCATGGTAAAGTTGAGCAATTACAATATATAGAAATATTTCAAAAACTATATCCCTGACAGACTTTTTATTATTTAATACTATGACACAAACATATGTTTAATAACTATTTTTACACAACGTATGTATTATACTTATTCTTTTTGTATTTAACTTCTCATAAAAATATAGAAAATACTAAATAATCGCTCTTCTACACTACATACTGCTTGTAAGCAATTCACTTTTTTTTTTCACAAAAAAATATTTCTGAAAGTTCTTTAGTAATTTAATAAACTTATTGGGATTTTTAATTAGGCTGTTGAAAAAACAAATATATGTCTTTTTGATAAATTTTCTAAAGAAGACTTGTTTTCTTTTGTCAAAAAAACATTTTTCAAAACTTAGCCTTATGCCATTTATGTCACTGAAGTCATGAATGATTTTGTCATGATACATTTTGCGTGGTATCATAATAATGATGGTACTTTAACCCATTTTAATTTGACCCAATTTAAATTTAGTCTCTATCATCACTGTAATAAAAAAGGAGGCATTGTGGCTAAGAAGTCTATTTTGAAACACAAAGGAACATGTTTGTGCTTCAAGATTTACCATGTTCATCGCATGGGTAAGATTGTTTGTTAGCCAAACCTGAGGATTGCATTAAATATATGTCACATGTTTAATCATCTAATTTGGCATTATGTAAAAACAAAAAAAGGTTGAAGTAGAAAATTAAACTTCTAAAAGCAGTAGCTAATTTTTAATAACAGTAATGTTTATTTTTGAAATGTTTATTTGGATAAACTAGTTGAATAAAAATTTATTTATGTTTAAGAAACACATAAAACCCTTTAAAAATGAAATGAATGGTCAATACTTTTGATGTTCAGAAGCAATGCAGTGTAAACCTATCTAAAAATATGTACTTTTATTTCTGGTTAGCAAAAAGGCACCAAGTAATTTTTAATTTAGGGTAAAAAAGCAATTCCTCATGAGCCTGACGGGAATTTTATTTTTACACGTGTAAAATTGTGCCTCTTAAATTGGCAGACGTATCTCTTTTACTGTTTTAAGAAAAAAGGCATTGTTGTGGTTTTTTGTGTTTTCCTGTGTTTATTATAGATTGATTTGACTGTTTATTTGATCTTTGCTAAAGTTAACTAACAGGAATAATTAGTTCCCATGCCTCAAAATAATACAGAGGTGGAGCCAAATTAAATAAGACATTCTTAGCAGATTTCTTCCAAAGCTTCAGCTTTTAGATTTTACCCCTTGTAGAAGGAAGCATTCTAAATTTTAGCTAAACTAATTTTAAATTAAGAGCAGCGATTTTGTTATTGCTAGTATCATCAAATGCAGTTCAATTAACCGTGAGTGTAAAAATTTAAATATTTTCTAAACTATCTGAAATCTCAGCCTGTAAAATAATCAAAATTTTTTTCATGACATGAAAATGCTTGGACAGGATCACCTCGAAAGTGCAATAATTATACACAACCCACCAATTTTATTATTTCTTCTTAATTTTTTCAGTGTAAATGAGGGTGGTATGCAATTATTATTCAATATTTTTGCTGAGGGTAGTTTTCCACACCACAAGGTGACATTATTTCATAGAAATTTGAAATTTAGAACTCGAGTTGCAACGTCTACAAATTATGCAATAGGCTTAAAAAATGATATTGCTGACATTTGAAAATTGCTTACAGTATGAAGTGTAAAAAGAGTTATAATAGAAGATCCACCATAATAATTCAAATTTAAGTCTTTGTTATAGATTTTATAATTTTGTTGGCAAGTCAAAATTTTAACACAGTTTTCTTTTCCGAAAAGAACTACAAACCAGAAGTTTATTACAAACACAGCAGTTCAGACCGCCACTGAATATGTTTTATATTGGGAGAGTTATTTAGATACAATAATCGTCTTTTTATAACACAAGAAACTTCAATTTTTGCGGTTACATTTTGTAGCTTGAAAGTTTATTGATCTGTTTCTTTTCTATTTTACCTTAATTGCATAAGGTCAATCCAGCTTGGAATGCAAAATGAGTGTACAAGCAAAAATCTGTTTTGAAAAAATAAAGATTAAAAACAGTTGGTAAGAATCTTGCAATCTAAGGAACTCAATCTCTATTCTTAACTCGATAGATAAACAGTACAACATGTAACCTACCACGAGTTTTCTGCATAGCTCACCAGCTCCTAACAAAGTTGAATGCAGTCAAGTTTATCATAAGCTTTATGCAAGCTGCATAAATGTTGAACAATACGTAGAACTAGTGAACTAACTAAACAAACAAAGTAGGGTCAACCGAACAACATATGTAATATGCGTGTGTACACTGGAATTTGCTTTTGTTGTAAGGAAAAACTTACACCGCAAGATACACGCTAGATGTACATGATCATTAGGTGATGAGAGAATTTTTAATAACGGCTGCTTGTAATTATACACTGAAAATTATATTTTGACCTTCTGTAATTGAAAGAAAAAATGCTCAAAAACAAATTTACATTTATTTTTAGACAAGTTTCTTTTTTCCAGACAGTTTATAAATTAATATTTTAGGCATAATTATATTCAGTTTGTATCAAATATTTTACTGTAATTCACCTGATTTTAGCATTAATGGTGAACCAAGACAACTTGTGCAGTTTAGGCACTATTTTCACACTAATAGCGACACTCCTTCATCATTGCAGTTTAAAAAACAGCCCGCAATTAGTATGAATGTTTAGAGTATTTCATCAATTGAACGCTAGTAATTTTGATAACATTTAAAATCCTGCTAGTTAACTAAGTATGTAAAATAAACTTACACAAGTTTTTTGTAAATTTGGTAAAGAAATATGAATGTTTTTCTATCATTTTTTATAGGTTGACATGATTTGATTGCCTGGATGTTTCTAAAATAAAATTTGAAATGTTATATCTTGCCTAAAAAGTAGAAGAAATCTACATGTTAAATGAAGTCACTACCGGTTATTGATGCTTTAGTAGAAATCAGCTATTGCATTCAAGTTATAGCCAAAATAATCAGAATTTTGATTGATTTAAGTGCTTTGATTGAGTTTTTTCGGCTTTGTTTTGCTCAGCCATCCAAAAACTAACATAAGCTGTAGGTTGCCTGCAGTGATAAAAATTCATAAAATAAATAATACACCGTGAAATAGTCACAGCTTATGCTAGTTTTTTGAAGCGCATTAAAAGTTACTATACACGGTTTATACAATTATTTAAATATAATTTAATTACACTTTGACAGCAGCCTTATTATTAGTTCTAGTCTTTAGAATAACAAAATATGACATTATATAAAGGAAAACATTATTTATTTCTTAGTATTATAGTTCATAATAACATGGAAAATATATAACCAAGTTTTTTTGATCTGTTGGAGTTATCTTTTGCTAAAACGGACATTCAGAGAACAGCCACTAGCTCTATCTGTTTCAGATTTGCTACAATAAATATTATCTTTCATTAAAGTAACAAGCTTAGCTTTTCATCGCAAACATTAAGATTATTTATGACTTTAAAGCCTGGTTTCCATATGACAGCACAATGATCGTGCGCGACGCATTGCGTCGGGTGCGATGCAGTGTTTCCATAGCGCGTGCGTAGGCGTCATGCTTTTAGGAAAATGTGGGGTTTTCCAGCTAAACGTTTTCGCTTTCGTCATTTCCGATTTACTCTTTTGTATGGGAGACAGAATTTTTCGCGATATAAACATCATGGTGACACGCAGGCGGAGGCTTCTATACATATTTATATATGGGTGTGTGTGTATATATATATATATATATATATATAAGCGTGTTTGTATATACATATGTGTATATATATATGTATATATAGATATATGTATATATAGATATATGTATATATAGATATATGTATATAGAGATATATGTATATATATATATATATATATATATATATATGTATATATATATATATATATATGTATATATATAGATATATGTGTACATATATATATATATGTATATATATATATATATATATATATATATATGTATATATATATATATATATATATATTTATACATATATATGGTTATACATATATATGTACATATATATTTATATGTATAAATATATATATGTATATATATATATATAGTTATATGTACATACATACATATCTACACATATGTATATTATCACACATAAACATTATATAGAAGCTCTAATATTATATATGCTTCTAAAGCATTTGCATGAACTGGCTAGTTTCTCCACTCCACTGCTGCTGCTCTTGCTGTTGGTACGCAGGCTCCGCAAACTCAGCGTCATCCAAAATTCTCAGGATGTCGAGTTGTGCTCGGCTTTTCACCCGTCCTTTGAGACGTCGAAGCTTTGGCACAATGCTCATAGCAAATAGTTTATCTTCATCTTCCTCTTCTGGTTTTTCAAGAGCCTTCAGGATTTGTTTATCGATCTACAAAAATGAACCTCAAATAATACATAAGAAACATAAATAAATAATAAACATATAAAATAAATAAGAAACATAGATGAATGAGTACAACTTAGCAGTAACAGATATTTCAATATGGACTACCTCATCTGCCTCACTCTCCAACTTGCTAGCCTTCGACCATGGGCGTTTTCTAGAAGAGCTATATTTAGGTTTAGCAACTGGACCAGATGACGGAACAGTTGATGGAGCTGATGGCGAAACAGGTGATGGAGCTGGAGATGTAGCAGATGATGGACCGGGTGATGGAGCAGATGATGGAATGGGTGATGAAGCAGAGGATGGGTCAGGGGATAGAATAGGTGATGGAGCAGATGACTCAGATTGTGCTGATGTCACAACTCCTCTTTGTTTGATGTGCGTGAAGAGCCATCGATATTGCTCATATTCAGAGTCTTCACATATAATGTATTTTAGTCTAGACCCAGAAGGCCCTGCTCTTGCTCTGACATATCTACAGAAAAGAAAATAGTAACAAGTGACCACAACCATACTTCAAATACATATACTTTTATTTTACTACATTCACTAACTCACTTAGCTGATACACTTCCCTACCGTACGTGAACGCCTTATTTATTATTAGTATTACCAAATAATAATACATATAATTATTTTGAATCATTATCACGCTTTTTTCGCATCGATTTTGTTGTCAACAATTCCTAGTAATCACCCAGCATGCCCTGTGCTAGTGTAAACATGTTAGAGTTCATGTCATCATCTTTCACTACGAAATTTTATTAATTTTTTTGGTCTCACCTTCCAATCCTCGTTCGGAACGAATGATAGCATTTCTGGCACATTGCCACCGATGATTCCATTCTCTCTGCCACCTGATTCCACGCATTTAATTTAAGTCTCTGGTTTTGAAAGCACTGGCTAGATTTATTATATATAGCCGGATATTCTTGAATTATTGAGAGCAGTTCAGATGTATTCATTACTGTCCCGCTTTCCTCTCCAATGTCTACGTTTTCCTTCTCCATTTTTACTGCTGCGTATTCCACTACGCTGATTTCTCGTAACCAATAACGCTCGACCGTTTGCATTATGGGATAGGTTGAAAAGGTCGCGCGGTGTATTGTGGGATATCTCATCGCACGCACCCATCGCAAGGATCCATTCTGTTAGATCCTTGCGATCAGCGTACGCATGTCGCGCGACCGTCGTGCGTTGACGTTTCCATATTACAACTGGCCTACGCACGACGTCGTGCGCCTTGTTGCGAGCCTTGCGATGGCATATGGAAACCAGGCTTTACTAACATAAACGGTTTATCTTCTAACTACATTTTTAGCTGGTTTGTGAGACCACCTCAAAGAGAGTGACCGTGTGCAAGTTTTCAACTATTGATCATAAGGAGCATCCGAATTAACAGTAAGTTCATTTTTCAACTTTAACCACATGTAATTTTGCACTTTTTAATGCTTTTTTGCACGTGTTAAAGTAGACTTAATTGTTATATTCCAGAATGGTATATGATTCACAACAGCTGGTCATTAATATATCTCACCTAACTAAACTCGGGCAAGCCTTACTAGTGTTTGGAGGATATATCACTCTGTGTATTTACTAATCACTCCGTGTATTTTTCCTAACACTTGTGCACATCCTTTCTTATTTATAATTTTGGATGGTTTGCTGTATACAGGACATATTTAAACAAATAAAAGTGGATATCAACATATGATAACCTTATTCATTGTTGCCATAAATGCTAACCAGGTACTACAACAGTGCCAGTAGACACGGAAGGATAAAATACAACTACCCCCTCTTCTTCAATTATAATGGGTGAGACTACAATCATTGAACTGAATACCACGTGCAGAAGAGGCCGATCAGTACTTACTTTAATGCCCAACAAGTTCAAACATAAGAACATTCGTTTTAGCAAACTAGAGGCTCTGCGAAAACAACTAGTATATATCTACAGTTAATTAATTGACTTGCACAGCAAATACGCTGACGCTGTCTTATCAGATGAGCAGTTCACTGCTCATCAAACAGTTTCTGGCCTCTCGCCAGATAATTATTTAGCTTTTTGTGAACAGCTGGTTAAAGACTCTTAGGCTCAATATGCCAAACTGCCATGCACTTCCTAATCACAAGACATTCGGATTGCAATTAGGAAAGCTGAGCTTTTGCTTAAAAGCTCTGACCCCTTTAACCAGGCATCTACTCATATTGCTACTCTAAATGACTTGTGCAATCATTTGGAGATTTACCCCTTAATGATTCATCTAGGTATGTATCAACTCCAGATAAGCTTCTAGTAGACCTAGAATGCATGCATGTTCAATCCACACAGCCCTCAACGCAAGCTGAGCAGCCTGCTTTATTGTCTAGCAATGTGTTGGAATCAATCACTCACTGGCAACTCCAATCCACCACTAACCTATCAAGTAATGCTTCTTCTACCTCTGAACTCTAGTATACACGTCTAAACGCAAGAAGCACTGTTAGGCCTGGTGTCACTCAGTCTAGGGAGGGGACTGGTTATACTCAAGCTAGCTGTAGCAGTGAGATTGAATCGGTAGCAAGACACGCTGAATTATATGCTTTGACATTATCATTTCTTGCTACCCGTGAAGAATGTGATTTGTCGATAAGAACCATTATGTATGAAGGCTGCCATCATAAGTCATCTCCAGAGAACCCAGCTAGATTTGAACCAGTGCATTATGTCGTTCCTAATTGAAAGTACGGAAAGTTTTTCCTAATCAAGAGGGAGCCTGAGAATTAAAACCTTGTTTGAAAGGGGAAGCTTATGCATGTATCGAGTCTATCAATAGCGTCCAATTTCATGTCTACTCATTAATTTGGAAATGTCTTGATATTCGTGATTGTAGTGTGAGTTGAAGCATTATAAAAGTGTATTCAAAGTTATCGTCGCTTACAGCTGTTGCGTAGCATAATATTGTTAAGTTTGTTAACCAGTTGGAACTCTGTTATGGACAGTTGGGAGAGGTCGGGCACATCAACGGCATAAGTGATTCTTCCATCCACTATTTGTGGGATTGAAGAATTTTGTAGTCTGCTTCATGAATATTTGATCTGGCAATGGAGAGAGAAGATCAAAGTCATCCCTATAAATAAACAGCTTCATCTCTGCACTTATGCGATTTTTCGAGAGTGATTTAGCCTCAGCTGCCAGGCTGGCAAAGTTTTAAGCTTTTGTTTCATGTGGTTCAGAAACAACCAAGCTCAAAAAAACAGGTACAGCCTGCAATGCTGTGCAAGTAAGAAAGACAGCAAAGCTTGAGGAGACAAACCAACAGCAGTCAACTTGTTACCTACATTTGGAAAGAGACCACACCACAAAGGACTGCATGTTGTTTAGAAAAATTACAACTGATAAGAAGCACAAACTTCTGAAAGAAAATTATGCTTGCTTACACTGCCTCAATAAGCATGCAAGGAACAAGTCGAGAAGTGGCAAGTGTTCAACATGTAAGAAGAAAAATCGCCATACACTCCTCTGCCAAGGGGCTGGAAAACCCCCTTCAGACAATTTTCAGCCGATAAATATTAAGATAAAGCGTCAGCTGTCAAGAGACACCACTGCCTAGCTGGCTCATCAATCCAACTGATCCAATAGTTACTGTGGTACAGGAACTCAAAGTTCTTGAACTTTGAGTTCCTGTACAACATTCATTGATTGGTGGTGCATGGCCGTTCTTAGTCAAGAACTCAAACTTCCGTCTAAGACAGTTCGAGTAATATTATGCTGTTACTTAAGAGCTCAGCTTAGTGTTGCTCTGTCATTAATATCTACAATAAAATTCTGAGTTGCTTAGGAAAAATAATGCAAAACGGAAGACCGTAATGGGATGCGTTCTGCCTTTGCTTCCATTTAATTCATGTTCTTGCCTTCCGTGAATACAAACATGTTGTTTTTACGTGACAAATTTTACTAACCTTAAAATTTTTTACCATCATTGACGTTCCGTATTGCTACATACAGTTTTTCATCAAGTTCATTTATCGTAGTAATATCAAAAATTGGTTATCAATTATCAGCACCACTCCCAAAATTCTCTCTCTTTCTCACTTATGAGAAAAGGGCAAATCACAACAGCAGGCATGGCTGAATATAATGGTACTTACCTATGGTATGCCTTACCTAATACATGTATTAACATTAGTCAATCTATATGATATATTCCAACAGCTTTATATGCATTGAAACATTCAGCTAGATGTGAGTAGCAGTATTATTGAGACAAGAAATTAGCTAACTTTTCCTTTGTAAAATTAAAAAGATAGTAAGCATATTATTGAGACTTATTATTTCATTTTTGTTAGCCTTATTTATTTCATTTACAACTGGACACTATTGATAAAAACTTTTTGCTAATTTGAAATACAGTTGATATCGTTAAATGTATATGTTTAACATAAAAATTACTTTAGTAGCAAATTTTTTTTTCACAAGAAAAATGCAATATTATTTAGGATTTGATCGTAAGGACCTTAAAAAGTCATAAACATTCTATATTTTGAAATATGAAAATGTTGTTTTTAATGAATTCTAATTAGCAATAATATTTTAGCTAAAAAAATTTAAACTAATTAACAAAATTAAAGGTTCTCATGATTTTACATCTGCTAATCACAGTTTCATATCTGGTATTGAAAATTGATCAACTATATTCTAATAAAAGCACAATGAACCTTAGTCAAACAGCAATAATAAAGGTCAAAGAAATTGTAGAAGCTCTGAAAAAAACTCATCCTTATTCTGTAGAAAGTTTACTACTTTGAGGAAATGATGTTTGGGCTTGTAATGTACTTACTTCACAGATTTTGACAAGTTTTACAACTAAATTTTATTGCAACCAGAGAGTAAGAAAAACAGTAAAAAAGAATATAGGTAATAATTTGTTTTGCCAGTAAATGCCAAAGCCACGTTTTAGTATCCATATGCCCAGTTACGTTACTTAACAAACCATCTTTATATTTCAAATAAAAAGTTTTTTGTTATGAATTGCATAAATTTATCAGTTTTTATTGCTCAAAGCTTAAATTATATTAACCTGTCCAAAAGCAGCTAAAGTTACAATACTTGCTTGCTCTGTTCAGCAATATTCGTTTTAAGTTATAATAAAAACTAGGCTAAAAACTGGTAGGCGATAGATTTTTACCTTTTTGCAAATATTAAGTTTAGTTCAGTAAAACACACACCAAAATTTAGTTTTAAATATATTTTTTGGAAGCTAAACTAATGTGAGTTAAATTCAACATATGTTTTATGTGCCTTTCTTAAAGGTAAGAGCTCCTTGTAAATATGTACTGCTTGAAGTACATTGCAATGTTACATTTTTTGCGGACTATAACTACCAAATAAACTAGAGTTACTGTAGGTAACTATAGCTACTAAGGTTAAAATATTGTTTTGTTACCAATTTTAATACACAAACTATGTACATGTTTAAAAAGATTTCATAACTTTCACTATGATATGTTTGAATTAGATACATACTATTAGTTTTTGCACACCTAAATTAAAAATTTTTACCTTACGATATACCAGCATCTGACTAAATCAAAATTATACAATTGTACACCAAAAATTTTGTCATTGTTTTCGTAGCATAACCGACTTTAGTTAGCCATCATTATCTAATTATTTTACAGTTAAATACTTTATTAATTGATTTATTTTTTCTCTTAATTTATTCTATTTCTCAATGTCGTTCGGTTTACCATTAGAGTGACAACTGTTGTTACATGTTAAATAAAAATAAATTTTTTATGTGAATAGATTGAAGTAAAAAATCTATCATCCAGAAATGCTTTGGATTTAACTACTACATATTTATTTTAAATAAAGTTTTAAAAACTCTACCACAACCTAGTGTTTTTTTAGTAGTTTCTTATTTCAGCATTCTTCAAAACTCCATTGTTTGAATGCTTTCGTAAATAGCTATTCATTTGATTTTAAAATGAATCAAACATGTACTTAAAATATCAGCAACAAACCTGTTCATAGTACTCCACATCTACAATTTATAGTAAAAAATAGCCAGATGCCTGACTGGCATTGCACTAGTAATGAAAATGTTTTTATAAACACAATTCCTAAGTAATTAACGTATGTGCCATTTACTACTTTCACTTTCACATGAAGGTTTCTGTTCACTTCTGACTAATGATTTGAAAATATCCAATTACATAATCTTTATATTTAGAAGTTCTAACAAAAAATAATAATATTTTAGAACCGAATCTTGTGCTTTAATCTCAAACTAGTGCAACAGCATAGCGCTTTTAGAATTCTTAAAGTATTAAAATTGAGCATGTAAAATGTTTATTACCATCTACTGCCTAATATAATTTTAGAGACCACAAAGAAACATGCGGTTCTCAAGAGATTAAATTGAGTCATACTAGTAGGTCAAAAGAGCCAAATTATTAGAGACCATAGTGTTTTAGGGATTCAGCAGTCAGTTGATTTGCGAGATATTGATGAACATCGTAATTCGGCACTCCTTTACTTAATTGTTTTTTCTGATCCTAATTTTCCAGATGTGTGTCTTCCTCCAATCACCCTTTTTTACACCCTCACTTATAACGCTACTTTGAAATGTGTGCCCGGGACTATAAAACGTAGGATAGCACCGGTTGAAACACTAACTGGCATTCCGGGTGATCTTTTTCTAGATAGATATTGGTGCCTGACACCAAATTAAATCTTGGTTATTTCGGAAACTATAACTTAAAATGAATAAACCACTGAATCAAACATGATTAATAGTCCAACGATCGACTGTTACTAAAATATTCAATTGCAGGAATAATTCAGTTAACCAATGAGGCTTCTAATCAGATTTCATTATATTTTCATCAGTATTACATACCTGTAACACTTTTGTAACAATCAGAGTTTAATTCAGCATATTCAAGCTGAAAGTTTTTAATTAGGCTACTTTTAATTACTACTAATTACTTCAACCTACTCACAACATATTTTGCTAAAACCTAATAAACCATATATACAATTTTATTACCCCGGAGATCAAATAACCTATCAAAGATTTATTTTAAAAATAGCTCTTTGCCTTTGCAAGTCATTTATAAAGCCAACTGCGGTAAAAGTGCTCACTAGCTTCCCTAATCTACTGCCTGTAGCAGTCTGTGTCGAGCAATGTACAGTAAGTACTAATAATTGAACATATGCGCTATTTCTTCGTTCATCACACAATTAAGCTTTGATTAACATGTGTGATTAAAAATTTAAAAAACTGAAATTCTACTCACAATCATACACTTCCTGTGCTTACGTTCTAACACAACATCATTTAAATATCGTGCAAAAGTTGTACATACTCTACTAATTGTTATCGGCAGCGCTGATTATTGCTCACAATCCCATCAAGCAATAAATAAATATACATTTTGTATAAATTAAAAAAAAAAATTATAGCTTTTAGTGATTTAATAGAAATAAGTTGTAGTAGCACAGATTTACAGTATCTATACAATTTTTTTACAAATTACCTGAACTACATCACAAAAATGAATTTGCACCATTTATTGCTGTTTAAAAACACCAAAAACTTTGTTGAACAATTTCTGGAAAGTCACAGCCAATAAATTCCATATATTACCATGAGTTTATATTATAGATTTTGTACTCTCAACTTGAACAAACCAAAACGGCTACAAAGCCAAGGCAATGTAAAAAGTAGAAAGAAGATGGCGAGAACAACTCAGAGAAGGTGACAGACCAGCTCCACCTAGTAGCAACAAAAAACTTATGTAAAGAATGAGGAGGTAAGTTAGCCACCAGCATAGAGTTGCATAAAATAAAGTTAGTTAAAATCCAAGGCAGCTGAAAAGTACTTGAATAAAGAAAAAGATTATTTTATTATACTTAAGGAAAAACACAAATCCAAACAACAGCCAATATAACGAATAAAGAAGGCAACAGACTATCTGCAGATAAAAAACGTGAGCTCTGAAGAAAAAAGATGAATAAAGTTTCCAGATAAGAGATACCATTATAAAATATAAATAAATAATGCTGTTGATGTTCAAAGGACTAATCATAATGCATTTTAATTTAAATTTAAATTCCTAACACTTGCAGCCTCTTCCATTTCAACAATTTACTCCAAATAATTGTCAAAATAGAAACCTTTTGATCTAAACAAATCCAAAAATATTTACCTTGTAAGTAAGTCAATTATTTTTGATATAAACTGTGTCTGGATATTTGGTGTAAAAAAAACATGACAAAAGTTGCATGAGGGGACATCAACACTGGAAAAAGTTGATATAAAAAAAAGCCAGCGTGGTTGAAAGCTAATGCTTACATCTACTTTCAAAGTAAGTGTTGCTGTAGCAATCTTTATTTTTTCAAGGTTAATATTTCTGTTCAAGGTCTAGTAAAACTGCAGCAGCCAGAAGAACATGATAGTTTACACACAAAAAACAATCCCGCCAACGCTGGACAAAGACATACCGTATATGTCGAGGCAAGCAAAGACAAGAACATGTAGCGAATATTACATGCCAAAAACTTACATGCAAATGTTTAGTGCTACTCAGCTGTGCAAAGAACACTTTTCTTAAGCTTTTGTTAGCAGGTGACCATTTTGCTATTTTGCATAGGCCTTAATTTTGACCATGCTTCGCACTTAAATATGCCTTTTTGCAGTAAATAAACAAATCAAAGCTTCTCCGTCTATCAGCTGTTCAAATTATTTTTTGCGGGCGCTCAACGTCAGTGATGAGAGTTGGAAAGAAATGCACAAGTGAGAACTTTTGAAGCAAGAGATGAAATTGATCAGCATTTATTAAAGTTGATCAGCATTCACTACTCTAAATACCAGTCTCACCTTTTGAATAATTATGACGTTTAAACAAAACATACTAATTAAGGCTTCATTCATCTTAGATATTAATGACTACCTACTAAAAATCATAATTTTAACTCCTTGAATAATGATAACAAGTATTCAATCATTACATAGTGTGTTTCTAAAATCTTAACGACTGGTATACGCACACTCACATACCTCAGTTAAAAAAGTTGTTTTTAAGTTCCACCGTAAAGCACCGGATTGGTTTTTGTGTAGAATGATAGAATGGCGTGCAATTTGTTTTAAACCTGATGCAACTCACGTATTGAACATGTTAAATGTTGGTGTTGTTGAAGCATTAGTAGGAGATTGTTGCAATTGTTTTAATGCTGAATTTTACTCAGAAGTATTAGCCAAAGGTACTGCAAGCACTAACCGTGTACTTGACAATACGCAGGGAGGGTAACCTTGAGAGTAACTTTTATTCCTATGAGATACTGATGCAAAACCTTTTGATTGTTTTAATAGTGATGACGGAAACAAATAAGCCAAAAAGAGACTGAACTGCTGTGGTCAGTTACAAGTATACTCAGGCTATAAGCAATAAAAACCAAAGCTTTATAGGCAAGGCTGTAAATTTTGGTGCAAGTGTTTAGTGACTAAATAAGGGACGAATTTGTTCAGAGATTCCTAAAGTAAAAATTTATTTTGGATAAAAATTTAAATATTGCATTATTTGTACTTCTTGTTTCAATCATCAGAAAAAACATTCATTGACTTTTGGTTCGCAAAATTTTTCTCAATTTCTGAGTTTAAAAACTCAATAAATGTTGGTGTTTTTGTAAACTTGTTCAAAATGACTTTTTGGCAAAATCTTAACTATTTCATTCAGATATTTTTTTACCAAGTATCATTTTACTAAAATCCAAAAGCAAATTTTAAAACAATCAAAAACGATTATTAATCAAAAGTAATTAATCAAAGACGAAAATTGTTACTGATGAAGTTTTTGTAAAGTATAAAAGCTGGTCTATGCGTTACGTTGACGGTCAGAAAATGTAACCACTTTGCAGCGTAACCACTTGGTCACCCGTTGCTCACCAGTTTTACTCTAGTTAGCATATGACACAAACAGAAAACTTTGACTTAGTCAGTGCAAATCATTGATCTGTTACGCTTTGGTACTTAATAACATTATCCAGGTTTTTTGACAAAAGCAAGTCTATTCAACACTCGCTGAACTGAATTATTTCAACTCAGACAGTTTTTGTCTTGTACAATTGATAGCATCCTTACACAGGACTAGTTTAATTAAACTCTTTGACCATGAAATCATCTAGCTAAAAAGCTTTATCCCTTCCCTTAAACAAAGAGAACTAATTATTTCATATATCTCTAATCTAATCAAATGAATAGAGTCAAATTAAGATTTTCACAGCAGTATCTAAGACCTGGGAGACAATTTTTTCTGTTCGGTATGTTATTCTACAGGGCAACCAGATATATTTTTAATTGGTTGCAAGTCAGCCATATCTAAAATTTTAGGTGTTCAATCTGGCATATTTGTGATACTTTAAAACTTATTTGGCATCATAAAAGCAGTTTGTAACCTCAAAAGAAATAATTCAATGTGAATATTCATTCTGTTTCCATCCCTGACCAACCTAGCTTGTTGTTTTTTTAAACACGTATTTTCTCACATTTTATCACACTGCCATCAATTAGAATGTGAGCAGTTGCTCATTTAACTTGTATTGATGCATTTCAGTTCCAGCTCCTAATTTAAACATTTGAAACTTGGACTTAGTCTCTAACTGCTGTAATATATGTAGGCTATGTCTTCCTTTTAGCATGAGTCACATCAAAATGCTCATCCTTTATGATACAATGATCTCGGAATATGCCCAGCTTAGCACAGGTGTTAAAAATCATCTTGTAAGCGAACAGAAATGATGTAATGGCCTGCAACTTGTTATTAGCCTGGCATATTGTCAATTGCTAGTTTGAGCATGTTTACTTGTAAAAGATAACTACTTCCTTCTACGAGCGAGCAAAATTTATCTTGTTGCGCCATAATGAAAAACGGCATTATCTTTTACCTACCTAGCAGCATGTATCACCCAACCAATTCATAAATATTATGTAGCTAATTTGGTAAGATATTTGCTTGGCCAACAGAGGGTTACGAGATCAACTATTCTGCAATACGGATTCTTCATTCAAAGATTTTAATAGCTATAGCTGGACAAACAAAATAACATATAGACACACATAAACAAACTTTGAGACTTCTAGGTATATAAAATAGCCACCTTTGGGTGTCCATTTTCCAACTATAGCATACCACAAGAGTCTTGTTTTTTCAGAGTCTAGAGATTTAAAAAAGAAAAAGAAGAAAAAAAGAGAAAGGAAAAGATTGAGAAAGGATACAGGGCCAACACCAAAATCAATTCCGTCAGTACACAGAAGGCCCTCAGATTTTCTCGTTGAGTTTTTCAAGATCACATCAGTGACGAAGCATCTTTTATAACTAACCTCATTTTAAAAGTTTCAATCTCATTTTTCCTCTTCAACAGTCAAGCTCATCCAAGTGCAGCTATTAGTAGCCCACACACCTGAGGAAAGACTTCGAACCAGCTACAGCTCAAAATGTAATCTTTTTCCTGACAGTCTGAGTCTTACCTAAGTTTGTCACGACACTGTGAAATTAAAACTTGAAGCCCAAAAGAGGTGAGGCGAGTGAGAGCAATGGCAGCAGCATAACTGATACATGTTCTGATAGCTTAGCTCAGACACTAATCATGATAAGTAGTGTCAGTTCAATTTTTTTCTTAAACTTTGACAGTTATTGCTTACATTAGTTAATATCTCGTTTGCTTGTATTTATTATAAATATTTGGCAAATTATTGCTTCAATTGTCTTCCATTATTATTGTATAAATATGTTGATTTGTAGCAAAAAGGCCTTTAACTATATGTAGACTCAGCAAAGTTTAGAGACTCATAACCTGCTTCTATTAAACATAAAGTCCGATTTTGTAGGTAACTGTAGAAAACCTATAGCAATCAATGAATTTTTGTCCAGTATTTTTACGTGATTGATAAAGCCAAAACAGCGTTTGATTTTTCCAGATTATAAAAATAACTTTAATTAGCTGAAACTAGTTTTAACTCAGATCATAAAGCCTGCAAGTATTTATTGAAACCAAAATGTATTAGTTTGTAGAAAACTTTCTCAGTTTTTCAATGCACATTAATTTAATGGTTCACTACAGATCAAATTCTAAATTCAGCAGATTTTTGCAACCAAGTCCAAAATACAACCTGTGCTGTGAATTAGCATTATCAATTGCTTGGGTTATTTTTGAGGCCAGTCATACAAGAGTTAATTAAAGTAAATTGAAAATAAAACAAATTTATTTCAGAGGATTTAAATTCAGTAATAAAAAAGTGTTTGCTTTAAAATGTATAAAATTATGTTACTATGTGGAACAGCAGTTTGAAGGATGAAAATTCCAAATGCTTTAATTGAAGAATTTTTAAATATTTATTTTTAAATAATGCACAAATTGATGACTTAACAGTTGTTACTGATTTTAAATAATTAATAAGAAGAAAATTATTTTTAATCAGCAAAATACCAACGCTAATAATACATTCGAAATGAGTGAGTGGTTGAAAAATTTTCGACAAACAGTCGGTTTACCAAATGTTTATGAAAACGTTTGGGCAAAACTGAATGGAGTACCAGCTGACCATGTCACCACCTTAGAAGGTTTACTACAGGAAAACCAACTTGCTAGTGCTGCAATAGTAGACACGGCCATGCAGAAGGTAGAAAAAAGAGAAAGTTACCAAAATATACTTCTTCATGACTTGATCGTGGCTTACATATCTAACTGGTACAAACTAATCTTGTTCATTATTTTACGCATACGTATCTCTAGTATCCGTTATATATGGTTTTTTTTGCAAAATGCATGAACATCTATGGCTAAAATTCAATTTGGTAAAAAAAATTTTTATTCATCAATAATATTTTATAACCCGCAAAATAAATAAAAAATACCCAAAATACTCGCTAAATTCTTTATAACAATAGTGTAAAGGATTTTTCTAGCCTTTACTCAAACACAATCTAGATTGTAGTAAATTTTGCATAAAATGCAAAAGAAATTAGGGTGTTTTTTTTTTATTTCGAATGAAATTGGGTCTATTAGTCGTGAAGGTGCTACACCTCTGTCTTCCTATTAAGATCGCTCCTGATATATACATAGATTTTCTCAGGACCGTATATTAAAACCGGGTAGGAAACCATATAAAAATAAAAATTAATAAAGTCGTTAACACATTGGCTTAGTTACGACCAAACTCATGAAGTATTAGCGATAAGACATATAACAAAGACAGACATGACATGCAAAATATATATAAGAGTAACTACATGCGAGTAAATAAAACATCAGTAATAAAGTGATTGACCATGGTTCCCCAAAATAAGCCTTTAAGCTAATTTAACTGATCCTTTGCGACATAGATTTTAAGCTATTTGTTTGTATATACTATACATCACCTACACGCAAGTTGTTCATGAAAATAATAAAAACTAATTACTCACTCTTACATATTACATAACAGTGGTGTTGTGCATGATGGACTTTTATGTGCAAAAAATATTCGATTCATTTTTTGGGTTTCCAAACAATTATTTTCCTATAGCTAAAAAGATTATTTCACATTGCTTTGAAGTAAAAAAGGCTTAATTTTCTCTATTTTGCTGCCAAATTTGTTTGTTTCTGTTAAACACTTTTTCAAAATTTGATTTTGTGTAAAAGATCTAATTGAACTCAAGGTTATAAACCGGACATTCTCTATCACATAATAATAAAGGTATCATAGTGACATGTTGTAATTTCAGTCTGTATTACCACTGCAAAAATGAAGAAACAGTAGAGTGGCTGGAAGAATATGCTTTGCAACACAAAGGAATGTGCTTGCGCTTCAAGATCGATCAAGTTCACAACATGGGTAAGGTTTCCTGTAAACCAAACCTGACCAACAAAAAAGTTGCATTGAATTTTTTTGATTCAATCAATGGTTTTATTATTGAAAAGTGAAGTTAATTTTTGAAGTAGTCCATTAAACTAACAAGAACTATTTCCACTTTTATTTTAAGCAACACCTAGTTTTATTTATCAGCAAATTAGATCTGAAAAAAATATTGGTACTAAAAATCATAAAAGTTATAAAAAAACTGAATTTTTTTATTAATTTTACATGAATGTTCAATATTTTTTTGACCTTAGCAACTATGAATTTAGAATTTTTTTAAATCCACTTCATTTTTATTTTTACACGTTAAATAAATAAATATTATTAAAGAACTTATAGTAAAAGTGTTTTTTTTCCAAGACCAAAAATTATATTTTAATATAAAGCATATTAGTATAAATCACCAAGTTCGCTAAAAGTACATTTGAGCCAAAAATCTTTATTCACTAGAAGTATAAAGCCTGTTGTTGTTTATTTTGAAAACTTATGAAAGCTCAGATGGGATGGGTACTGTGCTAGTTATTTGCATACATTTTATAGTCCAAATTGCTATATTTTATCCAGTTTAGTAAAACATAAGTTTTGTCTAAATAAATGTTAAAAGATAAAACTTTTAACTTTTAATGATCTAAGTAAAATGATGTAAGAGTTAGAAACTCTTACATCATTTTACTTAGATCATTAATTTCTGTTCAATTATACCAGTATTTGTTTGTGTTTATCTATTCTATGCATACTGGTGACATCATTGTAGTCTAATGCATATAAGAGGCTTTTCTTTGTCTAATCGCTCAATTGTATAAAATCTTCTTGGAATCCCACTGGTTCATATATAAAGACAACTCTAACAAAGGCCTTCCTTTTTTATATTATTTTTGGTGTAAATAATAGAGACCGTGTATTGATAAAAATTCAACATTCAGTACTTGGATTTCACCGTCTGATCTACTGAGCTTCTCACGAAAGATGGGTAGATTGAACTGAGTAGTTGGTCAAAAGAATAGACTGAGAGTCTTATTGCAATATGTGAAAAATTGAGTTTTACTAGCAATTTTAAATAACTACACTTGATTATTATGTACAAACGTAAAAAAGGTTAATTTTTTTGGCCCGAATCACCTTACTTTTATCTTTAGCGCAATTATAAATCCAGTTTTTTGCATTTCAGTGTATCAAATGACCTTGAAACAAAGACTAGCTTTTATCAACTCTATCTGTTGTAATCTCAGACACATTTAATTAAAATGATCGTTCTGGTGTTCTAACACCGGTAGTTGAAACTGTTGGGCCAGTTGACTAAACCATTGTCTGTTTACCAGAAAGGGTCATAAAAAGCAAGAATTAATGCTCAATGAGTTGCCTTCACATGGTTTAGACGACTTCTCTTTAGCATGGTACATCGCAGTATATATGTATATTAAAGTTTGCTATTGTTGAACCGATGCACGTACATGTACTGCACAACTATAGCTATAGGATCCTTCTTCAGTGAGGAATTGGTGGCTAAAAATGTATTTATTTCTACACTTACAAATTGCTTTTAACCTTTCCACCATAGATGGGCATACTAAAAGAACTGTCTGCAATCACTATTTTTTTAATCATGCTATATTACACACTATTATAAACTATCATATTGGTATTTTAAAACTTTGTTCCTAGCGAATTTTACTTTGATAGTTGAATTTTAGCACGACAGATGATCCAAGAACAACCAGCACTCTTTAACCAGTATTTCACTGGTGCTGCGACAGCCCTTTATATGATATGTACAGACCCTCATTTGTCCGCTGTATGGACTGTACAGATATTCCAAGGTTTGGAAGCTGATAATTATGGCGATTCCTGGAATTATGTTATTCAAGTAAGAATTTATCACAGCTTACTTGAAATGGGTGGTCCTTTGAATGAATATCTAATAAGAAAGCCTTATCGTAGTAAAAGTGAGTTTTCTTTGAACTTGATTAGAACAACCATGAAGCATTTGATAGTTGAGATAAAAATGGTTTAAGACTTGATAAAATTTTTTATAGTTTACCAATATATTTAATGCAAAATTTGGAATGTAATTTTTTGATTACAAAATGGATATAAACGTTATCCTTTGCCATTGGAGCTGGAGAGGTTTTTATCAGTTTGTGTAATAACATGCTGATATTTAAAAGCTCAGCTTAATTTTGGTTACTAGGCTCGGCCATAAATGTTTATAATTTATTTCTGAGTTGTTCAAAAAATTAAACTGCAAAAAGGCAGACCGTAATGATTAAAGGATTTTGTCTATTTACTTAATTTTTTTACTTTTTTACCATTTGCTAATTTTGTTTTTTGTAAAATAGTTTTATCATTTTTCCATCTTAAAATCTACTGTCATACAGTTGTGTCAGAAAATTTTGTCTGCCTCAAACCTTGCTGGCCATTTTAGACAAATCTGTAACTTGTTGTAGTCAGGCAGTAGATTAAACCCTGACAAATCATGCAGCAATTAATACGAAATTGTCTGTAGATTTTGTTGGCGTTATCAGTGATGAAATCAGTGACAACTAGGATCAATAATAAATTTTAAACCAATCAATGTCAATCAGTGCATGTTTCCTCATTTTAAAATGAAATATGGCATTTTTAATTTTAAGTGGATTGTAATCACAACAATGAAGAGGCTGTTGTACAGCATATGCTGCACAGTGTTACAGTCTTGCTCACTATAATGGGGACAGCTAGATATTCCAGAACTCATTAACTCACCAAAATAAACAATGCATAGGAAAAATGTCAACGGCATCATCATTCCCCTGCGTACGATGGACAATCTGAGCAATAGAACGATTGCTGAGACCAATGATATACAGCCCCAAAGGATAGCCGACGGCGCTCATATGGGCGGGGTTTAATTATGAAGCTCTGTTGGGATTAACCCGGACACGGCACCCGAACAAACAAATATGCTGAATAAAGCACCTTGTAAATTTACGAATATTATGAACTATAGTGGTTATTTTACTTATCTGTTAAATTCATTTTGTTGTCAAATAAATATAGTATCCCAATATTGTCACCGTTATGATCAGTCAGTTGCCATTCACAAGCATTTGTGATATTAATAGTCACAATCGTAAAATAGCTCAAATTCGGTTTTGCATTTAGATTTTGAGTATGAAAACTACACTGCACAGCTTTGCCTGCTGTCCCATCTTATTGGCAAGGTAAAACAATGTGAAACCGATGAAAGACTTTGTCATTTTATATTAGGGGTGGCAAAATATTAATCAAAAACTAGAAAAAAAATGCCGTTGTTCGGGTAATTATATTCAACTTTAGGCATATACTACGACCTTTACTAATTTTAGATTTACTAAAAATAGGTAATTTGAAATGTTTTATTTTGATTAGATACATTATTTTGGTTAGGTATTACCCCTACATTGCAGAAATTCAATGTTTGCTATTGTGACCCGCGGGGTCTACTGGCTGAATAATCTAATGAAACGATAACAGCGATTCGTGTTTTCTAAAACCTAACAAGGCAACGCAACCGCCCCGCGAGAGTTGTGTTTGCTTTGAAACCCAGGCTAGCACAATCCTAATAGAGCTCCATAATTAAACCACGCCCATATGATAGCCGTCGGCTATCCTTTTGGGCTGTATATCATTGCTGAGACGCTGCAATTCTCCCACTGCCAAGTAAATTATGTGATAAAAAAGTGGAGGCAGCAGCAAACCACCAAAGATTACCACACTCAGGGAAACCCTAAAAACTACTGTCTGACAACATTGCGTAACAAGGTAATTTGGCAGGGTAAATTATCAGACAGCAGCTCTTGAATGATGGTCTCCGTTGATGCAAACCTTCAAAACAAAAAATAAAGATTGAGAGCCAGTGGAAACTGTGACTGTTTTGGGCATGCATGCGCAAATATTGGACAGAAGAGCAGTGGTCTCAAGTATTTCTTAGTGATGAGTCTACATTTACCCTTGGTGAAAACAATTTTAGGTGCAAAAGACCGGGTGAGGAATTTAGACATGAGTGCCTCTCACATACTGACAAACTTCCAGCATCGCTGATGGTTTGGGGTTACATGACTGCTGCAGGGCAAGTACATCTGATTGATGGTGCCATGAATGCAGCTGCCTACAACAAGACATTGAGCGGCAAATATTTTTTTTTTGTATGATCTGTGTTTTCATGAAAAGAGAGTGGTTGTTCCAGGACAATAATGCACCGTGCCAATAAGGAAAAATAGTAAAGGAATGGTACCGTCAGAACAATTTGAAAAGAAAGGAATGGCCACTCCAATAACCTGACCTCAACCCTATTGAGAACCTGTAGAAAAGGCTGGCAGACCTTTTGGCAGAAAAGAAAGAGCAGATAATAAAAAGGAGCTGAAGGAACACATCAGTTGGCGGTTTTATGTTATCAACCCTCAGTAGCTGGTGAGGCTTGTTAACAGCATACCTAAATGCTTTAGGAGAGCTATAGCCAGCAAAGGCTATCTGATAAAATACTAAATTTTGACACCACTCAACGGCCCTTTTCAATGCCCTATTATCAGTACATAACTGGCTTATTTTCACTTTAGAAAATAATTAAAGAGGATTCTGTAATATAACTGGCGATGATTTATTTTCTGGTATGCAGTGGGGATGACTGGGCAGCCATTGATACAGTAAAAAACATTTGGCGAATTGGAAAGCTAGTTATTTACATTATTCAGACTATTAGGATTGTTATAATATGCCGCTTTATGTTTGTATTACCTAATCACTCCATGTTATGAAAAATTTAATGAGCTGTTACACTCATTCGAACAGGCAGACAAACTTTGTTAACTCCACTGTATATTTTTCCTTGTCACACAAAGTTTTCGATCAGATAAATTTATCCCATATATAAAAAATATACAATCTCATTTATATATAGTTACCAAATTACAACGACAAACATGTCTTACTGTACCTATACTTTTCATGCTTTAGCGTAAGCACTCATCCGAATCACAATATCATCCTTAGTTGCAAACACTAATATTCACTGAGAATTATTAATTGGAATTTTCTTTGGTATATTTCAAAGTACTTTTAAACTTGGTCATGGTAATTTCTATAAAAAATTATTGTATTGTTTATAATAAATTTAAATTTTAGTAAGCCATATTCAACTTGATGGCAGGTAGACACCATTTTGAAAAAAATCTGGTTGGCTAATGAAACAGTTGTTGTAACAGGCTTTCTAAATGTCTATTCTCACTGTTAAGTAAAAGAACATACTAGCAAATTTGAGTTCAATAGAAAATATCAAAAGTCTGAGTAAATTTGGTCATGAAAACTTAACAAAATTGTAAAGCTAGTATTTTATTGACTTAACATCAACTTATGCTTTGGAAAAAACTAACATAGGAAACAAACCTTTTAATTAGGTAGTTTTCAACTGAATTTAAAAACATAAAATTGCTGGTATTTTTTTCAGGCACTAATCATAGCTTCATATCTGGTAGTGAAAACTCTCCAATTAAATACAGATGAAATAACAGGGGAAATTAGCCAAATAGCGTTTGAGAAAGTAAAACAAATTTTAGAGGCACTGAAGTTATGTCATCCTTTTACTAAAGAAAGTTTTCTACTTGGAGGAGCTGACGTTTGGGTTAGTACTTTAATTTACTCGCTAAAACATTCTAGGCTTTTTTTGCATTCTACCCTTTACAACATTGAATAGATAAAAACAACTAAAATAAAAAAAGGAGGATAGGGAGCTTTCAGTAAAACGACTAAACTATGTTTTTGATCGCGAATGTCCATTCTAAGTAAGCTGAAAACAAATTTTTTATTTTTATTTTTTTCAACAATGTTCTTTTACAAAGTTTTACTTATTTGTTTTCACAAAAATTAAATACGTCTAAACTTTATAAAACTTGACTAACCTGCATACTTAAAAAAAAACTACATAAACCTATTTTTAAGTTTGTTTAAATTTTTTGATGGCTTCATGTAACTTATAAAACATCCGCCTGCAAACTACAAAAAACTGTTAGCATAAAACTTATTATACAATATAGGAGAGGATGAACAATAAATTTTACAAAAGAAAAACAAGAAATACCTCATACTATTTCTAACTACTTTTTGATATTAAAACTTTTTTTGTATATTAAATAACAATAATTAACACTTTCATTATTTTGTTAGTTACATTAATCCTTTGAAAAAGGGTCACTTTTGTCAATATGAGTCTATATCTTTGATAATATTTCAAAAATTAAGAGGCGTTTAAATTTTCTAAAAGTAGATTTAAATCTGCTCATAAGCAATCGATATTTTGTGAAACAGTTAAAACTAGTCCAGCAACATGCAGCAGTTTTCATTAAAAATTGCTTTAAAGTTTTAAAGCCATACAACTTGCATAATCTGGAAAAGAGTTAAATAATTTTGCGGTATCATCACAATATCAGTAATCTGTTAAACATTATATGCATAAAGCGGAAATCTGTTTTAGAGCATTAAATTGTCAGCAGAATTACAGTTAGTATCACATAACTCTTCTGCAGCCCTATCATCTATCACCAAACAGTTAATGAATCACATCAACTTTGAGGTGTGATATTTTTTTACTAAAACGATTACAATAGCAAAGGTCCTAGATAAAACACAATTGAAGAAAGTCAATGTGTAAGCAAAATTTCCTGTTTAAGGCTCCATATAAAATAAATTTTATTGGTCTGTGCTGTTATTGGAAGACTGCATTTGCAAACATAGCATTTTAAATCCAGCATGCCGGCAGTCAGTATTCTTATGCAAGTTCTGCAATGCTGGAATACTATTCTTCACTGCGTCAAAAGGGTTATTAAAAGGGGATTATACAACTTTCATTCTAATGTTTTTATGTCTAGGACAAACAATGTCTCAATTTACATGTCAATTTTTTTGCTGGTCTCTGCTTTCTATCAGTTTTCAGTACTCGCGTACTGAATTGCTTAAAAAACTTCAAACTGTGTTTTTACTAATGCTTTCATTTAATGAAACATACATCATTCCTTCATCAATAACTTTCAACAATCAACAACTATTCTCAGTGTTAAGTCAACCGCTTTTGATATTAAAGATTTATCCCACGACCAAACACAAGCGAAGAGATTGTTTGGGAGATTTATGATAAATGCATATGTGCACACAACTCTCGAAAATTATTTATCTTCGGGCGTCGAAAACCCTTGAACCGAAATCTCATCAACGATATCAACCATTTCTGAAATAAGTCGTTTAAGTATAATAACGATGCAAAACGCATATAATACGCATCTATAATAACGATGCAAAACGCATATAATACGCATCTATAATAACGATGCAAAACGCATATAAACCTATTTAAATATGTTACCAAGTATTTATTATTTGTAGAAAATTTCCTAAACCTTACCCACCTGATTGGATTATACATGCATAGACCGATTAATTCGGCCTGAAATCGTTATTAAAACTTGACAAGGCTTATTTTCATCAAAATAAAGACTGGCAAACGAGCCGTCGAGCGAGACAAAATAGAACCATTAAGTCGTGCGCATTTCACACAAAAAACGTGCACATTTCACCAGTCTATAGCATTGTTGAATTGCCAAAGGTTTCTGTAATTAACGTAGCAGTACTGAAAAGTTATCGTTTGTTTTTTGTCAATTTTAAATTAACCGACATTTTGGACACTTGCGGGACTTTAGTATTCCAACTGATGTCCAAAGCAGTGAAAGAAAAGGAAATGGTGATGGTATTTTTTCTAACGATTTTTATGAGATTATTGCAATATTTAATGATAAGAATAATTATTCGATTTCATAAGATTTAATAATTAGAATAATAATTGCATTTTATAAAATTTAATTATAAGAATAAGCATTCAAATTTTTAAGATCAAAGTATATAGTGACCTATGTTGGGCATTATGTTACTGCTATTATTTTTTCTAAATAGTTTTGTTTAATAGATTTTCTAAAAATTCATATAAATATCACAACTTCTTAATATTGTTAGCCATGACGTTTTGAAATGCAAACAAAATTGTGCATTGGTTTTCTATTATTACTGTATTATTATATTAAAAATATTGGTTATTCTAATGATATCAGTGCATTTTACTTCTAATATTGCATTTATCCTATAGCAGGAGGGAGATATAAACATATAATCTTTTCCCTTCATCATTGCTGTTTGTTGTATATAATAACACCCACACCCAGTACATTACAGTTACCATTGCAGTTATCCTATTGCACTGCAGTGTCATTTGACTGCTAATATTGCATTTCTCAACCATCATTACCCTTTCTTGTTTCCAATATCACTTTGGTCGTGGGCTGTATGACAGTGGAATTGCTAGTATATATATTATTAATTGATAATGGTTTCTCAAGAAAATGTGCTCCATAGTTGAAAAGTACTTATTATACATTTAAAATCTTTTTAACCCTTTCACTGTCACCCATGTACAAACTTGGCTATTGGTCTCCTGAGAGCAACTGTACTAAAAATTGCCCATTTTGCTTCATGATATGTATACAATTATTTCCACATTCAAACTCTGTCTAGAACATTTTGTTTATGTATTTACTTTTTAAACATGTTAACTAAGAGTGCTATGCCAAAAATTTAATGCATCTATGCTTTGGGTTAAAACGTTTCTCACCAATGGTCCTTACTCTTAAAAAACTATAACTTTCACCATCATCAGAGTCATTGCTGCTAATTTAATTATTTGTGTTATCATTACCATCTAAAACTGAATCAGCTTTAACGTCATCAACATATGAAATTATTTTGTTTTCTAGCTTGGGAAATACTTACAAAAACCAGAATACCACTAAATAATTAAAAAGCAAGAAGAATATGGTTGTTTTTGAGTAGGAAATTCCTAAACAGAAACTTAAAATTACTTGGCAAATATAGGCTAATCTTATAGCAAACATATTGAACAAAACTGTCAATACTATAAAAGTACTAAGGATCATTGGTTATGTTGTCAAAAAAAACAAAATTAAGGTACTTTAGGTACCTTTAGGTGCCAAAACGAAGTTTATCATTAAACTTAAGTTAAAATCCAGTTCTGGCAATTGCTGGAAATTTGAAAAACTGTGTGTACAGCAATTGACCAACAATTTCACATAATTGCTCATAAGGCAGCAAAAGGATTAAATAACTTTAAATGTACGTGAGTATATTTTAGGTGCATAAAAAATATTTAAAGTACTGCAAAAATTGTCGTGAAAAATTCTATGGCAAGGCAAATTGAACTAAGCATCTACTTGTGCATGTTTAAATCTAAATCAAATTACATTCAAGCTTTTTCAAGAGATCAAACAGATGCATATGCTCTAGCAAAAGATCAACAAGCGTAGAAACAAGGGATAAAAACCCACCAAAAATACCAAAAGAGATCGGCTCAACCACTCATAGATGACCGACAACACCGGACGAGCCTCGCACTGACTCGATCAAATGTAAAACCTTTAGTAGGGCCATTGGGCCGGCCATCAGCAAAGCCCCTGTGATCAAGGAGCAAAACTTATTGCCTCAACAAGTATACAACTGTACAAAGAGGGCAGATTAAACGAAAAAGTAGAACCAATGGCAGTCTCATACTAAAATTGATCATTTCCTGTTGCATACTTGTAGCTGTACATCTTCACATATATTTTAAAATATATTTTTTCTAAAGTAGTCAAGTGATTTGGTTATGTGTACATGTAGAACAATAAAAGGATTCTCTTTAACAGTTTATTAGTATAGCAAGTGTAATAAGTATGTACAACATTAATACACAGTATGGTAAGGACAGCGTAGCATGTTGGACAGTCTGAAAGTTTGCTGAGCTACAGGTTCTGACTTCAATCCTAATTAAAATATTTGGTCATAAACGCATTAACTGGAAATATAACAGTTTAATCTAATTTTTCATTGGAACAACATACCAATCGAGAAAAGTTCAGAGTTTTATACATAGATACACACTTGTATGCAAACAATTACCATTGACTTTGGAAAAATGTATACTCCAATTTTTTATGAAAAGATGGCTCAAAATATTATTCCTCAACTAAATCAGTCTTGTATAGACATCACTTTCATTTTTCTATTGTTGAAAAAAAAATTTAATTTTAATACGCAAACTTTAGAATGAAATTCTGCCCATCATATAAAACTCCACTAAACTATGATTGGCTATATTTACAGCTGCTACACAATGTCGCTAATTTTGAACTTATTTGCTTAATATTGAGCGTCTATATGCATCTCAAAGTTGGTGTGTGACCGTCTTTTTTGCAGTATGTCTGGTTATTTGTGCATGTAGTTATCAGAATTTTGAAATTGAAAACTCCCATTCTGCCAGATTTGAAGTCACAAAGATCGCAACTAAATTTTTCAAACTGTTCGTTTAGCCACCAAGCTACACTGTTTTTATGATTCCATTGCTCTTAATATTCAATGTATACCCTTTTCTCAAACGTTCATGCTAAGTAGTGCATTGATTAAAACTTCATTAACTCTACTAACACTATGAAGCATAACGCTTTTTACTCTCATTGTACTAGAGCTGATTTGTTTTCTGCAAAACGATATCATCAATAATTTCTCTCGAAACAAATATTTGGCTTTTGTATAGCAGTTCAGCATCATCCATTATGGTACAAACTGGCTCATTAACTAATAAGCAAGGAAACTTGGATAAAAGTTATAATGCGAATTAAAACTTCTTTCAAGTATGTTTTAGTAAGCTTAATTCATATGAGTTTTATTCAGCGTTTTATTTCACAACTGTTTTGGAGATAAGAACTCCGCGCATAGTAGGCCTACATTGTAATGTTATTTTTTCTTGCAGACCATAACCACGAAATGCACTAAAGTTATCGTAGGTAACTATAGTTACTAAGGTTAACATATTGTTTCAGTACTATTTTTAATGATGATATTTTGATGGTTTGTACCAGGCAGTGATTGCATTACATAATTACTCTAGGTTTCTATAATACCACTGCACACGTCTATACGATATTTATGTCTTATGATGCTAAAACTAGAATAAACGAAACTCATATAATCATATACCAAATAGTTTTTCATTGTGATCAGAACAAAACAGACTATAATTAGCCATTACTTGCCAATATTTCATATTCACAATTGAACAACTTTGCAGTTTTGTATCCTCCCAGTTTATTTTGGCAAAACACTTATTTCTTAAAATAAAACTCAAAAATCACAGTTGTCTGAAAGGTTTTACATTTGTTTTATTTTGTTTTCTTATGTCATTTGAGCTGCACAAAAACACTTTTTTACATGATATAAAGTCTAAAAGTTAAAATGGTAAAGATTGTACAAATCATGAAACATTGCTATAAATGCATAAGCTTTTGTATAACCTCGCCAAATCAGAATTTCGGTTTAGAAAAAATAATTGACCTTTTTAAAGTTTAAAATTACTACTTTTGTGGGAAATAGCACTATCAAGTTTTTTTATTGTACTGAAATTTTTTTACCAAGAATAATGTGTACATTTAATTTTCCCACAATATTAATGTATAAAATAAAACTTTAATCGAGCCTGTATAGATGAGTGAAAGCCATAATGTCATGAGCATACATTCAGTGGCATATTTAGAAAAACCTAATTCACAATAATTGCAAGATATAAATTGCATATTTTTTATTGACTATTTAAACCTATGAGAAATCAATGCAGTGTTAGGTGAATAATAGTATAACACTTTTTTGTGCATCAACTCAGTTCATAAAAATCTACAAACAGGTTATACCATTGTGAATGGCTAATTTTGCAGCAACCAGTCCATAGCAAAAAATAAACGGATTAAGTATCGCACATTGGCTACTAACTAATGCAGTAGCACAGCACTTTCAGACTTCTTAAATTTGTGCAAATTAAAAAATTGAACATTTGAGCATTTTTTGACAGCTATTACCTCGTGTAATTTTAGAAACTAGAAAGAAACATGAGGTTATTGAGGGATGAAAATGGAGCCATAGTAGTAGGTCAATTAAGCCAAAATGTGAGAAATTTTGTGAATTCAGCTTTTCAACAACCAGCTAACATGCAAATACATCGAAAAGCAGGACTTCAGAATTTAACTCTGACTAGCGATGCTCAATTTCCAGGCGTCTGCCCAGTGCCAGTCGGTCCCTTGTGTATGATTGCTTATGATGTCGCTTTGAAAACTCTACCTGGCACAATGAAACAGAGGGTTGCACAGCTTAAGGCCCAAACAGCGATTCCAACTAAGTCCTTTACAGATAGATATTTGCACATGACACCATGATAAAATTTGGAAATTCTTGAAACCATCAATCTTACATGTGAATCATAATTCAAATGAATTAAAGACTAAATACACTATAATAAACTAATTATTATATTTATTATGTTTATATTAGAATTCATGGAAAAATGAATTAAAGCTATTGTGGCTTTGATTTATTTTCTTGATAGGTACATTATACACAGTTATACAGTTATATATATATTTAATCAATTAAAGTGTGCAGTTGATATTATATTTAGTGCATACATGCACAATAAATTTCACTTTTGCTTAATTTTTCCCAATTTTTTGTTTTATTCAACCGATATTAAATATTTACTAAACAGAAAGAAATGTGAAATTAAAAAGCAAATAATGTGTCTTTTTCAGATGTATCGGAAAGAACTTTAGCAAATAGCATATAGCCATTTCTATATTTTCTATATCGATATTTCCACATAGCATATATTATATAGATGCCTATATAGCATATAAGAATCTCGCTGTTTCTGACATACTCAGCACACCCTAAATCAACCATGAGTTTTTGGTGACGCTTTTGTTGATGTCGTCTGGTGATAAAACATGGTGATCAACATCTCAATCAGGGACGTTTTAACTTGGTGGTACACTGCAAATTGATCCTGATAGATTTTATGTTTTGTCATTAAATTTTCATGGGCACTGCCAAGCTTTTGTACCAAAAAAAACTCTGAATTGCTGTCGATGTGGATAAGTTTTTTTGAGCACTTTCGAGACAATCTGGCTAATCAAAAAAAAACTATTTACAAATATATATTTTATTTGTATAGTAGGCCTATGTTAATTCTTCTGTAATTCATACTTCCTCCGACATAAATTCCACATAACGTAAATAATTTTTGCGATGAAAATAGTTTACCTTTTAACTTTGTAAAAAGTTCTATATCATGTAGCAGCCCAGGACAGTAAAGTTATCAAATTCTATGTAAACACAAAAAATCTTTGCTTTTAAATATTGCTCTCTGTTTTGCTGAACATGGTAAAGAAAATAGCGTGCATGAAAATCTGTATTATATATACTAGCAACCTAGCAAGCTAGTTGATGTGATATGTAGAATAAACCGGTTATATGAATAACCAACAGACACATAAGCTGGCATGTTAGACTGCATGAGACAACTTTAAAAAAGAAAACAAATAAAATATTAGATTTTACAACTCCTAATTCGAACATGTTTAGTCTACCAATAACAAGTAACTAGTCAATAAGTTTAACTTAGTAGCATCTTACCTATTCATCAACTTTATACATTACGCATTTGTATTCTAGCCTATAATAAATTCTACAACCGTCCTTCATCACATCCAGCTTACTCTAGTAGACATTCATTACTATCTCTTCCACTCTCGTCTTCTTCTACTACGTGTGGACATAAACAGGTCTCCTATCAGATGGCACGGGCTTGGAACCTATTGCCTGGCAGTCTACGCTTGATTGCCAGCCCTCACAAATTTAAAGTTACTTTGAAACAACAATAACCAGTAACCCAAACATCTGCTTGGGTTAATGGGATAGCTTAGGTCTATCGACTTTTAGCTGCTTTGTCTGCTGACTTGAGTTCGGCGCCATGATTAGCTCTGCTATTGCGCATATTATAATAGACCCTCATTTTTTTATACAAATTTCTTACCTTTTATATGTTGTATATTAAAATAATGAAAATAAATAAATACATACATACTGTCCAAATATTTTTTACTAAAATATCAATTAATGCAAGTTAAAAAGGTAACAAACATAATGAGAAGCAAATGCTTAGAAAAGCAAATAAGCGGATAAAGAAAAGATAGCAAGAAGTTGCGAATGAGGTAACGTCATAATGGGTTGTACTTGGTTTTGTGAATGGTAAAAAAACCCAATTGCCCGTGTTGAACAAGCAAAATTAAAGAAAGAAAACATATCTACAAGTTTTTTCCAAGTCATCATAGGCATAGGTCTAAAAGTGGCTATACATTACTTAACAGTAATTTAAACATTCAGAAATTAAACATTGAATGTAGCCTTTCAATGAGATTTCACTTTCAGTAAAAAATGAAATATTATTCAAAGGCTTTAAGATAAAAACCTTTTTGACTATTCCCTATATGAACCGATAAATTTGGTCATATATAAAAATATGCTTTCTCAAGATAAACATTCATAGTGCAACCAGTAGTTACATCAATTGATTCAAACTGAATTTAAGTATGAACGGTACTGTAATGACCCATCTATATAAGCTGTGTTTACAAATAAATTATTATTTGATTGAGGTCTAGTGAACTACAAAGTTAGAAAACTTTTTAACCTAAAAATAACAGTAGCAATAATAAAAACAATGCTACACAAATACATAGCTGTAGCAGCAAGCAAAAACGGATTTGTAGCAAAGAGAGATCTATGAAAAAGTATTTCATTGTAAATAATTTTTATAAGTCAGGCAAAAAGGCACATCAGTAGGCTTTTGTTGGTAGGTGTTCCTATTGTTTCTTGCATTGGCCTTAGTTAATGACCACTTTCCAAGCACTCAAAATATCTGCGTTGAATCACAAAATGAAAGCCAACCTTTCTAGGCACTTCAAATATCTGCACCAAACTTCACTGAATCCTAGGATCAAAGGCAACTCTCTCTACAAGTACCATATAGGAGATGCTTTTTGCATTCAAGGTCGGTGCTAAAGATGCTAAAAATTGGAGGAGAAAAGGAAACTACTGACACAACTATGTACAACCATATTTAACCAACTTTTTGAATTTTTTGGCTCAAACCGATTGATGCTATTCAAAGCATTAGTGAAGGATTTATGTGTTCTAGATATAAAAAATATGCTTAAAAATCTTAGTTTTAATTATTTGAACTTTGATCACCTGTTTTTAGCTATTTCATAAAATATATTTTAAACCTTCTTAACTAGGATATCGACATTTATGCTACTCAGTTTACCGGTGTTGTTTTTACATAATATTGCAAACAAATCAGCATATTGCTCACATTCGTAGAGCATTAGTTCGACACTTTGGGTAGTTTATTTATGATTTCTGACCCTTTCATCCACTTACTTTAAAATTTTGACAGTTTGTGTCAGTTAAAATGGGAAAAGCATTTGACAAAAAACATGTAATCGCCATCTTAGGTAATAAGGGCGCACAGGACATCATAGGTAATAGTTTCAATGGTTTGAATTTTGGGCCAAAAGCTTGGAAGAAGGTACTACAAGCGTGTCATGTACACATAACAAAGTGGAGTGGGAGTTTGACCAGGGAAGGGGGGATGAACATATAAATGATATCGAACCAGATTTTTATTTTAGTTCTTTGAATCATGCTTACATAAACGAGTTATATATATATATATATATATATATATATCTATAAATAAATAAATATTCCCACAACCAAACAAGCGGAGCGAAGTGTGGGAGTTTTTATGATAAATGCATGTGCACACAACTTAAGAAAAATATTCATCAACAATGAGACGAACCCTCGTCAAGAAATTTCATCAACAAATTTAAGCATCGTTATGTAAAGCCGTTAAAGTATAACAACGTTACAAAACACATTTAAACCTATTTAAATATGTTACCAAGTCTTTGTAAACCTTCGATAATATCTTAAAACTTACCGATCTGATCGGATTATACACAAATAGACAGATTAATTTCAACGAAAATCGCCACAAAACACTTGAAAAGCTTGGTTTAATATAAGTTAAGACCGAAAATTGAAACGCTGAGGGACAGATAATAGAACGATGAAGTTTTGCGCAGTTCACGAAAAAATAACGTGCACTTTTCACCAGTCTATAGCATTGTCGAACTGCCGAAGGTTTTGGCAATTAAGATAGGAGTACAGAAATCGTTTCATTTTTGCCGATTTCAATTTTTTCTATTTCATTTGCCGACACATTTGAATACTTTCCCATTCTAACTGATGTCCAACGCAGTATAAGTAAAGCAAATGACGATGATATTTTTAACGTTTCTTATGAGATTAATACAATAATTAATTATAAGTTTAGATGACTACAGAACAATGACTACACAGTACAGAATTTCTAAAAATCTAACGCAGTGTAGGTAAAGGCATGACGATGATTTTTTTTCTAACGGTTCTAATGAGATTATTGCAATAATTAATTATAAGTTTGGATGACTACAGGACAATGACGACGTAGTACAGATTTTCTAAAAATCTATATAAATATCGCAACTTCGTGATATTGTTAGCTATGCCGTTTTAAAATGTAAACAAAATTGTGCATTGTATTTTTTATTATTACTATATAATAAAATTTGTTATTCTAATAATATCAGTGCATTTGACTGCTAATATTGCATTTCTCAACCATCAGTACCCTTTCTTTTTTCCAATATCACTTTGGTCGTGGGCTGTATGACAGTGGAATTTCTAGTTACATGTACATATATATCTAATATTATAGATAATTATATGTTACATTATATTTATATGTAGTATTAAATATATAATAATCATATTAAATTAATTATAATAAATATAATTATTTACACATATATATATATAAACTATAAATTCCTACGAATTATGGGCTAGTATTACTAAAATTAGAGTGCTCAACAAATATATTGGAGCAGCTATATACTAATAAATTATTTAAAAGCAATACTTATCTTTTTTCTCAGCTACTGTCAGTTTCATGATATTCTCATTCGTCAGGCTGTGTTGAAATCTAACACAGCCAACACAGCCTGACGAATGAGAATATCATGAAACTGACAGTAGCTGAGAAAAAAGATAAGTATTGCTTTTAAATAACTTATTAGTATATATATATATATATATATATATATATATATATATATATATATATGTAGAGATATATTATATATATATACAGTATACGTATATATATCTACATATATATATTAGAAGTTAAATATATAAATTAAACTGATCAGTGAATATCATTTTATGTTCATTGACATAATTATGCAGTCTAATAAATGTACATATTTTTATTATATTTTAGGAAATTAGGAAAATATTTTCATGATCGGGTCAATTAACAGTTGCATTACATCTTCCTTATTATTAAACTAACACATAATTTTGGTAGATTTTGTGAAAAAACATCAATTTCTTTTTATCATTTGCAATTGTATTGTTTGTTTCAGATACATTGTTTTGCAGTTTGTGTAGTAAAAACTAAATTGATGAAAACTGGATTGGGGTAAAAACACTAGATAGCATATATTATATGAATGGCAATCGTTTTCTGTCTGTGTAACCACCTTGTAAAGCGGTATTTCCTTTTTTCGTCAAACGAACTTCGGTCGTACAAAGCGAACTGCATTAATATGAGAAGTAATAGTAAATAAATTATAAAGCGATCTTTCTGTTTTCTTTCCGTCGTACGAAGCCAACTGAATTAATATGAGTAGTAAATACCGTACTTTCGGACTATTAGCAGCTACTTTTTTCTGATGATTTGAGCCATGCGGCTTATATACAGGTGCGGCGATTATGTTGTTTTTCTTTCACCGCTAGGGCGAATTAACCAAAATCTCTGGTTAGCGCGTTTCTTTACACTGCCCAACGGCACTGTTTCGTTCTAAACAACAAATTTGCTGCCGTGTTGGAAAGCCCCGTCCTGAGTTCTGCAGTCTACACAAATGTGCATATACAGCTATACCAAATGTGCTACTCATTAAATAAAATTAATTAATTAGTAGTAAATTAAATGTAATTAATATTTACTGCCAGCATGTACCAAGAAGGTCTTGTCAACATTTTTTCTTGGTACCACTGGAAAAAAACGCTGTTCTCACATACTAAATTGATAGATCAAAAAGGTGAGTACTTCTTATTCAATGTTGTATTGCCTATGAATTGCCAGACATCCACTACAAAACCTTTTCATTTGCGTCCATGTACAAATTTAGCTATCTGCCTGCTGCCAGCCATTTTGTCGATATTGCTTCATGATATGTATATAATATTTTTTCATATGCAAACTCCATCTAGAACGTTTGTTTTGGTTATATATTTTATTTTGCCGACATGTTAACAAACACTGCTATGTTAAAATGTCATCGTATCTATACTTTGTGCATTGATGAAGCGATGTGAAGCTACAAAGCTAAAACGATCCACTACCATGTTCTTTATTCTTACAAAACCATTACTTTCACCACCATCAGAGTCGACGCTGCTATTGCTATTTTAGTTGTCTGTGTTGTCACAAAAATCTGAATCGGCTATAGTGTCATCAACATAGGTGGTTATTTGTTTTCTAACTCGGACGCCTTTGATGAACTTACACAAAAATGTTCACTTTTAAGTTGGAAATCCCCAAACAATGATTAAAATATTAAACTTTAGGCTAATTTAATAGAGAAATCTTAGGACAACAATGTCACTACCATTAAAGTCCTAAAGACCGTTGGTTGTGTTATCAATGAATAATAAATTCAGTTACTAGCAATTGCTGGTAAAGTCGCCAAAATGCGTCCACGCGGTCGACCATAGAAAACACATAAATGAATCTACTTCAGTGAAAGGGTTAAAAGCGTTGGATTTGCCACTGTTTGTGGTAGTAAACATGTTCACTTCTTTACGAAGCTGAGTTACTTTTACTTTTTTCCTGTTACGAGTACTACAGAACTCCAGCTACTACAGAGCTTGCACTGGTACTGCTACTGCGTTTTACCTAATAAATTTCTACTTCAAAAAAAGAAGTCCTTCTCATTCAATGTTGTATTGTCTATGAATTGCCAAACATTCACTACTTAATATCGTTTGATTTGCTGCTGTTCGCGATAGTAGACATGTTCATTTTCTTCAGCAGCTGAGTTACTAATTTTTTTCCAGCTACAAGTAGGCCTACTGCAACTTACTACATCAAAACTTGCACCAGTATTCCGAAGGTTGCGATAGGCAATGGTGAGCAAAAATAGAGCAGGTGGTATCGACTTACTGTCACCTCGCTTTAGCCATGACCAGCTGTACGTCGCCTGCTCAAAAGTAGGCACAAGCCAAAAACTGTTTGTTCATACACCCGACAGAACAACAAAAAATAAGTTGTCTATCTGCAAGTGTTGCATTGAAGTAACATGGTGTTATTGACACGTCATGCTTGCATTGAATTAACATTATGTTATTGTTATGTCATGCTATGTTCTTCATGTTCTGTTGTACCTACATATTATTCACATGCGGCATTTTCTAACATATCTTTCAGTATGTGTATATATTCATGCAATCATTTTCCTTAATGTATCTCATAAAAAGGCTATCATGTTGGTGGTATGTTTTATTATTGTATGATGCTAATGCTGTATATGAGTTGACATCATACTATCTGTGTTGTTATACATATCAATTTTATCAACACAACCTCACTGCTGTTTGTATATACCATGTCAAAACACAGGCTATATATGAAAAACTGGTGAGACATGATTAGTGTTTTAAGCATACAGGAGTTTCTATTAAAAAATGCTGGCAATGGAAAAATATTTTTTATAATTTCCTAAAAGATGCAAAATTTTTAAATACTGCCAGTTTGACCAGTTTCAGTTTACCTAGCAATGTGGATTTCATTATCATTTTTCTTTACACAAATAGGGCAACTCTGATTTGATTGGTTTGAGACTGATGCATGGTAGACTAGCTGTAAAACATATTGCAGATCTCGATGGTCCTCCCAACATTATTGACATGTACGACTGCATATGCATAGTCTGATCAGGGCAAAAAATTTCAGTAGACTGCATATTCGTAGTTGTTTTACAGTATGAAAAACAACACTTAATAAACCGCCTGCTGTATGTGAATATGTTCCCCGGACGGGTAATGCAGCTAGCAGTTCGGGTTTAGGGTCACGGGCATCACTCGGGGATGCATGTAAGACCATTTTTGCCTTGAGTGCAGTGGGAGTCTCCAAGCGTGGTGCTCCAGATGAATGAGTTGGCAAGTGGGAGGCAATTGATTGCAAGGCGAGAGCAAGGTGATTGATTGCGAGTGGGAGGTGATTGATTGAGTGCGAGGCGATTGATTGCGAGGCGAGTGCAAGGTGATGGAGTGCGAGGTGATTGCAAGGTGAGTCCGAGGCAATTAATTGCAAGGCGAGTGCAAGGCGATTGATTGCAAGGCAATTGATTCAGAGTGCGAAGCGATTGATGGCGAGGCGAGTGCAAGAGCATGATTGTCAACTGCTCAGCGGGTAAAGACTGGTTGGCTGAGGTGGGGGCTCAGCAGCAAAACTTTGTGATTGTCAACTGCAAATATAGATGGGTATAAACAAATGTGGGAATCTAAATGCATGAATCTAGAATATTTACTAGATTTTACATGCATCTAGCTGTTAAAATCATTGCAGATTTCTATTGTTCTCCCCAACATTATTGACATGTATATGTGCACGCATACTCTGATCATAGCAACAATTTCAGAATACTGCACATTCGGAGTTGTTTTACAATATGAAAGACAACTCTCAAGAAACTTTATGTTGTGTGAGAATCTGTTTCGGTAGGTAGGTAATGCAGCTAGTTATTGCTGCAAGATTACATCAAAAGTGGTATAATAAACAACTAGAAGAGTTGCTGATTTTATGCAAATAGCGGTACAAATGCATCAATGATAAACTTTTGTGGTAACCATTACAGGGTAAAAATTTGAGGATAGAACTACTCCATTGTTCATATTCTAGAAATTTGAAAAAAAAACTATGAATTACATGTTTTGGCTCTTTATAAAATGAAAAAGTGAAATATAACTAAGTTTAAAACACCAAATACTGAGATAATATATACCTGAAGTTTGTAATGTTTAAGAGGCAGTTCAACACACCTTAATTCATGTTCTTAAAGTAAGGATTACGCACCTTATAAAAATGTAAGTCCTTCTTACCATGTTTTGATGGTTTGAGTGACATGTGAAAAAATTACCAAAATGTGTTTGTCGGCTGTAATTTTTGCATTCATTCTAAACAAACTGTTTGATTAAACTGACAGAGGAAATTATCATGGATTTGTGTAATGGACAGCATGGAATGGAATTAACCATCTTACAAGCCCTCTCTGCTCGTTTTATTCACAAGTGTAAATTGGATGTGTTTAGCTCTATGACAATTGAAGGTGATGATATCAAGTTCGGTTTTAATCCAGCACTTTATGTGCATGTTTAGAGTAAAACATCACTAGTATAAAAGAAGCATTAGATTGTATCTCTAAAATAGTAAAACGAAATATGAGGTCCCAGAAACTAAATTATCACCATTTTTCAACCATTAATGCTAGTTAAAGTATATAATACAAGAATTAAAGTATAATATAAAACATGGAATCTAAAGTATATAAATGTAAAATGTCAGTTATTTTTTAATCTCGTCTTTTTATTGTAATTTTCAGTGACTTGCACACATGCATATTCTGTAGGTCTAGTTGACCTAGTAAATGTAAGGAAAATGACAGCAGTCAGGTTGGGTAGCAATAGGTTAAACATATGTACTTACAGCGCACCCCGATTCATGATGTCTTTGTTTTACGAATTTTTTGCTTTACAATTGTCAAACACTGTTTTTTTTTATCTTTTCGATACATTATTTTTTTCACTATGCGGCGTCAACAAAAATTTCTCTCCTAATTCAAGTTTGGGGGTCATCATGCTGAATGCGTAAAAACGTCAAAGATCCCAATGTTTTATTTGCTGAAATCCCTCTCACAGGTGAGAGGGATGCTTGCTTTATTTCTCAGTTCAGCATTGTTCGTTACAATTTATAGAAAAAAACAAAGCCAAAAAAGGAGATAAAGATTAAGACGATGACAAAATCACAACAACAGTATATTAAAATACATAGAAAAAGTTTGCTCCAAATGTGTGTTTAGTAAGCTAAATCTTTTTACTGTTTGTTCAATTTGAAAGTTTATGTTATACTTTTGTCTCAAAGGTGAAAGTTTCATATGGTACGTACTGTACGTACATAGTTAGTTCAGTTTAGTTAAGCACTCTGTTAGTGGCCTGACCCTTTAGGCTTAGCAAAATCCTCATCACCTTTGCGATTTTGGCACTTTCTCGTCATACATGGAATTTCTTTGCCAGTGAGACACCATATCTTTTTTATGGATTTTTTTATGAAAGAAACTTGTTGCCGATATTGTCTAGTTTTCTATACACACCAAGACAGCAGAATCTACACAAGTTTGTATCTAATCTGCGATGATCTCTCAGATAATTGTTTAACTACTGCTTTGTTTCTAGACCTGTGTGAGGCCGAAGTAAGCTGAAACCGGCAGCTACAAAGCTGTTCTATTTTTAGAGTTTTATTATTGGTTACATTTTGCTTGTGCTTATTTCTGCAATATTGGTCTCACCATAACCCTTAAATTCTAAAAGGGGGGGGGGGTCCCTGATCTATTGCAAACATTCTAATAGAAAAGTCCTAAGATGACTCAGCCACATGAGCATAATAGGTCGTGAGGAGTTGCCACAACTAATATAGTCACCATTCTTGAATGGTAGGAAAATCTTGGACAGATCATGCTTAACCCTTTCGCGGGCACAGTGACATTTTTGTCGCTTTACGATACGGCTGCTAATGGGCAGTATAGGAATACTCGGGATATATACCTGTTAGTCGAGCGTTGACGTCCTTCTTGTAAACCTTCCGGTTGACGAATGACCCCGTAGCCTGATCCTCGTCCTCTCATGCACATCCGATTAGTCTGACCAATCAGACACCTCTTACACCTCCCCTTCAAGCTCCTTCCGACGTGGAGTTGTCGTCTGCCAGAGGTGCACCCACACCTTAACTAAAATACATTCACACGCAAACAGCAGTATCATGTGCATGCTTTTTTGTGTTGCAATGGTTAGATAAAGTTAATGGTGGAGCATGTTAGTCATATATACAGTTTTATGAAAAGTGATTACAACCTTTTGAATTTTTTTGTTGTTGTTAGTTATAACAATTTATTAAGGACAATTCACTCTTAAATGATTTGTAAGGTTGACCCACTTTATCTCTTTAATCCAATCCTTTGTTATTTGTCTCCTAGGATGAAGCCCATCCCTCAAAAAATAGTTTCTGAATGCATAAGAGTGATGTACCCTAGTAAAAATTCGCTTATGTAGGTATGGAGTAGCCCAATTATTTTGCATAGTAAGGTAAACTATTAATTGGTTTTCAATAATTATTAGGCTTCTGAGGAGTTCGGTATTATTTTTGTGCCTGATAACAGTACTCCTGTTGTACTTATTGAGACATGCCGGGTAGATAGTATAGATCACTATGTTAATATTATTAGCCCTGAGTGCCCCTAACCATGGGCGTAGTATAGATTTAGGTGTACCATACGGCCGGTCAATCAGTATACATTCCCTTTCATGTCTCATCCTAGTGAATTTCACTGGACCTATGTGCAAGTATGTGATGGAATCCCTAAAAGTATTTACATTATTAAATATGTGTTCAAACAGATCTACCCAATCGGCTCCTGGTATGGAAATGGTTCTCCAAGAGGAGTCATTAAACTCCGTCACAATGGAATTGTCCAGCACCAGTGTCCTCATTCCTGGGATAAATAATATCTAGAATCAACTTAGTGGATATAATGAATTTGCAACTAAAGGTTTAATTTAGTGGGCCTTTTTAACAGCCTACCATAGCGGCTCCTCTAAACAGGAGATTTAGGTGAGAGATTCTCAGGAGATTTCGATGGTCTAGTCTCACTGATCGGCTGCTCTTTGGGTCTATGTAATCTTTGTTTAACTGGAGTCTTAAACAAGGAACTAGGGGTTTGGACCCCGCCAGGGAGGCCATCACCAAAAGTTCCAGGAAAACAAGGTTCTTTGCCCAGATGTGGGTTGACAGGCAAATCTTTAGAAAAGACATCTCCTGTGTCCTCATGCCTAACAGTACTTTGTGAGTCATTGGAACTTGGGAGAGTGTTGCCGGGAATCTTCCTAAGTGACCTCGATACTAATGCCCTGTTTCTGCGAAGCAAATTTCCTGATGCTCCAAGAGCTACGACCTCCCGAGCTTTAGTCCCGATCACCATAGCCTGTTTCAGGACTGTGCCCGGGTCTCGAATTATTACCGGCTGCTGCATCGCAAGAGGGCTTCTATCTTTTGCTGCATGTCTGCTATTATACCACATAGCTTGTTTTTGTCTCTGGTTTCTTTCAACCTCTTGAGTCTGTTGACATCTATTGTATGGTCTGATAGAATACCCATAAAGTTCATAGATTTGCTGTTTAACAATTGTGAGGGTGAGTAACCATTAGCCAGCGGAGTATCTCTATACATGCACAGGGCCGCCTTCCAGTCTACGTAGATTCTTATTCATTAGACCCTTCACTGTACGAACAGCTCTCTCAACCTCCCCATTGTTTCTGGGATTCTTTGGAGAACTGGTTATATGCTGCACATCCCATTTCCTGAGCAGCTCTTGAAACCTTTCCGACATAAACTGAGGACCGTTGTTCTTCACTACTGTGTTTGGCACCCCTAGTGTACAAAAAATGTCTTTCACCTTACCGCAAACTACGTGAGCTTCAGTTGAGTCATCCAACTCATCTACTGCAATGAAGCGACTGTAATAATCGATTGTGATAAGGTAAGACTTTTGCAGCATTTCAAAAAGGTCTATCACCAATCTCCACCAAGGTCGCTCAGGAAAAGGGGTAGAGATTAGTGGTTCCTTTGCTTTTTGATGGAATTTTTCGCATAACTCACATCTAGCCACCATTTCCCTGATCTCCCGGGTCATTCCAGGCCACCATACTATGTCCGATACTCTCCTGATGCACTTAGATTCTCCTTGATGGCCCTTGTGTACATTTTTTAGTATATTGTCTCTTTCCAATTCAGGAATGAAAACTCGGTTCATGAAGAATACGATGCCATCATCTTGTGTCCAGTAGTCTCTAAATGTGTACACGTTCTATACTACACTAGAAATCTGCTTACTGTTTGGGCAACCCTTATTGATGAATTTTAACAAAAATCGTCCCGCGTCATCTGCTATCAGCGCCGCTTTGATCCTAACCAGCCTGCCTGAAGCTATTGGTAGTTCGGCCAAACTCTCGTCAGCCCATGAATCTCCAGTCTCTGTCATAGAATTTACCTCTAGCAAAGTTGATCTAGATAATGCGTCAGCCCAGACGAGCTTACTCTCGGGCGTGTAAAAAACTTTATATGAATATTTCATCATTTTCAAGCAGAATCTTTTGACTCTAGTGGGCAACTTCGCCAATTCTTCAGTACCCAAAATAGCTATGAGTGGCTTGTGATATGTTTCTATCAGAATGTCTTTTCCCAAGATATAGTAGGAAAATTTATCAAAGGCCCAGCAGATTGCGAGTGCCTCCTTCTCAATCTGAGCATATTTTCTTACGGTAGAAGGCAAAGAACGAGAAGCGTATGCCATTGGTTGCCATTCACCTTCAACTTTTTGCAATAATGCTGCACCCGGGCCAAAAGAAGATGAGTCTGCACTTATCAGTGTGTCGGCTGTCACTGAGTAAGGTGTGAGAATGGGAGTCTTTGCCAGCAGTTCTTTCAAGTGTCTGAACTGCTCAATCTGCTCAAGACCCCATATCCATTCACAGTCATTCCCGAGAAGCCTACGTAGATGTTCTGTTGTCTCTGCTAGTCGAGGAGAGAACTTTCCTAGATAGTTGACTATCCCAAAGAAACGTCGTAGCTTCTTCTTAGTGGAAGGAGTTGGGAATTCTAAAATGGCTCTAGTCTTTCCGGATCTGCTCGAATCCCCCTACTGTCTATCAAATGACCTAAGAACTTAGTCTCCCGCACGCCAAACTCACACTTATCTCTATTTAGTGTGATTCCAGCTGTTCTTAACCGAGCCAAAACATGATGGAGCCATTATTCGTGTTGCTTCTTAGTGGTTTCGGGTACGAGTATGTCATCCATGTAACACACTATGCCCTTCGAGTCAACCAACACTTTCTGCATTTCTCTCTGAAATATTTCCGGTGCGCTGCTAATGCCAAAGGGCAATCGTTTACAGAAGTATCTCCCAAAGAGAGAAATGAAGGTGGTAAGTTACAATGTACAGTTATTTTCCACTGAGCATCCATTGTTCCCAGACCTTTAAACAATTCTGGGTAGCTTGCATGCCAATGTATATCTGCTTCTACACTATCAGTGAAATTAATAAGACCTAATTTACAAATAGCTGGCTTTCCCAACAGCGGCGTCACCAAATTCTTAACAAAATAAACTGTTTCGTGAACTTCCACCTCCGAAGAGGAGAATGTTACCTCCTTTTGGCCTGCCATAACCAATCTATGGTTTCCAGCGCCTCTGAGGATTTTGTTAGAGTGATTGACTTTTCCCACTAAATTAGCCATAGACGCCGGCACAGCTGTAACTGTGGCTCCCGTGTCTAGTTTAAATTTCACCTGGTGTGAATTCAGTGAGTCCATCTAGTCCTTCCGAGTCGGAGTCAAAGTACAAACTATCTAGTCCCTCGGACTCCTGCGTGAGCTCGTTAGTTATATTTATCTGCGATCCTTTTTTTGTTTTACATGCCTTAGCTCTAGCCCAGTGCCCTTTCCCTTTACAGATATAACAAGTCGCGTTGCGTGCAGGGCATCTCTTTCCCGGATGCGAGCCTCTGTTACAAAAAAAGCACTTTTGTTTGACCTGTTGACCGTAAGTTCGCTTTTTAAATTTTCGCTAATTGTATTATAATTTTTTATCACATCTAAGTTATCATCATGGGTTTCCTTTAATAACTTTGCAGCTTGAACATGGTGGGATATGAACTGTTTAGCTTTTTGAATATAAGTCGCAAAGTCTAACTCTTCGACATCGATAAGTTGTTCTCTGAGTTTGTTATACGCCACTCCTACTACAATTCTGTCTCTTATCAACTGATCACACATGTTTCCGTAGTCACAGTTGTTTGCCTGAGTATGAACTTCAGTGATAAATTGGTGAATTGACATAGATCCTTGTTTGAAACTGTTGAATTTTACTCGTTCATAAATTATTTAGCATTCGATCATTTTAAAACCACTATTTTACTTACTCCTTTCATTTCATAACATCAGGTTTAAATGAGACTTAATTCTTTGATCAACTCTTAACTTTTGAGATGAAGGATGGCTATTACAGGGCTTTAATCCCTGTGTTGGCTGGATGAGTAATAGAAATTGCAACATATATCATATTGTTGACTAATTGCGGATTAATATCAGGATTTAAACTTGTAATCCTTTGATAATCCAGTTATAGCAAATGGCCTTGTGGCAAACTAACAATGAGGAACCAGTTCAATTAGGCAATCGAAACGCCCTATCTGCTGTGATAGGGGCTTTGATTGCCTTGTGTCAGCATGGTAAATTGTAAATTTAGGCGATCAAAACACCCTAAATGAAATAACTCCTTTGATTTTGAAAATTCACAAAAATTTTTTTTAGTAAAGACTGTTTGATATCTCACCATAATAAATCAGAAAAAGTAATTGAAACACTGCTAATACTGATGCCAGGCTCTACAAAAACGCGTTTTGCTTGTGCTGAACAATTTACAAAGATCAAGATAGAGCGTTTTGCTTGCTCAGGGCAGTATATCCTACGATATTTTTGCATGCCAGCACTGGAACAATCTGAGATCATATAATTGTATACCAAATAAAATTTGATTGTAATCATAGCAAATTAAACCATATTTAGTCATTATTTTCTAATTAATTGACACTTGAATATTATTAATTTTTTTTAATTCATTTAAACAAAATACTCCTTTCAAGCTATGAATTTTGAAACTTACAGTTGTTTGAAAACCTTAACAGGTTTTTTTTTATTTTTAATTCAGTTGCCCTATCCAAATATTTTTCTCATGATATGAAGTGTAAAAATTAAAGTTGTGTGACAAATTTTGAAAATCTTTACAGTTTTTTTTATTTTATCTCTTATTTTATTTAAACTAAGTAAAACCCTTTTCTCGTGATATGTAAGAAAGTAAGACTGTCAACTTTAGCTATATGTCAAATACAAATCAATTTCCTATTTAAAATTTATTTTATTACCTGGGCAATGCCAGGTAGCACAGCTGTTATAGATTTTACAATGGTGAAATCTGTTTTTTTTCTAGTTGATATAAATTTCCTAAACATTGCAAGTTTTCTATACCAAAGAGAATCCAGCGTTTTGTTATGCTTTTAAGTTAACAGATTATCTAAAACCTTTGCATGTAAAAATTTTTGATACATTGATAACATTTTGAAAACTTTATCAGTTGAGTGATGAAAGATTTTTTTGTTGCAAATAGTGTAGTAAAACATGTTTGAAAAAAAATTTTTCTAGTCATCAATTCTTAAAATATGAAAAACTACATTTGTTGTAAATATACCATATTTCAAACAAGGTATAATGAAATTATGAATTTTATAAAAAATTTACATATTAATTTCCTTGAAATCTAAACAATTTAACTAATCTAACGGTAGACTAACCCAAGCTTAAATGTTGATATAGTTAACAAAAAGGTTTCAACCGAATTCTTTATTTATTTTTTAAAAGGAAAGTTTTACTAAAGCTTAGAAAAAACTTTAAAAAGAGCTTTGAAATATTAATCATTCAGCAATATTCCCGAAAAGTTTCCTTTTTACTCTTTTTTCACGCCTAAACATTTAATAGGAAACTTATGTATCTACTTGTTGACTTGATTTATTTCTATTGAAACAATTTTTATAGATTAATAAATTTTGGTTTAATTTGTTAGTTCTTTTACAGCTATCTGTTCATATTATTTATTTCAAAATTATTAACACAAGAGAATGAATTGTGAAATTGTTTTTTTCATCAGGCAAAACTGTGTTTCTGTAAATAAACTCATTATAAATAAAAATTACTACTTTTATATTACATGTAACTTTTGAATTGCTTAGATTTTTTAAATTTTTTTCATGCCTCATAAAGCATGGAAGTTAATGATTTCAGTTTTATGTTCAGTGCATCACTGTGAACTGTGTTTACAGCCATTTACTATATTTTTGGTTTATCAGCTGCAATGGCCAGCCCTTACACAGTTGGAACTATTTTCAATTTTCTTAATCAAGAACAAGATTTAATAAATAATGTGAATGAGGCGTATGCACTTTCACTTGGTATTCCAACGACAATGTTCAGTGAACCAATGTCAGGAGTTAATGTTGCGTTAGCAAGTGGACTCGCACAAGATGACTTTGATGACTACTATACAGCTCTAAAAAATCTAGAGCCAAATGAAATGAATATTTCCCAACAACGGAATGATATATGTAGGAGCATAACCCAGGCATACCTTCGAAGCTGGTAAATATTTTCATCTAAATTATATTCAAAGGATTTTGTATAAAACAACAGTTTTCACCTATTAGTGCTCATATCTCCATAAAAAAGTAAAAAACTATTTTGTGTGACAAAGTTTATTTAAAATGCCTGATTATCATTTTGAGATTCATGATAATATAATGCAATATTTTGTGATGCTTTTTTTATATTGTAAACTCATGTTTTCAACCAACTCTATTATGCAGGCTCACAAAAAATATCAGCTGCCATACCTTCATTGCGATAAGATTAATGCCCTTGAGACATATTATTTTCTTTTGCCCTCGCCCTCTCTCTTTCTCTCACCTTTTGCCTTTTTCTTGCCCATGTCTTCTTTCACCTTCAACCTTTTTTTCCATCTCCTTTTTTTCATCCCCATTTTGCAGTCAACGGTTTTGACAAAGGCTGTCATATGGTTTAGGTTTTATCAATAAATTGCGTTTAGCTCGTTTTCTGCCTTCTTTTGCCATTAAAAAAACAGAGAACTGAGCTAGATGCAAATTGCTTGGAAAACATTTTGTGTACATGGTCCAGCAATCTTAGAAAACTTTTAATTATATGTATCAGCACAGATAAAAGATCAGCCTTCGTAGAGTTTTGAACTTGGGCTCAGACTAATACTGTAAAAATAAGGATAAGCAATCAGTGCTATCAAGTATAGGGTAACAAGTTAAACTTGAAACAATAGACTAGCGTTTTAATTGTCTGTTTCAGCATATTTCACTGGTCTGACAGAGGTAAAGATGTGCAAGGGTATTTAAACACTCATTTGGGAGATAATCCAAGATTAGATACTAACTTGCAGAAACTTCACAGCCTCGGTATGACATATCTGAAAAAGAAAGTATGGCAACAACATAATTGTTTTGAAAGGCCGTTTTAAAACATTTGTAATGACCAAATTTGATGCCGGACTAGAGCCAAAAACGATTTTTTTAAAAACAAATTCAAATTTATAAACACATACATTTGTTATACCAGAGTCTATGTCTGTCTGTTTGTCTGTCTAATTGTCTGGTATCAGGGATGGAGGTTGATATAAAATATTGCCTTCTACAGTACTCCAGTTCAGGGTATTCAGCTCAGCAGCCCGGTACTATAATAATACCCACGGTAACTATGCATATGCTTGTTCTCAATGTATGATCAGCACAGAACAAAAAATAACTAAAACCCTTCCTTAAATTGATAGCTTTAAAAATAAAATGATCCTGAAAATTTGTTGTTTTATAAACTAGAATTGAAAAATACTGGTACTTATGTTCTTTTTTACTTTTTACAGTTTAGGTTAAAAAGAGTTAAGTACTAATTAAATGCCAGCTACATGATTAATTTTATTTTATCTTTTTGTTGTATTCAAAAATTGTATATGCAACATAATTGTCATGCAAGTGCCAAGTATTACTGGTACTTTGCCAACAAACATTATGCTTTTTAGCTAAAGCTTTATACAAGCTAATATTATATAGTACTGTCTCATTATAGCTATTAATAATGCTTGTAGCTTTTTACAAAGCTTTTCTATGACCAAACATATAAATACTTGGGTTTTCTGTTATCAAATCAGTTGTCTCTGGAGTGTGCAATAAACCATTTCTCTAATTTAATACTCTATTTAATTGCTTCTGTGCAGAAACATAACAGAAGCTAATTGGCGACAAGGATTTCTCTTTTGAACAGTTACAAAGAGTTTTGTTCAGATTTTATCATTGATAAAATCGATACAAAGAGTTCTGGTTTATTACAAGAGTAACTGTTCAAAATTGCACCACTACAATGGCAGAAGTAGCAGACCTGATCAAGCTAATGCAGAAGCAGCAGAAGGACCAGAGACAGCAGCAAGAGGAGCAGAGAAAGCAGCAAGAAGAGCATAGACAACAGCAGCATGAGGAGTTCAAGCAGCAACAAGAGGAATACAGACGTCAGCAAGATGAAAGAATGGAGGAGAATAAGAAACTGATGGAGCTACTACTACAAAACCTACAACGGAAACAAGAAACAGCTGCAACCGCTGTTCCAGCCTTCCCAGGTTTTGACCCAACAGCAGAGCTACTAACAGATTACATAGACAGATTCAACACATTCCTTGCAGCAAATTCTATTCATCAAGACAAGATTGCTGGCACTTTTCTCACCAACCAACAGCCTACACTCTACAAGCAGCTTAGTAATATGGCAGCTCAGCTTTCAACACCCAAGCAGATCAACGACCTCAACATGGATGAAATACTGGAATTTCTCAAAGACCAGTATGACCCTAAGCGCTTCATTGTTAGAGAGCGTTACAAGTATTGGAGTGACATGCAGAGGAAACCTGGAGAAACTATTCAAGAGTTAGCTGCCAGAATTCGTCAAGATGCAACTACATGTGCCTTCATAGACATTACAGATCCATTAGATGAGGCTCTCAGAACAAGATTTATCTGCTCTGTAAACAATGAAGCAGTTCTCAAATCTCTCTTCAAGGTCAAGGACAATGAACTCAACTTCAACAAAGCTATACAGGTAGCACAGGAAACCGAAGAAGCAGCTAAAGTTGCCAAAGAGACAGTTTATGGAAACTCGTCTAAAGTCAACAAGGTTGCTCAACAGAAATCAAGATACAAAACAATCCAGAAAAACAACTCTACACCTGACAAGCAGAAGGAAGGAAAGCTATGCTACAGATGTGACCGAACTAACCATACAGCGGATGACTGCAGATTCAAAGCAGCCACCTGCAACTTTTGTTCTAAACAAGGTCACATAGAAAGAGCATGCAAGAAAAAGAAATCATCTGCAGCAGAAAAACCAGTAAAGATGATAGAATGCACATCAACCAAGATGGTGAAACTTGCTGAAAACATCAAACTGGAGGGAGACAACTTCACACTTGAACTAGACACTGGAGCATGTGACAACTTCATCTGTAAATCAATATGGGAGAAGCTAGGAAAGCCAAACCTAAAACCTACTACAGTTAACTACAAATCAGCCTCAGGACATCTCATAGAGACGCTTGGCAGATGTGAGCTAACTGCCCAATTAGATGCACAGAAAGAAGTCAGACTACCATTTGTGATTAGTGCTGTACAAGATCTCAACCTACTAGGAAGAACTGCTATACAGCAACTAGGCATCTCTATTGATGACAAGCTACAACAGAACCTTGTATCAACAATCACAGAGAACCAGCCAGATGGGAGGTTACAAATCAAGTGTAAGGAGATGTGCAAAGAATTTCCAGAAATATTCAAAGACGAGCTAGGATGTCTCAAGAACTTTGAACTAGAGATAAACTTCAAACTTTCAACAAAGCCAGTCTTCTGCCGACCCAGACCAGTTCCTATTGCCTTGACAGAAGAGCTCAACCAAGCATACGAAGCGGGTGTAGCTAAAGGCATATGGGAACCAACTCAATTCAACCAGTATGGAACACCAGTTGTACCTGTACGCAAATCTACAGCAGGTCAAGCTGCAGGGAAGATCAGAGTATGTGGAGACTACTCCAAGACTATCAATAATCAGCTAGAAACACATAGGAAACCTATCCCACTACCAGAAGATCTAATCAGAAAACTAGGTGGAGGCTATTGCTACACAAAGATTGATTTAGCAGATGCCTACAATCAAATATTGTTGGCACCAGAAAGTCAACGACGACTAGCACTATCAACACACCGAGGAGTACTACTACAGAAGAGGTTGCCCTTTGGCATAAGCTCAGCACCAGGGTATTTTCAAGAAATCATGGAGCAACTGACACAAGACCTCCCAGGAGTAGCAGTATACCTAGATGATATACTAGTGAGTGGAGCCAATGCGGAGAGCCATCTACAAAACTTACGTCGACTTCTTCAAAGATTAGAAGAAAGAGGGCTCAGATGTAGAAAAGACAAGTGCTGTTTTGCTCAACCTACAGTAGAGTATCTGGGACACAAACTCACTTCAAAGGGAATCACTAAAGGAAAGAAGGCAGATGCAGTACAACAGATGCCAGTCCCAACAGACTTAACTCAGCTAAGATCTTTCTTAGGAGCTACACAATTCTACAGCAAGTTCATACCCAATCTGTCACAACTCACAGGACCATTGCACAAACTGACACGCAAAGGAGAGACCTGGAAGTGGGGCACTGAACAAGAAAAGAGCTTCAACAAACTGAAAGATATGCTATCAACTGATAGTGTCTTAGCACACTTCAACCCAGATCTTGACATTGGAATCTCATGTGATGCTTCAGAAGCTGGACTGGGAGCTGTACTATTTCATCGTTATCCTGATGGAAGTGAGAGACCAATAGCCAATGTTTCAAAAACACTGACCAGCACACAGAGGAAATATGGACAAATACAAAAAGAAGCTCTCTCAATCATATTTGCTCTAAAGAAGTATCACCAGTACCTGTATGGTCAACGGTTTATCTTGGTAACTGACCACAGACCTCTTCTCACACTTCTAGGACCTACCAAAGGAGTTCCAGCTCTAGCAGCCAACAGAATAGCAAGATGGGCACTGGTACTAAATCAGTATGACTACACCATAGAATACAGATCTACCCAGCATCATCAAAATGCAGATGTCCTCTCAAGACTGCCAGTTGGACCTGATAAAGAGTTTGATGCAAGAGAAGATGAAGATGATGTTGATACAGTATGCACTATTCACACTATTGGACCACAGCTCAACTCTACAGACTACAATGTTCTAGCAAAGGAGACAAAGAAAGACCCAACACTAGCCACAGTAATGCGCTACACAGCAGAAGGATGGCCTGGTAACAAAGAGATGAAGGAGACTCAGCTGTCACTCTTCCACAAGATCTCAGATTCACTTTCTATCACTGAAGGTTGTCTTCTATATGGCAACAGAGTAGTCATTCCTGTCAAGTTACAACAGGAAGTATTAAAGATCCTTCACCTTGGACACTTTGGAATGGAAAGAATGAAGAAGCTAGCTCGAACTGCTGTCTATTGGCCTCGCATTGACTCTGATATAGAGGAGACAAGCCGACAGTGCACTACCTGTGCTGAACACCAGAAGCTTCCACAGAAGTATCCTATACATCCCTGGATGCTACCTGAGAAGCCATGGAGTCGTCTTCACTTAGATCATGCAGTGAACTTCATGGGCAGCCAATGGCTAGTGATGATAGATGCCTACTCAAAGTATCCATGCATACACAGGACGTCATCTACTTCTACCAGAGCTACCACAGACATCTTAGAGGAGATATTCGCACACTTTGGATACCCTCACACCATAGTCACTGACAATGCTACCAGCTTCACCTCAGGAGAGTTTCAGCAGTGGTGTCAAGAGAGAAGCATTGTTCACCTCACTGGAGCACCCTACCATCCAGCTACAAATGGCGCAGCTGAAAGACTAGTACAATCCTTCAAACAAGCCATGAAGAAATCGTCACTCTCACCTAAATCTGCACTACAACAGTTCCTGATGCACTATAGAAGGACACCACTTCCTACAGGATACTCTCCCAGTCAGCTGCTGAATGGAAGACAGATGAGATGCAAGATTGACACCCTATTGCCATCACCCGCACACACAGCACAGTTTCATCAATCCAGAGAAGTCAACCGATCGGCAGAAAAGACAGTTAGCAAGATACACAGCTACAATCTTGGAGCACTATGCTATGCCTTGTATCATGGACCTAGACGCAACAGACAACCTAGATGGGTTCCAGCCATTGTTACTAAGAGATATGGAACTCGTAGTCTCAATGTCAAAGTGGTACCAAAGGGACCTACTTGGAGAAGACATGTTGAACAACTCAGACCAAGATACTCAACAGAAGAAGATCAAGACCCTGGAGATAAACCTGATATAACAGAGGAGACAAAACTGCAACTACCAGCCCCTACAACTGTAACAGAGCAACCTCCGTCTAGAAGAAGACCACGCAGCCCTCGTCTACCTGATGGAAATGAGTATAGCAGAGACAAACCCCGAAAGTCTAAGAGAACCAGAAAGAACCTTTAGCTTAGTGAGGAGGTGTCATGCAAGTGCCAAGTATTACTGGTACTTTGCCAACAAACATTATGCTTTTTAGCTAAAGCTTTATACAAGCTAATATTATATAGTACTGTCTCATTATAGCTATTAATAATGCTTGTAGCTTTTTACAAAGCTTTTCTATGACCAAACATATAAATACTTGGGTTTTCTGTTATCAAATCAGTTGTCTCTGGAGTGTGCAATAAACCATTTCTCTAATTTAATACTCTATTTAATTGCTTCTGTGCAGAAACATAACAATAATTATGTTTGAAGAACAAACCAATTTAATTTTACTCTAACAAACGGTGGCATCTATTGTGGTGATACCTACAATGCAATTAATCAACTTGTTTTAAACCTAAAAATTTATTAAATCTTGAGCTGGTCTATAGAATAACATTTTAAATTCTTACAAAAACAAATCTTGAAGAAGGTATTGCTTGGTTTCCAACAATCAATCAAAAAATTGCATGGTACTTGAGAAATAAAATTAGTTTTGCTAAAAAATCCTATCAAAAAATTCAAAACTCAACATTTTAGTGACTGGTATCTAGGCTTTTTAGGCAACTAGCTCTGGAAAATAAAGTTTTTCTTGTTTCATTTTATGCTAGTTTTTAAAAGAATATGTTAAACTCGGTCTTCAGAAAACTTGTAAAGTTCTACAGCAGAAAGGCCAAAATAGTTTTGGTGGAGGGCCAAACAAGTAACCAGGTCCTATCAAGAGGGCCTGGCATGAATGTATCTGTATATATGTACATGTATGTGTATGTATATTTTGAATAAATTGTAAGTAAACATGTATCCATGAACAAAAACATGTGTATATATTTTTATTTTTCCTAAAATTATTTCATTGAAACACTTCTTTCATGATATGAAACTTAAAAGATAGAGTTGTTTAAAGAAATTTGAAAACTTTGACTGTTTCATTGTTTTTTCTCATTTCATTTGAACTGCACAAAAATGTTTTTCTTATGAAATTAAGTTTAAAAGTTTGAATGGTAAATTTAGTATAGACTAAATAAAAATATATTTTCTTTCCGAAGCCTTTTTTGTTACCAGGGCGTTGCCCTGGTAATAAAAAAGTCTTTGAACTAATTAAAATTACATATGCAGGTATCTATAATGTTAACGAGATACATGGAAGGGAGTTTGTTTTGCAGCTATTGCTTAAATATCTGGTTTATCTTTGGTTACTGCTATGGCTAAAAGCTGTTAGGTGTGTTCCATTGTCAGTACACTCCGATACCTCCTTTTTATTAATGTCAGCTATGAAAACATTGATTCACACAAGTAGGTTGTACCAAAAAAATAAGGGCACTGCCACATTGCGTAGCATAGGATACTTCTTCTTCATGGCAGGTTGCATTCAGAACCCTACAATAGTTTACCCAGCAAATTGAGCTTTAGCCAATACATCCGCCATCAAATCACACGGCTGTAATTCTGCCACACCCGTTTGAACATAAGAAAAGTTTTCAACTTGAGCTTTCTAAAGCAGGTGTGCCTGAAATGGGCATGCAACCAGCGCAATAATGCCGTTGATACTATCCTTAACGGAAGTTTTCGTTTTAACTAGCAAAATTGCTGTCGTGTTAAACAACGCCGTCATGAGTTCTGCGGCATTCGATAAGATGTGGCCTATGTATTGTTTTATTTCCGTTTTTGAAAATAAAGCAAATGCTGCTTATGTAGGGGTGTGGTAGTAGTCCAAAAAGTATGGTAACAATCACCGCTGATACAATAACAATAACGCATTGCCAAACAAACTCCTTACTAACTCAAATTGCAAACAAAAAGAAATTACAACAGTTGGAGGCCTGATAAAAACACCTCTGCTACACAGCTTTAATATGTAACCCTTTAAGCTAAAATTGAAATTACATTTTGACTGTAAAAATTCTTTCGACCAATGTTAGATTTCTTCTGATCACCTACCAGTGTGAACAAGTCAAGTACAGTAAGAGGACCTGGAAGCCTTGCATTTCATGCATGCAGCTTTTCCATTTTTTTACCTCCTAAAGCTAATCTAGGGTCTGGCAAATCTCCGTTGTCTGGCAGCCTATAATACGCATATACAAACATATATTACAACCACCCTGCACTTTTCTTACTCAATGATGTATACATATGGGGCTTTTCATCTTCACATATCATGTGTTGTTATCGAATTTCCAAGAAATGCGTTGCAAAAATTATTTAGCGGGGGTAACTTGTTTTAGAAAAGTCATCCATATCCTTTACTTGATTTTACTTCTTTTTCAATCAAGACTTAAATAAATTGTACTCACTTACTTTTAGCTAACCAACTGCAACAGCAAAATCCTCCAAACTTTGATCTTTTTGCGCAACGAGTGATGGTTTCAGTTTTCAAAATTCTGAATGAACCTGACCCAAATACGTTTAGAAACTATGTGCGTCCTCTAATGCGTGTGATTTGTGATTATGCAAATCAAGCCCAAGCCACACCTTGGAATACTTTCATTACAGTAAGTAAAACATGATAGTTGTATTTAGTTTTTAGACCTACATAAATGGTTCATCTAACATTAACAATATAAAATAACTTAGGAATTTTCCACAAATATCAAAAATTAATTTGATTAAGAACTATTTTCATCGAAATAGTTTTTTAGTTTTTCAATCAAAATTATTTAGATACTTGAATATTTGCCAGTAAAAACTCTCGACAAAATGGTGTATAAAACCGAAAAGCCCTATGCATTAACTTTCATTAATTGTTACAGTCTTTTAATAAATGTTAGCACAAATACCAGCATTATAATATATTATTTGTACTAAAATGATGTTATAGTTTTTTTCTATTTTTATTGGTCTGCAAAAGTTACCCCACCTAGTTAACTTTTAAGGTTAAATTAATAACAACAATAACTCTGTGTTTTAGTAAACAACAGCGCATGTATTGCTGTTTTCAAAATCAATGCTGTCTGATATTTTCTGTCAAATAACCAAAAACTGGGGTAAAAAACTAAAGCAAAATGCAAGCCATCTTTACAAGAGAAACAATTAAAAAAATTGGCAACCGTAGTAAAATAGTTTGCACTAGAAGAAAATGCTTTAATGGTTTTAATGTTTTTACCAAACATTTAGCCCATGATCAAATCTAGCATTCTCAATTTTATTGAGAAAGTTTTTTTTCTCAACAAGATTTAATGAGAGCTTTTCATGTACCTATTTTATTCAAGATTGTCAAAGTATTGTAAAGTAAATATATTTCAAAGTCTTAAATATTATTATAGTACTTAAGATTATTTGCACTACAATTGAGTAATTTTTTTATCTAATACCTGTTTGGAAAAGATTTCTGCAAAAAACATTGCAGTCTGAGTAACCTACTTAACATTGAAAAGTTAGAATACCATTTTACTTCATATGACCGTAATAATGACTTATACCTAAAAATATAAAAATTTTGGGCAAAATATGGCTATGATGCAGCAAGATTTGCTAATACTCGTCAGTATCAAAAGTATTCAGTCAGTCCAATTGGCTGTGCAATCTCTAGACTCCTCCAGCTGCATATAATTGGTTGGTTTCTTAGGCTACAATCCGAATTGGTTCCAGAGTTCAGACCCACTGGTGATCAGAAAAACAAAGTATGGCGGACTCATACCCTTGATAACTTTGAACAGGTAAAATTCTCACCTGGATGTGGCTGACTTAGTACTGACGCAGGAATGCAGCCGCAATAAGGAAACTGATCAAAATCTGTGAGGTCTGTCAGGTGACCAAATACAACGACACAAAAACAGCCAGTGGCAATCATAGAATCTATGCTAGAGGCCCTGAGCAGAAAGTAGCCGTTAACCTTTAGCTTTTGGTTTTAGCTTTTTCACGTGGAAATATCAATCACAACTTTGACCTTCCTCCAGTCACTGAATACTGCACAGATCAGAATCAGAGGAACCGAGAAATGGTGACTACTGTGATTAATACTAGAGCAAATAATGCATTCATTCCTCTGGCCAGTCCTGAGTTTAAAGAACACACTAGAACATTAAAAAAATACTTCACCTCGATTGAACCGTGATACGCAAATTTACTGACAGGCGTGCTATGTACTACCCCACTCGACCGTCTTGTCACTTTTTTGAATTCGTTACACACCGTAACAAAGCAAAATAAACCTTCAAGTAAATTAGTACACAAAGTAAGGGCAAATACAGCTATGCAGTGAAAAAACTATTGATTGAATGGCCTTGTTTCAAATGTTACTGTGGAAAAATCTTAGAAATTAGAATTCTTTTTCTGGTGGGAGCTAGCCAAATCAGGCGACTAAATCTTTGACAGCTGGTTGGCTTGATGGACTGTCACTATCTGACTTCAGGCACAAGCTGTCAAGCATAAAAACTTAGCTAGTCAGTTAGATGAAACTAATAGAGCGGGAACAACAAAAACTGACATGCTAAAAAGGCTATAGCTGGCTCAGCCAAAGCTGCCACAATTAATTTGTCATTATCATTGTATAAAAATGACAATTAAAAGCCAGCATTGTTGATCAGCAGGGCTTTGAAAAGCAAGTACTTTGACACTTCAAACGAAAATAAAAGAGAAGTCGAGAGAGCCAAGGAATCAACGAGAGCATTTTGCATGCAGTCATTTGTATGAGCATATTAAACTTTATGTATTATTATATGTGGTTACCTAATATATATATATATATATATATATATATATATATAATTGTATTTGCTTTTTTCTTTCTTGTATATTTGCAATAGTTTGGTTTTTGGGAATTGGTAATGGAACAATTTCCTTTATACCTTTAAAATGTAGTAAGGCAGCAGTAGTATTACAGTATTAGAGGCAGCAGTAATAATAATAAAAGTCTTGCAGTCACTAGCAATACAGCTATAAGCTTATTGATGGTCTGGCATTGTTTTCAATGTTGAGCTTGTAAAAATTTGGAGGGTGGTATTTTTTGCTGCAAACCTCTGCAGAAAACCATAATTGAAATTTAGTTACTGTCTAAAGAAACTCAGCAAAGCATATTCATGCAAGGAATTAGTGAGTAAAATTTATTGATTTAAACAATTATATTCATTTAAAAATTGTCATAATTAACTTTTTTCATCAAATTCCTTAATGAGTTATACAGAATCATAAAGTTTTAGAGGGCAAAATACCTACAAAATGAAGTCTTAGTCTTTTTTTACTATTGAAATTTTGAGTTTATTTGCAACTTTTTGCAATTGCTCTTTAAAGGTGTAGTTTTAATATTTTAAAGTTATATGTAACTATTAACGCTTGACTTTGCTTGGTTGCTGAAAATTTATATTTTGGTTTATTTTTTAAATAATATAGTTTCAGTTACTTTTTATGCCAGATTCAATATCAGATTGAGTAAAACCAGGGTTCAGCTTTACTGTTGCAAATATTTTTCAATGAAACACTGTCGTAAATTGGAGTAATACTAATAAAAAACTTTGTAACCTCAAAAACCACCTCCAATGAATTGTCGGTGGTGCTAAAATGGGCCAGGGAAAGGACAGGAGCAAAGACTAAAACTATACTAGCGAGTGTATTTATTTGGCTAAATAATTCAAACTATAGTCTTACAGCAACTAAAAAAAATTATGTTTGCTGGAATAAACACAGGCTAAAATGCACCAGCTAATAGAATTTTAAGTCACTGTCTACCCTGGACTTTCTAGCATAAAAAACCTCTCAATTCCAATTCGGAATATTTGTTGGTTCTTTTTTATTATGTTAATCATATTATTGCATTAAAAAATTGTAACTAACTTCTCATATCTTGTATTTACTTGTAAATAGTTTTTTAAATAGCTGTCGTATTGACCTGCAAATTTTAACTACACGTAACTGCCGATTGTATGCTGAATTCGTTTCTGCTCACTTATATAAACTGTTGTTTTTGCGTTTGAAAGGGGATAGTCAAAGCATGGTTAGCATGGTAAGGCATACAATGGTACTGCAATAAACTTATTTCAGAATAACAGTTCTTTTTTGTAACTTGGACAGCTTGGTTCAAAGGCTTGTGTTGATATATACAGTCTGCTATCCACTGTGATATAGTCTGACTGATCGGACTTTGTTGGAGTTGCACTGATAATTGCAGTATGTTTTGGCTGTGATACATTGAGTCTGCATTGTCGGCTCTTGCTAAGGCTGTGCTGGTATATACTCAGTATGCTATTAGCTGTGACTTATAGTCTGATTTATTGGCTTCAGTTGGGGTCATATTGACATGTACAGTCTGCTATCGGCCATGATATATACCATCTAAATTGACAGCCTTTGCTAAAGTTGCGTTGATATGTGTACAGTCTGCTAATGCTTTTGAGATAACGGGTCTATGTTAAGAGCTCTCACGCTGACAGAGTCACCAAACATTACTTTTTCCTAGTAACTGGTTTGGAGGTGACTCTGACTTTATTTTAGTACCAGTTCAGCATGCTCTGAGTCAGGCTCATATTCCCTGGAGCGACTGTGCGGCTGAACTGCCTCGCTGCTTTAGTGATTTTCGACAGCGAATTACTAATAACTGCAGAATAAACCCATTCAGTTGGTATTTCCAACAACTATTTTAGTAGCAACTAGCATTTTATATTATCTTAAAGGTGGTCTTGCCAAATGAGTAAAATTGTGAGACTTTGTTAGGACTTGGAAACTAAACTTTAAGGCTTATAGGGGGTGTGAAGAACACCCCAAACTTGCATTTTGCTTATCATATAAAACTTTTGTCATGGCAAACTTGCTTCTAAAAGCCCTTTTGTTGAGATATAGAGAGCTTTTAGCTATTTAGAGGAACATTGACTACACTAAAATAAATAAGCAAAATAAATTAACTGCATACCTCTTCAGCTAAGCCTTGTGGTGTAGTAACTAGGTGTTTTGGTGGACTCTGCCACTAAAAATAAACAGGCTGATCACGAGCAATACTCTCTGATCATTCATAATCAATCAATCCCTGACTCATTATATTATATTTTGTGAGTAGATTTGGATTATTACGATTGATTGAATTTATTCACACTTTGGCGATTTTTTGTGCTTAAAAGGTCCAGAGCTTGACCAGTGCCCCCTACACTTTTGGGAAGCTTACACCGACCCCCCAAACCCCCAAGTGTTTATAGCTAGTTGCCTAACAATTGCAGCCTTAACTCGCAACCAAAGAATAGAGTCCTGCCCTGAGTAAACCAACTGGTACAGAGCATTTTTATGAGGTTTACTACAAAGATAAACATTAATTTCAACAAACCAGGCACATCTTTAAAATATTTGAAAATTTGTAGATATGTGTCCATGTTCATTTATATTGCTAAAAGTGTATGTTTACTTTAGATAATGATGATAGGAGCTCATTACAGCATTGACCTAATTCGGAACAGGGGACGCACTACACAAGTGGGACAAGCCATTCGGGGACTGAATCAGGCAATTTATATGTCAATGTCCGAGGTTATCGAAGAACAAGAATTAGAAGACACAGAATTCTGGGTAAGAGCAAATACATTTGAATATGTTAATTAGTTCACCTTTAAATTACTTAATATAAATATCTAAACAATACTTGTTGCTTTTCTCAGCTAAACTAGTCTCAATAGTTAGACTGAACACTAAATTTAATTTTTTTTTAGTTTTAATATTTTGAAATATTTTTTAGTTTCTTTTTTATTGCAACCTTTTTTTATTTTACTCAAAAAATGTAAGAAATTGTTTCAATATAAAAATATTTATCAGAACTTTCAGTCTGACGTTTTAAGTCATTTTTATATGTGTTCCTTTGCATCAAATATTTAGCACCAAAAAAAACTCTAATTCTTTTAAATAGCACATGACTTACCAATAATAAACAACAAACTACAGAGTAATATTTTATAACAAACTATCTTGTTGAGCCATAAAGATTCTTATTAAGCCCTAACATTTTGGAATAAGTTTGCAGATTTTTGGCATTTTTTATCAATACTTCAATCTTGACTGTATTATACTATGTAGTATGCTGGCAGAACCGTATGCCATGAGAGATCATCATTATTGTAATCATTTCACGCACGACTTGCGCATGATGCTTCCAGCTTGCATTGCAATGAACTTAGTAGTACACCTAGCGACAAGTTTTGGATACCAGAGTTTTTTTCTTAACTTTTTTGTATGGCTTCGAATAAACGAATAAATTGACATGACTTATAATTGTAATACAACTTATTAAAACTTCATGTAACTTAGACTGTGCATTGAGAATATTCTGAAAAAATCTAATAGTTTGTAAAATCTAAAAACCAGAAGTCAAAATGGAGGGTATGTTTTGATTGGCAATGGTTATTAGATGTAACTTTGAACATTACACAAGTAAACATTAGCTAGTCTGTGAGTTGTTTGTAGTTTTTGATGATTTCATAAGTATTTCCATACAGAAGATTAAGAATAATAATGAATAAAAATAATTGTTTGTTGTTAATAAATTATTAACACAGATTGCCATAAATTATCATTATAATTGAAAATAACAATAAAATTGTGCCAATATAATAATTAGTAGTAATAATATTACTGGTTTTTTACATAAAACAAATTGAAATAATTTCAAATTTCGATTTCAACCAGGAAGCTGGTTTGAGATCAATTACTGATCTCAAATCAGCCTCCTCGATGTTTTTTGAGTGAGGACTAATACATTGAAGCAGAAAATTGCCAGAAACCACTATTCGCAAGATCGGGTTCTCATTACTTGACCCTGACTTTAAATTAGTTCTCATGTATGCTGTAAATTTAATAGGAAGTTCTGCAGCGATCGTGATACATAGGTGTTATTAGCACTCTTCTGCTCCGGTCATAAACACCGCAGATAACCTGCAGTTTATGTGCCAGGGCATTCATTAGTGAAGAGCAGCAGGTTGAAAAACACTCCAACCATGGACACGCAAAAACAAGTATGAGTGGTATACACAGTTAATTGATGCAACAATTAAATGCCATATTTGAACTTAGAAATGCTGTTCAACAAATCTAGTGATAACCATCAATCTTCACAAGATTTTAGTAATAAATAATAATATGCAATAATTACATACAGAAATAAAAGCAAAATAATAAGCAACAATATTTGGTCAACACAAATGTTATTAGGCCCAAAGGGTGCTTCTCCGTTGAGTTATTGGCACAGGGTTTGTTGCCACAAAATGCAGCTGCTTTTGTATGTACTCTTTGGTTAATGACTTGGATTGCTCAGAAATGACTGACTCGCCATTCTACAATTTTACTCCTAGTAGCTGCTCTTCAGATCTTCTCATGACCAAAAACTGTGCTTATTTCGTTTCAACTAATAATCTTTTTTTTTATCTCTGGCATATAGGTCATTCAGATAATTGTGTTACCCTTCCTATATTTGCTGCAGTCTCGGCATGGTGTCATTTTCCTTTGCCCAGTAGTCCCTAAAGCAATATTAGGATGAGGTACAGGTTCACTCACATTTTTCTTTTTTATTGAAGTAAACTTTGTTAGTGTATCACACTATGGCTAGAGAGTCTTTTAATTTGCTGTTTCTCTTATGCGGGGGTTTCATCAGAACAGTTCCATCACACGAAAGAGGGATTACCATACTGGAGGCAGGGTGTGACCCATCTGGTCAATCTTTGTTGGTTAGCTCTAGCTACACTTTGCTCTGAAATAGTAAAGCAAATTGAGTGCTTTTTAGTAATGTAACATTCTAATCTAGTTTGTCTGTAAGTCACTGATATCAGACACCCATTCCAGAGACTTAAGTGATCCATCACCCTTTCAACATTGAAATATGGACCCATTATACTATATACTAGCCTGATGGGCTAGTATATAGTATAATGGCTACCCTTTGGTTGCCCAAAGACAAACAAAACAGCCTTCGCTCCGACATGTCAAGTAACGTTTAAACAAACACTGGCTTCTGATGGCAACATGGCATAATTATTGAGCAGCTTATATTTTATTTCCGATACTGGGTATTCATCTCCACGATTTGTGCTACATATTTGTGTCTACTGGCTTGGCTGCATATCTCCTGTATGTAATGTCAATGATAGCTTTGGTGATGAAAGTCTTCCTGGTGTGATGCCGTGGAAATACATGTAACATGTGTGTTGATTGAATACTATGGGATATTTTGAAAAAAAGTATTTGAAATGAAATTGTTGCCAATAAAAAAAATATATAATAGGTATAAGTGGAACTTCACTCTATAAGTTAAACACTTTATTACTATTAGTTTCATGTGGTACAATAAGTATCACACTCTTCAGATAGAATGTCTAAAATGAATTCCATACACCAGTAATATGCTGTTATGCAGAGTTAGATAAGCTGATAATCCGATGAGTGTACAGAAGCCAAAAGCTAAATAGTTAAGTGATACAATTATGTAGCAAGAACTTAGATGAATGTCTGCATGATGATAATAGCTCGTTAGGATTATTAAGAGTGCCTAGTGATGGTCTGTAAATAATAAAGAATTTCTCCCATAAGCATAAGTTACACTTGTTGGAGATAGTGTTCTATGCTTTAGCATGTCATAGAGTCTTCAATGATATTGAGTAGTTGGTATTATTGTCCTTTAATGACCATATATATTTGCTTAATTCAGTAGAGTTTCTCGTAGATGGGTGGTTGAAAGAAGCTTTATGGTTAGTGAATCGAGTCTTGATAGTGTTCTCTGTTAGTCCAATGTATGTTTGGTCAGGTGAATCGGTGTTGGTTTTTACAGTCGCCTGGTAAATTAATGATGTTTTCAGGCATTCTCTATTCATTGGGCACTCTTCTATTTTTCTACAGTTGCATGTTCGGTCTTCATTTGCGGTGTTGGCAGTCAGTATAATTTTGTTGTGAGTATTGATAAACTCTCTTATATTGTTCATACAACTGTAGCTAATTTTGATATTGTTGCTGTTGAATATTTTATGTAGTGGGTGACTTGTAATAAATTCCTTCTTGACTAATTGGATGAAGAGTTTGCCGATGTAAGTATAGACATTACTGCTGTAAGGTGGGTTGTACCATGTAATCGTCCTGCTCCGTTTGCGTTGTCTGCTTTCAGATGTAGATAGATGTTCTGGGTACGTTAGTTGGTGGCTATATCCACTCTTGGTTAGGGCTTCTTGGTAGATATTTTCTGTTTTATTGAAGCATTCAGCATCAGATAAAATTGTAGAGAGCCTCTTATTTATACTTGCTAAGATGTTTCTGATTATGCCAGGTGGGTGGTTGGATTCTTGTTTGACATACACTGGTTTTTCACTGGGTTTGAAGTATGGCATGTGTTTACCATTTTTTACGTTGAGGGTAACATCAAGGAAGTTTACAACTCTTTTATTAACACTGATGGTAATCTGTAGTTCATACGAGCTGAATATAGCACAGAGATATTTTTTCATAGATTCTGCATTACGTGCTGAACCTTCTACTATGCCTAGCCCATCATTTCTGTACAATCCGAAGTTGTTACTATACTTTGTTGTGATCTGATGAAGTAGAAATGTACCGACCCGCTCAGAAGTTTCGGCAACGTTGAAGGCTCTACGACATGCTAAAGCATACAACACTATCTCCAACAAGTGTAACTTATGCTTATGGGAGAAATTTTTTATTATTTACAGGCCATCACTAGGCACTCTTAATAAACGTAATGAGCTATTATCATCATGCAGACATTCATCTAAGTTCTTGCTACGTAATTGTATCACTTAACTAATTGACTTTTGACTTCTGTACACTCATCCAATTATCAGATTATCTAACTCTGCGTAACAGCATATTACTGGTGTATGGAATTAATTTTAAACATTTTATCTGGAAAGTGTGATACTTATTGTACCACATGAAATTATTAGTAATAACATGTTTAACTTATAGAGTGAAGTTCCACTTATACATATTTTATAATTTAGCTCTGATTTATCATTGAGCACTCTGTAACAAACTGTGCAGCATCCACTTTGTGTATGTATATACATATATTAACATATATAATTTATATACATATATTAACATATATATATATATATATATATATATATATATATATATATACATATATTAACATATATATATATATATATATATATATATATATATATATATATATATATATACATATATTAACATATATATATATATAGAATGTATAAATACCCTTCCTTTGCTAAGTTAGTCCACTAAAATGAAGTTGTGGAGCTAGATCTGATGGGTGTAGTCATTGTTGTACTCCAAAATTTACAACCAAAATTTCATACATTTAACTAGATTTTAAGAAGCAACTGAGTATTTCATATAAGTAATGAAATCAAATTTTGGCAGCGGTCACATATTTTGTAATCAAATACCAGTGGCCTGACACTGACTTACATTCTTTTACATAACTGTGGTGTATTCTTTTCAGTATTCCTGTTAGGTGTTAAGTGCTCTCCGGTCTCACTGTACAAGGTACTGCACTAAATTTATAATTCATTTACAAATACCACTGTGGTTCGAAAAGCAACAAGATACAGGAACGCAACAGCTATAGCCATGTAAGAGCAAATAGCAGCTGTATACACAATGAAAGTGATGCAGTTTTTTGTATGGTGCAATAAGATCTGTACTTTGAAGTAACTAGCTAATGCTGTACAACTACATTACTGTTAACATAGTTTTTTCACATACTTTAGTTAACAAGTAATATGCAACAACTGCATGAAGGATAAAGACAATCTAAGCAGCAGCCTTGTTTTGTCAGTACTGCGATTAATTGACATGTGCCTACTAATGAAAAATAATGTAATGTAGCAAAAACACTGTCTTGCTGTTTGAGTGCATTCAAAAAAGAGTGAACTAGTCTCTGTTTCTCCTGAAGGTTCATAATTCTCAACAAATAAAAAAATACCAAACCCGGAAACTACACACTGACCACCTGCCTAACTAAGCCATGCCATTCATCTGTAACAATTCAATACAATGATATCTTACACTCATGAAACATTTTTGTATATTTGTTAGTTTAGTATAATCATGTATTCTTACATACCTACGTATAATAAGTTTATTAAAGGTTGACTTGCAACAAAATTCACATTACAGTTATTTAGTAAAAAAAGGTTCACCATGCCCTATTCTGTTGTGTTGTAGGTGCAAAACATGTAAAAAATGTGATTGCAAGCCTTAAACGCTCAAAAATAAACAGTTAATCACAGCCATCGCGAAAACACCTTAGGTTAGAATCATTTAGTTTCGGTAACGTACCCAACTCAATGTAGTTATTGTGTTGGCACTTGATGTTATCACATGAAATTAAAGATCAATGAAGGGCTCAATATAAAACATGTCTTGGCGTTAGTTTATGACAAACACTTCGGGTTGTGCCGGAAAGCCCTTATCAAATTTAGATGCTCGTTACTTTACAGTTTTATTTTAGCTTGGTTTAATCATCCAGTTGCAATCCGACAATGTGACCCGTACTTTCTGTCAAATGGCGCAAACATTTTCTGCATAACTTTAGACTATCACAGGTGTCCAACAGGGTTCTTCATGTTTATTAGAGGATGATATGCTTTCTTTCGAGCTAAGTTCAAAAAATTAGATGTTTTTTTACAATAGGTTTTGAGATATATCAGTGCTCAATGTGATAGTAATACATTGATAATGAAATAGATGCATAAAGACAGTAGACATGCTTTTATTGAACATGTGAAATATATTAGTGAAAATATCTCAACAACCGAGAATGCATGAAAATGTAAACAGAAGCCCTCGTGTTCAACTAGCTCCCATTTGAGACGTTTCGGGATTCCAACCTGCGCTGTCTTTGAGATGGATGTGATTAACTGCTTGTTTTTGGGCTTTTAAATGCTCGTAATGACATTTCCACATATTTACCAACTACAAAACAGCAGAGTAAGAGACCTGGTAAAATTTTTTATACCAAATAAGTATAATTTGAATTTTGTTGCAAGTCAACATTTGAACAATTTATTGTTACTTTTTGTGTGAGTGATTAACCCAGATTTTAGAAAAAAGCACACAAATAGTTGTTATAAATATAATTACTTATCACTATAATATAATATAATAACTTATAATATATAACTTATCAAACCAACAGTGAAAGGATTATGAGAAATAATGTATTAGTTCTCAGCAATTGCACCATAATTAGGAGCTAGTTATTATAAGTCTTATAATTTACATGTATCTACTAAAACTGAATTTACAAGCACGGAATATTGTCAACATTAAGGTTCTACAATACTGAGTGATTATTTATGACAACGAATGCATAGTTGGATAAATTAGATGATAAAATGTAAAACCGATTTTTTGATCGAACTTTTATTGCATTATTGTTTTAAGTTAGTCTGAGAGCAATTTGAGTTCTTCTAATGATATAAGTTTATCTATTACCAATTTTAAAAAAGTTTTCTGTCATTATTTTTTTTAAATATTTACTCATATTAGGCATATTAGGTTTCAATAAATTCGAATTCATACATCTTCATAATTATTTGACTGACTTTCGTTGAGTCAAAATTCAACTTGTCATGTAGGAAAACTAAGATTTTTTTTTAGATTTTGTCGGATCATTAATATCTAGACTTGCAAAACATGATTGACAAACCTTAGGTGCCGTCGTAGTTTTCGGCGACAATTATGGGTAAAATAATATTACCTTTTCAGCTATTAGCACCTTAAATAAAACAATTTTTTACAGGATTTAGCTTTTGCGCCTGGAAACATCAATCACAACTTTGACCTTCCTCCAGTCACTGAGTACTGCACAGATCAAGATCAGAAGACCCGAGAAATGGTCAATTCAGGGATTATTACTAGAGCAAATGATGCATTTATTCCTCTGGCCAGCCCTGAGTTTAAAGGATTTGTTCCAAATAATTAGAATAATATGTACACGAAGCAACTAAATATATAACTGCTCAGAGAGCATTAATTTGATCTGATTTAACCATTTATGTATATCATATAGTTAATAGGCGTCATATAAAACTTGATTGTGAATGAAACTCTCAAATCTAGGTAAAGAGTAATCTAGTTAATACACATATTATCAGATAAAGTATATGAACTATGAAGGCAGCTATGAAGTACATGTATTTATATATATACATATATATATATATATATATACATGTACTTCATAGCTGCTTTCATAGTTCATATATTCATAGTTCCCTTTGAACTACATATACATATATATATATATATATATATATATATATATATATATATATATATATATATATATATATATATATATATGTAGTTCAAAGGGATCCATCAAAATATAGACATAATATGTTGCAACATTAACACTATAGCCAATATCAACTATAGAAACAATAGTAACTGTGGAGTATATTCCATGTACGTTTGTTCTGAGCATCTCAATTGAGGCCAATTTTTTTGGGTTCACCTTTTGCAAAATTGTGGGAATTAAATCACCTTAAACATCAGAAACAGTTGAACATGATAGATACATATAAATATTGATAGTTCCTGATAGAATCTACTGAAATTCTGTGTGAGCTCATCCTTGACCCTTTCACTGCCAACCATGTTCCAATTCGTCTATCAGCCTAGTGCCAGCCATTTTACTGAAAATAGTCGATATTGCTTCATGATATCTATACAGTATTTTTTCAGTTTCAATCTCTATCTAGAACAATTTTGTTACATGTTTTATTTGCAAACATTTTAACCAACATTGCTATGCAAACATTCAATGTATCTACAATTGGTGCAATGATTAAGCTATGTGAAGCTATGATCGATGCGAAGCTAAAACCATCATCCACAATGCTCCTTACTCCTACAAAATTACTACTTTTACCACTATCAGAGACAGTGCGTCTACTTTAATTATCTGTATCATGATGAAAATCTGAATCTGAATTTGCTATAATGTCATCAACATAACTAATTACTTGTTTCCGACTTGCATGTAGTACTGAAAGAACTTACACAAAATTGTTCGTTTTTAGATTAGAAATTCTCAAACAAAAGTTTAAAATTGCTTTGTTGTTTTAGGCTAATTTTATAAAGACATTTCATAAAAATCTTAAATACCGTGGATTTGTTGTCAACGAATACTAAAATCAGGTTACTATGCAATTGCTGGGAAAGTCTCAAAAACGTGTCTATGGCAGTGGACCATAGAAAATGCATAAACGCATTTACGGCAGCGAAAGGGTTAAATTACAAGGCTTATAAGTTTTTAAAAGTTTAGGGCTCCTATGATAAGCACTACTAAAATATCTTCAGGCCATTATTAAGATATGGGCTTGTTCATAAATACTGATGGAACACTTAGAGTTATTTACTACCAACTACACATTTGCTCCCATTATAAAATTCTTTAAATTAACTGATGCAGTATTTTCTTGGCTTTCAGGTAATATAAAATTTACTGCTTTCAAATTAGCCGTTCTAGAACTACAAAGTGCAACATATGTAAATGATGGCACACTAAAATTTTTTGTTATTCGTACCTCGTATTAAACTTTGTAAAGTTTCCGTGAGTTAGTTGTGTTTTAAAGCATAATACTTTTAAAACCTATCGAACACATATGCAAGTATTTTGATTAACTTTGGCTTTATCTGATTAAACGCCTCAAACAGTTATCCTGGAAGAAGTGAATGATTGAACACTACAACCGTGAATGCTGGAACTTGTCGGAAAAAGATTTACTGAAACAATTTTTTATATTAAATATAAAAATATTTCTTTAATGAAAAACATGTTAAGCAATTTCCCTACTATGTTTCTCCCAGTAAAGCACACTGCTTTGTAAATACATAACATATTTTTCCTTCACTTTGCAGTTATAGTAGAAACATGCATTTTCATTATTTTGCCATATATTCACTAAAATGTATTAAATAATCAATAGCAATAGTATTATGCTCTTTTTCTTGTATAATAATGTGTACTTTATCGTTACAATAAAAACATGGACATGGTAATCTAAGTAACTTGATATTTGTAAATCTTTTTCAGACATGTTGCATCATTCACCGTTGTAGTGTATGTCTAAATAAATTTTATTTAGACTTGAACAGATCTTAAAAATCTATGACATTCAAATTTTACACCCTGGCTAACTCGATCATGTGCAACTTTATAAGGTCCTGTTAGAACAATATGGGGAACAAGCTGCGTGCCTTTTAAAGCTACATTATTATATTTTCCAATTGCTGGTTCAGATATTCTTTTTCTGTAAAATTTCATCAGTCTTTACTAAAACAACGGTAAAGTTGAGTTTTTACATGATTGAGCAAAGCTCTTTGCATTGGTCACAGCAGCTTTACATTCTGACAATGTGCATTGCGCGATTTTTTTCCAAGCCATTTTCTAAACCATTGATTGACCCTTTTTCATGGAAGATAGCAAAAAAGCTCTATTCAAAATGCTCAAGTTCATGGGCCACCTTAAACCAGTGATGATTAACAAAAATGAACCAGGCTTCAAACTGTGCCGCCGAATCATCTGAAAACGTGCAGACCAAAGTTACGCCTTCTTTTTTAGATGTTATCATTGATATTAGTTGTTAAATGTACACATAAACTGAATACTTATCATAATTCAGGTAGCCTATGTCAAGAGAAATGCTATGTATTCCATTTACATTCCATGTGCTACAGGTTAACCGCTACGCCAAAAGAGCCGCTTGTGTTTCATCCTGCCGAAAGGTTTGGTAGTTTTTACGAAAATCAACTTGCAAATGTGTTTTATTTGGTCCCAATTTTTTTGATGTGTTTATGATATGTAGTTTGCACATATTTAATGTAACAATTAGTCAAAAAAGTACTTCATTGTTTTTTCAAACAATGAAGGAGCTCATTAACTAACCCTTTAAGCCAAATATTTAAAAAACAATTTTCAGCTGTTTTCCACTAAAAGCAAACTACTTGCATGTCCACATTGTCTATGATAATCAAATATAAATCCTTAACTGGCTTACAATCACTACACTGAGTATCCAGCATGTGCATATACTTTTCGTTAGTACGATCACCAACAATGGTATTGACTAACTCACAAACTCTAGCTTGTAAATTACGGTTCTTAGCTAGCACAGAATTGAGCATCAACATATTCTCATGTATTGATCACACATACATATATATATATATATATATATATATATATATATATATATATATATATATAATACTTTATTGGCAATAATTTCATTTCACAAATAGAAATGTTTTTCAAATTAGGCCATACAACAATAGAAAAACAAAAAAAAGAGGAAAAAAGCAACAGTTAGCTATTAAAATTGAATAAATAGTCTGACAAATAGTGTTTAAAATGCCTTTCTCTGCTAAGAGAACGGATATTAGAGGGAAGATTGTTAAAGCAGCTGGCAATGACATTTTCAAAATGATTGTTAGTGATTGTATGCAATTTTTTCATATCACGTAAGTTGAAATGAGTTGAGAACCTGTAATTGTCATGTAAAAAACGAGGACACAAACCATGAAAAATTTTGAAACATTGAATTGAAGTAAAATAAATATTTAGCATAGGCAGAGTAAGAAGACGCAGAGATTTGGAAAGATCATTTGTTGGAATAATATATGCAGGCATATAATGTAAATTTGCCATGAGTCGAAATGTTCTTTTTTGCAACAAAAATAAATCCTTAGTGACATATCTTTGAGCTAGATTATAATAAATTTGGATACCATAAATAATATGGCAAAATATAAACTGATAATAAAATGCAATAGCAGATTTTGAGTTCATGTATGGCCTGCAAAACTGGAGCAGAGTCATTGACTTCGTGACCTTACTACAAACGGTGTCGACATGATTATTCCATGAGAGTCGATCTGTCAAAACAAATCCTAACAATTTTGTCTCATGTCTACAAGTGATGGATTGACAGTTAAACTTAAGAGTAGAGCTGTTTCGAAGGTTTTCATCAATATTATAAAAAAGAAAGTGTGATTTTTGTAAATTGATTGTCATATGATTTGCTGTACACCAGTTGCTGATAATTTGCATTATGAGATTGCAGTTCGTCTCAAGAAGTTTTTCTAGTTTTAAGAGGTGCTAACTCCTTGACAGCCGTAGAAAACTTTTGAATAAATAAGTTAATCATGTCATTAGTGTTCTTTTTAATCAAAATATCATTCCAACTGATGAAGGGAAACTTATTTGAAATATTATCAGGAACGAATCTGGAGTAATCTCTTTAAGTGATTTTCCGAGGAAACGATTTATGTGCAACACCAATTTTTCTCACAATAAATACCAAATTATGATCACTCGTAGACAATTTAACTACTCCAGAAAACTTGGCGTGATGAGAAAAATTTGTATACACATGATCAATTAATGTTGAGGAGTTTACAGTTACTTTTGTGGGTTCGCCAATCAGCTGTTTTAAAGACAGCGGATTACATATTTTCCTTTTCCAATTAGAACTTTCTTTTGTGTTCAAAAAATTGATATTGAAATCACATAATATCAAAATTTCTTCAGTGTTGCTGTAACACTCTTTCACGAAGTCTGAAGATTTTGTTATCTATTCTACTGTAGAATTTGGAGGTCTGTAGACAAAAGACACTATGTAAGGTCTCGAAATAACTGGAATGATTTTAATGGAAAGACTATCAGCAGCAATTTCGTTAATAGCAAATTCCAAACGCTTAAAATTAATGGAGTTGTGAATATAGCATAATAAGCCACCGCCCTGGTTATAGTTCCTATCATTTCTTATCATATTGTAACCAGAAATTTTAAAGTAATCATCACCATGTCTAGCTCCAAGAAATGTCTCAGAAAAACAAATAACTTTAAATTTATACTTAAAAATCAAATACTTAACTTCATCCATTATGGAAGATAAACCTCTTATATTTAAATGGGCAATGGAAAATCCTTTAGAGAGATCCTTCATTTAAGAGGTTCAGCATGACATAAACAATGAGTTGATGGTATACTTATTCCATGTGAGATGGCATTTTGGTAGAATAGGGAAGAGGAGAATTTAATCTTCAAGGACCTCAATCTTTTACCATCTTTGAACAATCTTTCTATGAAGGCATCAGGGTCAGTATCTTTGATATCTTGATGTATTTTATTGTCATCTGCGTCGAGTGGGACACCTTTAACAATAACTACATTCTGTTTAAGAGAATCTGGATCAATGGACAGTCTGCAGGAGGATCCGTCAAACAGATCAGATTTCCAGCAATCTGTAACTCCTTTAGCGATGTCCTGGGATCGGAATTGAATCATAATTCTAGGATTGTTTGATTTGAAGTTGTAACGAGTAACGAGTTCAATAATGGTTGGCCCGTACTGACTGTTTATAGCTTTCCGTATCCTGTCTTGATTAAATGATTTATAGAGAGAAGAGTTTGGTCGAATTGAAACTACAATGTTGTTGTTTCCAACAAAAGCAGTCTTCTGTTGTTTAGATTGAGCTGGTTGCTTGACAACTGTTGCCGGAATACGCTGATCAACATCCATTAGGGTGAGATTTGAAGTTGACGGCGTATTTTGTTTGTTGTTCGTTGTTTGTTCACATAAACATTTGAGGAATATCACTTAGAACTAGAGCTACCCAACGATTTAAAAAAATAATTGGGATTAATAACTGGTCTGAACCAGTTAATCTTCAATTAATCTTAGAACTTATCTAGTACAAACCTGCATATTAGACTAGAAATTCCACTGTCAAACAGCCCACGACCAATGTGATAATGGAAAAAAGAAAGGGTACTGTTGGTTGTTGAAAAAGTAGTTCTCAGCAAGAATTGACAGAGTATAGTGTAAATGAGACTGGTTTGAAATAGAAATGTTCTAAAAATAGCTTGAAAAGCTTGGTTTAATACAATAATAAATCACACCTAATCACACAAAAAATCACCCCTAATCTACTACTATCTCAAACCTGTTTTACAACAATAGAAAAATATTAATTAAAGCTGTAGGCCTAACCTACTGTAATGTATGTATTTTAACAACAACGATAAGGAAATATGTTCATTATAACTCTGAAATGCAAAAGTAGAAGTAAAATGGAAAGCTACTATGTACTATACACAGTCTGATAGTTGGTTGTGTTGAATGTAGAATGGTATTGATTGCGATCTTTAACAAAAAGCAAGTATGAGCGTTCACGCGTCTATAAGATTTCTGCAAACTGCAGCAAAATAAAAGCTGTTATAAAAGTTTTATAAAGCTGTAGGCCTAATCTACTGTAACGTATGTAATTCAACAACAATAAGGAAATAATTATGTTTAATATAACTCTGAAATGCAAAATTAGAAGTAAAATGGCAAGCTACTGTGCACTATACACAATTTGAAAGTTGGTTGCGCTGAATGTAGAATGGTTTTGATAGCGATCTTTAACAGAAAGCAAGTATGAGCATTCACGCGTCTAAAACTGCAGCAAAATAAAAAAATTTCTCGTCATTAAGGGGCGTTGTAGTTCCGCCCTAGCTTGTACATAAGTTGTAACGAATTTTGGCTAACAATTTAAATAATGAAACCTTCGATGATTGGACAGAAAAACATAGGCTGATAAACTGTGTACCACAATTTCGTACCTGTAATTCGGTCTACGCCTCTACAGTTCTACGTTTATTACAGAAACCTTCGAATAATTTCGATTACAAGTAAACAATGCCATAGACTGGTGAAATGAGCACGGTTTGCTTGTGAAATTCCCACTGCTAAATAGTTCTACTATCTGTCGCACGGCTTTATTGGCGTATTGTAAGCCGGTCTTAACTTTTATTAAACCAAGCTTTTCAAGCGTTTTGTGGCGATTTTCGTCCAAATTAATCTGTCCATTTGTGTATAATCCGATCAGATGGGTAAGTTTTAAGATAATGCCGACGGTTTACATAGACTTGATAACATATTTAAATAGGCTTAAATGTGTTTTGTATTGTTATTATACTTTAACGACTCTACAAAACAATGGTTAAATTTGTTGATGAGATTTCAAAACAAGGGTTTGTCTCATTGTTGATGAATAATTTTCGTAAGTTGTGTGCACATGCATTCATCATAAAAACTCTCAAACTTCGCTCCGCTCGTTTGGTCGTGGGAAAACAAAAATACAGCTACATACAGATTAACTATATTTGAGACAATTATTGTTAGCAGGGTTACATGTTATGTACAATGTACATAAGTTACAATGCATTAATCATTATGAGTATGAAAATAGTTTATGAAAGTCTATAATGAAGCCAGCCAACAGTTAAGGCAGCACAGTTTATTCACATTATCCAAATGAAGAAATGCCCTCTTCCTACATATAATATTGCCAGCTTTAAAGAATAGCCACTCACAGGGGACAGTAGGTGCGGTAGTCAGTAGTAGCAGTTATTGTCTGCGACAGCTGGTGAGGAATTCTAAGGGGTGTGATGAGAATCAGTTAAATGATATCTTAATGATGATATGCTGGTAGGCAAATTCTTTCTGGCATATACTGCACTTCACCTTCTTGTTTATTCATTCAACAATATCAGAAAATTTGTCAGCTAGTACGGAGGACAGTTTTCTGCTTTCATGTTCCAATAAAGTTTCAATCTTATATTACTATTATTGTAAAGCTGAAATACGATTGTGATTTTTTTGAAAAATCAATATACATGTATAATTAACCTAAAAAAAGCTTTTAAATATAAAAAAAATAGACTGTAAGATATTAAATAATACTGAAATTGCTTTTGCTGCTATTACCTGGAAATGGTCAAACTACTAACAACACGCCGCTTACAACTAGATCGACATGGCACTCTTTTCGTTGTATAAACAATTTTTACGTTAGTGACTCACTTAGTGTTTTCATAGTTGACTGCAAAATAATGGTGGTTGTATTTAATTGGTAAGAAAGTATTGCTTGTCACAAATTAAATGGCAGCAACTTGCAATGGTAATGTTATATTTTGACCACAAATTTATTTCTGTTTTTATATTTGCATATAATTACTCTTATATATATTTTCCATATTGTGTCTGTCTTTATTATGTGTCCTATCACTAATACTTAATTAGTTTGGCCGTAAGTAAGCCAACGTGTTAGCGGCAATATTAACCCTTTCGCAGGTGAGTTTTTGAGCCTATATCAGCTCGTCATGGGTGAATTAATTTTTCAAAAAAATGAAAATTTTAAAACTTTATTGAAATGATATTTTTTTGCTACACTATGGTTGTATGATAGGTTTGTATCATATAACAAGGCATTTAACAAACAGTTTTACACTCTTTGTGCCTATATGAGCTATTTAATCTACCCTTACACATGTAAATTTTAAAGAAAATTGAAAAATTTGATTGTTTTTTGCGATAATGTTATATTGTTGAATAAAACATATTCTGTTTTTATATTACAAATAAAGCATTTTACAAAATAAGAACCAATCTTTGTAATGCATATTAGCCACTGTTTAGACTTAGTCCATAGCACATATCCATAGTCCATACAGTCTATTTGTGGTCTATAGTCCATATTGTCTAAGTGTGATAAGAGTTGAAGCAAGCACCTTTGCACAATCCGACTCCACAATCTTTGCACCATGTACCGATTCTAGAACCTTTGTAGCCTTGACCTCTTGGTTTAGCACATACAGTACATTTCTTTCTTTTACCATCTGGAATGACTTCAAGGAAATGCCTGGCAGTTTTCCTTGCAACTGGAGAGCAGCTAGGTCGTCCTACACGTTTTCTAGGCTCACGGTAATCTCCAATCAACCCTTCGACTAACTGAATAAGAAAGCGGTGATGGTCCATCTTCTTTCCTACAATGTTGGGATTAGCCTTGTAGCAGGTATAAGCATTGGTAGCAGTTCTGTCAATGAGGTGTAGGACTACTTTCTTCCACAGCTTTACTGTGCGAAACTCCCCAGAATATTGATCTGTCATCTGATCAGATTGATCTACGCCCCCCATTCCAGAATTGTAATCTACTACTACCTGTGGAACTTTCCTGGTTCCATTGAATACTTCTTTCTCTACCATGTTCGCTGTTGAGCGAGTGGACAACAATCTGACCTGCTTTCTGTCCACCCAACTGACTGCAAGAAGGTTGCCTTTTCTACTAGCCAATATCTCTCCTTTGTTCTTCATTTTCACTTTCATTTCGTTTGGAAGTTTCACACGGCCTGCTCTTACAGTTCCTGTGACGTATGTGCCTTTGGTCAGAAACTTTTCACAAAGGTCTACACTTGTGTAGTAGTTATCCACTATGAGATGGTGGTTTTTGTTTATATGAGGCTCCATGAGTGCTTCACATACAGAAAATGGCTGACCAGAGACACCTTTTGTCATTCCCTTAGTATGATACATAGTCTGTGAACAGTAGCCGGTTGCAGAGTCACACAAGTTATATTCCTTCGGCCCCCACTGATGGTGTTTCTTGATGCGTATGTAATTCACCAAAGGATGCCTCCCCTTAAAACCCACTATAGATTCATCAATCGAGAGAACATGCCCCAGATTAAACTCTTTTTGCCAAGCTTTGTTTAGATGCTCTAGTACTGGTCTGAACTTGTAGAGCTGATCATATCCGGTGTTCCTTTCTCTGGCTCTTGGTCACTGTCACTGACATGAAAGAAACGCAAGATTAGTTTGAAAGTATCCTGTGTAAATGTTTCTTTGAATGGTTGGACAATCTGACTCCAGTTGGTGCTGTCCCAGTAGGATTCAATAGTCTTCTTTCTATTTATACCCATGTTCAAGATAGTGCCAATAAATGCTTTCATTTGTTCTTCTGTTACATCTTTCCACTTGTGTACTTTGGAGTGCTGCTTGAGAACCTGTTTATTTCTTGTATAGTACTCTTTATACTTGTTGGTTTCAATGACTAGATGTTCCCACAAAGAAACACCCCCCTGCTCAGTTGGAGCAAAAAATCTCTCAAAATAATCCACTGCAGTTGCCTCTGGTGGAACAAATACTGGCCCAATGGGACTGGTAAAATCATTGACATTGGGGCATTTGTCATTGGTAAGGTTTCTAATTACAGTCCAAACCCCATCATTACTAATTGCATCTCCTCCATCATCCCTTGGCCCAACAACAGAGGCATCGTCATCACTAGACCCATCACTTATATCAAAGTCCATTAGATTCACATCAGAAAAATTTGAGTCACTGTCTGAGTTATCAATAATAGAATCTGCCAAAACGAACTGGGCCCTTCGAGTTGATTTAGCAGGTCGTTGGGAAGATGAAGCCATGATTATAAAATGTTTTTGTGTTCTCAAAAGATCAATGATTGGATCTCACTAAGTAAAAAAAGCACAAAGAAAGGGCATCGATAACGATCGCAAAGCATAAAAATCATTGGGGGGAAAAAGGCTTAGTATTTTACCGAGTAAAAAAACACATCGATATTGATAACGATCGCCCAAAACGAGTTGAAATGAAAATATACATGTCTAAAATGTAGTTATTCAAGTCCTCACATTTGTTCTTTTACTTTAAAAGTATTTAATTTGATAGAATAACAAACACAGACCAATAGCAAGTCCTTTTGTTCTTATAAAAGCATAAAATTCGATTCGGGGAAAACGGCTTAGTATCTTACTGAATAAAAAAAAAACATTGAATGACGTTTGATAACGATCGCCCCAAAACAAGTTGAAATGAGAAGATACATGTCTAAAATGTAGTTATTCAAGTCGCCACATGTGCTCTTTTACTTTATAACGTATTTAAATGAATAGAAAAATGAACACAGACCCGTAGTAAGTCTTAATACGTAGTGCGTACGATATCGACATTAATGTCGCACCACCCACTAGGATCGATATCGCTAAACGACATTAATGTCGCACCACCTGCAAAAGGGTTAATAATTTCTTCTTATTGGTTTCTTACCTGGTTCCATTATACGGTCCAGAAAAAATATATGATTATGGGTGCGCTCTTGCTAGGAGAGCAGAGGTCGCAGTTCCACAACTAATTTCCTTCGGAATAAAACAACGAAGAACCACACTCACTTCTCTTACAATTTATGCAACATTTATTCGCATCTAGATCCTGCCTAAGTAAAGACCGACAAAATCCTTTACAAAATATTAAACAATACGAAATAACCACACCATTAATTGGCTCAACTCAATTAATCGTGTATTTTTATTGATCACATTAATCGCTTAATTAATGCGATCATTGTGCAGCTCTCTTTAGAACACATGCTTGAGCAGGTCTAAGCTTAGCAAGGTTTTACCTTCAAGAATGGTGTCGTTGTAGTCAGCATTGTAGTACTTCTGAACCATTTCTTCATTGGTGCATCTACGACCTTACGTATCTGGAGCTTGTCAGAATATATCTTCTCTTAAATAGAATGTTTGAATCTTTTAAACATTATCCTTAGCAATTAGCTGCTTGCTTGCAATGTCTATTATCAGTCTGCAGTACTTTTTAAGCTAACTTTGCTTCAACTTGCAGGGCCAGCTTGCGCACAGCTTGTCTAGATCTACCAGAAATGGTATGCTGAGCTTTCTGCAATCATTTCACAGCTTTAATTTCTGACGGTTTGTTTCTGAAGGGGCCAGCTGCAATGTAATAAAATTTGTGCACATGATAAATAAATTTTGTATACATTCTAAATTTGCAAACAAAAGCTCTCAAATATAAATTTGCAAATAGAAAATACATGTATAGGTATAAAATATATAATTTGTAGAAAAACGCCTGCAAAGAAGGTAAAATCTACATACTATACAATAGATGAATTTTAAATTTATGTATAATGGTGATTTAATAAATGCATTAAATGTATAAAGGTACTCACATATGCGTAATTTCACAATAAAGAACTTTTTCTTTTTTCTCTGTTTACATTTACACTCTCTCATATTCACTTTCTTCTTTACCATTGTCTGACATTTTTTTTCCTTTTGCTTATGGCGATATCTCTTTGAAGCAGCTACTTTTGCTGATAAGTATACTGTCTTAGTTGTGTCCTCAGTTTTCATATTGGATTGATCCTCCTTCGTACGTTCATTATGAATATTGGTCATGTTGTTGCTGGGTAGACTTTACACTGAATACTGATATAGGTTGTTTCTAATTATACTTTATATTTGCCGACGTTAGTGAGTCTAGTTTCTTTCTAACTCTTGGAAGTCTAAATGCTAGTTAAAACAACTTTAAAAGACTTTACTAAGAGAATCCATAATCATACTTAAACTTACCGAAACTTTTCAAAATCTTTTGCAAGTCTAGGCCAGTTAAAACCTAATATAGACCAAATACCAATCTAGATCAGAGATTAATTTCACCATGGCTAAGAACCCAAAAATTAAAAAAACCACCAGTCTAGACAAAGGTTATAATCCTTTAATTAATGTTTTAACCTTTTTTTATAACTTACATTTACATCCACAATTGCGCATTAATCTCAAAAACATCCAATAACTGGATAGCAATGAAGTGCGCAGCCTTTAACTCGAAGTATATGGCGACCCATTATTTGCGGTCTCCTATCATTTACAGCAGCTATCAATTTTTACAATTGGTGATAAGCTGTATTTTATTGTATATCCATGTCAAGTGAATAGTATTTCTGATTTGCATATAAATTTTTCGGCTGTATTCAAAAGTTGGGTTGAGTATGTATACTTAGACATGGTTTTCACGGATTTTAAGAAAGTTCTACTAACACCTTTCATAATGATTTTCTTACACTTTAAAATACAGATATCATAGTGTTATTTTACATATTCACCTACGGAAAAAAAGTGTAAGTGATAGGTTCACAAGTGAAAACATTGTTTTGACATTTTACTTATCTGTAACAATACACAAAAAAAGCTAAAAAATTATAACTAATTAAATAGTCAAAAGACCTTGCAGTTCAATAATGAATAGACCCAACAAAAATATTGATGTACAATAATGCTGATATATCTTTGCCATATACTGCTTTCTATCGATAAAACATTTATAATTGTTTAACAAATACAAAAAATATTTTGAATGAAAGATCATTTGTTGATAGATAGGCTTATATAGTAGTGCAGCTTGTGCAGAAATTAGTATTAAAACCTCGGTAAAAAAATTAAAAGAAACTTGAAGAGTTTAGAATTGTTTTAGTGCGCCATTTTCAACCAAGTTTAGCTATTTTATAATTAATAAAAGACCCTGAGTGGATCAGCATATTGTGTGAAAATGTTTCTTTTTGTTTTTAGCCATAGAAAGCTATAATTCTATATTTGGCTTAAGCTATGCAACCGAGGAAGGATATTTAAACATAAAAAATTGTTTTATAACAAGTCAAGGAGCAAAAACCAGCATTGCTAGAATGATTTTGTCATAGAGGTTACTGCTTTTCTACATCCATTTGTTGGCGTATTTTTCATTAAGTTATTTAATGTGATAGATGAGAGTGTATGCCAACTATTTTTGAGAGGTTATTAACGGAGTTGATCAGTCTTTGCTTTTATATGCACCTTCATTTCAACTTCCATTTAAACCTTTAGCTGTACAACTTGTTTGTGTGAAAAGTGTTGTGAACAAAAACCTTTACTATTAGGTACCACCACACTTAGCCGTAACCCTGGCACAAAGTTTCAAATAAGGTCATTGAGAATAGACATATGTACCGTATGTGGTCTAGCAGGCATGTTTTGGCATATTAGCCAGATTTGTGGTAGACAACAAGAACAAAGAGGCTTTTATAATGCATATAGTAGTACCCAATTGCAACAATATGTTAGCAAAAAGAGAGATATTTCCCATTCAAGAATTTGAAAAGTGTCTGAGTGTAGGAAAAACTGTTATTTTCAGTAGTCATTTGAGCAATGAGCGCAATAGTACTTTTATATTAAATGTGGCCTGACCCTCACTGATTGACACTACACGGTTATAGGGAAATGAATAGTGGGACTGACAAGGACTTGGTTATGCAATTATTTTAATCAGAGTCATATTTAGAGGGTCTGATTATTCAAAGAGAAAATGTGCAAAAACTGTTTCAAGTGCTCAAACTTAAAATGTTATGCATGTGCTTTGCTAAACAGATCCCTTCGCCAATGGATTGGTTTGAATTTTTAAAGATCTTGGGTATTTCAAAAGTGTGTTTCAGCTAGGTTGGAGAGTCAAGGCTTCTAATACATAGATTCTTGACTGTAGCAACAATTCTGAGGTGCCAAGTAACAACTTCAAGTAGTCAACTGTACTCAAAATGTATAAAGTTAATAGGTTTATGCCTAGTAGCTAGATGGCTCAAAATGCGCACAGTTGCGTGAAATGAGAAGCAAACACATGTGATTGGGAAAGCTGCCTACCTCAAACTATTCAGACCATGTTAGCTGACATGCTAAGAAATGTTCTGTAACATGACCCAGTAAAGAGCCAGTGGAGTGTGACTGGAGGAACACCAGAAGTGGTGAAGTTTGGTGTGATGTCAGAAGGGCGCATGATTGACATATTGACAATGAGTCTGTAGAAAACACAAAATTGTCACAATATATCAATGATAGAACTCATAACATCACTGTGGTGTTACATGGAGCAAGGAAAACCATAAATATGGCCATTAATTAGGAGAAAGAAAAGTTAGATTTTTACAGACAACTAGGGTGTCTGACTGGGTAAGATCAGTTCTGAATAATGTGAAAAGTTCTGAAATTAGCGATCTGAGTAAATAGAAAAATTGGCTATATTAGTGACATAATGGAAAATTATGGCTTAGCACTTGAAATATAACTTCAGGTCTAAGATCAGACAAAGTAAAGCTAAAGAATTAATAAAAGTTTGAAAATGTTGATAGCAACATGCGTAGGCAGTGTAAACATGGCAGTTTTGAAAATTTATGAAGTGGACCTGAACAAGTTTCACAACACTCATCATTTGGGAATAGATCAAACTCAACTTTTTGCACAAAAGTGAATTAATTGTGGTACTAACATCTGCAGAAAAAAAAGTATAGAGAAAATTGTGAAGCAGTGTCACGAGTGTCAGCGTTTATATCCAGTACCGGCTCGCTGCAAGTTTGGACAAGTAGGCATTTCACAAGATTGGTTTTGATTAGCAACTGATAGCGCTCATGGCAACAATTTACTATATTCACCAGTTATGAGACTGTGGTAAGTAGAAATGTAAATTTGAGAACGTTTTGCAATAAAGCATCAGTAGCAGTTAGTATTCCACTAGAGCTGATAGCTATCAAAAAGTGTGCACCAACTGAACTTCTGTCTGACAATGACCTGTGCTTTAGAGCCTCGAGTTCGTTGACACAAAATTGAATGTCTATCTCATATTCAATTTTGCATTCAGAGCTGATACAGAGCAGCAAAAAATGGCACTAATAAGCGTAACTACGGTATCATTAGGTGAATGTTAGCTAGATCGGTCGATACAGTCAGTGATATGGCCTTCCAGTAAAACAACAGTTACTTTCTAATAGCGAAGGTGGCATGTCATGTGAAAGATTGTTTTGTTAAACAACACAAACACTAAATGTTGCAGAAGGTTTTTCTCATAGTATTAATTTAAACCCATACAATATTGGAAATGATATTGTTGTGAAATGAGGATTAACCAAATGCATCTCTGTCTAGAAAACCAGTAAAATTACTCTCATAATCTCAAACAATGCACTTAAAGTCAATGAATACATGACATATTAGAGACGTCAATTATTATTGGAAACCAATGACTAAAAAGCAACCAGTGTAAGTTTATTGTGAGGTTGATGATTGCAATCCAACTAAACTTGTGAATTCCAAACCTACATGTAAAGTAGATTATTTTGACAATGACCTCATTGCTGATAATGACATTTTGCCTAGCATGAGATACACCTTCCATCTCACCCAATTTTAAATCATGGTCGACCTGCATGGTTTTCAGACTATATATGAATAACTTTGATTGATTTGGAGCTCAGAACAATATGTTTTTAAGAGTTATTTACCAAAAGTGTATTGTGTAGTAGAGAAATTCTTATTGCAAAGAGCGAGCACCACTAATTATGGCATTAGAGAATGTTTCTCCATGATCTTGAGTAGTTAAAACATAATGCACAGTTCTTGGTTGACTAAATGACATTGTGCTGTTATGCAGTGATTAGTTTTGCTTCAGTTGCATTTATTTTTTTTTTTAAGTAGATCTCGGTGTTGCATTTGCAAGCGATTATTACGCAGCATATATATCATTAAATGTGAATCTTAAAGTTTGTCTATATATATATGTATGTACATTTAGTTTGGTATATCATGCCATAACGATTAAAATTTTGAAGTTAAAAGCTCATGTTTTGCTAGATTTGAACTCGTGAAGAACGCAACCAAATGTTAGTAATCCAGTCGTCTAGTCACAAGTAAACAAAGGCTCTCACAATTCACAGCTCTTACTATGTACTGTATATGCCCTTTTTTCAATAGCCCTAGCTAAAGGACATATCAATTTAAACACTATTGGGTCTATGAAACGTGATGCTTTTAATTTTTTCGTGAACTATTTTTTGCGGTTTTATGTAAGCTTCAATTGCTAAATAGAAGTAACGGCTTTTCATGCAGACAAATGTATTATCTCGAGTAGAGATAGCTTCTACATTTTGTCTCCTGTTGGTCTGAAAAAAACAGTCCAATGTCTTATTTTTAAATTCTACCAGTATCGAAAGTTACCAGTATCATCGTACTCGAAACTTTGATAGATACCCTACAGGGTGAATTTATTCGCAGAGTTAAATTTCGCGTAAATTGCCTTTTTCATGCTATTCGCAAATTGCTATAGCCGAGCCATGCCGGATCTAGCCAAGTAGAACGGAGATAGAGCTCACTAGCTATATAAGCTCAAACATTTGCGCAGACGAGCAGCGCTGTTCTTGGCCTGTTCATTGCCTGTTCCTTGAGCATTATTGTACAACTTATGAACTAAGCAGAAAATATATTTATAAACTCATGCACCGAGTGTTGTGCTAGTAAAGGAAAGTGAAGGTCTCACCAAAACCTTTACAGAATGACCTATTGTTAGATTAATTCGCTGACAGTCCTGAATCCTCTAGTGCCCTTCACTCTCTTAGTTTCGACGTTAGTAGAGCTTTTTTCAACCACACTGAATGTAATCAATCTGAACTTGCCAACATGACTCAGGCATTCCAATAGTATTTAGTTACTTCTTCAATAGACAGCCCCACATTTAGATTCTGGGTAGAGTATATTGAAGTGGTGAAATAACTGCTGAGTTTGTCCGTGTTACAAGGGAATCAGAATGAAACCTCTATGTCAACTCAATACAACGACTCTTGCCATGGTTTTTGTGCATATGACCACTCCCACTATGCAAGGTATGGCACACTTTACTATATGGCGATGACGCAGCTGACAAAGACTCACCCCCTAATTTACCAACCAATGGCAGATCACCGCAGTTATTCTACCTTTCAATATGAGCATCACCGCCCATTCTCCAGCGTTGTCTGTGATATGACGATAGAACAGACCGTAAATCATAGCTCTAAATCACAGGGAGGTCTCATTGGATTCATAAAAAACCCAATATGTCTCACAGAAATAGATCATGGCGCATCCACAAAAGACAGCTATGTACACAGAAATAAGCAAGCTTCTATAATTTCTTAATTTCTATTAGCTTTCATAACTTCTATAATAATCTTAGAATCAGCATGGAAGGCTGATGAAGACACAATGTCTCATCAAAAAAATCATATCAGCTCGAATCACCCATTCAGCCACAAAGGTACAAACCTTGTCTCTATTGTCAGTGGAGCAAAGGCTTTAACTGATACTGTCTATGATTTACAAAATGCAAGACATATCGGAGAAAAGCAGTTTCAAGACTTTTTCAACAAACAGATGACAACTCAAGAAGTACAGTTCAATGCACCAATAGAAGCAAACAAACTGAAAGATTTTGCTTTGAGTCAAAGCGCAAAAAAACTTCTAGTTTTAAGAAAAGTCTAAACTGTACACGACGGATCTATGATCGTCTTTTCGTAGGCAGCCAGCAGAGAAACATCGATCTTAGAAAAAAAAACTTTCTTATTTCCTTTGCAATGTAAGCTGGAGCCTTGCAAATGCAGATAAATTAATGATGAATACAGCTAAGCCTACCCTTTGAAAGCATTAGAGAAGGAGCTAAAGCCACATTCAACATGTTACACAAAATTTGAAAACCTTCAAAAATTTGATGCTGTGATCATTCAAGGAATGGCTGAGATTTAAGCTTTGATATCCCCAACAACATTCAGAATGATTGCTTGTGTCTTATTAAAAAAGCTAGCATCAATCGCTACATCATGTGGGTTTTCTCGGGTGGATTTCGTCTGTGATCGCTATCCTGAGGCGAGCATCAAATCAACAGAACAAATGCATCGTAGATTGAAAAGTAGTATAAAGGTGACTATTTTTGAATCAAATCGATGCACCAGCATGGTCAGACTTCCTGGTAGAAGATGCTAACAAAGAAGCTTTGGTGGTTTCTTGAGTAAGGAGAAGAGCAGTGCACAGATCAAACAGGATCTTGATGGGTACATAACATTTTCTTCCAAGTGCAACAAGATCAGTTTTCAAATAAATTGGAACACTAGTAATAAATATAAAGTGAGTCTAGCATCAGATCATGAGGAAGCTGACACAAGAAGGATAGCGCATACACGCGTTTTTTTTTGCGCTCTGACTCAAAGCAAAATCTTTCAGTTTGTTTGCTTCTATTGATGCATTGAACTGTACTTCTTGAGTTGTCATCTGTTTGTTGAAAAAGTCTTGAAACTGCTTTTCTCCGATATGTCTTGCATGTTGTAAATCATAGACAATATCAGTTAAAGCCTTTGCTCATGGAAGACAGAGACCTAATATAAAATAAATCACTTTTTGAGCACTTTATGGTAAGCTGCTTCTCCACTATTTACCATCCAGTCGAAGTCGGACAAAGTGAAACAACCATTGTTGCTAACCATTTACCTACAGGAATTGCACAACCACTAAGCTACAACACAATATTGGTTGATGTAGGCTAATATTGAAAGACAACCAAAACAGCATGACTTTTAACCAAAAAAGGTCACCACATATGTACCAAAAAGGTCACCACATATGTACCAAAAAGGTCACCACATATGTACCAAAAAGGTCACCACATATGTACCAAAAAGGTCACCACATATGTACCAAAAAGGTCACCACATATGTACCAAAAAGGTCACCACATATGTACCAAAAAGGTCACCACATATGTACCAAAAAGGTCACCACATATGTACCAAAAAGGTCACCACATATGTACCAAAAAGGTCACCACATATGTACCAAAAATGTCACCACATATGTACCAAAAAGGTCACCACATATGTACCAAAAAGGTCACCACATATGTACCAAAAAGGTCACCACATATGTACCAAAAAGGTCACCACATATGTACCAAAAAGGTCACCACATATGTACCAAAAAGGTCACCACATATGTACCAAAAATATTGTTGTAATGCTTCATTTGCATACAATTTCTAAGCATGGGTGTTTTTTATTTGAGTCATAAAACAAAGTCAGAATGTTATGTCAGTTGTAGGTTGTGACCAAAAATAAAGCAAATTCATTACTTTAGTTAAAAATGGAAGAGTATGTGCCAAACGACTTTACCAGTGGTTACCATTGCGATAGTTGATATCGGTTATCGCTTTCCAGTTGCAGGGTTACACGTTATTATTCTGTCAGCCTCTATGCAACAATAAACCCCTCAACTGTACTTTAACTCAATCTAATTTTTTGAACTATGATGAAGTTATTTGTTGTTTTAATATTAAAACATCCTGACAATACGACTAACTCAGAGATAAAAAATTTCAAATAAATTCAAAACACAGATACTTAATAATACAATCTTATGAAAACTGTGCAAAATATTTGTTTAAGTTTGCCAAACTGAGAAACTAATAAGTTACATCAAATTAAACTAAACTATATAAGACTCACACAAAAAATGTTTATGTAATTCAGCAAGATATGAACTGTGCCCATCTACAAATAGAATGTGACTTTATTTATTTTGCTAAGCGATAGTGTTTTCAAAAACTGTTTGCATCGACTTTTAAAATTTGGTGAGACACACTGCAAAAATCAAGAGTTACAACAATTTCTGCAACACATATATCCCACGGTGCGGTACAGCACCCAATCGCATACTGGCAAAGACAAAATGGATATCATCTTCCAATTAGACAGGTAGACCCAGACACAGGTAATGAAGTGCAGAAGAAGACAACATCCGCCATGGATTTTTTTTTTTGGGAATAATACAAAACATAGGATCAAACCACTTTCCCAGATGCCAACAATGAGTCCATCAATTTTTGACTGAAAGGTACTCAAAAACTAAAAGTAAAAGATTGTTTTATTTTAGATACTAGCTGCATTACTTGTCTACGGTAATAGATTCACGTACAACAAAAGGTTTATTGAAAGTTGTCTTTCATACAGTGAAACCACTCTAAATATGACGTCTATTGAAATTTTTGCTCTGATCAGACATATGCAGTCATACATTTAAATAATTTTTTTGAATAAAAATCGAAATTTGCAATGTGTTTGACAGCGAGTCTACAATACGTCAGTGTCCAACCACACAAATCAGAGTTGTCCTATTTTTGTACAGAGAACTGATAATTAAATTGACATTGCTAGGCAAACTGAAGTTCTGCAAACTGGCAGTATTAAAGTCTTTTGCATACTTCAAGTAATTCTACAAAATATTTTGCTATTACCAGCATTTGTTGAATGGACACTCCCACATGCTTAAAACACTAATCGGGGCTCACCAGTTCTTTGTCTAATAATATCCTGTATTTTGACACGGTAAATACAAACAATGCATCAGTAATGGGGTTGTGTTGATAAATTTAATGCCAGCAAAATTTACATGTATAACACCACAGCCAGTATGATTTCAAGGCAGATACAGCATTAACACCTTACAATAATAAAACAACGTCAACCTGATTGCCTTTTTATAAAGTACAATAAGGACAACAAATGCATAAAAATTCATAAATGAATACACTGAAAGATATGTTAGAAAATTCAGCATGTGAATAATATGGAGGTATAGCAGAACATGAAGGACATAGAATGACATAATAATAACATAATGTTAATTGAACGCAAGAATGACATAACAATAACACAATGTTAAATCAACGCAACACTTGCGGATGGACAACATTTTTTGTTTTTTTCTGTTGGGTGTATGATCAAACGGTTGTTGGCTTGTACCTACTATTGAGTAGGCAACGCACAGATGGCCGAGCAGCTTCTGTAGTTAGTGCATCGAGCTGTTGACGCTGTTGCATCTGCTTTGGAAGTTCAGCTCGCCAAACAGCTGTTATAGCTATTGATCATTTTCTGGTCACCTCTGCATCTGCTCAGTGGTTTCTGCACATCTGGCAGCTGTAACAGCTGTTCTGAGTTGTTTGAGTTGCTACTGGGTCAGCTCAGCACTCTCTGCAATTCTAGCAGTTGCAGCATTTTTTCTGGCCTGCTCTCAATGTAGCTGTGATTGTGCAGCAGTTTCTGCCCTTCTAGCAACTGCAGTAGCTAATCTGTTTTGTTGTAGGTGTAGCTGTGTTTGCTTTGCAGTTTCTGCACTTCTAGCAACTGTAGTAGCATTTCTGGCCTGTTCTAGCCATTGCCGTGTTTGCTCAGCAGTTTCTGCTTGTCTATCTGCTGCTTCGCGAGTTCGGTCTCGTTCTCTACAGAAATAAATCTGTTTTTGTGTTTTGGCAGTAGAGTAGGCTTTTTAGGAGGCATCGTACTGCTTCAAAAGGTGTGCATTTTAATTGGTAAAACTTTGGGTTCTGAGGTTATTTGAGGTAGATATACTTTTAATCGGGACCATTTCTCAAAGTAGATTAAATGGTGTGCTTTTTTTAATATACCCCGCTCTATTACTGCTCACCGTCACCTACCGCAATGCTCAAAGTACCCATGCAAGTTCTGTTGTAGCTGTAGTTCTGTAATACTCGTAGCTGGAAAAAGTAAATGTAACTCTGCTGCAGAAGGAATGAACATGTTTGCTATCACAAACAGTTGCAAATCCAATTTTTAACACTTTTGCTGCCGTTGACACATTTATGCATTTTTTATGGTCAACTGCAGCTGTAGATGTAGTTTTTGGCAACTTTCTCAGCAATTGTGCAGTAGCTGAATTTTATTTTTGGTTGATAACATAACCAGCAACCCTTACAACTTTTATGGTGGTGACAGTGTTGCCTTACAAGTTTCTCTACAAAATTGGCTCAAATTTTAAGTTTTAATTTTAATTTAAATTCCCAAACAAAAATCTAAAATTAAAATGTAAATTAAATTTCAAATTTTACTTTTAATTTTAGATTTTTGCTTGGGAATTTCCGACTTGAAAATGAAGATTGCGCAAATTTTGAAAGTGCCTCCTGAGATAGAAAACATGTTGGCAAAATCAAATACATCACCAAAATGTTCTAGATAGAGTTTGAAATTGAAAAGATATCATATACATACAGGCAATATCGGTAAATACATAAGCAATGCATAAAAAGACACACAAGCGATATTGGCAAAATGGCTGAATTTGAATGAAAATAAATGGAATTTTATTACTTGTTGATTAGGAGGTTGGAGGATTGATCAGTTGGTTACAAGAATTAGAAGTGTGGCAATTCATAAACAATACAACATTAAATGAGAAGTACTTATCTTTACAAAGTAAAAACTTAGTAGGTAATTTTCAACGTAAAAAGAATTTTCTAGGTAGTAGGAAGAGAACAAACCTTCATGTGACCTTCCGTTGGCTTCGCACGACCACAGTGCATTTTAGAAACTTTCTATTTTGCCATAGCTAATTTAGCAAATCATGACTGTTGCAGTCTAACAATAGGCGTTCTAAACGACATCTACGACGAACGAGATTGTTCAAAATTTTCACCGTACTACCGACTCAAAAAAAGCCTACCGCTCAAACGCAAAAATAGATTGATTCCGGTAGAGGGAGATCAAATTTGCGAAGCAGCAGCAAGACGAGCAGAAACTGCAGAGCAAACACAGCTACGCCCACAACGAAACGGAACTGCTGCTGCAGCTGCTAGAAGAGCAGAAACCGTCAAACAAACACGGGTACATCGAGAGCAGGCCAGAATAGATGCTGCAGCCGCTAGAAGTGCAGATACTACTAAACCGACCCCAGCAGTAACTCAAACGGCGCAGAGCAGCCGCTACATCGGCCAGACGTGCAGAAACCTCCGAGCAGATGCAGCGGCGACAAGAACATGATGCACTAGCTACAACAGTTGCTCACCGAGCTGAATTTTCGGAGCGGATGAAACGGCGACAACAGCGAGATGCACTAACTACAGCAGCTGCTACCAGGCACCGTGTATGGACAGAAAACTTCGCGCTTGACTAGTCATGCAACACAGTATAGGGTTGAATTTTTTTTATGGGACGAATATCCAAAAATGCTCCAGATTTAACGCCTTACGTTGAAAAGGCGAGAGGCAATATATGTAGTTTATATAGTATATTTTAATGATAATAAATTTTATCAACAACCGCATTACTGCTGCACAGTTTGTATATACCATGTCAAAACACAGGCTATAGACGAAGAACTGGTGAGTCATGATTAGTGTTTCAAGCATGCAAAAGTTTCAATTCAATAAAAGCTGGCGATAGCTAAGCAGTGCAACAGCAAAATATTTTCTAGAATTTCTTAAAATATGTAAAACTTTTCTATACTGCCAGTTTGAAGAGCGTCAGTTTGCCTAGCAATGTCAATTTCATTATCAGTTCTGTGTACAAAATTAGGACAATGCCGATTTGAGTAGTTCGAGACTGATGCATTGTAGGACTAGCTGTAAAACACATTGCATATAGCCAATGGGCTCTCCAACATTATTGACATGTACAACTGCATATGTGTATGCAGTCAGATCAGCACAAAAATTTCAGTAGATTGCATATTTGGAGTTGTTTTACGGTATGAAAGACAACTCTCAATAAAACTATTGCTTTACGTAAATCTGTTCCCGAACACGGGTAATGCAGCTAGTATATATATATATATATATATATATATATATATATATATATATATATATATATATATTTATATATATGTATGTATGTATATCGCAGGCGTTGTTGCAGGTGTTGTGTATAGAAGTCTATGTGACGAGTATGGCCTTAATAAACCACAACACTGGTGGGAAACTCCTGGCAAGGTAAATGAAAATGACCGCGCCAAGATCCTCTGGAACTTCTACATCCGGGCTGACAAGCATGTCCTTGCAAACCAACCAGATATAGTGGTAGTGGACAAGGAGAACGAGCGAGCTACTATAATATATATATAGCAGTACCCAATGACTACAATATAGCCAGCAACGAAAAAGAAAAGGTAAAGAAATACTGCTCTCTTGGAGAAGAGATTGAAAAATGCTGGGATGTAAAAACAACTGTAATCCCAGTAGTCATTGGGGCACTGGGCACAATAACACCGGCGCATAAAATGTGGCTTGCCCAAATACCAACAGCAATCAACTCAGGTGAGTTGCAGAAAAGTGCGCTATTGAGAACAGCTAAGATTTTGAGGCGAGTGCCTTAAACTCCCAGGTCTCTGGCAGGAGACCCGAGTTAGAGCAGAATTTACCACCCATACAGGTTAACCAGGATGAGGAAACAATTTTATATATATATATATGTATATATATATGTATAAACATATGTATATATATACATGTATATGAGCAAAGTTCTTTATATTAAACCTATATAACATTCATTATCATTTCAATTACCTTGTTCAAGAGTGTACGGCCAACCTATTTACATACAGACTAGGCATACAGTTTTTGCTGATTATTTTGACCTCGTCATGACCTCGATAAAAATACTTCTATCTAATTTGGTGCCAAAAATTTGCTTGTGAATTTTTTTGATAGTGCACCGCAATGCAAGATCATAAAATTTTAGTTTCAACAGCCAGCCAGTAAAACATGAAGACCCAAAATACACTTTTGTCAATAAAGTGACGCTACATACAATTTCTTAAAGTACAGGCTGCTGAGAACTAATAGAAAATACTCACTAAACAAGAAATAAGTTTGAGAACTACAGTATAATTGGTTTTGCCTCAACATTTGAGGCATTTCTGAGCTTGCACTACTTACATTCTGTCCTTTTTATAAAAATATTAAATAATAAACTACTAGCAGGCATTTTTTACAAATTAATACAAATCCGATAACCAAATTCAACTGTGCCCAACCAATTTTCACAACTCCTAGTGAAAATTATTTATCTAGTTGATATCAATTTCATAACCATAGCAACTTTTTTATAACAAAGGGAACCTTGTCTTTTATCATTTTCCAAGTTAACAGATTATCTAAAAACTGTGGATGTAAAATATTTTGAGAGCTTTGGGAAAACCACACTAATTGAGCGACAGAAAAGTCTTATGTTGCAAATACAAAGAAACAATAGAGTAATTTTTTTAATTTTAAAACATTTACTTGGAAAATAAAAAATAGGTAAATATACCAAGCTTTAAGCACAAGTGTATTGAAAATAAGAAATTGATAAACGTGCTAGCATATTGATTTACCTGGAAAATGAGCAAAAATCCAATTTAAGCCAAAATATTGATATATTTTCTAAAAAAGGTTGCAACTAAAGTTTTTATTTATGTTTCCTTTATAAAAATTTTACTAAAGCTCATAGAGGTTTTAAACAAAGTTATAAAAAACCTTTTTTTCTGCAATATTTCGGAAAATCTTCCTTTTTGCCTATTTTTCCTGCATAAACACTTAATAAAAAGTTATGTTTCTCATTATTGGCTTTATTTATTTTTATTGAGCAATTTTATTAGGTTAAAAAATTTTTTTGTTCTGATTTGTTTTGTTTCTGTTCTTTGTATTCATTGGAAAACTAATAGATTAGCAAAAACGAAACGTAGAATGCTAAGCTGTACATTTTTACAAACACAACTGAGAGTTTGCTCGTCATAATTGAAGGTAAATATCTATTTTTGAATTTCTGCAATGCTTAAATTTTTTAAATATTTGTAATGCCCCATGAAACGCGGTGTTTAATGATGTCATTTTTATGCTAAGTGCAACACGTTGAACCTTGTCTACAGCCATTTACTATACTTTCGGCTCATCAGCTGCAATAGAAATGAATTTCGCAGGTGGAAATATTCTTGACCTTCTTGATGAAGAACGAATTTTGATGAATAATGTGAATGAAGCTTATGCACAATTATTTGACATTCCTGTGACGATGTTTGATGAGCAAATGCCAGGATTGAATGATGCGTTAGAAAACGAACGTGCGGAAGATGATTTTGACACATACTTTGGAGCTCTAGGAAATCTTACGCCAAATAGAAACAATGTTTCTGCAAGACGGAATGACATATTACACGCCATAACCCAAGGATATGTTCGACAGTGGTAAACAAGCTCATCCAAATCATATATTAAAGATCTCATAAAAGCAACCATTTTTAGTTGTTTTTGTTTAAGCACATGACTATATAAAAAGTAGAACATTATTTCTAAGTAAAAATGTTTTCTATATTATTTGCATGATATAAGGTTTATTTAAAATGCCTGATTAGCGTTCTGAGATGCATGATAAAAAGCAATATTTTGTGATGCTGCTAATTTTCCAAATTTATCTATTGGACCATCTCTGTTTTACTAAAACTATTAGCTGCCATGCTTTCATTGCAAAAAATTAGGTATTGGCGTATATTTAAATTTAACAAGTAATGTTTTACCTTTTAGCAGTTTTTAATTTTTTTAGCCAGTGCTTTACAATTTCGACTTAAGAAAATAATTATATGGATTATCCCGAATTTTGTTTAACCAGATTGCTTTTAAATAAACTGTAAAATCAAATTCATTGTAGGCCTACATGTTTTATTAATTTAATTATTAAAACAATTTCATCAATTTAATTAATATAATTGTTTTATTGATCAAATTAATTATATTAAAAAAGTTTTATTAATTCACAAAATTTAAAATTTTGAGATTTTCTTTTTGGAAGCGAAAAATAGTGCAAAAGAAAAAAATGAACACCAAAACAGTAAATGCTGTTGTTGAGCAAATATGACATTGACACTGTAAAAAAATATTATGTAGCTTCCTATTAAATTTTTAGCAACCAAGTTAAAGTAAAACTAAACTGTCAATAATTGAGTGATGCTAAAAATTTGATGAAATATGCTTGTTATTGTTGCTGACAAAGCGAGAGTTTTGTTTTAAAATTTTAATTTGAATCAATTTAAATTCAAAAGACATAGAGCTTTATTTTTTTTTAATTTTGTTCCGAAGTCAACAAAACTTTGGCACAAACACCAACAAATTTGGCAAATAACTGCTATTTTTAAAATTTAGTAGTTTAAGAAAACTAACAGCAAAAGATGAATGCTTTCTTTTTACCGTCTGACCAAAATGCAAACCAAACTTTTATAATATACAAAGGTAGTCATCAAAAATTTTTTAGATGCAAGATTAAAAAGTTACATTATCAGAAATTGGTTTTGGCCATGGTTTGCAATTTGTCTTTTTCATATAATGAACTGGAAATAGGAATCGGCCTACAGAATAAGTGACAGATGTTGGCTGCTATAAATGCTTTTTAAAAAAATGAAATGAGGCAAATGTTCACATAATGCAAAACAACATATTTATGCATGAAAATTTAAGCGTAAAAATAGATATACCTTTATAGATGGCCGGCGTGTATGTATATGCCTAACAAAATTGCATTTATTTGTAGTGCAAAAAATCAGCATAATTAAGTTTAATGTTAGTGTGGGGCGAATCAGAGAACTTTACTATATCAGTGTGCAGAACATATTATTGACCAACATAATGAACCCATTAGCATTAAGGTCTTATCGAAAAATGTGTGACTGGTACTATTGAATGTCGTTAACATCCGCTCTCTGACTCGCATCAAATAGCAAGTTAGTTTGCTTAAGGTGTCAATGTCCATGATTGATTTTTCAACAACACAGTAATAATCATAGATGTATTAATGTTACAAAAAAACCTTGGTGCCTTGCGGCTCGAGTCGTTGTGCTTAACAAAAAAGAATCAAATAACTTTGACCATGGTAGCAGTAGTAACGATACAATTAAAATACATTTTTCTGATAAGATGCACTGAGTTATTTCAACTTCCAAGTAAGTGAAAATACTGAAAAACAATTAGCTTCAATTGTGAGTTGAGTGTTGAGATTTGCCTAGCCATGCAGGTTAGCTCGAGTGTGCATCTCTCAAAAGCAGTACACATTTGATTAGTTAACTTTCTCTCTGAACTCCAACTTTACTAATCTAACCCAAAAATTGTTTGTTAACCAATTCTGTATCACTGTTTGTAAGGAATGACTAGGTAGTGAAGCATGTTTTATAAAAATATGTTTTTTCCTGGATTTTAATTGATTTCCTAATTTAATTTTGGTTAAAGTAGTCAGACTTTTATTAAACTAAAAGCAACTCCATCTCTGTTGTATTGTAGAACTCTTATTTTGAGTTTTTGAAACTATCGCGTTTAAGAATTGATAAAATCGGTAATTAAATTATTTTCTAAAGGTGTGTAAGGGTATCCATCCCATAAGGTTTTGCTGGCTGACACAATACCATATGTACTACTTTCTAACTAAAGGGTCGATCAATAGCTTTTAGTGTCATAACGTAACTTAGTCATTGCCTATTACATTATAAAAAGGATGTTTCAACATAAGGTGGTGAATTTATAAGCAAACAATTGATTTTAATTTATTTCAAGTGTATTCAACACAAGCCTTCTGGAATATTCTTAGTTTTGTTTATATTCTCGTAAGATTATATTTATTGTACTACTGGACTAACCTGCTCGTCTAAAACAACTAAAGAGAAACTATCTGTTTTACTGCTATCCAAACATTGGAAAGCAGATTTATCATTAAGGGAACGGGTTTTTGGTACTAGGACGGTTTAATACTGCTGTGACTTGTTTGTTTTTTCCCTTGCCCTCACCCTCTTTTTTCTTAGTTTCTTTGTTCTCTTCCTTGCCCTCTTTCTCGCATTCTCACGCCCCTTTTTTCTATTTCCTTCTCCTCTTCCTCTCTCTCTCTCTCTTTCTCTTCCTTTTTTTAAATTTATAGGCAGTAGTTTAGACAATAACTGTCATAAAGATAAGATTTTATCAATGAAATGCATTTAGCTCATTCATTTTTCTTTTTTTGACAATTTTCTGTCAGTTTCTGCCATGTATTTAAGTTCTTTCAATTTCCTATCACAATTAACTTCTAAAATTTGAAAGTTTTAAAGCTAATTGTCTCCCTCTGTATTTGTTTCACCTTTTATCTCTTTCGTTCTTTTCTTTGCCATCTCATTTGTCCTCACATTCTCCTTTGCCCTCTTCCTTGCCCTAGTTCTCTCCTTTTCCCTCACATTCTCCGTCGCTCTCCCGCTTGCTCTCTCTCTCTCTCTCGCTTTCTCTGTTCCTTCCCCTTTATGTTTTCATTTTCCCTTCCCGCTCTTAGTCTCTCCTTCTCCCTCTTTCTTTTTTACAAAGAGTAGTTTTAAAAAATAACTGCCATGTGGTTCAGGTTTTATCAATAAATTGCATGTAGCTGTTTCATTTTGCTTGCTTTTTAGCAGTTTTCTGCCAGTATTTGCCATGTATTTGAATGTGGTTTTTTCAACTTCATATTACAATTAGCTTCATTTTGACATCTTTGCTTGTGTCTGACTTGGTTCATCTTTACTGTGTAAATAGTTGAATATAATATTTGGCTCGACAATCGCTCATTAAGTGCTTAGTGTACATGGTCCAGCCATCTTAAGAATCTTTAATTACACCGTCAAGCAAAGATAAGAGGTCAGCCTTTTTAAACCTTGAACTTAGGCTCAGACTAATACTTTAAAAATAAAAATCTGCAAATAGTGCAATCCAGCAAAGAGTAACAAGTTAAACTGTACACAGTAGACATGCTTTTCAGTTGTCTGTTTTAGTCTATCTCACTGGTCTGACAGAGGGGAAGATTTACAACAGTTTCTAGACACTCATCTGGGGAGTAATCCAGGATTAAATGCTGACATACACAGACTTCACAGTTTTGGTATGAAATGCATGACAACTACATAATGGCAACAACAGCTTTTTTAAACAACCAATTCAAAACATTGATAGTTGCTAAAATTAAATACTGGACTATTATTAACAAGTTGTTAATAATAGTCTAGTATTATTAACAAGTTGTTAATAATAATGACTGTTTTACAAATTTTCAATTTGTAAAACTGTAAAAAATTCTTTACAAAGACCTTCATTATAAAAAGAGTAATGTCTGTCTGTCTATTTGTGTGGTACCAGGCTTAGAGTTTACAGTAAAACATTGCCTTGTACAATACTCCAGTACATGGCACTCCGCAAAGCAGTCCCCTCATCAAGCAGCAGTTTGTTTGTTCTCTAAGCTTTATCAGCACAGAAAAAAATAAGATAAAATCCATCTTTGTATTAATAGCGAGTAAAAAAAGATTGATGCTTTCAAAGGAAAAAAACTAGCACTTAGTTTTCATAACTTTGCAATTCTCGTTCAAAGAACTTTCCAAGTGGCAGCTACATAATTAATTTTATGTTATATTAGTTTTACAAAACTTCAATTTATTTGAAACATGAGTACTTTTGAAAGACCAACAAACTTATTTTTCCGATAAAATTAGTTGCACCTGTTGTGTATACACAACCAATCAACTTGTTTTAAATTTTTAAGTACTAAAATCGTAAGTTGATTTACAAAACAAGATTTATAACTTTTACAACACCAAAACCTAATAACATTTATTGGTTGGTTTTAAATATTCAGTTATTAAATTACATTGTTTTTAAGAACTAAAAACATTTCCGCCAGTAAGATATTATCAAAAAAATGAAGCGGGCAACAACTTCTGACTGGAGTTTTGTCTCTTTAGGCTGCTAGTTTGTAAGATCAAAATTTACTTGCTTCATTTTATGCCAAGTCTACATAAAGTAGGTTAAACTTATACTATTTTAGAAAGACTTGTGAAGTTCTACAGTGTTCAATATGTAAGACATCAATCTAAAATTTTAATTACTTTTTGACTATCAAACATTTTCGTCACCGTGTTTAGACTCTGTCTGGTCAATCACCAGAATGAAAAAATTTTAGTACAGAGACCAGGAGGCCTGGTAACCTTTTGCATATAGCTTTTGCATTATGCGCCATCCTATTACAAATTTTGGTGAGTCTTGCGCCATCTTTGAGCCTATATTATGCGTAGACGGACGTATAAAAACTACCGTGCACTTCTTTTGCTCAATGATGTTTGTATATTTGGATCTGTTCAAATAATTTTAAGCTAACAACTTCTCAAGATGTGTCACAAAAAGTAATATAGCCTGAGTAACTTGTTTTAGCAAAAGCCATTCATATAAGTCACTTGATTTTACTTATATTTTAACTAGGTCTACCATAAAGTGTACCCATGCTTTTTTTAAGCTAACCAACTGAGACAGCAAAATCCTCCAAACTTTGATCTTTTCGCGCAACGAGTAAAGGTTGCAATATACAAAATACTGAATCAGACTGGTCCAGGATCATTTTTAGCTGATGTAACCCCTCTAAGTCAGACGATTCGTGACTGGGCAAATCTAGATCAAACTTCACCTTGGAACTCTTTTATTGCAGTAAGTAAAACATCATATTTTTCATGTTGTAGGCCTACATAAATATTTTGTTTACTTTTACAAATTTAAAATAAGTTCTGTGCTGTCATACAAATTATGAAAAAAAATAGATAAACCACTTTTCAAAAAGAAATTTTTTTCAAAACATTTTTAAGAAATTTTTTAAATATTTAAACATTTTTTTGCAAATATTCTTGACCGCATGAAAATTGAACAGTGTAATAATTGTAAGTTATTGGTTAAAAACCTTTATAGGTGTTAAAACAAATGCTAGCATTATAGTGTATTAGGTGTACTAAAAGTAATGTAGTGGTTTTCTTATTTTATAGATCTGTAGAAATCATCAGACCTGATTAACTTTCAAGGTTGCATCAAAAATAACAAATAAATAGAATGATTTTACTAAACAGCAGCCCATGTATTGCCACGTTCATCTTCAGCTTGTCAACCCAGTTTTGTGTTATCTTACATATTATGTCAATGCCAAATGGCATTTTGTATATGTTAGATAACACAAAGCTGTGTTGAAAAGCTGAAGCGAAACATAAACCATTTTTACAGCAAAAACAATTTAACTAATCAATTAAGTAATTAACGTTTGAAAAAAAAAATTGACGCTAATAAAAATAACTAATGTTTCAACCAAACACAGTTTACTGACCGAGGTGCTTGCCACAACACCGGTCGGTCGCCTTGCATTTTCCCAAATTGAATATGTGCATCATGATTATTCAATAAGTTTTCCGACAGTGCACAGGGCTGCCAAGTGTATTGATACACATAGTAAAAGTAAATTCGACCATACAGCTAAAATCCTATTGATTGACCGGCTTTGTTTTAAATTTGAAATGAACCATTTTTTGGTGGAAGCAATTTCGAAGAGCCAAATGGGTTTACTGACAGCTGGCTAGCTTACTTGGTTGATACAAACTTTCTTCAGACACATGCTGTCAAGCATAATAAAGTTAGATGAAGCTACCAAAGTGAATATGGTTGATACCAGCTGCGCTAAGAAGGCTATAGCCTGCTCGGCCAAAGCCAGCACAATTAACACATCGTTATCATTGCTAAAGAAATAACAAAAAAAATTGAAAATATTAATCAGCAAAGCTTTAAAAAATGATAGAATAACAGTCAAGAAACAAAGAAAAAAAACTAGATGAGAAAAGAGATCAAAATTTCCTAACAGGGTTATGCTTGCTGTTATCTGTTCATTAAATTGTTTTGCACTATATTTATTTACCAAATACATAAATATTTGCTTGTATTTGCTTTTCTGCTGGTATATCCGCCATGGTTTAGTTCTTGCAAAGTCGTAATGAGACAGCAGTTTACTATCCATATGACGACATTCAGGACATAAAGTAGAGACAGTAGACGATAGAGGCCAAAGTAATAATAGCAACAGTGATAATAGTAATAAAGGGTTAACTTATTGATGGACTGGCTTTGTTTTAAATTTTGTGACAGTGAAAAAAAATGTAACTTTTTGTACCAAATTTGAAAAAGAATAACAATTTGTTCCGAATTTTCCTGCAAACTATATTTTTGCTTTACTGACTCTCTGAGTAATCTCAGCAATGCAAATGCACGCAAAAGATCTAAGAATAAAGTTTTTCGATTCAAAAACATTATATTAGCAACTGCCATGCATAACTTCTCTACAAGTCATTTGACGATTTATACAAAATTATAAAGCTGTACATGTAAAGTAGAGAAATACATACAGAGTTTATTTTCAATAGCCTTCCCATTTAACTGTTTCACTGTTTTAAAAATTCTCAAGTCCTACTTTTTAATGCAGGGTTCATATTTTTGAGTCAACTGTTACTTTTCACGGTTGACTTTTTTTGGCTGAGAAGCATTTAGATTTTTGTCATTATACCAAATAATATGGTTTCACTTACTTTTTATTGGAGTTTCGACACCTGATTGGGTAAAAACAAAGTTCAAATTTACTGTTGTAAATATTTTTTCAAGGAAAAACCAATTAAGCATGTTCTGAGTAAGCCAACCAGCGTAGATCATGTTTATGAAGTCCAATTAAAAAACTGACATTAACTTCAACAAACTATGCAAATGCCTAATGTATTTGAGTATCCAGAGGTAATTATAAGTTTATCTATGTTGCTGTGAGTGTATGTGTACTCCAGGTACTGATGATAGGAGCTCATTACAGTGTTGAACTAGTTATGAACAGGGGATTCACTAACCTAGTTGGACAAGGAGTTCGGCTATTGAATGAGGCACTTTTCTTATCAATGGCCCATGTAATCGAGGATCAATATTTAGAAAGCGAAGAGTTTTGGGTAAGAGCTATTAATTTAAAGATGTTATTTATTTCACTTGTAAATTTGTCTAGCATTAATTTCTAAAAAGATTTCGCAACCTCCCGCGGACAAACCAGGTGCAAAGGTTAATGGAAACACTAATTTTTAGATCGTTCAGGACTATTTTAATTCTGTTATATTTTGATAATTAGTTTTGTATTTCAGAAGTTTTTCTCAATTGAAGCCCACAAGTTTAGAAAGTGGTTTTAATAAAAAATGTGTCAAAACTCTCAGTCGGTCATTTCAAATCACTCCAATGTGCATCTCTTCTACCCAAATACGGAGGGCTAAGGATTTTTTATTTTTTCCAATGCAGAGTTGGTGATAATTAATAACAAACTACAAAATGGTGGTGCTGTAACCAAAATAGATACAGGTGGCTTAGCCTATCCCTAAAATGTTGGGATTCATAAGAAAGCCTTTTCTACTTTATCCGCCAAAATAAAAATGTTATAAAGATTTAGTAAACTATTACAGACTTTTTGTAACTTTTTGTGTGAATATTTTATCATGATTGTAGTATACTACTGCATTGGCCGTCTAGTATGCTATTAGAGATCGTCATTATTGGTATCCATTATATGCATAACTATTACATGCTGCTGCAAGTTGGTTTTCCGGTGAAGTTGCTAGTGCACTTTGCCGCAAAATTTAGACAACAGATTCTTTTTTGAAACACTTCTAGTTTAGCTTCAAATAGATGAATAAATAAACATTATTCTCATTGCCTTAAAGCGTTTGATATTTTAGACGGTGCAATTAGGAATACTCCAGCAAATCTGGCTGTTTGTAAAATCTAAAATACCAAAGTCAGTATATAGGGTTTTTTTTGTATAGCTATAGTTATTAAATAAAATTCTAAACAATGCACAAACCAACATTAGAATATCTGTGAAGTTTTAAATAGTTTTTGACATGTTTGTATTGCTTGTATATAATTGTTATACAGAATTTGAATAATGATAGGAAATTAAAAAAAATACTAATTAGTTATTAATAGAATATACAAGATATTATTATTGTAATTGAAAAACTACACAAGTTTTATTATTACAAGTAACAATAAAACTTGTAATAATATGATAATTAATAGCAAAAATGTTATTGCTTCAATTAAACATTTTTGAAATTGATCTTAAACCAGCCTCCTTGTTATTATTTGATCAAAAAGTAATACATTGAAGCATAACCTTGATGAGAACCATTATTTTCAAAAATTTTTTCCCATGGACTGACCTTGACTAGAATTTAGTTTCATATATGAATTTGGTGGAAAATTCTACAGTGTTTACGCTAAGAGTTATGCACTGTTGTACTTTAGCCCCAGACTCTTCAGCTAAATGGTAGTGTATATGCAAGTGCCATTACTAGCGAAGAGCAGCAACATGCAAAAACACTACAGATATGAACACGAAAAACAAATTTAAGCGGGATACTCGCTTACATGGTACAGTTATTAAATGGCATATTAAATTCTGTACTTAGAAGTATCTCCCCCATGCTGCACTACCAATTTAGCATTACCACCAAATCTGCCCAAGCTTTAGCTAACAAATATTACAAAGCAATCACATACAGAAAAATAAGTAAAGTAAAAAAAACAGCAATATTTGATCAATAAAAATGATAATAGGTCTGAAGGGTCACAAAGTTTGCTGCCACAAACTGTAGCCGCCTTCTCCTGTAGTTTATTGGTGAATGACTTAGGTTGCTAATGAGTAAGTCACTCCTTATTCTCCGACCCAACACTCAACAAGTTTGTTCCCAGCAACAGCTTTCCGGATCTTCCAGTGACAAAAACGTTTGCTACCTCTTGATCTAACTAATAATACTTTAATATCTGGCGTGTGGGTCTTCCACATAAATGTGTTGCCCTTCCTATATTTCCTATAGCTTTTGCTTAGCCTCAGTTTGCTTCAACTAGTACTCATTGCAGCATGATCGGGAGGATATACAGGTTCACCCACCTTTTCCTTTATTATTAGAGTAAACACTTTTATTTTATTGCTATAAGATTAGAGAGTTTTTTAACCAGCCATTAATCTTGTGCTGGCCCTTGCTGACGACGTAAACATAGACACAAATTTGTCATCACACTGAAGGCAAGTGTTACAGTTCTGCTAGGCCTTTGTAGATTAGGTTTAGCTCTGTTAGGCTACAAAGTGGTGACACACCTTGAGTGTTTTTTAATAACACAACATGCAGATTTAATTTTATATAGGGCAATGTTATCAGCGGCACGATCAAGTGGCTCCATATCAATCTTTACTTTGATATATGTAAATGGACCCATACCACTAAATGCTAGCCTAGTGAGCTTTGCCTTTTGGTAGCACAAAAACGGATAGCCTTAGCTCCCCGGCATGTCAAGTAACATGTAAACAAGCACTGGCTTTTGATGGCAATATGCCATACCTGTTGTGAAGCTTATCCTGGATTTATGACACAGGGTCTTCATTTTTATCTGTAGCCTCGTTCTCAAAACTAGATCTTGGTTGGCCCATTTTCACATGGCCAATCTACCAATTAGGTTCCCAGGCTTATGTGAGTAGTTTGATGAAGAAGTGCACATTTTTATATTCATCCAATCATGGCAGCCACAAGGTTTCCCTGTTGCTTGAAAAATATCGAAACTTGAGGTGTGACATTTTAGCAGTATCTTCTGTAGGTTGACTGAAAACTCTGTTGAAAATGTCTTGTGCTAAGTTGGTTATATTTGGCAGAAGAGGATTTTTTGTTGTGAGATGTAAAAGGAATTTGAAATGATTGGTGCATTTGGTAATAACAAAGTTGATGTGTATTATTTTTGGTGCAGGTAATAAATGACCATATGTGTGGATAGCTTTATTTGTTCCAGCCAGTTTAATTAGGTATCTTCTGACAATGTATGAGTTTTATGAGTGCAATGTATCATAAAATGATACATTGCAGTCATAAAACTGTTTTGCAAAATTGTTAATTTTTAAAACTGATCTTATTTTCATGTATAATTAGTTCAAAGCACTGTTTTTGTTACTTTTTGTCTAGGTGATTAACCAAGATATTAAAAAGACACAAAGTAGTTTTTTCTAAACTGAATATTCTGATTAACCAAGTGCTAAAGGGATATACATGGACTTAAAACTTATTTCTTCGGTTCTCAGATAGTGCACCGCAATTTAGAGCTCGCCATTATGAGTCCTATTCTCTACTAAAACGCTGAATTCACAGGCATAGATTACTGTCTGCATTAAGTTTGTAAACCACTTAATTGTCATCTATGGCAACAATCACACATGTTACTCTATAAAACATTTAACAGATTTTCTGATTAAGGTTTAGAACTAGACCAAGTAGGACACAAAACTTTAATGACGTAAAATAGATGCATCAATCTTTCTAAGTTAGTGCATTTTGACTCCTCGCAATGACATACAGTCATTATTTCTAATGACAATTAAGAAAAATCTTGTCCTTATTTTTGGTAATATTATTGACCCATGTTTGGCATGCTAAGCTTTAACAAAATTTAAATCAGGGCACGCTCATAATCAATTGACAATATTTCTTGTGTCAAAAGTGGACTTTTGTTCCCATAAAAATAATCTTTTTAGAATATAGCTAATCATTAAAATACGGGCTTGCTAGACATGAGAAACAAAACTTGGTATTATAGTTTTTGTAGTAACGAAACTTGGTATTGTAGTTTTTGTAGTAACGAAACTTGCTATAGTAGTTTTTGGCAAGAATTTTATGTGAAATGATGTTACGTTTTTAGCTGTCAAAAATTAAAGTAAGGCACTTTTTTTAGGAATTCGCTTTGGCACCCGGAAATATCAATCACAACTTTGACCTTCCTCCAGTCAGTCAGTTCATCATAAATCAAGATCAGTCGAGCCAGCAAAGAGTGGCTGCTTTGACTATTACTAGAGCAAATGATGAATTCGTTCCTCTGGCCAGCACTCGCTTTAAAGGATTTATTCCATGTATTGCCATTAACATGTAAACATGTAACATGTGTAACATGTAAACACAGAATCTCAATATATAACTGCTCAGACACCATCACTTTAATCTTGTTAATCCAGTTATGTATGTCATCCGGTGAAAATACATATTTTCAGGTAAAACTTTGTTGGGGTTAAAATGTTCAAATCTAGGAAAATGTCAGCTATGATGCCGAAACTAGATTCTGTTAGAAGAGTCCTACTGTAAAGGAAGCGAATGGTTTATAAAATTAATATGAGGCAGCTTTAACTCTCATAGCCGATATGAACTATAGCAACAAAAGCAAATATTTCGGATTTCATTCTACAAATATTTCTTCTCAACATCTCAACTGTGATCAAGTTTTTTGATCAAGTTTTATTGCAAAATTAGTGACAATTAAATCACCTCAAGCAAAACAAACAATTGAATATAATTGGTATATATAAATAATGATACTGTTTAACATAATCTACAAAACTTTTGTGAATCTTCTTTTTAAATAGCAAAACTTTTTAGTTTTCTAAAGTTTTGGTCTACTATAAGGATAGATTCTGATAGATTCTGATAGATTCCTGCAGAAAACCCAAGCAATGAACCACATTATTTTATTTATAAAAACGATTGTACTTTGCTAATAAAAAAAATGCCATAAGATATTCACCTCCTTATTGGCATATAGCACTGCAGCTTGTGCGTAATTTAGTATTAGAGCTTATGTAGAAAATTGGAATCAAACATGAAGACTTTGACTAAAAATTGAAAAGTTTTTCAGGAAAAAAAAGCTTAAGAATTAATTTAGTTTGCAAGTTTACTTGAAACACTATTTTTTCAAAGTTACCACTTATTCAACACGACCTGTAATTTCTCAGCAGTAGTTTAAATATCAAAAACAAAAATTAAGCAGAGAAACTTAAATTTTCTTTACTGCAACTGGAAAAAAATACGAACCTAATTAGTTTTCCTGTAAAATCAGCAAATTGTCTGATAGATTCCTGCAGAAAACCCAAGCAATGAACCACATTATTTTATTTATAAAAACGATTGTACTTTGCTAATAAAAAAAATTAAGGGATATAGAAAACTTGATGACATTGCCAATGGAACACTTTGGGTTTCCAGTTAAAAAAATAAACAGAATTTAGTTCATTTAGCTGCTTGGCTGAAAGTTTGGCTTCTACGGAAAATATCTTTTCTCTATGAACACCTCAAAAACTGTACACTTTTGTCTAAACAGAAGCGATGGAACAAGAGAGGTGAAAAAGACTAGGTCATGGGGTCACAGAGACCATAGTATAGAATGAACTAATGTCTAACTAGTTATCTAGTAGTACAAATTTTTATTAAAATATATTCTTGCGGAAATAATCAATAATCAAAATCTAGTTAGTTGGATATGTTAAGAATGAAAATTTTACCACATAAAATTTTGGTTAAGATACAAATAAAAATAAAAATAGCAGTAAAGAATTTTTTTTAAATATAAACACTCTAACAGAAAATATTTCAATTAAGGTATGTATAAGACTTCAACCAAAGATTATAAAGTCATGCACTGGAAAAATTTTAGATTATTGATCCGTGCTCTAGACATACTAGGAGTGTCATCAGCCTAGCATTTTACCCACTGCACTCAAATTTAGGATAGAAAAATGTGAATACAGTAGCTCCGTAGTGCTTTCAAAAAAGTATTTTATAGTTATTTGCTAAAGTTTTTGTAACCTGTTGGTAGCCTGAGCTGACACTTATAAAATGCAGAAAAAAGCTGGTGTTGAAGAGACTGTAGGTTTCTATAAAAAATTGAAACAAACCAAAAAGTTGTTAATTTGTTAAATGTTAACATTTAACATTAACATTTTGTTAATGTTAAATGTTTTGTGAATCCATCACAAATTGTAAATATATGTACGCATGTAAAGTAAACCTTTTGAATCACGTTTTTGTTAGCCACAGCATTGAGTAAATTACCGATCAATTTTTGCAAGAAAAATAAAACAGATTATAAGTGCACAAAATTTGAATTTGATTCAGCACCTTTTTAATAGGAAAGTAAACCACAACATATTTTTTTAGAATAACACATTGCAATTAATATATTTTTCCTCAGCAAAAGGTGAAGTGGAGATTATATTATCATGCGGCTTAAATGAAAGTACCTACCAATCAGCCTTGCAGATATAGGTCTGAGACTATAAGAGTGTAGTCTGTTAGGATTGCTTGAAAATTGACTTTAATAAATTTGTTTATAGAACCAAAGATATCTTTCTATCATTTAAAAATGGTTTTTATGTATGAGGTCGTTTGACTGCCATGAAGCTTCCAAAATAAAATTGACAAATCACGCTCCCGCTAAAATGCTCAGAAGCAAAATTGGTTGAAATGACGTCACTAGTCGCTGTCACTGCAATTGTGGATATCAACAATTGCAGTCAATTTGCAGTAATTATACACATTGTTCTCTCGATCTCTGCAACTAAACAACTGCCTAAGCATTATAACCGCACTTATTTGATCTAACAAGTAGATAGAGTTTTGATCGCAATAGAGTTTTCAATGCTTTAATTCTGAAACAGCAAAAACAGTACCCAATGATAAAAAGTACTTATTCTTTCTAATGAAATGTACCAAACCTTTGTGCAAGCTCACCTGTAATGGCTGAAATTATCTAAATAGATAAATTTTAGTTTAATCACTTAAGTTGGTCTTTAACTTCAAAGAGGCAACCTTAAATTTTTGACAGGTAAAGGTGGAACGAGGCAGGTTTGTAAGTTTGAGACGAGACTCAAAACACTGTCTTGTAAAAAGTCGAGATTGGAGACACCAGACAGTAAAATAATGAGCATTTGGTGATGATTTCACTACAGAAGTGCTAGTGTACCTGGTATATATAAAATTGATAAACTTCTTTTTAAATTGAACTTTCACCTGGTGTAAACGATTTGAATACAACATTTTAATAGTGATATGCATGTAGTTTTTGTGAACAAAAGTGACACAAACAGTTCTAAAATACTGAAGTTATATATTTCTAAGAATTTTGAGCTTGATTGATAATAATTAATTTAAACATATTGCTTTGTACATGTATATTTTACCATCTATTGAATACGTCTTACTTTTTAATGTAATGTGTAATGAAACCGATAGCCGTCGCTCTACAAAAAAAACCGCAACTAAAAGAACACATGATAACACTTTCATTTTTATCGTTTCACTAATGTTAAGTTTTGTTTTTGTATTAACTGTAGTATGTGAGTTATATTAAAATTGTATGTATGAAATTATATGAATTACTGTATACATAAACATGTATATTCCTATATTGAACTAACAATAACGTCATTGTTAACCGAACACGGACTACGGTCGACACGACCTTTCGTTCGTTTCTCCGTGTCCGGGCAAGTTTTACCCGCAATTGGTAGTATATAAAAGAGGCCCAAATGTTATGAAGGGCATTTGGTGTTTAGACACGATACGTTGAAATACAGACATTTTACTCGCAATAGTTTTATTTATTAAATTGGTTTATCCGGAGGGTAATTGGATACAACCCGGTATTTTTTTTAAGGACACAGAACCGAACGACAATATATTAACAGGGCCGTTGTCTGGACAACATGGTTAGACTCGGTGGCCAACATAATCAATACCAACAGGTAGTAACGGACCAAGTATAACTTTAAAGGCAGTTGCCTGCAATCCATTACAATATATTAAGTTGTTGCTACCGCAAGAAGCCATGTTTCAACAACCGTGCACAGGTGCTTTAGTTCTATTTCCTGTCTTGAGTGTGGCAATAGTTAAGTCAAAAACAATGGCTGCTAAACTGGTGTACACAATTGATTAGATTTTTAAGGCAGACTACTAACAATTTAGTAAGAAATTTAGAAATCTTATTTTCAAAAGATTTGACATTTTAACTGACCCAATCTCACTAAAATTGATAAGTTATCTCTGTCAGGATTCATGTTAAATTCTCATGAAAATTGCTAAAAAAGCTTAGGCACTAGTTTTACTAGCTGGTTCAGGACAAAGACACACATTATCTCAAAGTAATTTCTTAGGTTGATCATTAAAACAAACATTATACATGTATACTTATATGAACTCTACATATCATCAATTTGTTCATCTATTTAAATTGCAGCAGTATGTCATAATCCCTGTGTTAAGTTTGGTAATTGAAATGTAGCAATGAAAAATTTGCACAACACCAAATTTTATTTCAAGATCTCCAGCTGTAAACAACAAACAACAATTAAACTATACAGAATACAAATGACTCATTGAGAGAATAGTGATTGCATCGGTAAGGTAATGATACCTGAAGAACTTCTACGAATGGGTTGAGAACTACCACTGCTGACCGTTACATTGTTAAGTTGATCAAACACGTGAGTATTGTTTTTCTAAAGGTTTTAGCAAAGATTTACCTTTTCAGGAAAGCATCTTAGTTCACCAGGTAATTATTAAATTGCCTGATAAATGTCCGATGTTTTGCTAGTATATATAAATGTGAATGTCTGTATATATGGGTGCCAGTTTAAAAGTAGCAGCAAGATAAACCACCTCTTCTACATGGATGACATCAAGCTGTACGCTAACAAAGAAAGGGACATTGATTCGCCAATACACCTCACTCAGGTATACAACAAGGACATCGGAATGACCTTCGGTATTGAGAAGTGTGGAAGGCTAAGTCTTAAGAAAGGCCAATCTATGCTCACAGATAGCCTAAAACTGCCAAATAGTACCATCAAAGATATAGAAGAAGGGTACAAGTACTTAGGGATTATGCAAAGCAACAGCAACCACGAAGCCGAGGTACGTCACAAAGCCATTACTGAATACAAGAAAAGCCTTCGGCAGGTCTTACGGAGCAAGCTCAATGCCAAGAACTAAGTCATGGCAATAAATACCTACGCACTGCCAGTAATAAGATATCCAGCAGGCATAATAAAGTGGACTGAGGAAGCCATCAAAGAAACAGATATAGCAACTCGTAAACTGCTGACCATGCATGGACCACTCCACCCAAAATCTGATACTACTAGATTGCATCTCAATAGGAAAGAGGGTGGTAGGGGACTCAAAAGTGTGCAGCAGACAGTGAAAGAGGAGGAGCAAAACATCAAAGCGTATGCAGCCTCCATGGCCACTTCAGGTAAGTTGCTAGCTGATTTTCAATTGGCTGCTCTTACAACGGACCTACGCCCTGATGATGAGGAAATTGACTGGCACACGAAACCTCTTCATGGTGCTTACCACCAACAAATATCTAAGGTTGGCGATCTTCACCAGACATATATGTCGCTGAACAAAGGAAACCTAACAGCCAATACGGAGTTGCTAATCTTGGCAGCCCAGGATCAAGTGCTCCCAACAAGGCAACTCCAAACCAAAAATCTATCACACTAGAGACGATCCTAGATGCAGACTGTGCAAAGATGCACCTGAGACCATCCAACACATCATCATTGAATGCAAGCAGCTAGCAGGAAACGCATACACTGAGTGGCATAATCCTGTCGCAGGTTTTGTGTATAGAAGTCTGTGTGATGAGTATGGTCTTAATAAACCACAACACTGGTGAGAAGCTCCTGGTAAGTTCAATGAAAATGGCCGCGCTAAGATCCTCTGGGACTTCTACATTCGAACTGACAAGCATGTCCTAGCAAACCAACCAGATATGGTGGTGGTGGACAAGGAGAACAAGAGGGCTATTATGATAAATATAGCAGTACCCAATGACTACAATATAGCCAGCAAAGAAAAAGAAAAGGTAGATAAATATCTCCCTCTTGGAGAATAGATTGAAAAATGCGGGAATGAAAGAACAACTGTAATCCCAATAGTCATTGGGGCACTGGGCGCAATAACACCGGCGCATAAAATGTGGCTTGCCCAAATACCAACAGCAATCAACTCGGGTGAGTACCAGAAAAGTGCGCTATTGGGAACAACTAAGATCTTGAGGCGAGTGCTCAAACTCCCAGGTCTTTGGTAGTAGACCCGAGTTAGAGCAGAATTTACCACCCATACAGGGTATCCCGGGTGAGGAAACAATTTATATATATATACTAGCTGTTCTACCCAGCTCGTGTAATAACAAAGTTATATAAATATTTATATAGTAATTTATATATATACATGTATATATAGGCTACATATATATGTATATATATATATATTTATATATATATGTATATATACATATATATATTTATATATATATATATAAATATATATATATATATAAATATATATATATTAATACATTTGCATTTTTGCAAATTGCCCAGCATTTGGGTACTAACCTAATTTTATTATTCGTTGACAACATGATCAACAATCTTTAGTACTTTTATGGTATTGAAAGTGTTGTTTAGAGGTTTTTCTATAAAATTAATTTAATTTTGCTCAAACTTAACACAAAGACATTTTAAATTTTTGTTAGGGTGTTTTTCACTCAAAAATAGACTTTTTTTCTTCCTGAAGCACTAAATATTTAGTTTTATTGTTTTAGCAAGTATCTTTCAAATTAAAGAATTACAGTATGTTGAGGTAAATTTAAATAAAACATTAAAGACACTAAATACTCAGATAATGAATGTGATAACATTGGCTCTGACTGTGACTGGCTCTGAATGCCACTGGCTCTGAATGTGACTGGCTCTGAATGTGACTGGCTCTGACAACACTGGCTTGCTCTGGCAAAATGACTAGTTTTGTGAGATTAACAAACACAACAATGAGGATTGTTATAGCTTGCTTGCAATTTTGTACATAGATATAGCATTTCAGATGATATAGATACATTAATTCTTTTGCATAGCTCTGTTTGGTAACATGTTGGCAACATAAAATATATTACAAAAATCCTTCAGATAGAGTTTGAAATTGAAAAACGCTGTATACATATCATACCGCAAAATCAGCATTTTTTTTAGTAAAATGGCTGGCATTAGACAGGAAATCAATTTTTACATGCATGTCAGTCAAAAGTTTAACTTATATAAAGCTGTTCACTTATGAACTTAAGTATTTTGGGATATACATGTAAGTCATTTTCACACCATTCAACAGGTAGGCAAATGGCGTGTTACCCCTTTTTATGGTGGTTGGTTTCCTAGTAAGTGTATACATTGAAACCAACAAAATTGTATACAGGATTTGATATCTCAATAATTTTATTGCTGTACACATATTTCCTTACATGACAAAAAAATTAGAAATTATTTAAAAAACTTCATAGTCACAGCACTTTGTGCAGATCCAAATCATTTCCAGAAAAAAACACTCCAATAGTTGTGTATAAAATTGAAATAACTAGCAAGTAATGGTTAAATAAAGTGTGTTTTACTAGAATGATTGCAATAATATTAAACAACAGGAAATTGATGTACAAATCAAATGACTAAAAACATAAATATATCAAATGAATAATAACATTGACAGGTTACTGTTCTCTAGAAGACAACCTTGAAAACTGTCTTGACATATATCGCTAGTACATCACTTAAAATGCACAAGCTTAACCAATGTTATTTGTTTGGTTGAATAGTGAAAGAATGTACCGTAAGTCCTTATGCTCAAGCCGCATGGCTTGTTCTCAAAACCAGAGGACTCACGAAAGAAAAAATAATCTTCCAACAAGCCGCAAATGCCTGCAGACCGCCGCTAATGACCGAGGTTATGTCGTCCTTGACCCCTTCAGGAGCGAGAGTGTTGAGAAGAGTTTCGCTATACCCCCGTCCTATTGAATAAGAAAGCAGGCTACATCAGTACGCGTGAAAAATTTTTTCTTTCATTCCATGTTCGAATTAAATTTCCTAAACCCTTACATCAAGAACCCATGTCTCAGCATCTCAGTATCTTGCCATGTCTCAGCTAGATTTTTAATGCGCTGTTAGAGGCTTCACGTTTATGGAAAGATGCGGTCAGGAAAGAAACGGTTTTAATGACCTATGACTTTGGTGAGTTAAACCTTATTGATAAATTCTTCGTTAGTCAAAAGTATTCCATGAACATGACCCTGAAAATAAACGAGTAGGTCGACAAAATCCCGTACATAAAAGTGTATCATGACTGCGGTTCTATGGTTATAGAGCGAAACTGAGCAGAGGCCGCATTTATCGAGAATCCGCCCTAAGCGTCACGTAAGTTTTAAAAACCTGGCATTAGCTGGGGCCTATGACTTCAAACCAGAAGCTGCGCCCAATGACAAGCCACGCGGCTTGAGCATAAGGACTTACGGTATAGGCCATTTTTTCTTGCTTACTCATGATAGCGCAAAATACCATTGTTTACGTGAAAAACAATTAAAGTAAAGTTTAATGTTTAAATTTAATTAGCGTATTTAGTTGTATTCTAGGAATTAAAACATTTTTATCCATTGCAGCTCTAGTAAGCAATGCATTATGAATAAGATTTGGTGGTAGATTTGTGATGATCATTTTTTTTCTATTTCAGAACCAAGGAAGATCTCAATTTCAAAAAAGCATAACTGGGCCACCAACGAGTTAGTTGGAAATTATGAGAGAGCATTTTGGCAGGCGGTAAAACGTTCAAAAACTATGTTGGATAATTGACAGAGTCTCCCTTTTTAAGAACACAATCTATGCTGAGGAATGAATTTGTCGTTTCAGAAAAGTTTTAAACAAGAAATTAGTTTAAGTGCTTAATAATGTGACCTTAAATGTCAGAATTACTCTTTCTTTTAGCCTTTGGTGCTGAAGATAGTCTTCCTGAATATATGGGTGAAATCTTTGTAGTAACTTGTGTTCTGTGTTTACAATCAATCTTCAATTCTCAGAAAAAAAGATTAGCCTGTTGTTAACTGATTGCTTTTTATCACTGATATTTAAAAGTTGTGCAGAAAAGTCTCCTGAAGTGTCATTCCCTCACCAATCTACTTATATATTCGTCATTAGTTTACACACTTCTACATATCACTATACGTGAGAATCCTTTAAGCAAGCTTTGAGTTTGTTAGCCGTAGTTCCTTTAGTGTTGACTGGTAGAGTTGGACAAAAATCCTCAGCATCAAACACATATACACCACCGATAAGTTTGTTAGCGTTTTATAGCTCTTTAAGTATGTTCAGCTATTCAGAAACTTCAATATTGCATAACTCATTTGCACCAGGCTATTTTCTATGCGATTAGCCTCAAACGCCGCTTATTTTTTAGAAAGCTTCCACAATTTAAGTTACTACTACAAGATAAAGACTTGAGATAATTTACTGATTCAAGTTGCACAAGAACCTGTTCAGTCTCCTCTTTTGAATTGTATTACATTCCTGTATACAACTCACATGCCTTTCATGTCAAGTTGTGTCACACAGTAACACTTACACCATAAAAATTGCAAAATACACAAAGTTTCGCTAAAATTACTTATTTATTACATACAGTACACAGTTATAAATATCATTTATACATATACAGTTAGTCACGAACATGAAAATTATGAAACTTTAATTTCAAACTTTTCATTGCGAGTATAATCCTTCAAACCAAAACATGGCTAATATGGCTTTGATTGTCAGAGTTTAAAGAATAAATTTACCGACTTTGAATATTTTCTTTCAACAATTAACACTAGTTTTGATGTGATATGTGTTACTGAAACTTGGTTCTACGAGAATGAAAGCTTCAAATTTTACACCGCAGAATTACTTTTTCTCAGGTACACAGCGACACTCCAGGGGCGGTGGTGCTGGGGCTTATGTGCGATGTGGCATGGCCGTTGAGACGGTGGATATCACAATGAGAGGGGCAGATGTACACGCTTTTAGACTAGTTGGTGGCGCTTCAGTTCATTCCCTTACGGTAATTATAATTTATCGTAGGCCTAGTTCCGACTTTGATTTATTTCTAAATGACATTGACCAGTTTCTTGCAACTACCTCAGAGTCGGAGTACCTCATTTTAGGTGATATCAATATTGATTATCTAGATAAAAAAGCAAGTGAAAACTATAAAAAAATAATTTCCTTATATAATTTTGAAAACACTATTACAATTCCAACAAGACTATCAAAGCAAAAGCATTTCTGTTTAGATCATATTTTAACAAACACAATGGAAAACAACGTATTTTCAGGAACTATTAAATGTGATTTAAGTGATCATCTACCTACTTTTTACATAAGTACAAAAAACTCTAATTTTAATGATCAAATCAGTAACCTTTCAACCACAAATAAACAATATATTCATTACGATAGATTAGCACAATATATAACAAATACAAATTGGGATAATATTTTTATTTTTGAATGTCTCAACACAAATTACACCCTTTTTATTAAAACACTTCAAAATCTGATAGCAAAATGCACTCTTGAGAGGTCTGGGTCCTTCAGGAACAAGAGATTCAAATATACCAAACCTTGGCTGACCAATGCATTGCTGAATAAAATTAAAAAGAAATACAATATTTACCGCCAGTTATCTAAGTCTCCTCTTAATACGAAAATAAAACTTAAATACAACAAATTCAAGAATCAACTGTCAACCGAATTGAATAATGCAAAATTTTTTTATTTCAAGGACAGTTTTAACAATTGCTCCAATGCTTCAGAAACTTGGAAAATAATTAACACACAAATATTGAACAAATCAACATCAAAAATTTGCAGAGTGCCAACCCAACTTGAAGCTATTTCCAACGCTTCCAATTTAATATGTTCAGATATAGAAATAGCTAATGAACTAAACACATATTTTACTAACGTTGGACCCTCACTAGCAAAAAAGCTTCCAAATGAAATTTTGAGCTACAGACTACCTGATTACAATCCAAGCTTTGAATCACATCCAGTTACCAGCCAAAAGAGTATAGACACAATAAATTCTTTAAACGAAAAGAAAGCTGCTGGCTTAGATGGTATTACAAGCAAAGTTATTAAACGCAATGCTAATTCTTTAAGCTGTATACTCTCCCGCATCATAAACAAAAGCATAACTACACAAATTATCCCAGATGGTATGAAAATTGCAAGAATTAACACTCTGTATAAAAAAAGGAAACATAAATAAATGTGAAAATTATAGGCCTATCTCAGTTCTTCCGATATTTAGCAAAATCACAGAAAAACTTATAAATTTCCAAATCATGGACTATCTTGAACACAATAACATTCTAGACTCTAATCAATTTGGTTTTAGAAAAGGTATTGGAACAAGAGATGCAATTATTTTCTTTACAAACAAAACATTCCAAGCTTTTAACAAAGGAAATTGTGTTCTTGGTATATTTATAGATTTCAGCAAAGCATTTGATACCATTGACCATAATATATTGTTATTAAAATTGAAGTCTATTGGTTTCAAATTAACAGCTATTAAATGGATAGAAAACTACTTAAAATATCGGAGTAAAAGAACCAAAATTAAATACTACCCTTTCAACACCACAAACTATAAAATGTGGTGTTCCTCAAGGATCTGTATTGGGTTCAACTTTGTTCCTAATATATATTAATGACTTAGCATGTCAATTAAAAGTACTTTCAACAATATTGTATGCAGATGATACTAATCTTTTTTTTGAATCCAAAGACCTTCACAAGCAAACGCATTCGATAAATGAAAACCTAAAAATCCTTCAGAGTTGGTGCAACCAAAATAAACTAACCATTAATTTCAACAAAACTTGCTACATTTTATTAAAAAACCCACAGAACTCGTACCACTTTAATGAACAATCCCTACTAATTAATGGTCATGCAATAAATAAATCTGACAATATAAAATTTTTGGGAGTACTAGTTTGGAGCAATCATATATCCAAACTGTTAAAAGACTTGAGACCTTATGCTGGGTTGTTTTTTCGATTGTCTCAGTACCTCTCTAAGGATGTTTTGCTAATTCTGTACAATTCCTTCATCAATTCCAAACTCTCGTATTGTGTTGAGGCATGGGGAAATGCTCCAGACCGCTAATTAAACAAAATTAAAGTTTTTCAAAACCGTTTACTCAGAATAATTAACAAGAAAGCTTATGACTTTTCAGCTAATCCGCTATTCAACCTAAATAGAATTTTAACTATTAAAAAGTTATACAAATACAAAATACTGATAAAAGCACACAACACATTTTACGAAACAAACAATAACAGGACGATAACACATTTAACTACTCGTCAAACACACATAAACATAAAAATACCATTGTTTAAATCAAAAGCTGGTCAATGTTGTTTGGATAATCAGGAGTCATTGCTATGGAATCTACTACCGGTTACACTGCGTAAAATTGTAAATGCTAATTCTTTCAAAAATGAACTGAAGCGCAACCTCAGACAACCAGACTAGACTAAACCAACTAGACATACTTCTGCTGACTCTACTTTCAGGTTCCGCGCCTTGATTAGCCTTGCTATTGCGCACAGGGACCTCATCATCACCTTTCCTGGAGTGACATTTTTTTTCTATTTCTCTTGTCTTTTTATACTGTTAGAAACACTCTTCATGTTATTTTTTGTGGTTATATTATAGATGAAAATAAACAAACAAACTAACAAATACATGCCAATATAACTCAAATAAACTGTCATAAAAGTGTTTTAAATAATAGCAATATGTTCAATAACTTCTGCTCAGACTCTATACACAGCTTTAAGAATCATTGTGATGATAGCGAAAGTTTATGATAACTTTAGACTAACTGCAGCTGACCGCCAAAACAGTATGTTTTTATTCAAGTATTTTATTACTTTTGAATTTGCATATTAACGTTTAACTTTTTAACTATTAACTGATAAAATTATAAGCGCCATGATAATTTCTGGTTTAGGTAGATGTCGATATGGGTGTACTATTTTGGTCATAACATTTTACAGAAACATCATTGAGGCAAATTTCAATGTTTGTCTGATTGGCCAGCAGGTTGTAGTTCCAGTCTTAGGAATTAAATTTTTTCTTTTCTAATTTGAAAACAGCAATACATTAAGCAGGTATATTTCAGAGACGAGATAACCTGCGTTGGGTGCATAGCAACGTTATAAATACGCGAGTTAACTTGCGTGGGGTGCGTATGAGTTAGCCTGGTTCGCATATACCCCACAAGGGCTAGCGACATCACCACAGGATATCAGCAATGAAATGTGAATCTAAGCACTGAGTCCCACCAAGTACTGCCGAGCATTGGCTGTAGCTGCCAGCGGTCAGCGCAAGAGTTCAAAGGAGAGCCATGAAAAGATTTTGTGAAAAGCCGCAGGCAAAACCTTCCCAATATGCACTGTACAAGTGAAAGTCAGTATTATCAAAACGACATGGAAAGCAAAAATTTTGATGTGATTATTAGCAATGCAGCTTCATATGAACAGAAGCCGCGAAGCCTAGTGTCGCAAGTGCTTTTCTGCGCAAAATTACCACCATGTTTTCGCAATCGATATAGAAACCAAACTTTAATGTTGCTTTTCCAGCGGTGTTTCAAGTTTTCAACATAGTGATTGTAGTGGTAGGAGAAGTCTTGCAAAACTTGGACCATGCTAGGGCGTGTTGAAATCTTTGATTCACTTTGTCATCAAAATCGGCCATGAAGAGAATTTGCCAAAGCTTTTTGCTTTGAGTTTCTTCTCTCGATTACACGCTTTTCTTTGTGTGCACTGGTCATCACTCTTTTCTTTGTGTGCACTGGTCATCACTCTTTTCTTTGTGTGCACTGGTCATCACTCTTTTCTTTGTGTGCACTGGTCATCACTCTTTTCTTTGTGTGCATTGGTCATCACTCTTTTCTTTGTGTGCACTGGTCATCACTCTTTTCTTTGTGTGCACTGGTCATCACTCTTTTCTTTGTGTGCACTGGTCATCACTCTTTTCTTTGTGTGCACTGGTCATCACTCTTTTCTTTGTGTGCACTGGTCATCACTCTTTTCTTTGTGTGCACTGGTCATCACTCTTTTCTTTGTGTGCATTGGTCATCACTCTTTTCTTTGTGTGCACTGGTCATCACTCTTTTCTTTGTGTGCACTGGTCATCACTCTTTTCTTTGTGTGCATTGGTCATCACTCTTTTCTTTGTGTGCACTGGTCATCACTCTTTTCTTTGTGTGCACTGGTCATCACTCTTTTCTTTGCGTGCACTGGTCATCACTCTTCTCTTTGTGTGCATTGGTCATCACTCTTCTCTTTGTGTGCATTGGTCATCACTCTTTTCTTTGTGTGCACTGGTCATCACTCTTTTCTTTGTGTGCATTGGTCATCACTCTTCTCTTTGTGTGCACTGGTCATCACTCTTTTCTTTGTGTGCACTGGTCATCACTCTTTTCTTTGTGTGCACTGGTCATCACTCTTTTCTTTGTGTGCACTGGTCATCACTCTTTTCTTTGTGTGCACTGGTCATCACTCTTTTCTTTGTGTGCATTGGTCATCACTCTTTTCTTTGTGTGCACTGGTCATCACTCTTTTCTTTGTGTGCACTGGTCATCACTCTTTTCTTTGTGTGCACTGGTCATCACTCTTTTCTTTGTGTGCACTGGTCATCACTCTTTTCTTTGTGTGCACTGGTCATCACTCTTTTCTTTGTGTGCACTGGTCATCACTCTTTTCTTTGTGTGCATTGGTCATCACTCTTTTCTTTGTGTGCACTGGTCATCACTCTTTTCTTTGTGTGCACTGGTCATCACTCTTTTCTTTGTGTGCACTGGTCATCACTCTTTTCTTTGTGTGCATTGGTCATCACTCTTTTCTTTGTGCACTGGTCATCACTCTTTTCTTTGTGTGCATTGGTCATCACTCTTTTCTTTGTGTGCACTGGTCATCACTCTTTTCTTTGTGTGCACTGGTCATCACTCTTTTCTTTGTGTGCACTGGTCATCACTCTTTACTTTGTGTGCACTGGTCATCACTCTTTTCTTTGTGTGCACTGGTCATCACTCTTTTCTTTGTGTGCATTGGTCATCACTCTTTTAAAAGCTTTCAGTAGCAATCCTCTGTTAATCACGCACTGTTGTTTTGCACACGGTCCATTGGTGTCTAATTATTTTTCAGCTGAAATACCTTCTTGAGCATCTGGTTGTTTTAGTTGAAATTCCTGATCATTCTCGGAGACTCGAAAATGAGCTGGTGTTTCTGGCTTTTGCTAAGCGTTCATTTCTTTGCTGTTTGATTTCCAAAGTTCCAGCATCAACTCCCACTATTTTGTCTTTTTTAACTCTTTTTTCCTTTACATCTAATGAATCATTGCAGATTCTCTTTTTGGAGGCCTTAGATTATGCATAGTTTCTGAGAAAACATGTATTAATGAGAGTAATTTTATAAAAAAAACCTATGGCTGAATGTGGTAGTATTTCATAGTTGAACTTTTATTAGAACAGTGCTTGCAAAAATATTTAGTTGATAAAGTAATAATAATAATGAATATTTGAAAGTAACTAATTAATAATAATAGTGTGAAGAAGATAAACAATGTTTAAAATTGAAACGGGGTATTCAAACTAAATTTTATCATTTTAACCTAAATATTTTATTATTTCATATTCATTTTTAAAAACGCAAATTTGCAACAATAAAGAAACAAACTTTAAAAGCTTATATTATAAACTAATCAAGTTATAAAAACTAAATTTAACATTACGATATAAATTTAAATTTGAATTTAAAAATATAAGAGTGAAAAATAATTGATATTTATAATATTACAACATAGTCCAGTAAATCTTAGAGATGTTTGTTTAAAATGTAAAATTAATCGATAACTACTATTATTTTACTATACGTTGGAAGAAAATAAGTGTAATTTTGCTAATACACAAGGCAAGCCCTGTAATGAACTTTGACAAAACATGTGTGAATTAAATTCAATATTCGTCTGTTGAGAAAATATTACAAATGTTAATACACTACGAGTAGACCGATATCAAAATAAACATTAAGTTTGAAACAGAAATTATTTATACAACAAAAATTTTTTTAAAAAGAACTAGTAAAAAAAGTTCTGATTGTGAGTTAACAATTATGGAACGCAAGATAAATGCCATTAATATCTATCAATTAATGTGCTATACTAAAAAGCCTTTAAAACACAGTGTAGCTGGGAAAAAGAACTTTGAACAAGTAAAATAAACTAGCAGAGCAAATAAATGTAGATGTGAAATAAATAGCAAGTATTTAATCAATAGTAACGACAAAACAAATAATTTGTTAATGATACAAATTTAGTAATGCGCATGGAAAATAGCAAATAGAAATCATTATTTTGTTATAATCAGTTCAATCACCAATATGTAATTTAGAGAAATATTTGTTGATGTCGTTTGGTGAACAGCTGAATGATTTATAGAGGCATGGTAACTCACAGACACAATGAATAAATTGTTTTATCATTTAGCATGTGAAATTGGAAAATGTTATACAGTATTTAATCAAATCTATGGAACTGTGAGAGAGTTTTTATTTTGAGATTTAAGAATTAGTTTTTAAAAATGTGGTGAGAATTTTTGTAAGTTTTAGTTCAGCAGAATGCAAGCCAATAACTCAAAAGTTTTACTTGCTCCAGTTGAACAAATAGAAATGGACAAACACACACACGCACGCACAGGCGCGCACGCACACACACACGCACACAGACACACACACACTGCACATGCACGCACACAAAATTTCAATTCCATTGATACACAATTGATTTACACATCAATACTGTGTATTGATGCATAGTTCAGTTTTACCAGCCAAACTTGTAAAGTGTTAGAGTAAAGATTATGTATTGCAGAAGATTTGATCCTGGAACATATTGTTTATGAGGCAAGTGCTTTACCAATTTAGCTTCCCAATTTTTAAAATTTCTTTACCAAGTGATCGGGCTTTAGATGTCGCTATATTGGTGAAGATATGCCACCCTCTGCAGTAAAGTGCCACATAAATTTATGCTTGCTCTTCTATGGGAGCAAGTAGTTACCTCTTATTAGCAAACTTACTCAAATTAGCCATCGGCATAGTGGAGGAGTAATGGGAAGCAATTACATTCCCTCCTATTGTTTATACAATGATTTTTAACAGTATTTATACAGTATATATATATATATATATATATATATATATATATATATATGGGACAGATGGTGCAGTTGGTAAGGTATTGGGACAGTGATCATTGAGTCCTAGGTTCAAACCCCAACAACTGCATTCGTCTGGCAGGTCCTTAGACATGACCCTTGCCTGTATATTGTCTACAACCCCTATAATGAGTGCAATAACCAAAGCAATGTTGGCTTGGATGTCGCCTGACCAAACACGGTCTGTACTGCCTGTAGCTGAACCAGAACAAGGCAGTGACAAATGGGCTACTGGTTCAAAACGGTTGAGTGCTCAAACTCCCAGGTCTCTGGTAGGAGACCTGAGTTAGAGCAGAAATTACCACCCAAATGGTTAACCAGGTGAAAAACAATTTTTTATATATATAGATGTACATATATATATTAATATATATATATTTATATATATATACATACAGGTATACCTATATATGTAAATAGATTTATATATATATTTATATATATACATACATGTATATCTATAATATATGTTCTTATATCCTGTATCTATATATACTTCCAAAAGTATGTATGTGTGTCCCTACGGTTATAGCTATTATTAGAATAGCTGTCACTGTCACATATATATATATATATATATATATATATATATATATATATATATATACTAATATATCTAGTGGAAATCTTCTGACTAAAAAGTGCTCAATGCCATAAAGGCAGTGCACATAGAATAATTTAAAAGAAGATAAAAATTTTGACTATTATATTTACACTACTAATAGTTTCGTGTTAAAAACACTCATCAGGTGACATTCATTTATGCGCAGAAGCTTATATATACGTAGGAACATACAAGCTAGGCAGTGATCTTATAATGAGGCATGCAAGCACTGTAAATTCCCAAATTGATGGCAGTAGTAAAAGTGCAAAGGCTAAGCAATAAAATTGTAAACAATAAATGGGATGAGAAAAGCTAATCTATTAACTGTTTATTAGCAAAAATTTACTTGAGTGTCTACACCCAGATACCATTTCAGATTTCTTATTCAGTGTCGCCATATGTGGCTTGTACATAATGTAGAATTTTTCCCACAGACATAGTTCGCACTTCTTGGCACGATTATTGTAAGCTGCTGATCTGTGGATAATATTCCATTTGATGGTATGCATGATGTTTTTCTCTTTGAGGGACCATACATGTTCGCTTAGCCTGTTTGCTGATCTTTTGCTGGTATTGATGAAGGAAGACTTGTGGTTGGCCTACCTCTTCTTAAATGTATTTTCGGTTAATCCAATGTAGGTCTCTTTATTGTTATTTGCGCTTACTGTAGCTTGATGACCAAGACTACGTACACGGGTATCCTTCATACCCATGTACGTGCACCAACAATCTAACCACCCACCGTGCATCCTAAAAGCTATCCCTGAGAACATCAACAATAGACTATCAGAACTGTCATCTGATGAAGCTTCATTCAACAAGCACATTAAACCATACCAAGAAGCAATAAACAAAAGTGGATATAGCCACCAACTGATATATAGAAAGAATAACAACAACAATAAGCACAAGACAAGAAAACGAAACATCACTTGGTATAACCCTCCGTTTAATAAAGAAGTCAGAACCGATATAGGGAGACAATTTCTCAAACTAATAGCAACATACTTTCCTCCAATGAGCAACTCACACAAGATCTTTAACAGAAACACTGTGAAGATTTGTTATAGTTGCATGAAAAGCGTTAAAGGTATCATTAACAACTGCAATAATAAGAAAATACCACCAACTAAGACCGGGAACAATATAAACCCAGGCGGTAATTGCAGACAACCTACCGAGTGTCCATTAAATGGTCAATGCCTTACTGAGCAAATTATATATCAAGCTACAGTAAGCACAAATAACAATAAAGAGACCTACATTGGATTAACCGAAAATACGTTTAAGAAGAGGTTGGCCAACCACAAGTCTTCCTTCATCAATACCAGCAAAAGATCAGCAACCAGGCTAAGCGAACATGTATGGTCCCTCAAAGAGAAAAACATCATGCATACCATCAAATGGAATATTATCCACAGATCAGCAGCTTACAATAATCGTGCCAAGAAGTGCGAACTATGTCTGTGGGAAAAATTCTACATTATGTACAAGCCACATATGGCGACACTGAATAAGAAATCTGAAATGGTATCTGGGTGTAGACACTCAAGTAAATTTTTGCTAATAAACAGTTAAATGATTAGCTTTTCTCATCCCATTTATTGTTTACAATTTTATTGCTTAGCCTTTGCAATTTTACTACTGCCATCAATTTGGGAATTTACAGTGCTTGCATGCCTCATTATAAGATCACTGCCTAGCTTGTATGTTCCTACGTATATATAAGCTTCTGCGCATAAATGAATGTCACCTGATGAGTGTTTTTAACACGAAACTATTAGTAGTGTAAATATAATAGTCAAAATTTTTATCTTCTTTTAAATTATTCTATATATATATATATATATATATACTATCTGTGCTTCTCAGCTTGGCCCGGGTATTAAAGATCAGCTTATAAACAATGTGAAGTAAAGAGAGTTGCCTGCTACTTGCTATTAGCCTGGCACATTTTTAATGGAAAATTTAAACATGTTTAATGATGAGAGCTACCAGCTTCCTGTGACTTTATGCTATGACCTTGTGTTGTACACAAATCTGTTGAGTATTTGCGCCCATATAGCGACATATACCAGCTAGAAAAGAAATCAACCTCTGTGGCCTAATAGGTATGACGCCGGACTTGCAAACAGGAGGGTCGGAGATAAAATCTTATCTGGTGTGGAATCTTTATTCTAAGAATTTAACAGCTATAGCCAGAATGACAGACACACATACTTTGAGAAATATGTATAATATATATATATATATATATATATATACCCATATTTCAGAGTTAGGAGTTGAATAAATATATACCAGTTAGGAGGTTTCGGAATATAAGGGATTAGGAGTTAACGCAAATATATATGGGTAAGCCTCCTATATGATCTAATTTATCTACATTGTAGATATATATATATTTATTCACCTCCTAATTATTATATATTTTTATGGAAATTTTAGGAAAATATGGTATCATACAATATATATTCATTGCCTTATCATACTTTGTATATATGCATTCTAGAAAAACTGTCAAAACTTGGAGAATGTCTAGATGGTTGTTGTAAATTACATATCAATTTGAAGGTAAAATAATTCATACCTCAATGAGTAAGCAAAAATAATGATTACCAGTTAGCAGATTGCTACAACTTACACATAAATTAGAATGTTACCATTGTAACTTATGTAATAGTCACAATGGAAACATTACATAGCATGGCACAGCTTACCTACCCTTTAGTAAGATGCCGTAATCTATATCATTTAGGAGTTTGCTATAACTTGTTTGTTTGAGAGGCTGCTCTGATTTACATATAATAAAGTATGTTGCTATAACTTATAGATCACTTGAGAAAATGCTATAATTTGAATTTCACATAGTTGGTAGCAATTATCTATATATCAGTGAGAAGGCTGCTATAAGTTATATATTATTTAGGAGGCTGCTGCTATTTATAAATTGTTTTGGAGGTTGCTATAACTTACATATCATTGCAGAGGCTGCTATGAGTTACATATAGTTTAGGATGTTGCTATCACTTATAGATCACCTAAGACCTTGCTATAATTTGAATTTTCCATAGTTGATAGCTATTATTTATATATCAGTTAGGAGGCAGCTATAGATTATATATTAATTAGGAGGCTGCTGATATTTATATATCATTTAGGAGGTTGCTATAACTTACATACCACTGCAGAGGCGGCTATGAGTTACATATAATTTAGGAAGTTGCTATCACTTATAGATCACGTACGACCTTGCTATAATTTGAATTTTCCATAGTTGATAGCTATTATTTATATATCAGTTAGGAGGCTGCTATGGATTATATATTAATTAGGAGGCTGCTGATATTTATATATCATTTAGGAGGTTGCTATAACTTACATATCATTGCAGAGGCTGCTATATGTTAGATATAATTTAGGATGATGCTGTCACTCATAGATCACCTAAGACCTTGCTATAATTTGAATTTTCCATAGTGCATAGCTATTATTTATATATCAGTTAGGAGGCTGCTATGGATTATATATTAATTAGGAGGCTGCTGATATTTATATATCATTTAGGAGGTTGCTATAACTTATATATCATTGCAGAGGCTGCTATGAGTTACATATAATTTAGGATGATGCTATCACTTATAGATCACCTAAGACCTTGCTATAATTTGAATTTTCCATAGTTGATAGCTATTATTTATATATCAGTTAGAAGACTACTATGAATTATATATTAATTAGGAGGCTGGTGCTATTTATATATCATTTAGGAGGTTGCTATAACTTACATATCATTGCAGAGATTGCTATGAGTTACATAGAATTTAGGATATTGCTATGACTTATAGATCACATAAGAGTTTACTATAATTTGAATTTCATATAGTTGGTAGCTACTATTTATATATCAGTTAGGAGGCTGCAATGAATTATATATTACTTAGAAAGCTGGTGCTATTTATATATCATTTAAGAGGTTGCTATAACTCACATATCATTGCAGAGGTGCCATGTGTTACACATAATTTGGGATGTTGCTATCACTTATAGATCAACTAAGAGTCTGCTATAATTTGAATTTCATATAGATGGTAGCTACAGTACTATTTATATATCAGTTAGGAGGCTGCTATGAATTATATATTAATTAGGAGGCTGCTGCTATTCATATATCAATTAGGAGGTTGCTATAACTTACATATCATTGCAGAGGCTGCTATGAGTTACATATAATTTAGGATGTTGCAATCACTTATAGATCACCTAAGACCTTGCTATAATTTGAATTTTCCATAGTTGATAGCTATTATCTATATATCAGTTAGAAGGCTGCTATGAATTATATATTAATTAGCAGGCTGCTGATATTTATATATCATTTAGGAGGTTGCTATAACTTACATATCATTGCAGAGGCTGCTATAAGTTACATATAATTTAGGAAGTTGCTATCACTTATAGATCACCTAAGACCTTGCTATAATTTGAATTTCCCATAGTTGATAGCTAGTATTTATATATCATTTAGTAGGCTGCATTGAATTATATATAAATTAGGAAGCTGCTGCTATTTTTACATCATTTAGGAGGTTGCTATAACTTACATATCATTGCAGAGGTTGCTATGAGTTACATAGAATTTAGGATGCTGCTATGACTTATAGATCACGTAAGAGTTTACTGTAATTTGAATTTCATATAGTTGGTAGCTACTATTTATATATCAGTTAGGAGGCTGCAATGAATTATATATTAATTAGGAGGACGCTGCTATTTATATATCATTTAAGAGGTTTCTATAACTTACATATCATTGCTAAATTTCTGCTCACTAAAATAAACGAATAATGTAACTCAATATTTATAAATATGGTCTATGTTATAGTTTCTTATTCAGTCACATATCGCTGCTGCACTGCATACAAAAACTTAAAAAAAATTAGTTGGTAACAATGCATGGACGCAACTCAGTTACTGTGATTGCTAAAATGAAACACACACATCTTTGCTTGTTGTGCATATTATCTACAGTAATAATATGAATTACTTGCACAACACACTTAGTTACTCAATCTAACATACGATAACAGCAATGTCTTTCTATTCATCTTAAGCCACTCTTAGAACGTTAAGTAAAAACATTTTCCTACTCGGGAATGGAGTGTCAGGTTGCAAAACCTGCGCAATACCACAGCACCATAAATTGGGTAGATTCCAAACAAGCCCATTGTGCCTATGTAGAACCCAGGGAAAAACTTAATGTCACATAGAGAGCCAATAAAAATACAATAACATTCTATCTTGAGGGCATTTTCGCTTTTCAAAACTTATTTCTTACTGCAATTTATTGTTAGCAATGATCAGTCGGGCTGGACCCAGCACAGTACCAAATTTTTTCTAACTTTAGATCTCTTGACTTTGGGTGGTTTTATTGATCAATAGTAATACTGAGTGCTATTATTCACATTTTACCAGTAATAATAATGCCCTGAACTGTCAAGAAATTGATAGAACATTCTACTCAGACACATTCACTTAAATTTGGAAAATGACCCAAAAAGATATATTTCTCATTGTGTAGTGAATTTCTGATTGTTTTTAGTCAAGCACAGCGTTCTAAGTAATTTTTTGGGCTTGTCGGTTTGACAGTAAGTTGTCAGTAGACTGGCTGCTGCGGCATATTTTCTTATATTTGATTTTTCTTTAAAAGAATTATTATAATTTATCTTAGAGCTTGTTGCTTGAATAATACATCATAGTGTACAGTGCAGTACAACAGATAATATCTATCATCGGTATTGTATTATCTATCATAGTCATTGTTTTATGCACATTTTCTGTACATAAAATAATAGCTAAGACTGCTTGATACAAAATAACTATTCAAGTGCATTACTGCGGAGTTGGTCTCTTTTAGTCTTCAAAAAGAGCACATTTATTGACAAATACAACGCAATGATAATAAGAAGGTTCAACAACATAAAAAATTCAGCTGGCATTTTTTCTCGCAGCCTTCTTTAGCAAGTTGTTGGCTCGAGCCCGAATCACTATAACACTTCTGTTAGGCAGCGTTGAGTGTATAGCATCCAACACTGATCTTGTTGGCAGTTTGCCTGATTTTTCAGTCCAGTGCTTGTTAAATTCTGCTATTTCCTCTGCACTTTACCGTTTTCTGCTGACTGAAATAGTAAATAATGTGAATTATCATTTATAAAAATCTGATAAGCTATGGCTTTGATGAATCACATATCATTGCTCAGCTCCATTCAAAAGTTAAATAAGCTGGTTTATGTGCGGCAAGTCAAAACAGAATTGACGGTTTCTCAGATACAAGTGAACAATAAGGACATTAATGCTCGTTAGTGTCATTTCTTATTTAGTAATATAATACTTAACCAATGTATTGTTATTCAAAACACACATATACTGTAGAAGGTACTTTGATGACCACTTCTATATACTACTTTAGTAGCTAATTATGAAACTAAATGGTGTGCCACTTGTGTGCATGCGATAGAGCAGTTTGGATTTCTATTTGCTTCAAACTATTAGAGAAATGATCAGGATTAACATTCATTGAGCAGTCTCAATGGCCAGTGTTCAGAACGATTGCTGCTAAGCTTAGTGTGACCTGACTGGGTAGCTATTTATTGAGTCATTAATTAGGCTAATACTTGACCTATGGGGTCAACCACTGTGGTTAAACACGCATTGTTCAGGTCTTCCTTGAAACCACTAATGCCTAGATTGCTCTAGATACCTAAATGCCTCTGACTAGGAGAGCTATGTTTTGTAACCTGACAGCAGCAGAACACAAAGACTAGTGTCAGCATTTATGTAGGCAACGAATTTGACTGAAATACTTGAAAAGTTAGACACCTTTATTTTTTCTACTGCATTTGAGCTACAGCAAAATAATCACGCTTGTTTCCCTAGTACATTGTGTTAGTTTAAAGCCACTTATCATAGCATCACCCACATTTAATCTGATGTCTGAAAATCACTCTTTGGTGTTGATAATCCATGTATGTCACTCTGCACTTATTTAAAATCAATGCATTTTTGATTAGATGCTACTGCGCAAAGAGAAATATACCCTTGGGTTCTTTTTTTAAATTCATGCATTAGTGATTTGCAAATATATGAAAGCAGAGCCTTATTTAAAACTAAAATCTTTTTGCGTCGATATTTGCAAAGTTATGCTTGCTATTTTAACCTTGACCCAAAACTCCAATATTATAACATTCTGAAATACAGCTAAATTGACATAAGGTAGAATCTTAATTTGAAGGCCATGTTCATTTGAGTGCTACTCTAGAAGTGTTGAAAACTAGAGTGTCACCCTTTAATTGACAACCACTTCCAGCTGACTGCGACTTCAACATTCTTTGATCTTTGGATCCGATTTTGGACAGGATGGATAGAAAAATGTTGACAAATTTTTACTAACAATGACTCAGTTACAACAATAGCAATTAATACTTTTGTCAATGCGTATTGAAGCGAGTTTTCTAACTTCTAAGCTTTACAGTGTTTTCGTTAAAGCTTTGAAAGCAGCACCGTGGAAATAATTAATAACTCTATCAGGCTGATAATAATTTTATTGTTTAAGCGGCCTTGATAGTTCGGCATATATGAAAAAACGGTTTAGCAAATATGATGAAATCTGTACTACTATTTGAGGCTAAAAGTTCTTGCACATGCTACAGCATTAGAATAAGCAGTTAACGATGGCATTTTGCAAGCTCAACGCCCAGTGTATATGTTAACACTGGATCACAGCTTAGTTTGTGTGTTATATAGTTTTTATGTGTTTTTTTCAAAAGAAGTAACGTTCACTTGAACGGTGGCGTTCGATCTTTAACCGTCATCTATTATAGTACAGGTCTAGTAGAGGGGCGTTTAAATGAATGGGGATTCAATTAGAGATTACATAATATTTTATTAACCCTTTCACCGCTGCATGCACATTTAGGCGAAATCAATGGACGACCGGCATATGTGCATGTTGCGAATTTCCTGGCAATTGCGTAGTAACTTAATTTTATTATTCGTTGACAACATAACTAACAGTCTTTAAGACTTTTTATGGTATTGACAGTGTTGTCCAAAAGTTTCCCTGTAAAATTACCCTAAACTCACGAAGCAATTTTAAATTTTTGTTTAGGACTTTTCAACATAAAAAGGAACATTTGTTCTTTCTGATTTTCGAAATATTTAGTGCTATTATAGCTTTCGCAAGTACATCCAGAATTGAAAACAGATAATTACTTATGTTGATAACATTATTGATGATTGTTGATGACTGACGGATTAAGATTTTAGTGATTACACATATAATTAAAGTAGCAGCTCCAATAGTGACTCCAATGGTGGTCAAAGTAATAGTTTCGTAAGAGTAAGGAACATGGTAGAGCATTGTTTTTCGAGATTCGAAGGGATCGTAGCTTCACATAGCATTAGCAATGCACGAAGTAGGAATGCATTAAGTTTTTTGAATAGTACTATTTTTTAACGTGTTGGAAAAATAAAATCTATAACAAAAAGGTTTTAGATAGAGTTGAAGCTAATAAAGATTGAACATATATTATGAAGCACAATCGACAATTTTTGCCACTATAATTGGAAGGGTTAAAAAATGCAGTACCATGGCATTCAAACATAGATTTTATAGTAATATTATTTCTTATAAATTTTTTGAAATAAAACTTTTATTAATGTGGCACGCTCTTGTGGAAATTAACCGTTAATCAGCAACATACCCCCTTCAAGAAAGCGTCCAGCTGTGCTTCGTACCATTTTCTATCTGGTGGATATAGTGCTTGGATGCGGTGACCAGGTTTCTACCAAAATAAGCAACACAATTTTAATAGCCCAAACAGATGTTATGCAGATTAAAAATTGATGCAAAAGATGCCTGATGTTTTTAGGTTTTTCAGCAAATCCGTGTCCCTACCTCCCATTACTAAAATTCTATGAAGCAGTAATATTTTATCTCTTGCGATATTCTTCTACAAAATTGAAACATAGATTTTAAAGCTTCAGCAATTTAAAGGATTTCATTTACTCCAGTCACTTACTTATGACTCAGCCTCTAGTTTAAATCCGTATCAAATTACGACTAAAATGCATCAACTTGTTAATTACAATGAAAATAATACATCATCATAACTTTATACTGCCCTAAGCAAGCAAAACGCCCTATCTCACAAGTTTTTCAAAATTCACTTTTTTGTGCTTATATGTAATTTAGGTTGAGATCTAACATGTCTCAAAATTTCATATATCTGAGACCACCAGAAATAGCACTTTTCACAATGTGCAAAATGCCCTATCCACATTTACCACACATAAAGTGGCAATCAAAGCTCTCTATCTGCAGATACAGCGTTTTGATTGGCCTGAACATACACAAACTTGGACATTATGAGCAGCATTATGTAATCAAAGAGTATATAAACAAAGGGAAGCGAAACTGAAGCATATATATTTGGTTGTTTTAAGGCAGCTCATACAAGCTAGTGCACTTCTAAGTGCTCATCTTATTGCTATATTTTTTATCATAATATATTTATTATGACAGGACGATATCTAAGTGACAAAAGTCTCGATTTAAAGATCCGACACAAAGATTTGATGAAAAATTTGTTTTAATTACATGTCCATTGGAAGGTTTTGCTTTTTTAAAATACTGACATTATTGCACTCAGTTGTTTGCTCTAAATTATTTTCAATAAAAGCTTTTGATCTTTTTTAAACTACTATTTTACTTACTCCTTTCATTTCATGACATCAGGTTTGAAGGATACCTAGATCTTTGATCATCTCTTAACTTTTGAGCTAAATATGGCTATTACAGGGCTTTAATCCATGTGTTGACTGGATGAGTAATAGGAATTGCAACATATATCATTTTGTTGACTAATTGAGGGTTAATATCAGAATTTAAACTTGTAATCCTTTGATAATCCAGTCATGGCAAATGGTCTTGTGGCAAACTAACAATGAGAAACCAGTCCAATTATGCAATCAAAAGGCCCTATCTGCAGTGATAGGGCGTTTTGATTGCCTAGTGCCAGCTTAGTAAATTGTCAATTTAAGCAAACAAAATGCCCTAAGTGAAATAACTCCTTTGATTTTAAAGTTTCACGAAAAAAAAATTCGGTAAAGATTGTTGGATATCTCACCATAATAAATAAAAAAAACAACTAAAATACTGCTAATACTGATGCCAGGCTCGACCAAAACGCGTTTGTGCTTGTGCTGAACAATTTACAAATATCAAGATACAGCGTTTTGCTTGCTCAGGGCAGTAAAGTATAGGCTACTAATAATTCTGCCTGTTTGGTGCTATCAATCAGCTAACACTACTAATCAGAATAAAAAGCATCCATAATTATTTTAATGCTTTTTAAAAAGTTACAAAAGTTAGGAGCATCGACAGAGTCACAGATATTCATCAATTGCTGGCTACTGTGCTATATGTTACCATAACTATTTTAATGTGTGTCGGTTAATTTCACAAAGCTACCCTCGTGTATAATTACAAAGTTATCATTTTATGAAAATTAGTAATAATTTCATTCTTTTAGCATTATAAAGTTGGGGTTTCTTTACCTTTTTAACTTGACAATATTACGATCTTGCAATTAAGGCAGTAAAATCCAAATCCAAATTAGCTGCGAAAACCTATGCATTGTTGTTTGCCGTCGCAATTTGATGACATGAGTAAGTTGCTTTGATATAGTATTTAAAGTGGCTCGCCCTACAGGTCAAAAATGGCCACTACCGGTCTAACCTTTTGCATTGGTATTGAGGCGAAGTAAAATACTTTTTCATTATGCCTTTTCACCATAATATGGTACAATTAATTCAATGACAAAATTGGCAAAAGTAATATAAAACAATTGTGACAAACAAATATACCAATTGTGACATGATTAGTCTGTTCTTCTGCTGCTGCAAAACCCTAAATGGCTAGACGCGTGAAAAAAGCAAAATGTTTAGCGGCTACAATCTCGCTAGAAGGTTGAACTTATGTGATAAGTCTTTAGGTTGTGTAGGAGTGAGAGGTTGGCTTGTTTCTTACAATCTATTTAATCAATTGACTAGCATGCAAGAAGATAGCAAGCCATGCCACATTAGGAGAATGAGTCACTTTAAGCACAAACCACAATAGCATAAGTACATAGGTCATTTCTGCTAGTGAGAAGACCTTGGAGAATAAGACCACATTATGCAATTCTGTGAAGATTTTATTACTGCAGTTATACTTGTGCTGCAATACTTCTAATAGAGTGAAAAGCAAATGAGCTGCCTAACCACAACCTCCTTCATTATAAAGTTACAAAGAATAGGAATAACAACAATAGCTTTCATTCGGAGGCTGAGGCTATTGAGAAGTAGAAAGTGAATTAGCTAAGCAGGCAATAGTAGAACACACATAATAAGAGCATAGGCATCATGATTGACGTGTATGCAGGCAATGAATTTATGTACAATTTCACTACCAAATTTTTTAGTAAAGCTAGACACCTTTGGCTAAAGAGTGCTAGCTATAGGTCAAAACAAGCCAGTGACAAATCTCATGTTATGCATCCTTGTTTGGACACTTTATTTCTAAAGTGTTTAATGCATTGGAAGTTTAACATAAAAGTGTGCCAAGAATGCACAAAGAACATTGACAGCAATAACTGCATAGTACTGACAGCAATAACTGAATAGAACATGATGTTTAATTAAAATGTAACATAAAAATAAACGTTTTATTTTGTTTTGGTAAGCTTGCAGCAAAAATGTTTGCTGTGCACATAAAATATTGTTTTGCTCCAAATACTTTACAAACAAGTAATAATAACTTTATTGATGCAAATTGTACTGAAATTATATTTGCTACGAGCACCAATGGAAGTCAAAATAAGTAATACAATTCTTACAGACCTTTTAAAAACAATGGCCTTTGCTGCTACAGAAAAGTGAGTAGACCCATAGGAAGAGAAGTATATGTTCTTATACTGCTAAAACTACCTTTGGTTCAGAAATCAGATTTGAAAAGAGCAATGAATTATTATAAGCATTGGCAAAATGTTTGGGATGGATAGGAAACAAAGCTGGGTATTGCACATGCTGGTAATTTAGCTAATGTAAATAGATTTCCTACACTACCTAATTGAAAGCATCAATGCAAAATCTAAATACATGTAAATACTTACTAGCCATAGTACAGAGTGACAGTTTAATGTTTGTCAACATAACATCCGTACCGCTTTGAGCATCTTGAAATTATATTAAAGTTGCTTTCATTATGAGCTCCCTTTGACATTTTAAAGTATTAAAATTGGCAAATACAAGTTGCATTTTCAGAGAACTTTTAAATTCAAGTCAGATGCCACAAAAGGTTCCTCTGAGTTGTTTGTAGTATATTCTAAAAGTGCTAACACTACATTTGTTTTCAATTTTAAAGTTGACACAAATAATTGAGCAAATTATGCAGCTTATTAGTAAAACTTTTGTTAACATCAGCAAACAAACTGCATACATGCTGCCCGATACCGAAGGCCAAAAATAATAATATATATTGCTATTTATATTTTAACCAATAGTTTTGCAGTTTTGTTATTGTATAGCAATTTGTATAAAACCTACTGTATTTCAGGTTTGAGTAACTATGAGTTTTAGTAGTGTTCTGGCCCTTCCTATCGCGTGTTTTCAACATTTTGAGGTAATAATTAAAAGCCATGAGTTGAATTGCGCAACTTCAGCAGCATCTTATACATATATATCATTCGCCAAACTCATTGTCTTGAATCATCAAAGTTCACTAAATCATTCAAAAGGAAATACATACACTTGTATCTCTAATTCTGTTATAGCTTTACCCTTTTACTGCCACCCATGTACAAACTAAGCTACCGGCCTACCGCCAGCCATTTCACCGAAAATTGCCAATTTAGCTTCATGATATGTACATGAAGCATGTATACAATTTTGTTTCAACTTCAAAGTTTATCTAGAAACTTTTGGTAATATATTTTATTTTGCTAAAATGTTAACATATAGTGCTATGCAAAAATCAATGTACCTTCACTTTGTGCATTGCTAAAGCTATGTGAAGCTACAATCGCTACGAAGCTAAAACGATGCTCTACAATGTCCCTTACACTTAAAAAACTATTATTTTCACTATCATCAGAGTCACTGCTGCTACTTTAATTATCTGTGTAATCACAAAAATCTGAATTTGAATTGGCTATAGTGTCATCAACATACATGTAAGTAATTATATGTTTTCTGACTTGCGTGATACTTAACAAAACTTACACAAAAATGTCCATTTTTATTTTGGAAATTCTCAATAAAAAATTTGAAACTGCTTGGTTATCTTAGACTAATCTATTAGAGAAATATTCGAACCACACTGACAATACCATCAAAGTTTTAAAATCATCCGTTATGTTTTTAATGGATAATAAAATTAGGTGACCACGCAATTGTTGGAAAATTCGCAAAAATGTGCATACGGCAGTTGCTGATAGATTTAGCATAAATTCGCATACGGTAGGGTAAGAGTAAAAACCAACAAAATATTTGTCAATCTCCTGCCTCTAAACATGATATCTCAAATCTGATAATTACTTTCAGTGTTGACTGAGTAACTAAAAGTGGTAATGAGTAACCATGGAAAACTATTCATTTTATATAATTATGCAAGTGCTCAGCAATTGCAACCATGACTCATAAAAACTAAGAAGAGCAATACTAAATCTCTTTGCTATGCTACATTCCTTTGATTGGTTTGCGCTATTTATATTATGTAATCTGCCAATAATAGATGAATAGAACACAAAAGTGGCATAATGGTTTATGTAAGCGTTTGAAATAATACAATGCCTGTAAAAATTGACAACTTTTCTTACTGAAGCTATGACTATATCAAATTATCACACTAATTTTTGGCTCGCATGTATAATGTGCTAGTTGACAGCAACTTATTGCAATATCGCATACCTTTAATTTTATGTCTGCAAATCAGTCTTTGGTGTGGGCCATCAATGCTTCTCATGCAGCAGTTATCTATAACTAATTGATTAATTTGATTATGAAGCGTCATTGATTATTTGCAACTATACGAAGAAAAACTAATTTTGGGCATGCCGTTACATTCTTACGTCAGGTATACATTTGCTAGTTACAGTAAAACTTTGTACAGTATATTTTGTGTTGGTGAATTTAAAGTTTTGCTTATCATAGTAACTTTGCCAAAACGTCAAACATTACTACATTTCAAAATACAACCTTACTGATATAATGTTTTATAGTTTGTAATCTATACTTATGTACATGTTAAAAAATATTATAAAATTCGGTAGATGAAACCTTGATTATTTTGACATATTTTTTATGCAAACCAACGTGTAATTAGCAACATACCTTTTCTAGAAAAGAAAATCCAACTTTGTCTAATACTCTCTGCCATCTGATGAATATACTGGCATTAATGCTTACCAAGTTTCTAAAAAAATGAATAGATAATTCAAATAGCATAAACAGATATACAAACCAAAATGAATGCAAAATACACATTTTAGTTCACTGGTTAGGTTTTTTGGCAAACTTGAATGTCTGCCTCCTACTACTGAAGCTCTATAAAACAGCTAAGCTCTTAATTACTACACAATTACTACACAAGATTCAAACTAAATACTAAAAGTTTTAAAATTCAAAGGCCGCATATACACCACTTACTTGCTTATGCCTATGCATGTACTACTATTACTTACAAAATCATAACTGAAATACGCAAACTCTCACTATTCATGATAACAATAATACAATTACATAATGATCATGATATTCTAACAACAGTTTTGACTGTTGGTAGAACCACATTAATAACTTTACTTATCATTATAAAAAACATCAAAAATTATTATATTAATAACTGAAAATAGATTAATGTTAGAGAATTAACTGATTCACTAAAATAACTATTAATTGTCAGCTGGCGTGTCTGTGTTGATGTTACAAAACCGAACATTCGTGTAACAATAATAAAGTCCAAAATTAGGATTTTACAAAAAGTTTTGATATTCTCCTTTATGGTATTATAATGCTGAACTTTCTTGACTTTTCTATGCAGAACAATATCAGCAGTTGGATGACATAAACAGGTGTAAAAAAATATATATCAAACGTGTTCTATGCTACATTCCTTAAAAATTATAATAATTGAAACATACTTTTTTCACGCTAGTCCTATTTCTTTATTAAATAAAATTTATACTGCTTTTCTACAACTGCATGTTTCAAGTAAATAAACTGTAAATTGACTAAAATAACATGAACAACTTACCAAATGTGACGTGCTCCCTTACATGTAGTTATTCCGCTGCAACCAAGCTCTAGTAGACTACATGGGTGAAAAACTAATAGTCCTAACAGCCACAACAACATTATAACAGCCACATCTCGCTAGCTGTTATATACTGTGGTTATACTTTTGCCACTTTATTTCAATAAATTTAAAAAATCAATTCTTCGACTAAAAAACTATCTCTCAGGTATTGCATTCGGATGAAAAGATTCAAAAAAAGATTTATTTTGTGGCTGGATGCAACGGCAGCAAAAATATGAATTGTACTGATTATACACTTATTTAAACTTTTACTACAGCCATGCTTAAACATCAGTGGAAACCATAATGTGCAATTATTGTGAATTTTCATAAAAACGAGCAGATCAATGAGAAACCGTGCGAAAAAAGGGAGTGCTTAAATGGCAGTCTTGAAAACCATAAAGAGGGTCAGCAAATAAATTGTAATGTATTGTAGTTTGTTAATATACAACTTTATTTCCCAAATCTAATAAAGCTATCATGAATATTAGCAAAACTGACTGTATCCGACATAGCTGCTAATTCCTTGTATTGGCTGATGATTAGTCATAAGCTTATTGCAATATGTTTTTAAATAGATTGTGCTATTAACTGAAACGATACCAAAACACTTAAAAGTAAGAATATTTTAAAATTGATATATGCCTCCTAGTTCCATATATAAGAGCCTCCTAGAGTTTGTAATTTATTGATAGAAAATTACACATTTTTGTTGGAGTTGTCTCCTCTTTTCCATATATATGAATATAGATATATAAGGCTATTATGGGAATCATGTTTAAAATACTTCTATAGGGTTGTTAAGCACTATAAACACTGCTAGAATTAGGAGGCTCCCTGGACGCCTCCTAATTTTTCAGAGCCTCCTAACATGGATTATATATTGATAGAAGCCTCCTAGTTGGGAAATATAGTTCTATATATATATATATATATATATATATATATATATATATATATATATATATATATATATATATATAGGTTATACTAGCTTTACTACCTCGCGTTGCTCAGTTAATAAAATAATCATATGTGAGGAGTTGTATTAGTTTTCACCATAGATATATAAACCTAGATTGACCAATATGGAAAAAGCCGGTCAGACTTAACTAGCATGACGTAACATCATTGTATTGTACCTCATTGCCGACTGCACTGTTATTAACAATGGAGCTAATCAGGAGAAGGTGACAAAATCACATTTAATTTCACATAAAAACTTTCTTGGATACATAATCCAGTAAACTAAAGCAATTCTGTGATAGTATCTGATAACCATCATAGATTAAAAGTATAAAAGCTATGAAATGTTGCCCACAAATCATGAGCCATCAGGGCTTTATTTGCCACCCTCTCCTATCCCCTTTCTTTCTTTTCCCCTTCTCCAAAAAAGAATTGAGTAGAGGAAATGAGAAGGGGGAATGGAGAGGGGGGCAAATAGCCCACCCACCTAAAGAGCCAGACCCTGGCTAGGTAAAAGACTAATATCATGCTGAACTGAACATGACTAAATATGATGAGCCTGTAAAGTTTTATCTGATCAGGGAAATGGAATCAATGGCTTTCTTAGCTTTCTTAGAGCTGGAACGAGACCAAGGAATGCAGGGTCGGTCCAGACACAGGGTCAGCAATGAGGGCCAAGATTGGGTCGGACCGGGTCAGCAGGTGCGATTTTTTTTAAGGTTAAGAGAAAATTCTATTACAGCCTAATGTTGTTACATCAATAAAATAAGATAAAAGAAACTATTATCAGACCAATCATTATATTTTGTGGCTTGGTTTATACATGTAGATGCAATCTACAATTTGTGGCCAGACATTGGTGGATCAATGCTATTTAATGGGTGATAGATTAATGGCATGATTTGGCTAGTGTTTTTATTACAGATTTTATTTTCATCTGCTTTTATAATCAACAAGAGATTAGTTAAGAAATACTTTGCAAATATAGAAATAGATAACCCAGCATAGTGGAAAGCAAAATTCCTTCATTTCCCTAAAACTTCTGGTATTAGTGAAAGAAACTAAAAATAAAATAAATTTGCTAGATTGAAGGTTCATAGATGCGCTTTTAAGTTCCTTAGGATGCCCTCGTTGTAAATGCCTAAATAGTATTGAGGTGGACCCTTCTTTGTAGCTTAAAGGTTGACTTGAAACAAAACTCACATTACAGTTATTTGGTATCAAAAGATTCACCATGTCTTACTCTGTTGGGTTATAGGTGCCAAATACGTGGAAATGTAATTACAAGCTCTTAAAAGCTCAAAAACAAAAAGCCGCCGTAGATTGGAATCTGTTTATTTATCTGGCGTAGTCATTACAGTTTGGTTATCGTCTTGTCACGTGATGTTCTCACATGAATTGAAAAGCCAATAAATAGCTCAGTATAAAACTTATCATAGCACTAGTACTACATTTCTTTTAGCTGAAAGTATTACAAAAGCACTTTCTATATATATAATTTTAATGCATTTTTGGTAAACTTTGTTTTTGAACAATAACTTTTAAAATCTGTCTATCTCATACGCTACGGGCTTGTACCCTAATTTTAATCATTTAATGATGCAGTTTTGAAAGTGAGCTTTACGTTAGCAATAGGGTAGTCATTTTAGCATGAGTTATTGTCTGATGATTGTACTTGTTACAAAAAAATATTGGTAATAAACATTCATATTTAGTCATCTCTTAATTATTTTATATTTTAGCTCTTACTTTCAGTAATAAAGCACTATGCTAGAGAAGCATGACAATGTTCTATATAATCCTACAACCAAACGAGCGAAGCAAATGTTTGAGAGTTTTAATGATAAATGCATGTGCACACAACTCACAAAGATTATTCATCAAAAACGTTGCAAACCCTTGTATCGAAATCTCATCAAAAACAACCATTTTCTGTTGAGTCTTTTAAGCATAATAGCAATACAAAACACATATAAACTTATTTAAATATATTACCAAGTCTTTGAAAAGTGTCGACATACTTTTAAAACTTACCCATATGAACGGATTATACACAAATAGACACATTAATTTGGCCGCAAAATCGTTATTAAAACTCGCTAAGCCTTACTTTTATCAAAATTAAGACCGTCAATTGAAATGCCGAGCGACAGAGAATAGAACCACTAAGCCGTGCGCATTTCACGAAAGAATAACAGGCATATTTCACCAGTCTATAGCATTGGGGAATTGCCGAAGGTTTCTGTAATTAACATAGGAGTACTGAAATCACTTTTTTTTTGCCGATGTCAAAGTAACTGACATTTTGGAAACTTTTGAGCACTTTATTATTCTAAGTGATGTCCAAAGCAGTGAAAGCCAACGAAAAGATAATGAGATTTTTCTCAAACAATTCTTATGAGATTATTACAATATTTAATTATAAGTTTAGATGACTATTGAAGTCTTATAGTAACACTAACAACATCAATGATGGGCAATATGTTACTGGTATTATTTTTTCTACATGTAAATAGTTTTGTTAAATAATTTTTTTTTAAATCTATATAAATATCACAACTTCTTGATATTGTTAGCTATGACGTTTTGAAATGTAAACATAATTGTACATTGTTTTTTTTTATTAATACTGTATTAATAATGTTGGTTATTCTAATAATACCAGTGCATTTTGCTTCTAATTTTGGCCAATATTGCATTTATCCTATTGCAGGGGGAGATATAAACATATAACTTTTTCTTTTAGTTATTGCTGTTTGTTGTATATAATTACATCCACACCCAGTGCATTACAGTTACCATAGCAGTTATCCTATTGCACAGCAGTGCCATTTGACTGCTAATATTGCATTTTCAACCTTCAGTACACTTTATTTTTTCCAATATCACTTTGGTCATGGGCTGTATGACAGGGAAACTTTTAGAATATATATATATTTATATATAGTATATTTAAATACTATACATATGCTATAGTATATAGTATATATAGTATATATATACTATATATATACTAAATATAGTATAGCTATAGTATATATGGTATTTATACTATATATACTACTAGCTGCATTACTCGTGTTCGGGAAAAGATTTACGTAAAGCAATAGTTTTATTGAGAGTTGTCTTTCATACTGTAAAACAACTCCAAATATGCAATCTACTGAAATTCTTGTGCTGATTTGACTGCATAAACATATGCAGTCCTACATGTCAATAATGTTAAAGAGACCAATGGAAATATGCAATGTGTTTTACAGCTAGTCTACAATGCATCAGTCTCGAACCACTCAAATCAGAATTGTCCTAATTTTGTACACAGAACTGATAACGAAATTGACATTGCTAGGCAAACTGACATTCTTCAAACTGGCAGTAGTGAAGAGTTTTACATATTTTAAGAAATTCTAAAAAATATTTTCCTATTGCACTGCTTAGCTATTACCAGCACTTATTGAATTGAGACTTCTACATGCTTGAAACACTAATCATGACTCACCAGTTCTTCGTCTATAGCCTGTGTTTTGACATTGTATATACAAACTTTGCAGCAGTAATGTGGTCGTGTTGATAAAATTTATTATCAATAAAATCTACTATATAAACTACATATATGGCCTCTCGCCTTTTCAACGTAAGGCATTACATCTGGAGCATTTTTGGACATTCGTCCCATAGAAAAATTTGGCCCTATACTATGTTGCAGGACTGTAGTCAAGTGCAAAGTTTTCTGTCTATACACAGCGCCTGGTAACAGTTGCTGTAGTTAGTGCATCTCGCTGTTGTCGCCGTTTCATCTGCTCAGAAAATTCAGCTCACCGAGCAGCTGTTGTAGCTAGTGTATTATGTTCTTGTCGCCGCTGCATCTGCTTGGAGGTTTCTGCACGTCTGGCCGATGTAGCGGCTGCTCTGAGCCGCTTGAGTCGCTGCTGGGTCGGTTCAGTAGTCTCTGCACCTCCAGCTGCTCCAGCATCTATTCTGGCCTGCTCTCGATGTACCTGTGTTTGTTCAGCGGTTTCTACTCTTCTAGCAGCTGCTATTCTGTTTCATTGTAGGCGTAGCTGTGTTTGTTCTGCAGTTTCTGCACTTCTAGCAGATGCAGTAGCAGTTTCGCTTTGTTGTGGGTGTAGCTGCGCTAGCTCTGCCGTTTCTGCTCGTCTAGCTGCTGCTTTGCGAATTCGGTCTCTTTCTCTACGGGAATCAATCTGTTCTTGTGTTTGGGCAGTAGGCTTTTTGGAAGGCATTGCACTGCTTCAACCATTTCTAAAATTGAATGAGATGGTGTGCTTTTTTGTAATATACACTGCTCGCTTTCTTCTCACCGTCGCCTATCGCAACGCTCGGAGTGCCCATGCAAGTTCTGTTGTAGCTGTAGATCTGTAGTACTTGTAGCTGAAAAAAAAAGTTAAAGTAACTCAGCTACGGATGGAAATGAACATGTTTACTATCACAAACAGTGGCAAATCCAACGTTTTCAACCCTTTCACTGAAGTAGACTCATTCATGCGCTTTCCATGGTCGACCGCAGTAAACACATTTTTGCCACTTTCCCAGCAATTGCTAGCAACTGAATTTTATTATTCGTTGATAACATAACCAACGATCATTAAGATTTTTATAGTAGTGACAGTGTTGTCCAAAGATTTCTCTATAAAATTAGCCTAAAATTTAATTTTAAATCTTCGTTTGAGAATTTCCAACTTAAAAACGAAGATTTTTTGTGCGAGTTCATTAAATGCGTCTGAGCTAAAAAACAAATAACTACTTATGTTGATGATACTATAGCCATTTCAGATTTTTGTGATTACACAGATAATTAAAATGCACAAAGTATAGATACAATGAATTTTTTGCATAGCAGTGCTTGTTAACATGTTGGCAAAATCTACTATATAACCAAAACAAACGTTATAGATGGAGTTTCAAATTAAAAAAATATCATGAAGCAATATTGGCAAAATGGCTGGCAGTAGGCCAATAGCTAAATTTGTACGTGGACGCAAGTGAAAAGGTTATGCAGTGGAACTGTGACAATTCATAGGCAATACAACATTGAATAAGACGTAGGCCTACTAACCTTTTCGATGTAGAAATTTAGTAGGTAAAACGCAGTAGCAGTACCCGTGCAAGTTCTGTTGTTGCTGTGGTACTCGTAGCTGGAAAATAAGTAAAAGTAACTCAGCTGCGGAAGGAAATGAACATGTTTACTATCATAAACAGTGGCAAATCCAACATTTTTAACCTTTTCACTGAATTAGACTCATGCGTTTTCTATGGTCGACCGCCATAGATGCATATTTGTGACTTTCCCAGCAATTGAATTTGATTATTCGTCGATAACATAACCAACGGTCTTTAAGACTTTTATAGTAGTGACAGTGTTGTCCAAAGATTTCTCTATAAAATTAGCCTAAAATTTAACTTTAAATCTTCGTTTGAGAATTAAAATGCACAAAGTATAGACACAACGAATTTTTTGTATAGCAGCGCTTGTTAACATGTTGGCAAAATGAAATATATAACCAAAACAATTGTTCTAGATCGAGTTTGAAATTGAAAAAATAATGTATACATATTAAGCAATATCGGCAAAATGGCAGGCAGTAGGCCGATAGCTAAATTTGTACACGGACGCGAGTGAAAGGGTTATGTAGTGGAAGTGTGGCAATTCATATACAATACAACATTAATTAAGAAATACTTATCTTTTTTATGCAGAAATTTAGTAGGAGAGAACTGCGTTTTCCAGTGACCGCAAGAAACCAACGTTCGCGTGACCTTCTCGGTACACGTTGGCAGTAAAAATTAATCGCATGTAAATTACTATTCATTAATTTATTTTATTTAATGATAAGTACATTTGTATAGCTGTATAGGCAGCTGAACTCAGGACGGTGCTTTATAACACGGCAGCAAATTTATTGTTTCAAACGCGCCAGTGTCGTTGGGCGCCGTAAAGAGGCACGCGCTAACTGGAGGGGACGTATTATTGTGTAAAACCGAGGAATAGGTTATGTATAGAGGCGTGTATTAACCGTCGATTCCCGTTGCCGCGCCCTAGATACCTAGTAGCGGGTAATAGTCGGAAAAGTACGGTACTCTATAAAGCGGACAATCAATCAATCACACAGGCAACGATTGCCGTTTATATAGTAGATATATATATATATATATATTATACATATCATATATATATATATAACTTATTTACAAGCTAGGGCCGAACTACAATGCCCCTTTATGATGAGACATTCTTTTCGATCTACATGTAGCATGGGTATGACAATACGCAAGAATAAAGGTCCTACCATGGCTAAGCTGTCATTGATATAAGCCATTGCGCAATGACCGCTGGAATATCGTTTGTTGCTCTCTCTAGAAAGCAAAACATCAATGACTTACTTATTAACAACTTCTCTAGGGAGCCATCACTCGATTAGCTATCATTGACCAAATCTTACAACGCCAAAGAGAGGAGACTAGACTGCGCGACATTTAACAGATACTGTATAGCCTACTTATAACAGATATTGTAATTTTAACAATTAACCAATTACTTATATACCTGGTTTCAACCCAACAATACCTTCCAAATAAATTGTCAGTTGCACATTGTTAGAGTCGTGCTCCCTCAAATTAATTTTATATCATCTCAAACAAGTCTCATGTACACTATACTCTGTCAATTCCTGCTTTTTCTGCTTTTTCAACAATCAACAGTACCCTTTCTTTTTTCTATTATCACTTTGGTCGTGGGCTGTATGACAGTGGAATTTTAGTAGTATATATATATATACCTTAATATATATACTATTATTTATATATATATATTGATATATACAACGTATATATATATAAAACTTTGGTCAATGGTTAAACGTAAGGGGACGCTATCCGCCACTATAATATATATAAATATATATATTTATATATATGTATGTACATATGTATATACATATGTAATACATATACCTGGAAATGTATGCATACATATTTATGTATTTATATGTATACATACATATTTATGTATTTATATGTATACACGTTTACACCTATTAGTTCAAAAATTTGTAAACCTAATCACAGAAATATTTTTCATCACATCAGTTAGAATGTACAATCATTTTTTCACAAAGATAGTATAGTATTTTGATTGAGATCCATTTTGTTGTAAAAAAATTTTGTGAACTTTTCACACAAACCTTTTACTAAAATTTCAGTGGTATTTGGCTCATTGACTGTTACAACGACCTTACTTTTGCATGGTTTTAAAATGTTTTATAAGAAAACACTGCAAATGTTTAGAAATATTGAGTTCAGTATGAATTGTAGCTTTTAAATTTACCTCTGCTGTGTTAATCTTCAATTGATGCATATTGTAAGTTACTAAGCAAAGATTATGCATTACCAGACTGCCAGCCGGGACACTATAATACCTCCCCTTATGTCACGCTTACTCTACCTGCACATATTACCAAAAAACACCGTAGTGCCAGACTACACCAGTAGGTTTACTCACGAGTCACTAAGACTCAGAAAGACTCTTAATAATCATTTCTAGTATGATGCAACACACGACAAGCAGTCACAAGCTACGCGAACGGAGCTCGGATTCCCAATGACAACATGGCCGTTTTTGCTCGTCCGGTGGCGCATGCCCACAAACCCTTCCGAGCTACCATCGGGAACCACCTGACTACTAACTCACACATAGTTTGTGGCTGACTTCGTTGCAGTGAAAAATGTTTACTGTTTGTAGCTGTAAAACTATGTCTTTCGCTGGTTTTTCCTTGTAACAACAGCTAACGCTATGTAGTTTTGTTGATATGGTCAAATCTTATTCTATGTAAAATTACTGACAAAACAAAGGATATTGGTAGCATGCACATTGGTCGCTACGTCTGGCAAGGGATTACCTGCCTCATATCATAACTTGCCATCGTGTTGAAGTTAAATATTTCAGTCACATTCGATGGTTAAATACTGTTCATATTTGACATAGTCTTTTATTTGTTTAAACCATGAGTCACACATTAAATTGATGGTGTGGAATGCATAAAAAATTATTCTGACTCAATCATCAAATATCTGTCTCTGAATGGGTAAACTGGAAGGTTAGTTTGAGCTTTCACCTGCGCTATCTTGTCTTTTATATTCCCAGGCACACTTTTCAAAGCAGCATCATAAGCAAGAACATACAAAGGAGCGATTGGTGCTGGACAGGCTCCAGGAAATCGAGCATCAGCAGGAGGAATATGATTAGCGGCTCCCGCAGTTCGATGTATTTGCATGTTAACTGGTGTTTCAAAGAGGTTAGTTAAAGAAACCTGCGCATGTGCATCCAAGCTACCCACTATTATGGCTCCATTGCGATCTCTTGATAATTGCATGCCTCTATCGGGTCTCTAAACGTACATAAAATCCTAATAGCAAAGACAATACTCAGTTCCAAATTTTAAAACTTATAAAGACAAGCTGTTCTTGCAGCACTTTGCTGCTGCCAACCCTGCAACCATTTTCTTTTTTCATCATGTTTGAGCTGATCCAAAGTGATACATTTGTGTTGGTACAACATGTTAAAAGTTTTAGAGTATTGACGAAAAAAATGATGAAGAAAGAATTTGATCCACTCATCTACTTAAACTGACATGTATATTTAACCAAATTTAATTGTTTTGTGAAATGAAGCTATATGTATCTCGTTTACAAAAAAATTTGAAACGATTTGTTTTAACGTTCTTAGTAAAATACATGTATGCTTATGACCATGCAGTTTTTATTTTTCTGTGAATTTTTGATAAGGTCTCCATTTATCATAACCATTCTTTCTTTGACTCAATGTTTTAGCCAATGTTGATTGATAGACTGATATGATCAAACAGAAAAGATTGAAAATTCACTCATTTTTTAAGCATCAAATATTTTTTTTAAGTTTTACGATTATCTAAACTTATTATTAAAGTTTTCCAAATAACTCTCGGATTTGTGAAAACAAGAGTTATTTGATTAGTTGATTAAAATGGCTATTTTAAAACAAAAACAGTTTAGGCATACTTCTGACTACTCCGTTTCTGTATCAATAATATTATTTTATTTTAAAGAGGTTTTTTTTAATCCCAATTGCACTTTTACAAGAATACTGCTAGAATATTAAGAATTGTGTAATGACGAACTTAGAGTACATACCCAAGCATCAGTACCTCTGAGCAGAAAACTTTCGATGCGAAACGGATGACAACCTTTCAAATCGTTTATAAAGCGTTTTATACGATTTTCTGACAATGCACTAATCATTCCTGTTGTTGCATCTCTGTGCATTTCAACAAATTTTACCACCACATAGGAAGTAATCATCAGTAACTGAAAAAAACAACATTATTATGAGTTTGGTCTTGCTCATTGTCAAAAGCATGCAGCTACAAAGATCAATTCACTTTTTATTTCAAAAAATCAATAAATGCCTAATAACTGTTAAATTGAATTTTGCAAGCCAAAGTTATAATTTTTGAAAAATGAATTACGATCACAACTTTTAATAGCTTATTTGACAAAACTTAGAGTAATTTGTTAATCTTTCAATAAAAAATACTACTTGGTTATTCTCAGTTAATATTGGTATTGCATCTTGAGATAATATTGTGAAGACAACTACAGATTTTATTAAGTAGTACAGTATATTGGTGTGTTATTGTCAATATTTAGTGTAACACATGAACTTGCTCTGCTCTTTTCAATAAATTTTCTTTTTCGATAATTTGGATGAGCCTTACTGGTAAAAGACTGTTTGTACCCATGGAAATATTTAATCAATATAAATTTATATTTTTTGAAATTGGTTTGTCCGTGTATTTGTCCAAATATAGCAAATAAAATTTTAAAAACAAAAAACTGTAAAGCAGAAGATTTGATCTCCTAACTTTTCATTTGCTAGTTTTTCGCTTTACTAACTAAACCCGAAAGCTTGATAGACTTGCTAGGCGATATATGTCACTATGCGGGAGCAAATAAATTATGGCCTTTGGTCATAACGCAAAGTCATGGCGTTGGACCAAATGCTCTTATTAGTAAGCTCACTCAAATTGTCCATTGATAATGTGCCATGCTAATAGCAAGTGGCAGACAACTCTCATTAGCTGTCATGGTTTAAAATTTTATTTTTAATACCCAAGCAATGCCGTGTAGCATGGTTAGTGCTAAAATATTTTCAAGCTGTTAATTTTTTAATAAATTTTTGAATAATCTTAAATTATGAGCTTTTAGGTCCATTAAAAAGCTAAGCATTTTTCAACACGTGTAGTACGTAATCATCTGGTTGCCTGGTAAAAGCTAGTATGACTAGCTACGCCAAATAAAACTAAAAACCTTCAACCAACTAGAAATAAAACGGAAATATAACCAGCAATAGAAATCTATAGCATTAGAACTAAAATATACATTTTACTAGTGCCAACTGAGTATTGTAGTGCATTTACATAAAGAATATAAAATTAATAGTTAAAAGCTCATTATGTTAATATTCTGTTAACTCGACAAACCCAAAGTCTGACATAGCTAATAGTGACCAGAAACTATAAGTTGAATCTACTCAGGCTAGTTGATAGATTGCCACCAGATAGTACTGTTCACTTTTAGGTAGGCCTGAAAGTGTGGCCATCTCTTTAAGAAAACAAAAATTAAACCTAGGTTATACCTAAACCACCTGCCTCAATATTTTTAGATTGTTGCCAGAATTCTATGACCTACATGTAGATATAAAATGATTTATGTGCAAATTAATTACCTCTGAGCAAAAAAACAACCTGATGGCATCGCCTAACTATCGACTGCAAAAATGCAGATCTCTGTTATTTACCTAATATAACTAAAGCGTCAAACAATCCTTTATTTAGGAGAGGTATCCAGGTAACCATATTCCTTAAACTCTTTTGCTATTGTTATGGAATGAATTGGCTGTAATTAGAAAAGTAAGCCAATATTATTTCACAAAAAGGAAAATAACAAAATGAGATAAATTCGAAAGAAACTGTTTAATTTTATTTACTTGCCTATACTAACATTACTAATCAAGAACATTCTGCATTTGATGTAAGTTCTACTTATACAAACTCTCTTTAATAACTTACAGTTTATCAGAAATCACCATTCTGGGATTGCTGATAACCACCATTTATAGCTTGGAAACATGAATTTAAGTCATTAGGCTTTCTATAAAATCTAAAACTTAACTCATTTTTGCCAAACATCAATTATCTTATGCTATTGTCTAAATGAAGTAAAAAAATCAATTCCCTAAATAAGTTACATGTATTTGAATCAGATATGTATGTCATCATTAATTGCAAACCCAGTTATAGGTACTACTTACTTGAACAACACGATTCCATGTATCAGCAAAGTTATCTCCTTGAAAACCATTGAGAATAAAATACAGCGAATATGCCTCAGGGGATGAACTGAAGTATTGAAGAGCTGTTGCTAGTGGCCAAAAGCGATTGGCTAACAGGGCCGGTTGTTCTTGAATCATTTGTCGAGCTGAAGGTAAGTAAAAAGGTAAGTAAAACATGTATATATTTTATATGAGTGGTGTTTAAGAATCGCTGAAATAATGATTTAAAAACTATGTAAACAAAAAGATAAAATAACCAATAAAAGCAATCAACGCTTCTTTTCTACAAGTTTTAGCTTGTATTTCTACTGAAAAAAGTTAAAATTCTATTTGTAGTGTGTGGTTACCAACAGTTGAGAAGGAAAAACTAATTACTTTTTAATGATAAAGTAGCCACACTTGCAGTGCAATTTTTTCTTTACATTAATAGCAGTTTTTTGGACAACATATATTGTTATATGTTTGGCTCTGATTACTATACCTTGTTTATTTTGCTAGTCTACAGTCTGAAAATATTTTTTAAGTAGTAAATTATTTGCTTCCAATATCCAATCTTCTTTGTCAATCTTGATTGGTTTAATTTTTTAACAGAATTCTGGTTTCCATAAGATTTTAAAAAGCTGAATAATTTTTGCAGAGCTGCTAAAATATTTTAGCTGACACGGGAAGTACATGTAATTAGTAAAAGACAGTAAACTTTGTATCAAAAATTGAACTTCCTGTTTTCAACTCTGATACAACTCATGATCTCAATTCTTGAACTTTATCAATTAATGTGACCTTGTTGTTTGGAAAATGATCACAACCATTAAGGTGCCACTAGAAAGTGTAAAGCTCACTTGTTTTACTGATAAAATGTTAAAAACGATGAAACTGGGCCAGTATGTCACTGTAACTATAACCAGTTGACACTTTAGCTGACACGGGAAGTAATTAGTAAAAAACAGCAATTTGTGTACCAAAAATTGGTCTCTTTGTTTTCAAATCTGATACATATGTATGTTACTGTAACTATAACCAAAAACTATTGAGTCATTTCATATTAGTAACTTTTTTTAAATGATTTGGTTTCGTTTCAAATTAATTTCTTGGGCTAATTAAGCTGCGGTGAGGCGCCCTCAAATTCAAAAAATAGCTTCGTTCATTTTATTATCTAGGTAGTGAAAAGTAAGAGACAACGAATGTAAATAACTCTTATTCTATGGCATTTTGAACCACAAGAGCAACTTATTATTAAGACTATCTTGATATCATGAGGCAAAGTTCTAATCACTGGCTTCATCGTTTTATAGTAGTTACGTATACAAATTAGGTAACATTAACATTGTCTTTTTACAAAAAATCAATTAAAGTCGACACATCTGTACTTTGGTAAGTCACAAATTTACATGTGAAGGGACTTCATGTAATTTTATTGCGAATCTTTCAAGAGCCTATGATTATTAGTTGGTTCCGTAAATTAACAAATACTTTGGGTTTTCTTACTGACCAACGGCAAAAAGCCAGTGAAACTTTTTAGAAAAGATAATGTTACAGTGCAATTGAGCATTGAAAAATTTTGACTTACAACGTCATTCTTGGAAACTGTTAATTTTTTTAATTTTTTAAATTTAGACATAATCAGTTCTACCAGTTTATTCACTATGAAAATCCTTGAAAAATACTAGTAAAAGCAATTACTTTTGGTAGAATTGTTTCTTACTTTAAAAATTGACATATTTTTTTCTAGAATACATAGATAAGTAATGAAAAATGTTGTGTCTGCTTTGTAATATTTAGATTGACTAACAAAGAACTTTACCCATGCGATGAACATGATCGATCTTGAAGCGTAAGCATGCTTTTTTGGGTTTTAAAATGGACTCTTCCAGCGACTCAATAACTCTCTTGTCATCACAGTGATAATAAAGACTGAAATTAAAAAATTTAATTAATATACCGACATTATTTCCTGATACTTTACAAATTATAGCTGGATATACTTTACAATATAACTAATTAACCGATAATAAAATTTGTGCACAGGAAACTTAATTTTATTTACCACATAACAAAAGTTACCATTCTAAATTTCACTTTGAAACTTTATATCATGAAGAAAATTGGTTGTACAAATCAAATAAATTAGCAAAAAAAACAAAAAAGCTGCCAAGGTAATGAAACTTTCTCAAATGCATAATTTAGTGTAAAAGTTTATGCAGGTCCAATAAACTGAAAAATATAACAATTATAAAAGTGTTTAAATGAAAATGTAAATGTGAAATAACTAGCAATAGCCAAATTAAATCTGTTTTTCTATGATTGCAGTAAAAGATAATTTAAAACAAATAAATATAAATAAAAATAATGAATATGGTAAAACGATAATAACAACTCATGCATAAAAGCGTGGGTGTATAAATTAGTTTCTGTTTTCACAGAATCTATCCTTCAGAACTTTGAATATGATGTTACTGGTACTTTTCAATACTGATACAAGGGTAAAAATGAAATATCAATCTGTCTTTTTCTGTCCAAACGAGGAGAGACTGTATAGGCTATTCTTATTCAAGATAATACAATTGTCTGCATGAAAAGCATTGGCCTTAACCAATTTAGCAATTGAAGGTTACAAAAAACACAGATAGAAGTTTACACAAACACGAAAAAGCATTGGGCTTTAGAGAGTTAGTAGAGATCATAGACTTTCAAATAATTTAAATTAAAATCGAAAAATGTTTTACAATGTATTATCGTAATTTTTATAATTGTTGAATTTATAGTTCAACAGGTTTTACTACAATGTATAGTGTAGTAAAATCTGTTGAATTATAAGCGTTTTTGCAGGTTTGTATTAGAGCATCATTTTACAAACATACAGTTTCTACCTTTGTAAGTTCAAATCCAGCAAGAAACAAGCTTTCAAATCCATGATTTTAATAACTATTATAGCTGGACACGCTAAATTACACACAGGCTAGCAGAATTGCACAAGTATTAAAAATCAGTTTCCAATCAATAAAAGGTCATGTAGTTGTCTGTCTTTTGCCATTAGCCTATCACAAAGGCAAGGGCTAAACTGAGTAAGCTTACTAATAAGAGCTAACTATTTAATCTTACGGAAGAGCATGTAAAGTCAAGTTGGGCTGTAACCAAAAGCAGTGTGGTGTTTTTACATTCATAAAGACATATATTGCCTAAAGCAGCTAAAACTTTCCCTTAGCTAAATTGGTAAGGCATTTTGCTGGTAAAAAAGAGGTAATCTCATTATTTTAATAGATATAACTAGACAACTGAACTGCTAACAGACTTGAGAAATATATGAATAATCACTGTGTTTCCATGACCCGAATAATTCGCAAATTAGAGCCAATCCGCAAGTTATCCGCGTCATGGAAACGGCATAAATCCGCAAGCTATCCGCATAAATACGCAAGCTAAGAAAGTTTGTCGATCCGCAAAACTTAATCGAATCCATCGTGCTTGCAAATCATGGAAACGGTACTTGCGATTAATGTGCATTAGATTATCGTTGGCTATTACATTAAAAACATTTTCACGCTTCAGTCGTTTTTATTTCGATTTCAGCAGTCTCAATGCGCCAACGTTCCGAACGATCGCTGCTAAGCTAAGCGTGACAAGACTGCTTAGCTATTTATAGAGTCATTAATTAGGCTAATACTTGACCTATGGGGTCAAGTACTGGTGTTAAATCCGCATCGCCAGGTGTTCATTGAAACGCTCCGCTCGATTGCTAAGTAACTCAACTTGCGGATCGTTCGAATTATGCGGATTATGCGAGTCATGGAAACATAGTGAATGAGTCCAGTGATATCAAATGCACTGCATCACTTATTGAAATAGCTTTTAACAAAAAATAAAATAATTTTCTAGAAAATTTAAAAAATCAAATCACTCTTTAAAAATTTTTTTATAAGCATTCGAAAACTACAACAAGTTTTTTCTAAAATAGTAAACTGTTTGCAAATAGTTCTTTTGTAAATAAAACCAAACTATCGTTGTTAAGCGACGATTATTGTATAAGAGTTAATCTAATCTAATCTAATCTAATCTAAAATTTTCCCTCTACACCCTTCTAGAAAGAAGGAAAGGTGTGGGAACTCTTTTATTACAAAAATTCTTTACTAAAAACCTCTCAGGTCCCGGAGTTGTTCTCGGCCAAAAAGAATTAAAGAACGCATTTGTCCGGATTGTTGGCACAAACAGACCTGCTTTCTGTCGAGTGTTGTGGTGCTTGATAGTATTTTCAAAATCAGGGACCGCAAAGTTCCTTTCCACTGCTTTTAAATAAAATGCACACCTAATATCTTTTCGCCGTTTAGCTAAACTCTCGATCCCTGTATTTGCTCTTTTTTCTGTAAAAATGACTTGCCCCTTTAGTTTAAAAATGAACTTTAAAGCGGTGTTCTGTATTTTCTCAAATATTTTGATATTTTTTCTAAAAGTGGCCTCACCAAAGAAAAATAATTAATCTGCGGAGTTTTTGTGTCAGCATGCTTTAAAACTCTCCTTAGCATATGTAATGTTCTATTAGCTTTGCTTATTGTTTTTACTTAATGAATTTCTCATTTCAGGTTATTTTGCGACTCAATGCCAAGATATGGATGTGAATCAACATTGTCTAAACGTTGGTCACATAAAAATAACTTGTTTTTGAATTCAACTCTCCAACTGAAAGAACAGCACATTTAGAAACATTAAAAGTCAATTGCCACTCATTATAATACTTTTGGAGTACCCTAAGGTCTTGTTTCAATACCGCTTTGTTGACGCGGAAATTAAATACAAGTGTATCGTCAGCAAACAGTCGGCATTCTGACACCATAAGGTCTGGTAAGTCATTAACGTACAATAAAAAAAGAAAGGGCCCCATAACTGACCCTTGGGGCACTTCTGAGTTAATTGGACAAAATGGAAAGTTGACATTTTTCACGGAAACAAATCTTTAATTTGAATTTATGTTCAATGGGACAGCAACTATATTATATATGAAACACAAATAAAAAATGTAATACAGTCATTGAAAAGCCGTAGCTAAAAAGCTCATGGTATGTTTTAGTGTTAAATTATAACATCTGAAAATATTATGTCTATTTTACTTTTTGACTGTTGTAATTAATTGTGGTTGAAAAAGCAAATTATAGTTGATAACTGTTACAGTATGTTAAGAACAAATTGGTTGTCTTTTTTACTATAGCAAATAGATAATCTACTGTGAACATTTTTAAATTTTTTAGGGAAATGTTTGAAATAGTTGTAAGAATGAAAAGATTTTTAAGTTTTGAATGGACCTTAGGGCTATTTGTCAAAAGAACATAGATTTTTGCACATTTATTGTACTTCAATTAGATTTAGGAAGCGGTTTTTTGTTGGCAGAAGCTAGCAGGAGTATCTATTTTTACTTCGAAATTGCAAATACTTTTTAAAATAGTTGACAGTTATTTTATTTTCTGGTGAAATTTGTGTTTTAAAAAAGTCACTTGAGATAGTTTTTACCTTTTTTATTTCATGATGGCAAAGTTATATTACTTGCTGTGCATTTTTTACTTTATAAAAGAACAGCATCATAATGACACGATCACCCGCTCTTAAACCAACCATTCATTTTAAAAAGATAAGTATAAAATGACAATCGAGATGACAATTAAAATGTCAATGTGATTGTGAAATTCAGTTTAATAGCAAAATATATTTTGGTTTATATACAGCCTTTTGTTAAAAGTTTATTTAACTTAAATAAAGGTTGTCCAAAATTTATTAAATTTGTGTAGCTAGTTATTCAATCGGTAGTTTAGTGCTCTCTGATTGTTTTTTACTAACTGTAGCGTCAGAGAGTATTATTTTGGTAAATGATGCAGCTTGATAGTCTAGAGCAGAATGTTACTATATTTAAATATCACAAACTATTTCAGTCATTGCATGAAAGGTATATGTGTGAAAAAAACCAGAATCTTTAGTATTCACCAGTTAGATAAGTAAGCGACGATCAAATCATGAGTGAGGGCTTTCTGAGCACTTTCCCTACGTTCCATATTGTGGAGTCCAATATCGACCAATGCCACAGCTGCGAGATGATCTTCGTCTAATAAGTCTTCTAAATTGGTGGTTCGCTCAGCCGGCTGTCTATTAAGTCTTGACCAAGCATTTTCAAGAACATTTGGATAGGCGATTTCTCTTCTAAATATTTCCAACCACTGACTCATTTTGAAACCTTCTCTCAGCTCAGTTTGGACAGGGAATTAAAACAGCTTTTTTGCATTAACTGATTTAAACCATTGGGCATCATCAATTTATGTGTTCAGAAAAATAGTTTAGCTTTACATATTTAAAAAATGTTTAAACTAAATTTGAAAATTTTTTGATCTCATCACTTGCTATTGCAACTTTTCATGGACTTTTAAATTTCTAAGAAAAAAACTACTTATTGCAATTGGATATTTGAAAACAAACCATTTGATCATCTATATTTCATCTCCAATAATCATTTCACAACTGAACAGAGATAATTCTTCAAAAAATAAAAAAAAAAATAATATTTAAGGTTTTGAGTTGTCCTATGGACTTGGCTACAAGACATCTAATGAATTTTACTTTCTTTTTGTAGAAAACACAAAATAATTATGTATTAGAAACTGAGAAATTGTGTAAATTGATGAACTTTGCCCACGGTTAACATTGTAATTTGTTGTTTTCTAGGCTCAATTTGTTTAGAGCTTTTTACAGATATTTTCAGTTAGCAAAATTTTTAATTTGTTTTTGATCAATATAGTAAACTACTTTATTATAATAAAAACAGTATTCATCCGTGCATCTGTTTGATGCCGGGCTAAAAGCAACCAGACAAAATGCATTTGATTCAAATTGAATTCTGTATACTTTTGATTACAGATTACCCCATGCCGCTATGCACAAACCTGGATTATTTACAAACATGCTGATTAAAAATTATGATTTCTCACAGTGCTCAAAACTGCTAAGAGCTATAGTGGTTTTATAAAGGTTTACTGAAAATATTTACGTTTACAACAGTGTTAGGAAAGGAAAAGGTTTCTACATGTATGTGCAATAGAAACTGAATTGTCAGCTTCTAATTTTTATATTTCACGTTGATAAGGATATTGATGTTATTTAAAAGTTTCAAAGAAATATTACTGATTTCCAAAATGTAAATATTAATATGAGTCAAAGTGAGTAGGTTAGAATCAGGATTTATATGTAGATACCATATACGTAGTATAATTTGTTGATCTACTATGAGTTGTGTTACTCAGCTCAAGCTATAATTTTAGAAAAGGTTGTTGTAGGCGGTATGCAAACTTGCAATATTTTGTAGACCAAGATCCAAACACCTGCACCAACCAATCACCACTACAGACCAAAGGCTTTTAAATGCAAATCATACGTTGAAAAAGTTTAACTTGATTACACTTTTTAATTAATTTATCAAATATCTATGAAAGCCTGTGCAAGATTTATTCCTTTTGCTCTGGTGATTGGGTATTTCTGATCACTTAATCTATATTTTTCTTCATGACAGTTGATGTACGACTAGTATTTTTTCATTTCTGTGACCACGTTGTACATGTATGTGTAATGGTAAGGCATTGCAGCAGAAAATTTGTTAATGTAACTGCAGAATAGGTTTGTGATACTGTGAATATTCTTATTACATACCATCACCAAAGTATTGTGTGAAAAACACTGCCACAGTGCAATGTATTATGAGTCAGTCTCTGATGCTGTTACCATGATTAGATACACGTTCCTTTGAGAGCTCAGAGATGAGTAATAATATGCTATCAAAGTGCCAAAAAGACTAAGGCAAATTGATGAAAAGGCCATGTAAGTGAATGGAACATAGCATTAGGTGAAAAATATTTCAAATCAGAAACACCAAAAGGGAGCTTTATACAGCCTCTAAATATAATTATTTTCAAGTGACAATGTATCGTTAAAATATTGAAAAAATAGATGCTGAGAAAAATAGGTTATGAATAAAATGGTCAAGGGTAGGTGAGTACAAACTAAACTAGACTGCAACAGATTTACTAGAAATGGAAATCTTGATAAAAAATAATCTTACAACAAAATTAATTGTTAAACTAGATTAAATGATTTATGTTTATAAGTTCTTTTATCTGACTTTATAACTCATACCTTCTCTATTCAACTTTGTTTCATAAGTTTTTCAGTTTCAGTTCAGGTTACTAACAAGTATAATCGTGCTAGGTGACACAAGTTTTTGCAAATATCAATGAAGATTGCTTTGAAAAGCATTTGACCCTTCAAGCTTGGTGAATTGAGTAAAAGCTTAAAGTCATTTGTAATATGGCTGGAATGTTGATTACTGTATCTCAATATTTCAACAGCTTGGCAGCTATGTCTTTTTTTTGGCAGTTATTTTTATCTTGCAGAAAAAACTGATTATCAAAATGAAGTTAGTTGAATATGTTAATACTAAAACTCTTGCCACACAAAATTTGGGTTCAGATACAAACAAAAATTTTCATAAAAACCTTTTTACAAAAGTACAAAAACTATAACATGAAAGATTTCACTTAATGTATGCATAAAACCTCAACAAAAAAGTATAAAGTCATGTTCTATTAAAGTTGAAATGTATTCATCAATGCTCTAGCCATACTAAGACTGTCTTTAGTCTCGCATTTTATTCACAGAGCTTACAGTCAATGTAGTGATAGAAAACGATACCTAGCTCAACAATGCTTTTCGAAAAATTATTTACAGAAATTTGCTGAAATTGGTGTAACCTGTTAGCAGCCTGAGCTGACACTCTTAAAATAGTGGGGAAGAGCTTGTGTTGATGGTTTATATATATATATTTTTTTTATGTTTTTTTTTATTTTTATGTTTCTATAGAAACATAAAAATAAAAAAAACAATTAACATGATAAATGTAAATGTATCAATATATACAAATATACATTTGTAAACTGAATCTCTTTGAACCATATTTTCTTTTTATCGACAGCATTGAGTAATTTAGCAATTTATTTCTGCAAGAAAACTAAAGACACTGGTTTAAAAAACCAACAAAATGTCACTGTGATGCAGCACATTTTCAATCATGAAGTAAACCATAAAATATTATTGTTAGAACAACGCATAGAACTTAGAAGGTTTTTCATGAGCAAAAGAAGAAGTGGAGGTTATATTATTATGTGGTTTAAATAAAAGTGTCTACCAATCTGCAGTGCAGATATATTGTATGTCTGAGACTTTATTTTCTACCGCGCAATGCCTAGCATTTAAAAGGTTTTTTTATATATATACATATATGTATATATACAATATGTATATACAATATATATACATATATATGTTGTATATGCAATATGTATATACAATATATATATATATACATATATATATAGATTTATACAATTTTCTCAATAAGTTACATCAGAAAAAGCTTTTTGTGCTATATATATAAATAAATAAATATAAATATATATATATATTTATATATATATACATATATATATATACATTTATATATAAATATATATATATATGTATATATATAAATATATATCCATATGTATATATATATATACATATACATTTATATATTAACTAAAACCAGGTGCAAAAGCATATAAAAAGAGAACTATACACCAAAAACTTAAAAGATAATGAGTGGAGTATGAAATATTTGAAAAATTATTACGAAGAAAGTAAACTTTTAGTATTAGCGCTAAAATTTGTTTCGTGCGAAGCACTCACCAGACGCGGTTGTACTAAAGTCTAATAAAATGATAAAAATATTTTAGTACAACCGCGTCTGATGAGTGCTTTGCACGAAACAAATTTGTAGTGTAAATACTAAAAGTTTACTTACTTCGTAATTATTTTTCAAATATAGATATATATGTATATATACTAACTGTTTAAGATTTGACCCATAATGAACAACTTTTGCACAAAAAGCTTATTCTGATGTAACTTATTAAACAAATTTCCTTTCCATCTTGTAAACAAAAGTGCATTTTTATTGCTGTGTATTTGGCCAATGCATAACCAATGTATAACATTTAAAAACTTGAGACAAAAGAACTGAGTTAAAAGAACTGTTGAAAGCCATTTTTCACTTAATCATTTCTTGTTTATTGCTATATGCGAGTTTATGCAAGTTCTCTCATCAACTTTCGTAGACGCAGTTTTGCGAAATTTACTGCGGTCGTGTACTAACTGAATATTAGTGTAAGAGTATTAGTGCATTTTCTGTTTATTACTCACTCACTGATTTTATTGTCCTATTGTCAGTAGTTTATTACAATATCGTTGTAATTAGTTCACAACGCCATGTTAGTTGCCCGTTAGTTGTGCTGTTGTGTCGTGCATTCAGCCAACTGCGCTGATAGTTTGACAGTGTAATCGGGCTGTCTTCGGTGGCCTGCCCTGTGTCTTAACATGTTTTTACTACCCATATTTACCGTCCATCTAAGCATGGCATTTTTTTTAGTTTTAATGAGAAGCCACTGCTGAAGATTTATATACAAGTTTTTGATCAAAATATTTTGAAATTTACTTTTTTGATTGGTTTCGTTGGACTACTTGAATTAGCTCTTTGAGTATTTTTTAAAAAGGGCAAATGTTTGTGCCAATAATTTTTCCTTTTTTTGCAATTTTGTTATTTTTCATATTGCAGTGGAAGAACTGGTTGCAAATATGTTGTTCAATTGTAGATTTCACGATTTTTGTGTTGAATCAGTACAACAGCAACGATTGATCTCCAGATCAGCAGTTTAATCTCACCTTTAAACACTCGCAAATTTTGAACCTAGTGTAAATTGCTATATTGATGATTGTTGACAACATAACAAGCAACAAGTATTGTTTCTGGTATTTTCAGAGTGTTGTCCAAATAATTCTTTAAAAACTTAGCCTAGATTTGTTAGGCAAATTTTAATCTCTGATCAGAAAACCCCAAATCAAAAGTGAACATTTTTTGCTGACGATCAAATGTTTCAGCTGTAATAGGGCTTCAATAGCACCTTTGTGTTAAAATTGAATGAGCTTTTGTTGATGACATTACAGCCAGTTCAGACTAAAATATGATTTAATACTCATGCATCTACAGTGACAGTAGTGCACTTGATCATACTAGTTTAGTAAGGATAAAGGATATTTTAAAAGATTGGTATACCTTCGTAGCAATCGTAACTTCACTTAGCTTTAGCAAAGCACACATTATAGATGCATTTAATTTTTTGCATAACTCCATTTGTTTACTTGTCAGAAACATAAAATCAATAACAAAAAATGCTTTATATAGGCCTCAAAGTTTTAACAATTGTATACACATTAATGTAGCTACATTTTTTAGAAAATTGGCCGGCAGTAGGCTGAAAGCTAAATTTGTACATATATGACACGAAAAGGGTTAACTATTCTTCACTTGATTCAGGAAATTATTTTAATTCAACTCATTCAGCTGGTGTAACGTCTTGGATTATCTTCTTTTTATGGCTGGAAGCTGATACTTTGGCTTTTAGACAATGCGCTAGTCCGTTTATAATTACTCAGCTTTTCTTTTAAATAGACCGATAAGACCTGGTCTCTGAGAAAAAAAGCTTCTTGCTAACGATATAGATCAGTCAGCAGGCTTCTCACTAACAGCCTCAATTTTACACTAATTTTCAAACAGAAAGTTTCCAACGAAAAAAGCATAAACAAAAAAACACCGTGATCACTTACAGCTGCTGTAGAGGCTTCTAACATTCTCAGACATTGAGACTCCAGTAACAAAATATATTGAGTGATTCCTACTTTTCTAGCAATGAATTTTGCTATGAAATAGCTCTGTCTAGTAATAGTAACAGCAGTACAAATAGAAATGTTGGAAATAAAGGTAGTAATAGTAGCCCTTTTAAGAAGTTTTAAGAAAGTTTATTTTAAATTTTCATTTGCTTCCCAATAAAGTATCTTCTTTTCAACCACCTGTCTTTTTTAAATTAGGTGGATATCTTCATTTGTTTTTGAGTTATCACAAAACTAGTGCATTTATTTCAACATTTGTCTAAATAGAAAAATAGATTTGGTTAGAACTAAAAATAAACTCAGTAGTTAATGAGTTGAGAGTTGAAAAGCTCACAGACCATGGTGAGTAATTGAATTGTCATTGCAAGTCTTTTACACAATGAATTTGAATAACTTAAGATACTTAAAAATATATAATAAATGGTTTTTCAAGTGCGGTTTTTATTCCAAATAGTTAACTTTTTTATGTTTGGCCAACACACTTAAGCAAGCTAAAATCTACTGTTGTCATTTTCGCCTAACCTGGATTACGGACAAATAGCCAATTGCAAGTTTTTAGTGTAGTGAGTTTTCAGTACACATGGTAACCATTTAAATTTTGTACAATGGGTGACACCTAATAATTTGATTGTTGTACACAACAATGATTATGTGAAAAAAAAAGAATAATATCAATAGCCAAATAACATAGAAATGTATTTTAGAATGTAAAAATTATTTTAGGATAAAAAACCGGATAAGTAGTGTTCAAAACGCAACAACTAGCAGGTATACAACAGCTATATGAAATTTTTGATACCCATATTATTACAGACAAAAATACTTAGTACTGATACAATTTGTACAAACTTAAAAACAATGCAAAGCATGAATATATATTAAATTATTCATAAAAAGGTGTGCCTAGAATTGTGTATAAAAGTTTTTGACTTTGGCCAGAAAGTTTCTCAACAAAAATGCTAAATACAACAATTATATTGTTATATATTGTTATATATTGTTATATATATTATATATATTATATTATATTGGGACAAACATAGAAATTAGGTATAGTAATTATATATGTAGTATAGAAGGTATGGTAGTTGTTACAGTATATATATATATATATATATAAAGAATAGAGGTATATAAATAGATTTATATAAATAGGTTTAATATAATGAGCTTTTCTAAAATAAGTATTTCTAAATAAATATATATATACAGATATGTATATATAAATATATATATAGATATATATATAAATATATAATATATAAATAAATATATATATAAATATTTATATATATACATATACTTATATATATACACATATATATTTATATATATACATATGTATAAATGTATGCATATATATATGAGACAAGTTCATTATATTAAACCTATATAACATTTATTGTCATTTCAATTACCTTGTTCAAGAGTTTACGGCCAACCTATTTACATACAGACTAGGCATACAGTTTTTGCTGATTCCTTTGACTGTGGTCATGACCTCGATAAAAATACTTCTATCTAATTCGGTGCCAAAAATTTGCTTGTGAATTTTTTTGATAGTGCTCCACAATGTAAGATCATAAAATTTTAGTTTCACCGGCCACCCAGAAAAAAAATGAAGACCCAAAATACACTTTTGTCAAAAAAGTAACGCTACATACAATTTCTTAAAGTACAGGCTGCTGAGAACTAACAGAAAATATGGTATTCACAAAATTCTCACTAAACCAGAAATTAGTTTGAGAACTATAATTTGTTTTGCCTAAACATTTTAGCCATTTCTAGGCTTGCACCATTTACACCCTTTCCTTTTTATAAAAATATTAAATTATAAACTACTAGCAGACATTTTTTACAAATTAATACAAATCCGATAACCGAATTCAACTGTGCCCAACCAATTTTCACAACTCCTGGTGAAGTTTATTTATCTAGTTGATATCAGTTTCATAACCATAGGAAGTTTTATAACAAAGGGAACCTTGTCTTTCATCACGTTCCAAGTTAACAGATTATCTAAAAACTGTGGATGTAAAATCTTTTGAGAGCTTTGTGAAAACCACACTAATTGAGTGACAGAAAAGTCTTATGTTGCAAATAACAAAGAAACAATTGTGTAAATTTTTCAATTTTTAAACATGTATTTGGAAAATAAAAAATAGGTAAATATACCAAGCTTTAAGCACAAGTGTATTAAAAATAAGAATTTGATAAAAGTGCTAGCATATTGATTTACCTGGAAAATGATCAAAAATCAAATTTAAGCCCAAATATTGATATATTTTCTAAAAAAGGTTGCAAATAAAGTTTTTATTTATGTTTTTTTTATAAAAGTTTTACTAAAGCTTATAGAAGTTTTAAACAAAGTTTTAAAAAACCTTTTTTCTGCAATACTCTGGAAAATCTTCCTTTTTGTCTATTTTTCCTGCATAAACACTTAATAAAAAGTTATGTTTCTTATTATTGGCTTTATTTATTTTTATTGAGCAATTTTATTGGGTTAAAAAAAATTTTTTGTGTTGATTTGTTTAATTTCTGTTCATTGTATTTATTGGAAAACTAATAGAGTAGCAAAAACGAAACCTAAAAAGCTAAGTTGTACTTTTTTACAAACACAACTGAGGGCTTGCTCATCATAATTGAAAGTAAATATCTATTTTTGAATTTCTGCAATGCTTAAATTTTTTAAATATTTATAATGCCCCATGAAACGCGGTGTTTAATGATGTAATTTTTATGCTGTGCAACACGTTGAACCTTGTTTACAGCCATTTACTATACTTTCGGCTCATCAGCTGCAATAGAAATGAATTTCGCAGGTGGAAATATTCTTGACCTTCTTGATGAAGAACGAATTTTGATGAATAATGTGAATGAAGCTTATGCACAACTATTTGACATTCCTGTGACGATGTTTGATGAGCAAATGCCAGGATTGAATGATGCATTAGAAAACGAACGTGCGGAAGATGATTTTGCCACATACTTTGGAGCTCTAAGAAATCTTACGCCAAATAGAAACAATGTTTCTGGAAGACGGAATGACATATTACACGCCATAACCCAAGGATATGTTCGACAGTGGTAAACAAGCTCATCCAAATCATATATTAAAGATCTCATAAAAGCAACCATTTTTAGTTGTTTTTGTTTAAGCACATGACTATATAAAAAGTAGAACATTATTTCTAAGTAAAAATGTTTTCTATATTATTTGCATGATATAAGGTTTATTTAAAATGCCTGATTAGCGTTCTGAGATGCATGATAAAAAGCAATATTTTGTGATGCTGCTAATTTTCCAAATTTATCTATTGGACCAACTCTGCTTTACTAAAACTATTAGCTGCCATGCTTTCATTGCAAAACATTAAGTATTGGCGTATATTTAAATTTAACGAGTAATGTTTTACCTTTTAGCTGTTTTTAATTTTTTCAGCCAGTGCTTCACAATTTCGACTTAAGACAATATATGGATGATTCCGAATTTTTTTTTTAACCAGATTGCTTTTAAATAAACTGTAAAATCAAATTCATTGTAGGCCTACATGTTTTATTAATTTAATTAATAAAACAGTTTTATCAATTTAATTAATATAATTGTTTTATTGATAAAATTAATTATATTAAAACAGTTTTATTAATTCAAATAATTTAAAATTTTAAGATTTTCATTTTGGAAGCGAAAAATAGTGCAAAAGAAAGAATGAACACCAAAACAGTAAATGCTGTTGTTGAGCAAATATGACATTGACACTGTAAAATATTATTATGTAGCTTCCTATTAAATTTTTAGCAACCAAGTTAAAGTAAAACTAAACTGTCAATAATTGAGTGATGCTAAAAAATTGATGAAATATGCTTGTTATTTTTGCTGACAAAGCGAGAGCTTTGTTTTAAAACTTTATTTTGAATCAATTTAAATTCAAAAGACATAGAGCTGTATTTTTTAAAAACTTTGTTCCGAAGTCAACAAAACTTTGGCACAAACACCAATAAATTTGGCAAATAACTGCTATTTTTAAAATTTAGTAGTTTAAGAAAACTAACAGCAAAAGATGGACGCTATTCTTTTTACCGTCTGACCAAAATGCAAACCAAACTTTTATAATATACAAAGGTAGTCATCAGAAAATTTTTAGATGCAAGATTAAAAAGTTACATTATCAGAAATTGGTTTTGGCCATGGTTTGCAATTTTTTTTATATAATGAACTGGAAATAGGAATTGGCCTACAGAATAAGTGACATATGTTGGCTGCTATAAATGCTTTAAAAAACAAGGAAATGAGGCAAATGTTCACATAATGCAAAACAACATATTTACGCATGAAAATTTAAGCGTCAAAATAGATATACCTTTATAGATGGCCGGCGTGTACGTATATGCCTAACAAAATTGCATTTATTTGTAGTGCAACAAAATCAGCATAATTAAGTTTAATGTTAGTGTGAGGCGAATCAGAGAACTTTACTATATCAGTGTGCAGAACATATTATTGACCAACATAATGAACCCATTGGCATTAAGGTCTTATCAAAAAATGTGCGACTGGTACTATTGAATGTCGTTAACATCCGCTCTTTGGCTCACATCAAATAGCAAGTTAGTTTGCTTAAGGAGTCAATGTCCAAGATTGATTTTTCAACAACACAGTAATAATCATAGATGTATTAGTGTTACCAAAAAAAACCTTGGTGCCTTGTGGCTCGAGTCGTTGTGCTTGACAAAAAAGAATCAAATAACTTTGACCATGGTAGTGGTAGTAACGAAACGATTAAAATACATTTTTCTGATAAGATGCACTGAGTTATTTCAACTTCCAGGTAAGTAAAAATACTGAAAAACAATTAGCTTCAATTGTGAGTTGAGTGTTGAGATTTGCCTAGCCATGCAGGTTAGCTCGAGTGTGCATCTCTCAAAAGCAGTACACATTTGATTAGTTAACTTTCTCTCTGTACTCCAACTTTACTAATTTAACCCAAAAAGTGTTTGCTAACCAATTCTGTATCACTGTTTGTAAGGAATGACTAGGTAGTGAAGTATGTTTTATAAAACAATGTTTTGTCTATATTTTAAATGATTTCCTAATTTAATTTTGGTTAAAGTAGTCAGACTTTTATTAAACTTAAAGCAACTCCATCTCTGTTGTATTGTAGAACTCTTATTTTGAGTTCTTGAAACTATCACGTTAAGAATTGAGAAAACCTGTAATTAAATTATTTTCTAAAAGTGTGTAAAGGTATCCATCCCATAAGGTTTTGCTGGCTGACACAATACCATATGTACTACTTTTCTAACTAAAGGGTCGATCAATAGCTTTTAGTGTCATAACATAACTTAGTCATTGCCTATTACCTTATAAAAAGGATCCTTCAACATAAGGTGGTGAATTTATAAGCAGATAATTGGTTTTAATTTATTTCAAGTGTATTCAACACAAGCCTTTTGGAATATTCTTAGTTTTGTTTATATTCTCGAAAGATTATATTTATTGTACTACTGGACTAACCTGCTTGTCTAAAACAACTAAAGAGAAACTATCTGTTTTACTGCTAACCAAACTTTGGAAGGCAGATTTATCATTAAGGGAACGGGTTTTTGGTACTAGGAAGGTTTAATACTGCTGTGACTTGTTTGTTTTTTTCCCGTGCCCTCACCCTCTTTTTGCTTATTTCCTTTGCTCTCTCCCTTGCCCTCTTTTTTGCTTTCTCACGCCCTTTCTTTCTATTTCCTTCTCATCTTCCTCTCTCTCTCTCACTCTCTCTCTTCCTTTTTTATATTTTGTAGGCAGTAGTTTAGACAATAAATGTCATAAAGATAAGATTTTATCAACACCAAACATTTTATAAACCAAACATTCATTTTAAAAAAATAAGTATAAAATGACAATCGAGATGACAATTAAAATGTCAATGTGATTGTGAAATTCAGTTTAATAGCAAAATATATTTTGGTTTATATACAGCCTTTTGTTAAAAAATTATTTGGCTTAAATAAAGGTTGTCCAAAATTTATTAAATTTGTGTAGCTAGTTATTCAATCGGTAGTTTAGTGCTCTCCGATTGTTTTTTACTAACTGTAGCGTCAGAGAGTATTATTTTGGTAAATGATGTAGCTTGATATTCTAGAGCAGAATGTTACTATCTTTAAATATCACAAACTATTTCAGTCATTGCATGAAAGGTATATGTGTAAAAAAAACCAGAATCTTTAGTATTCACCAGTTAGATAAGTAAGCAACAATCAAATCATGAGTGAGGGCTTTCTGAGCACTTTCCCTACGTTCCATATTGTGGAGTCCAATATCGACCAATGCCACAGCTGCGAGATGATCTTCGTCTAATAAGTCTTCTAAATTGGTGGTTCGGTCAGCCGGCTGTCTATTAAGTCTTGACCAAGCATTTTCAAGAACATTTGGATAGGCGATTTCTCTTCTAAATATTTCCAACCGCTGACTCATGTTGAAACCTTCTCTCAGCTTAGTTTGGACAACATGTGGTTGCCATGTGGTTCAGGTTTTATCAATAAATTGCATGTAGCTGTTTCATTTTGCTTGCTTTTTAGCAGTTTTCTGTCAGTATTTGCCATGTATTGGGATGTGGTTTTTTTCAACTTCATATTACAATTAGCTTCATCTTGACATCTTTGCTTGTGTCTGACTTGGTTCATCTTTACTGTGTAAATACTTGAATATAATATTTGGCTTGACAACCGCTCATTAAGTGCTTAGTGTACATGGTCCAGCCATCTTAAGAATCTTTAATTATACTATCAAGCAAAGATAAGAGGTCAGCCTTTTTAAACCTTGAACTTAGGCTCAGACTAATACTTTAAAAATAAAAATCAGCAAATATTGCAATCCAGCAAAGAGTAACAAGTTAAACTGTACACAGTAGACATGCTTTGTAGTTGTCTGTTTTAGTCTATCTCACTGGTCTGACAGAGGGGAAAATTTACAACAGTTTCTAGACACTCATCTGGGAAGTAACCCAGGATTAAATGCTGACGTACACAGACTTCACAGTTTTGGTATGAAATGCATGACAACTACATAATAGCAACAACAGCTTTTTGAACGACCAATTTAAAACATTGGTAGTTGCTACAATTAAATACTGGACTAATATTAACAAGTTGTTAATAATAGTCCAGTATTATTAACAAGTTGTTAATAATAGTCCAGTATTATTAACAACAGCAATTTGGTATTTTAATACCCCTTTAATCAAGAAGCAGTTTGTTCTCTATGTTTTATCAGCACGGAAAAAATAAGATAAATATTTTTATTAACATTTATATTAATATTAATATTATTTATATTAATATAATATATTAATTTAAAAAATATTTAAATTAAATATTATTTAATTTAATAGCGAGTAAAATAAATATTAATTATTTATATTTATTTTACTAGCGAGTAAATTTATATTAATAGCGAGTAAAATAAAATGAAAAAATTGATGCTTTCAAAGGAAAAAACCTAGCACTTAGTTTTCATAACTTTGCAATTCTTGTTCAATGAAATTTCCAAGTTTCAGCTACATGATTTATTTTATGTTGTATTATTTTTACAAAACTTCATTTTATATGTAACATGAGTATATTTGAAAAACCAAAAGACTCATTTTTCTGATAAAAATTAGTTGCACATGTTGTGTATACACAACCAATCAACTTGTTTTAAATTTTTAAGTACTAAAATTGTAAGTTGATTTAAAAAACAAGATTTTTAACTTTTACAACATCAAAACCCAATAACATTTATTGATTGGTTTTTAATATTTAGTTATTAAATTACATTGTTTTCAAGAACTACAAACATTTTCGCCAGTGAGATATTATCAAAAAATGAAGCGGACAACTATTTTTGACTGGAGTTTTGGCTCTTTAGGCTGCTAGCTTGAAATATCAAAATTTTCTTGCTTCATTTTATGCCAAGTCTACATAAAATAGGTTAAACTTATACTACTTCAGAAAGACTTGAGAAGCTCTACAATGTTCAATACGTAAGACATCAATCTAAAATTTTAATTACCTTTTGACTATCAAACATTTTCGTCACCGTGTTTAGACTCTCTCTGGTCAATCACCAGAATGAAAAAAATATAGTACAGAGACGTGGAGGCCTAGTAACCTTTTGCATATAGCTTTTGCATTATGCGCCATCCTATTACAAATTTTGGTGAGTCTTGCGCCATCTATGAGCCTATATTACGCGTAGACGGACGTATAAAAACTACCGTGCACTTCTTTTGCTCAATGATGTTTATATATTTGGATCTGTTCAAATAATTTAAAGATAACAACTTCTCAAAATATGTGTCACAAAGAGTAATATAGCCTGAGTAACTTGTTTTAGCAAAAGCCATTCATATAATTCACTTGATTTTACTTATATTTTAACTAGGTCTACCATAAAGTGTACCCATGTTTTTTTTAAGCTAACCAACTGAGACAGCAAAATCCTCCAAACTTTGATCTTTTCGCTCAACGAGTAAAGGTTGCAATATACAAAATACTAAATCAGACTGGTCCAGGATCATTTTTAGCTGATGTAACCCCTCTAAGTCAGACGATTCGTGACTGGGCAAATCTAGATCAAACCTCACCTTGGAATTCTTTTATTGCAGTAAGTAAAACATCATATTTTTCATGTTGTAGGCCTACATAAATATTTTGTTTACTTTTACAAATTTAAAATAAGTTCTGTGCTGTCATACAAATTATGAAAATAAATAGATAAACCACTTTTCAAAAAGATTTTTTTTTCACAACATTTTTAAGAAATTTTTTAAATATTTAAACATTTTTTTGCAAATATTCTTGACCGCATGAAAATTGAACAGTGTAATAATTGTCAGTTATTGGTTGAAAACCTTTATAAGTGTTAAAACAAATGCTAGCATTATAGTGTATTAGGTGTACTAAAATTATTGTAGTGGTTTTCTTATTTTATAGATCTGTAGAAATCATCAGACCTGATTAACTTTCAAGGTTGCATCAAAAATAACAAATAAATAAAATGTTTTCAGTAAACAACAGCTCATGTATTGCCACGTTCAGCTTCAGTTTGTCAACCCATTTTGTGTTATCTGACATATTATGTCAATGCCAAATGGCATTTCGTATATGTTAGATAACACAAAGCTGGGTTGAAAAGCTGAAGCAAAACATAAACCATTTTTACAGCAAAAACAATTTAACTAATTAATTAAATAATTAACGTTTGAAAAAAAATAATTTACACTAATAAAAATAACTAATGTTTCAACCAAAAACTTAGACAATAATCTACTCTGGCATTCTAAATTTGTTGAAAACGTTTTTGGTTCCTTAACTAAAGTTCATTATTTTGTTATCTACTTTTTATTCACTTATGTTATTTAAGATTGTCAGACTATTTTAATTTATCGCTATATTGAAATCTCAAGTAGTATAATGCTAGTACTTTTTCTTTTATCAAACAACAGTTTAGAAAATTTTTCTACAATAAAAAATGGAGTTTGAGAGAGTTTAATTTACAATTCCGAAATTTAAATTTACCATTCAGCTTTTTATGACCACCATTATAACTTATAACAGGCTAAATAAAAGAAACTCAGTCAAATATTGCCAAGACGCCTCATTTTTTGGTACAACTCTTTATTATAATAAATGTTTAGTCAGTGAAATTGTCTGCGCAGAGCATCACTAAAAGCATTAATAATACTTTGCATCACGATTGAACCTTGATCCTAAAGTTTACTGACCGAGGTGCTTGCCACAACACCGGTCGGCCGCCTTGCATTTTCCCAAATCGATTATGTGCATCATGATTATTCAATAAGTTTTCATACAGTGCACAGGGCTGCCAAGTGTATTGATACACATAGTAAAAGTAAATTCGACCATACAGCTAAAACCCTATTATTGATTGACCGGCTTTGTTTTAAATATTAAATGAACCATTTCTTGGTGGAAGCAATCTAGAAGGGCCAAATGGGTTTACTGACAGCTGGCTAGCTTACTTGGTTGTCACAAACTTATTTCAGACACATGCTGCCCAGCATAATAATGTTAGATGAAGCTACCAAAGTGAATATGGTTGATACCAGCTGCCCTAAGAAGGCTATATATAGCCTGCTTGGCCAAAGCTAGCACAATTAACACATTGTTATCATTGCTAAAGAAATGACAGAAAAAAAGTGAAAATATTAATCAGCAAAGCTTTAAGAAATGGTAGAATAAGTCAAGAAGCAAAGAAAACAAAAGCTAGATTAGAAAAGAAATCAAAATTTTTTAACAGTGTTATGCTTGCTGTTATCTGTTTATTAAATTGTTTTGCACTATATGTATTTACCAAATGCATATATATTTGCTTGTATTTGCTTTTTTGCTGGTATATCTGCCGTGGTTTAGCTCTTGCAAAGTCGTAATGAGATAGCAGTTTACTATCCATATGACGGCACTCAGGACATAAATTAGAGGCAGTAGACGATAGAAACAAAAGTAATAATAGCAACAGTGATAATAGTAATGAATAGTTAACTTTTTGATAGACTGGCTTTGTTTTAAATTTTGCGACAATGAAAAAAAAATTGTAATTTTTTGTACCAAATTTGAAAAAGAATAAAAATTTGTTCCGAATTTTGCTGCAAACCATATTTTTGCTTTAGTGACTCTCTGAGTAACCTCAGCAAATCAAATGCGTGCAAAAAATCTATGAATATAGTTTTTTGATTCAAATACATTACATTAGCAACTGCCATGCATAACTTCTCTACAAGTCATTTGACGATTTATACAAAATTATAAAGCTGTACACGTAAAGTAGAGAAATACATACAGAGTTTATTTTCAATAGCTTTCCCATTGAGCTGTTACACTGTTTTAAAATTTCTCAAGTCCTACTTTTTAATGCAGGGTTCATATTTTTGAGTCAATTGTTACTTTTCACGGTTGACTTTTTTGGCTGAGAAGCATTTAGATTTTTGTCATTATACCAAATAATATAGTTTCGCTTACTTTTTATTGGAGTTTCGACACCTGATTGGGTAAAACCACAGTTCAAATTTACTGTTGTAAATCTTTTTTCAAGGAAAAACCAATTAAGCATGTTCTGAGTAAGCCAACCAGCGTAGATCATGTTTATGAGGTCCAATTAAAAAACTGACATTAACTTCAACAAACTATGCAAATGCCTAATGTATTTGAGTATCCAGAGGTAATTATAAGCTTATCTATGTTGCTGTGAGTGTATGTGTACTCCAGGTACTGATGATAGGAGCTCATTACAGTGTTGAGCTAGTTATGAACAGGGGATTCACTGACCTAGTTGGACAAGGAGTTCGGCTATTGAATGAGGCACTTTTCTTATCAATGGCCCATGTAATCCAGGATCAAAATTTAGAAAGCGAAGAGTTTTGGGTAAGAGCTATTAATTTAAAGATGTTATTTATTTCACTTGTAAATTTGTCTAGCATTAATTTCTAAAAAGATTTCGCAACCTCCCACAGCCAAACCAGATGCAAAGGTTAATGGAAACACTAATTTTTTAGATCGTTAAGAACTATTTTAATTCTGCTAGATTTTGTTAATTAGTTTTGTATTTCAGAAGTTTTTCTCAATTGAAGCCCTCAAGTTTAGAAAATTGTTTTAATAAAAAACGTGTCAAAACTCTCGGTCGGTCATTTCAAATCACTCCAATGTGCATCTCTTTTCCCCAAATACGGAGGGCTAAGAATTTTTTTTGTTTTTTCCAATGCAGAGTTGATGATAATTAATAACAAACTACAAAATAGGGATGCTGTAACAAAATAGATACAGGTGGCTTAGCCATAAGGCTTTTTAACAAGCCCAAAATGTTGAGACTTACATTATAAGGAAGCCTTTTCTACTTTATCCGCCAAAATAAAAATGTTATAAAAATTTAGTAAACTATTACAGACTTTTTGTAACTTTTTGTGTGAATATTTTTATCATGATTGTAGTATACTACTGCATTGGCAGTCCAGTATGCTATTAGAGATCATCATTATTGGTATCCATTATATGCATAACTATTACATGCTGCTGCAAGTTGGTTTTCTGGTGAAGTTGCTAGTGCACTTTGCCGCCAAACTTAGACATCAGATTCTTTTTTGTAACGCTTCTAGTTTAGCTTCAAATAGATGAATAAATAAACATTATTCTCATTGCCTTAAAGCGTTTGATATTTTAGACGATGCAATTAAGAATACTCCAGCAAATCTGGCTGTTTGTAAAATCTAAAATACCAAAGTCAGTATATAGGAATTTTTTTGAATAGCTATAGTTATTAAATAAAATTCTAAACCATGCAAAAACAAACATTAGAAGATCTGTGACGTTTTAGGTAGTTTTTGACATGTTTGTGTTGCTTGAATATAATTGTCATACAAAAGTTGAATAATGATAGAAAATTAAAAAAAAATGCTAATTAGTTATTAGTAGAATATACAAGAGATTATTATTGTAATTGAAAGTAACAATAAAACTAGTAATAATATGATAATTGATAGCAAAAATGTTATTGCTTCAATTAAACATTTTTGAAATTGATCTTAAGCCAGCCTCCTTGTTATTATTTGATCAAAAAGTCATACATTGAAGCATAACCTAAATGAGAACCATTATTTTCAAAATTTATTTCCCATGGACTGACCTTGACTAGAATTCAGTTTCATATATTAATTTGATGGAAAATTCTACAGTGTTTACGCTAAGAGTTATGCACTGTTCTACTTTAGCCCCAGACTCTTCAGCTAAATGGTAGTGTATATGCAAGTGCCATTACTAGCAAAGAGCAGCAACATGCAAAAACACTACAGATATGAACACGAAAAACAAATTTAAGCGGGATACTCGCTTACATGGTACAGTTATTAAATGGCATATTAAATTCTGTACTTAGAAGTATCTCCCCCATGCTGCACTACCAATTTAGCATTACCACCAAATCTGCCCAAGCTTTAGCTAACAAATATTACAAAGCAATTACATACAGAAAAATAAGTAAAGTAAAAAAACAGCAATATTTGATCAATAAAAATGGTATTAGGTCTGAAGGGTCACAAAGTTTGCTGCCACAAACTGTAGCCGCCTTCTCCTGTAGTTTATTGGTGAATGACTTAGGTTGCTAATGAGTAAGTCACTCCTTATTCTCCGACCCAACACTCAACAAGTTTGTTCCCAGCAACAGCTTTCCGGATCTTCCAGTGACAAAAACGTTTCATACCTCTTGATCTAACTAATAATACTTTAATATCTGGCGTGTGGGTCTTCCACATAGTTGTGTTGCCCTTCCTATATTTCCTATAGCTTTTGCTTAGCCTCAATTTGCTTCAACTAGTACTCATTGCAGCATGATCGGGAGGATATACAGGTTCACCCACCTTTTTCTTTATTATTAGAGTAAACACTTTTATTTTATTGCTATAAGATTAGAGAGTTTTTTAACCAGCCATTAATCTTGTGCTGGCCCTTGCTGACGACGTAAACATAGACAAAAATTTGTTATCACACTGAAGGCAAGTGTTACAGATCTGCTAGGCCTTTGTAGATTAGATTTAGCTCTATTAGGCTACAAAGTGGTGACACACCTTGAGTGTTTTTTAATAACACAACATGCAGATTTAATTTTATATAGGGCAATGTTATCAGCGGCACGATCAAGTGGCTCCATATCAATCTTTACTTTGATATATGTAAATGGACCCATACCACTAAATGCTAGCCTAGTGAGCTTTGCCTTTTGGTAGCACAAAAACGGATAGCCTTAGCTCCCCGGCATGTCAAGTAACATGTAAACAAGCACTGGCTTTTGATGGCAACATGCCATACCTGTTGTGAAGCTTATCCTGGATTTATGACACAGGGTGTTCATTTTTATCTGTAGCCTCGTTCTCAAAACTAGATCTTGGTTGGCCCATTTTCACATGGCCAATCTACCAATTAGGTTCCCAGGCTTATGTGAGTAGTTTGATGAAGAAGTGCACATTTTTATATTCATCCAATCATGGCAGCCACAAGGTTTCCCTGTTGCTTGAAAAATATCGAAACTTGAGGTGTGACATTTTAGCAGTATCTTCTGTAGATTGACTGAAAACTCTGTTGAAAATGTCTTGTGCTAAGTTGGTTATATTTGGCAAAAGAGGATTTTTTGTTGTGAGATGTAAAAGGAATTTGAAATGATTGGTGCATTTGGTAATAACAAAGTCGATGTGTATTCTTTTTGGTGCAGGTAATAAATGACCATTTGTGTGGATAGCTTTATTTGTTCCAGTCAGTTTAATTAGGTATCTTCTGACAATGTATGAGTTTTATGAGTGCAATGTATCATAAAATGATACATTGCAGTCATGAAACTGTTTTGCAAAATTGTTAATTTTAAAAACTGATCTTATTTTCATGTATAATTAGTTCAAAGCACTGTTTTTGTTACTTTTTGTCTAGGTGATTAACCAAGATATTAAAAAGACACAAAGTAGTTTTTTCTAAACTGAATATTCTGATTAACCAAGTGCTAAAGGGATATACATGGACTTAAAAATTATTTCTTCGGTTCTCAGATAGTAGACCGCAATTTAGAGCCCGCCATTATGAGTCCTATTCTCTACTAAAACGCTGAATTCACAGGCATAGATTACTGTCTGCATTAAGTTTGTAAACCACTTAATTGTCATCTATGGCAACAATCACACATGTTACTCTATAAAATATTTAACAGATTTTCTGATTAAGGTTTAGAACTAGACCAAGTAGGACACAAAATTTTAATGACCTAAAATAGATGCATCAATCTTTCTAAGTTAGTGCATTTTGTCTCCTCGCAATGACATACAGTAATTATTTCTAAAGACAATTAAGAAAAATCTTGTTCTTATTTTTGGTAATATTATTGACCCATGTTTGGCATGCTAAGCTTTAACAAAATTTAAATCAGGGCACGCTCATAATCAATTGACAATATTTCTTGTGTCAAAAGTGGACTTTTCTTCCCATAAAAATAATTTTTTTAGAATATAGCTGATCATTAAAATACGGGCTTGCTAGACATGAGAAACGAAACTTGGTATTATAGTTTTTGTAGTAACGAAACTTGCTATAGTAGTTTTTGGCAAGAATTTTATGTGAAATGATGTTACGTTTTTAGCTGTCAAAAATTAAAGTAAGGCACTTTTTTTAGGAATTCGCTTTGGCACCCGGAAATATCAATCACAACTTTGACCTTCCTCCAGTCAGTCAGTTCATCATAAATCAAGATCAGTCGAGCCAGCAAAGAGTGGCTGCTTTGACTATTACTAGAGCAAATGATGAATTCGTTCCTCTGGCCAGCACTCGCTTTAAAGGATTTATTCCATGTATTGCCATTAACATGTAAACATGTAACATGTGTAACATGTAAACACAGAATCTCAATATATAACTGCTCAGACACCATCACTTTAATCTTGTTAATCCAGTTATGTATGTCATCCGGTGAATATACATATTTTCAGGTAAAACTGTGTTGGGGTTAAAATGCTCAAATCTAGGAAAAGGGCAGCTATGATGCCGAAACTAGATTCTGTTAGAAGAGTCCTACTGTAAAGGAAGCGAATGGTTTATAAAATTAATATGAGGCAGCTTTAACTCTCATAGCCGATATGAACTATAGCAACAAAAGCAAATATTTCGGATTTCATTCTACAAATATTTCTTCTCAACATCTCAATTGTGATCAAGTTTTTTGATCAAGTTTTATTGCAAAATTAGTGACAATTAAATCACCTCAAGCAAAACAAACAATTGAATATAATTGGTATATATAAATAATGATACTGTTTAACATAATCTACAAAACTTTTGTGAATCTTCTTTTTAAATAGCAAAACTTATTAGTTTTCTAAAGTTTTGGTCTACTATAAGGATAGATTCTGATAGATTCCTGCAGAAAACCCAAGCAATGAACCACATTATTTTATTTATAAAAACGATTGTACTTTGCTAATAAAAAAAATTAAGGGATATAGAAAACTTGATGACATTGCTAATGGAACACTTTGGGTTTCCAGTTAAAAAAATAAACAGAATTTAGTTCATTTAGCTGCTTGGCTGAAAGTTTTGGCTTCTACGGAAAATATCTTTTCTCTATGAACACCTCATAAACTGTACACTTTTGTCTAAACAGAAGCGATGGAACAAGAGAGGTGAAAAAGACTAGGTCATGGGGTCACAGAGACCATAGTATAGAATTAACTAATGTCTAACTAGTTATCTAGTAGTACAAATTTTTATTAAAATATATTCTTGCGGAAATAATCAATAATCAAAATCTAGTTAGTTGGATATGTTAAGAATGAAAATTTTACCACATAAAATTTTGGTTAAGATACAAATAAAAACAAAAATAACAGTACAAGATTTTTTTTAATTATAAACACTCCAACAGAAAATATTTCAATTAAGGTATGTATAAGACTTCAACCAAAGATTATAAAGTCATGTACTGGAAAAATTTTAGATTATTGATCCGTGCTCTAGACATACTAGGAGTGTCATCAGCCTAGCATTTTACCTACTGCACTCACATTTAGGATAGAAAAATGTGAATACATTAGCTCCGTAGTGCTTTCAAAAAAGTATTTTATAGTTAATTGCTAAAGTTTTTGTAACCTGTTGGTAGCCTGAGCTGACACTTATAAAATGCAGAAAAAAAGCTGGTGTTGAAGAGACTGTAGGTTTCTATAAAAAATTGAAACAAACCAAAAAGTTGTTAATTTGTTAAATGTTAACATTTAACATTAACATTTTGTTAATGTTAAATGTTTTGTGAATCCATCACAAATTGTAAATATATGTACGCATGTAAAGTAAACCTTTTGAATCACGTTTTTGTTAGCCACAGCATTGAGTAAATTAGCGATCAATTTTTGCAAGAAAAATAAAACAGATTAAAAGTGCACAAAATTTGAATTTAATTCAGCACCTTTTTAATAAAAAAGTAAACCACAACATATTGTTTTTAGAATAACACATAGCAATTAACATATTTTTCCTCAGCAAAAGGTGAAGTGGAGATTATATTATCATGTGGCTTAAATGAAAGTACCTACCGATCGGCACTGCAGATATAGGTCTGAGACTATAAAAAAGTGTAGTCTGTTATGATTGCTTGAAAATTGACTTTAATAAATTGGTTTATGAAACAAAGATATTTTTCTATCATTTAAAAATGGTTTTTATGTATGAGGTCGTCTGACTGCCATGAAGCTTCCTAAATAAAATTGACAAATCACGCTCCCGGTAAAATGCTCAGAAGCAAAATTGTTGAAATGACGTCACTAGTCGCTGTCACTGCCATTGTGGATATCAACAATTGCAGTCAATTTGCAGTAATTATACACATTGTTCTCTCGGTCTCTTTGCAACTAAACAACTGCCTAAGCATTATAACCGCACTTACATGTATATAACATTTGATCTAACAAGGAGATAGAGTTTTGATCGCAGTAGAGTTTTGAATGCTTTAATTCTGAAACAGCAAAAACAGTACCCAATGATAAAAAGTACTTATTCTTTGTAATGAAATGTACAAAAACTTTGTGCAAGCTCACCTGTAATGGCTGAAATTATCTAAATAGATACATTTTAGTTTAATCACTTAAGTTGGTCTTTAACTTTAAAGAGGCAACCTTTAATTTTTGACAGGTAGAGGTGGAACGAGACGGGTTTTCAAGTTTGAGACGAGACTCGAAACACTGTCTTGTAAAAAGTCGAGACACGAGACACGAGACACGAGACAGTAAAATAATGAGCATTTGGTGATGATTTTGCTACAGAAGTGCTAGCGTACTTGGTATATATAAAATTGATAAACCTCTTTTAAAATTGAACTTTCACCTGGTGTAAACAATTTGAATACAACATTTTAATAGTGATTTGCATGTAGTTTTTGTAAACAAAAGTGACACAAACAGTTCTAAAATATGGATGTTATATATTTCTAAGAATTTTGAGCTTGATTAATAATAATTAATTTAAACATATTGCTTTGTACATGTATATTTTACCATCTATTGAATACGTCTTACTTTTTAATGTAATGTGCAATGAAATCGATAGCCGTCGCTCTACAAAACAAAACTGCAACTAAAAGAACACATGATAACACTTTCATTTTTATACTTTCACTAATGTTAAGTTTTGTTTTTGCATTAACTGTAGTATGTGAATTACATGTATATTAAAATTGTACTCATGAAATTATATGAATTACTGTATACATAAACATGTATATTCCTATATTGAACTAACAATAACGTCATTGTTAACCGAACACAGACTATGGTCGACAAGGCATTTCATTCGTTTCTCCGTGTCCGGGCAAGTTTTACCCGCAATTGGTTGTATATAAAAGAGGCACAAATTTTATGAAGGGCATTTGGTGTTTAGACACGGTACGTTGAAATACAGACATTTTACTTGCAATAGTTTTATTTATTAAATTGGTTTATCTGGAGGGTAATTGGATACAACCCGGTATCTGTTTTAAGGACACAGAACCGAACGACAATATATTAACAGGGCCGTTGTCCGGACAACATGGTTAGACTCGGTGGCCAACATAATCAATACCAACAGGTAGTAACGGACTGAGTATAACTTTAAAGGCAGTTGCCCGCAATCAATTACAATATATTGAGTTGTTGCTACCGCAATAAGCCATGTTTCAACAACCGTGTGCAAGTGCTTTAGTTCTATTTCCTGTCTCGAGTGTGGCAATAGTTAAGTCAAAAACAATGGCTGCTAAACTGGTGTATACAATTTTTTAGATTTTTAAGGCAGACTACTAACAATTTAATAAGAAATTTAGAATGCTTATTTTCAAAAGATTTGACACTTTAACTAACTCAATCTCACTAAAACTGATAAGTTATCTCTGTCAGTATTCATGTTAAATTCTCATGAAAATTGCTAAAAAAGCTTAGGCACTAGTTTTACTAGCTGGTTCAGGACAAAGACACACATTATCTCAAAGTTATCTTTTAGGTTAATCATTAAAACAAACATTATACATGTATACTTATATGAACTCTAAATATCATCAATTTGTTCATCTATTTAAATTGCAGCAGTATGTCTTAATGTTAATCCCTGTGTTAAGTTTTGGTAACTGAAATTTAGCAATGGAAAATTTGCACAACACCAAATTTTATTTCGAGATCTCCAGCTGTAAACAACAAATAACCATTAAACTATACAGAATACAAATGACTAATTGATAGAATAGTGATTGCATCGGGTAAGATAATGATACCTGAAGAACTACTACGAATGGGTTGAGAACTACCACTGCTGACCGTTACATTGTTAAGTTGATCAAAAGCGTGAGTATTGTTTTTCTAAAGGTTTTAGTAAGGATTTACCTTTCCAGGAAAGCATCCTAATTCATTAGGTAATTATTAAATTGCCTGATAAATGTCCGACGTTTTGCTAGTATATATAAATGTGAATGTTTGTATATATGGGTGCCAGTTTAAAAGTAGCAGCAAGATAAACCACCTCTTCTACATGGATGACATCAGGCTGTACGCTAACAAAGAAAGGGACATTGATTCGCCAAAACACCTCACTCAGGTATACAACAAGGACATCGGAATGACCTTCGGTATTGAGAAATGTGGAAGACTAAGTCTTCAGAAAGGCCAACCTATGCTCACAGATAGCCTAAAACTGCCAAATAGTACCAACAAAGATATAAAAGAAGGGTACAAGTACTTAGAGATTATGCAAAGCAACAGCAACCTCGAAGCCGAGGTACGTCACAAAGCCATTACCGAATACAAGAAACGCCTTCGGCAAGTCTTACGGAGCCAGCTCAATGCCAAGAACCAAGTCATGGCAATAAATATCTACGCACTGCCAGTAATAAGATATCCAGCAGGCATTATAAAGTAGACTGAGGAAGCCATCAAAGAAACAGATATAGCAACTCGTAAACTGCTGACCATGCATGGACCATTCCACCCAAAATCTGATACTAATAGATTGCATCTCGAGAAGAAAGAGGGTGGTAGGGGACTCAAAAGTGCGCAGTGGACAGTAAAAGAGGACGAGCAAAACATCAAAGCATATGCAGCCTCCATGGCCACTTCAGGTAAGTTGCTAGCTAAATTTCAATCGGCTGCTCTTACAACGGACCTACGCCCTGATGATGAGGAAATTGACTGGCACACGAAACCTCTTCATGGTGCTTACCACCAACAAATATCTAAGGTTGGCGATCTTCACCAGACATATATGTGGCTGAACAAAGGAAACCTATCGGCCAATACAGAGTCACTAATCTTGGCAGCCCAGGAGCAAGTGCTCCCAACAAGGCAACTCGAAACAAAAATCTATCACACTAGAGACGATCCTAGATGCAGACTGTGTAAAGATGCACCTGAGACCATCCAACACATCATCATTGAATGCAAGCAGCTAGCAGGAAAGGCATACACTGAGCGGCATAATCATGTCGCAGGTGTTGTGTATAGAAGTCTGTGTGATGAGAATGGTCTTAATAAACCACAACACTGGTGAGAAGCTCCTGGTAAGGTCAATGAAAATGGCCGCGCTAAGATCCTCTGGGACTTCTACATCCGAACTGACAAGCATGTCCTAGCAAACCAACCAGACATAGTGGTGGTGGACAAGGAGAACAAGAGGGCTACTATGATAGATATAGCAGTAACCAATGACTACAATATAGCCAGCAAAGAAAAAGAAAAGGTAGATAAATATCTCCCTCTTGCAGAATAAATTGAAAAATGCGAGAATGAAATAACAACTGTAATCCCAATAGTCATTGGGGCACTGGGCGCAATAACACCAGCGCATAGAGTGTGGCTTGCCCAAATACCAACAGCAATCAACTCAGGTGAGTACCAGAAAAGTGTGCTATTGAGAACAACTAAGATCTTGAGGCAAGTGCTCAAACTCCCAGGTCTTTGGTAGTAGACCCGAGTTTTAGCAGAATTTACCACCCTTACGGGGTATCCGGGGTGAGGAAACAGTTTATATATACATGTATATATAAAAGTTTTGATGTGATTATTAGCAATGCAGCTTCATATGAACAGAAGCCGCCAAGCCCAGCATTGTAAGTGTTTTTTGTGCAAAATTACTACCATGGTATCACAATCAATATGGAAACCAAACTGTAATGTTACTTTTGCAGTGGTGCTTCAAGTTTTCAACAGAGCGATTGTAGTGGTGGAAGAAGTCTTGCAAAACTTGGACCATGCTAGGGCATGTTGAAAATTTTGATTCACTTTGTTATTAAAGTTGGCCATGAAAAAAACTTGCCAAAGCTTTTTGCTTTGATTTTCTTCTCTTGATTACACGCTTTTCTTTGTGTGCACTGGTCATCACTCTTTTCTTTGTGTGCACTGGTCATCACTCTTTTCTTTGTGTGCACTGGTCATCACTCTTTTCTTTGTGTGCACTGGTCATCACTCTTTTCTTTGTGTGCACTGGTCATCACTCTTTTCTTTGTGTGCACTGGTCATCACTCTTTTCTTTGTGTGCACTGGTCATCACTCTTTTCTTTGTGTGCATTGGTCATCACTCTTTTCTTTGTGTGCACTGGTCATCACTCTTTTCTTTGTGTGCACTGGTCATCACTCTTTTCTTTGTGTGCACTGGTCATCACTCTTTTCTTTGTGTGCACTGGTCATCACTCTTTTCTTTGTGTGCACTGGTCATCACTCTTTTCTTTGTGTGCATTGGTCATCACTCTTTTCTTTGTGTGCACTGGTCATCACTCTTTTCTTTGTGTGTACTGGTCATCACTCTTTTCTTTGTGTGCACTGGTCATCACTCTTTTCTTTGTGTGCACTGGTCATCACTATTTTCTTTGTGTGCATTGGTCATCACTCTTTTCTTTGTGTGCACTGGTCATCACTCTTTTCTTTGTGTGCATTGGTCATCACTCTTTTCTTTGTGTGCACTGGTCATCACTCTTTTCTTTGTGTGTACTGGTCATCACTCTTTTCTTTGTGTGCACTGGTCATCACTCTTTTCTTTGTGTGCACTGGTCATCACTCTTTTCTTTGCGTGCACTGGTCATCACTCTTTTCTTTGTGTGTACTGGTCATCACTCTTTTCTTTGTGTGCACTGGTCATCACTCTTTTCTTTGTGTGCACTGGTCATCACTCTTTTCTTTGTGTGCACTGGTCATCACTTTTTTCTTTGTGTGCACTGGTCATCACTCTTTTCTTTGTGTGCATTGGTCATCACTCTTTTCTTTGTGTGCATTGGTCATCACTCTTTTCTTTGTGTGCATTGGTCATCACTCTTTTCTTTGTGTGCATTGGTCATCACTCTTCTCTTTGTGTGCACTGGTCATCACTCTTTTCTTTGTGTGCATTGGTCATCACTCTTTTCTTTGTGTGCACTGGTCATCACTCTTTTCTTTGTGTGCACTGGTCATCACTCTTTTCTTTGTGTGCACTGGTCATCACTCTTTTCTTTGTGTGCATTGGTCATCACTCTTTTCTTTGTGTGCACTGGTCATCACTCTTTTCTTTGTGTGTACTGGTCATCACTCTTTTCTTTGTGTGCACTGGTCATCACTCTTTTCTTTGTGTGCACTGGTCATCACTCTTTTCTTTGTATGCACTGGTCATCACTCTTTTCTTTGTGTGCACTGGTCATCACTCTTTTCTTTGTGTGCATTGGTCATCACTCTTTTCTTTGTGTGCACTGGTCATCACTCTTTTCTTTGTGTGTACTGGTCATCACTCTTTTCTTTGTGTGCACTGGTCATCACTCTTTTATTTGTGTGCACTGGTCATCACTCTTTTCTTTGTGTGCACTGGTCATCACTCTTTTCTTTGTGTGTACTGGTCATCACTCTTTTCTTTGTGTGCACTGGTCATCACTCTTTTCTTTGTGTGCACTGGTCATCACTCTTTTCTTTGTGTGCACTGGTCATCACTCTTTTCTTTGTGTGCATTGGTCATCACTCTTTTCTTTGTGTGCATTGGTCATCACTCTTTTCTTTGTGTGCATTGGTCATCACTCTTTTCTTTGTGTGCATTGGTCATCACTCTTTTCTTTGTGTGCATTGGTCATCACTCTTTTCTTTGTGTGCATTGGTCATCACTCTTTTCTTTGTGTGCACTGGTCATCACTCTTTTCTTTGTGTGCATTGGTCATCACTCTTTTCTTTGTGTGTACTGGTCATCACTCTTTTCTTTGTGTGCACTGGTCATCACTCTTTTCTTTGTGTGCACTGGTCATCACTCTTTTCTTTGTATGCACTGGTCATCACTCTTTTCTTTGTGTGCACTGGTCATCACTCTTTTCTTTGTGTGCATTGGTCATCACTCTTTTCTTTGTGTGCACTGGTCATCACTCTTTTCTTTGTGTGTACTGGTCATCACTCTTTTCTTTGTGTGCACTGGTCATCACTCTTTTCTTTGTGTGCATTGGTCATCACTCTTTTCTTTGTGTGCACTGGTCATCACTCTTTTCTTTGTGTGCATTGGTCATCACTCTTTTCTTTGTGTGCGTTGGTCATCACTCTTTTCTTTGTGTGCATTGGTCATCACTCTTTTCTTTGTGTGCACTGGTCATCACTCTTTTCTTTGTGTGCATTGGTCATCACTCTTTTCTTTGTGTGCATTGGTCATCACTCTTTTCTTTGTGTGCACTGGTCATCACTCTTTTCTTTGTGTGCATTGGTCATCACTCTTTTCTTTGTGTGCATTGGTCATCACTCTTTTCTTTGTGTGCATTGGTCATCACTCTTTTCTTTGTGTGCACTGGTCATCACTCTTTTCTTTGTGTGCATTGGTCATCACTCTTTTTTTTGTGTGCACTGGTCATCACTCTTTTCTTTGTGTGCATTGGTCATCACTCTTTTCTTTGTGTGCATTGGTCATCACTCTTTTCTTTGTGTGCACTGGTCATCACTCTTTTCTTTGTGTGCACTGGTCATCACTCTTTTCTTTGTGTGCACTGGTCATCACTCTTTTCTTTGTGTGCACTGGTCATCACTCTTTTCTTTGTGTGCACTGGTCATCACTCTTTTCTTTGTGTGCACTGGTCATCACTCTTTTCTTTGTGTGCATTGGTCATCACTTTTTTCTTTGTGTGCACTGGTCATCACTCTTTTCTTTGTGTGCACTGGTCATCACTCTTTTCTTTGTGTGCACTGGTCATCACTCTTTTCTTTGTGTGCATTGGTCATCACTCTTTTCTTTGTGTGCATTGGTCATCACTCTTTTCTTTGTGTGCATTGGTCATCACTCTTTTCTTTGTGTGCATTGGTCATCACTCTTTTCTTTGTGTGCACTGGTCATCACTCTTTTCTTTGTGCGCATTGGTCATCACTCTTTTCTTTGTGTGCACTGGTCATCACTCTTTTCTTTGTGTGCATTGGTCATCACTCTTTTCTTTGTGTGCATTTGTCATCACTCTTTTCTTTGTGTGCACTGGTCATCACTCTTTTCTTTGTGTGCACTGGTCATCACTCTTTTCTTTGTGTGTACTGGTCATCACTCTTTTCTTTGTGTGCACTGGTCATCACTCTTTTCTTTGTGTGCACTGGTCATCACTCTTTTCTTTGTGTGCACTGGTCATCACTCTTTTCTTTGTGTGCATTGGTCATCACTCTTTTCTTTGTGTGCACTGGTCATCACTCTTTTCTTTGTGTGCACTGGTCATCACTCTTTTCTTTGTGTGCACTGGTCATCACTCTTTTCTTTGTGTGCACTGGTCATCACTCTTTTCTTTGTGTGCACTGGTCATCACTCTTTTCTTTGTGTGCATTGGTCATCACTCTTTTCTTTGTGTGCATTGGTCATCACTCTTTTCTTTGTGTGCATTGGTCATCACTCTTTTCTTTGTGTGCATTGGTCATCACTCTTTTCTTTGTGTGCACTGGTCATCACTCTTTTCTTTGTGTGCATTGGTCATCACTCTTTTCTTTGTGTGCACTGGTCATCACTCTTTTCTTTGTGTGCATTGGTCATCACTCTTTTCTTTGTGTGCATTGGTCATCACTCTTTTCTTTGTGTGCACTGGTCATCACTCTTTTCTTTGTGTGCACTGGTCATCACTCTTTTCTTTGTGTGCACTGGTCATCACTCTTTTCTTTGTGTGCACTGGTCATCACTCTTTTCTTTGTGTGCACTGGTCATCACTCTTTTCTTTGTGTGCATTGGTCATCACTTTTTTCTTTGTGTGCACTGGTCATCACTCTTTTCTTTGTGTGCACTGGTCATCACTCTTTTCTTTGTGTGCACTGGTCATCACTCTTTTCTTTGTGTGCATTGGTCATCACTCTTTTCTTTGTGTGCATTGGTCATCACTCTTTTCTTTGTGTGCATTGGTCATCACTCTTTTCTTTGTGTGCATTGGTCATCACTCTTTTCTTTGTGTGCACTGGTCATCACTCTTTTCTTTGTGTGCATTGGTCATCACTCTTTTTTTTGTGTGCACTGGTCATCACTCTTTTCTTTGTGTGCATTGGTCATCACTCTTTTCTTTGTGTGCATTGGTCATCACTCTTTTCTTTGTGTGCACTGGTCATCACTCTTTTCTTTGTGTGAACTGGTCATCACTTTTTTCTTTGTGTGTACTGGTCATCACTCTTTTCTTTGTGTGCACTGGTCATCACTCTTTTCTTTGTGTGCACTGGTCATCACTCTTTTCTTTGTGTGCACTGGTCATCACTCTTTTCTTTGTGTGCATTGGTCATCACTCCTTTCTTTGTGTGCACTGGTCATCACTCTTTTCTTTGTGTGCACTTGCCATCACTCTTTTCTTTGTGTGCACTGGTCATCACTCTTTTCTTTGTGTGCACTGGTCATCACTCTTTTCTTTGTGTGCACTGGTCATCACTCTTTTCTTTGTGTGCATTGGTCATCACTCCTTTCTTTGTGTGCATTGGTCATCACTCTTTTCTTTGTGTGCATTGGTCATCACTCTTTTCTTTGTGTGCATTGGTCATCACTCTTTTCTTTGTGTGCACTGGTCATCACTCTTTTCTTTGTGTGCATTGGTCATCACTCTTTTCTTTGTGTGCACTGGTCATCACTCTTTTCTTTGTGTGCATTGGTCATCACTCTTTTCTTTGTGTGCATTGGTCATCACTCTTTTCTTTGTGTGTACTGGTCATCACTCTTTTCTTTGTGTGCACTGGTCATCACTCTTTTCTTTGTGTGCACTGGTCATCACTCTTTTCTTTGTGTGCACTGGTCATCACTCTCTTCTTTGTGTGCATTGGTCATCACTCTTTTCTTTGTGCATTGGTCATCACTCTTTTCTTTGTGTGCATTGGTCATCACTTTTTTCTTTGTGTGCATTGGTCATCACTCTTTTCTTTGTGTGCACTGGTCATCACTCTTTTCTTTGTGTGCATTGGTCATCACTCTTTTCTTTGTGTGCACTGGTCATCACTCTTTTCTTTGTGTGCATTGGTCATCACTCTTTTCTTTGTGTGCACTGGTCATCACTCTTTTCTTTGTGTGCACTGGTCATCACTCTTTTTTTGGTGTGCACTGGTCATCACTCTTTTCTTTGTGTGCACTGGTCATCACTCTTTTCTTTGTGTGCACTGGTCATCACTCTTTTCTTTGTGTGCATTGGTCATCACTCTTTTCTTTGTGTGCATTGGTCATCACTCTTTTCTTTGTGTGCATTGGTCATCACTCTTTTCTTTGTGTGCATTGGTCATCACTCTTTTCTGTGTGCACTGGTCATCACTCTTTTCTTTGTGTGCATTGGTCATCACTCTTTTCTTTGTGTGCACTGGTCATCACTCTTTTCTTTGTGTGCATTGGTCATCACTCTTTTCTTTGTGTGCATTGGCCATCACTCTTTTCTTTGTGTGCACTGGTCATCACTCTTTTCTTTGTGTGCATTGGTCATCACTCTTTTCTTTGTGTGCACTGGTCATCACTCTTTTCTTTGTGTGCATTGGTCATCACTCTTTTCTTTGTGTGCATTGGTCATCACTCTTTTCTTTGTGTGCACTGGTCATCACTCTTTTCTTTGTGTGCATTGGTCATCATTCTTTTCTTTGTGTGCATTGGTCATCACTCTTTTCTTTGTGTGCACTGGTCATCACTCTTTTCTTTGTGTGCACTGGTCATCACTCTTTTCTTTGTGTGCATTGGTCATCACTCTTTTCTTTGTGTGCACTGGTCATCACTCTTCAAAGAGCTTTTAGAGGCAATCCTCTGCCAATCACGCACTGGTGTTTTGCACACTGTCCATTGGTGTCTAATTATTTTTCAGCTGAAATACCTTCTTGAGCATCTCCACGTTTTGGTTGAAATTCCTGATGATTCTCTGAGACTCGAAGATGAGCTGTTGTTTCTGGCTTTTGCTAAGCGTTCATTTCTTTGCTGTTTGATTTCCGAAGTTCCAGCATCAACTCCCACTATTTTGTCTTTTTTAACTCTTTTTTCCTTTACATCTAATGAATCATTGCAGATTCTTTTTTGGAGGCCTTAGATTATGCATAGTTTCTGGGAAAACATGTATTAAAGAGAGTACTTTTATAAAAAAAACCTATGGCTGAATGCGGTAGTATTTCATAGTTGAACTTTTATTAGAACAGTGCTTGCAAAAATATTTAGTTGATAAAGTAATAATAATAATAAATATTTGAAAGTAACTAATTAATAATAGTGAGAAAAAGATGAACAATGTTTAAACTTGAAACGCGGTATTCAAACTAAATTTTATTATTTTAAACTAAATATTTTATTATTTCATATTCATTTTTAAAAACGCAAATTTGAGATAATAAAGAAACAAACTTTAAAAGCTTATATTATAAACTAATCAAGTTATAAAAACTATAAATTTAACATTACAATATAAATTTAAATTTGAATTTAAAAATATGAGAGTGAAAAATAATTGATATTTATAATCTTATAACATAGTCCAGTAAATCTTAGAGATGTTTGTTTAAAAGGTAAGATTAATCAATAACTACTATTAATTTACTATACGTTGGAAGACAATAAGTGTAAGCTAATACACAAGGCAAGCCCTGTAATGAACTTTGACAAAACATGTGTGTATTAAATTCAATATTCGTCTGTTGAGAAAATATTACAAATGTTAATACACTACGAGTAGACCGATATCAAAATAAACATTAAGTTTGAAACAGAAATTATTCATACCACAAAAATGTTTTTAAAAAGAACTAGTGAAAAAAGTTCTGATTGTGAGTTAACGATTATGGAACGCAAGATAAATGCCAAGAAATATCTATCAATTAATGTGCTATACTAAGAAGCCTTGGAAACACAGTGTAGCTGGGAAAAAGAACTTTGAACAGGTAAAATAAACTAGCAGAGCAAATAAATGTAGATGTGAAATAAATAGCAAGTATTTAATCAATAGTAACGACAAAACAAATAATTTGGTAATGATACAAATTTAGTAATGCGAATGAAAAATAGCAAATAGAAATCATTATTTTGTTATAATCAGTTCAATCACCAATATGTAATTTAGAGAAATATTTGTTGATGTCGTTTGGTGAACAGCTGAATGATTTATAGAGGCATGGTAACTCACAGACACAATGAATAAATTGTTTTATCGTTTAGCATGTGAAATTGGAAAATGTTATACAGTATTTAATAAAATCTATGGAACTGTGAGAGAATTTTTATTTTGAGATTCAAAAATTAGTTTTTAAAAATGTGGTGAGAATTTTTGTAAGTTTTAGTTCAGCAGAATGCAAGCCAATAACTCCAAAGTTTTACTTGCTCCAGTTGAACAAATAGAAATGGACAAACACACACACACACACACACACGCACACGCGCACGCGCACGCACACGCACACGCACGCACACACACACGCACGCACAGGCGCGCATGCACACACACACACACACACTGCACATGCACGCACACAAAATTTCAATTCCATTGATACACAATTGATTTACACATCAATACTGTGTATTGATGCATAGTTCAGTTTTACCAGCCAAACTTGTAAAGTGTTAGAGTAAAGATTATGTATTGCAGAAGATTTGATCTTGGAACATATTGTTTATGAGGCAAGTGCTTTACCAATTTGGCTTCCCAATTTTTAAAATTTCTTTACCAAGTGATCGGGCTTTAGATGTCGCTATATTGGTGAAGATATGCCACCCTCTGCGGTAAAGTGCCACATAAATTTATGCTTGCTCTTCTATGAGAGCAAGTAGTTACCTCATATTAGCAAACTTACTCAAATTAGCCATCGGCATAGTGGAGGAGTAATGGGAAGCAATTACATTCCCTCCTATTGTTTATACAATGATTTTTAAGGTCTGTGCATCGCAAAGCATTCTGTTAGTATACCTATATATATATGTATATATATATATATACCCATATTTCCGAGTTAGGAGTTGAATAAATATATACCAGTTAGGAGGTTTCGGAATATAAGGGATTAGGAGTTAACGCAAATATATATGGGTAAGCCTCCTATATGGTCTAATTTATCTACATTGTAGATATATATATATTTATTCACCTCCTAATTATTATATATTTTTATGGAAATTTTAGGAGAATATGGTATCATACAATATATATTCATCGCCTTATCATACTTTGTATATATGCATACTAGAAAAACTGTCAAAACTTGGAGAATGTCTAGATGGTTGTTGTAAATTACATATCAATTTGAAGGTAAAATAATTCATACCTCAATGAGTAAGCAAAAATAATGATTACCAGTTAGCAGATTGCTACAAATTACACATAAATTAGAATGTTACCATTGTAACTTATGTAATAGTTACAATGGAAACATTACATAGCATGGCATAGCTTACATACCCTTTAGTAAGATGCCATAACTTATATCATTTAGGAGTTTGCTATAACTTGTTTCTTTTAGAGGCTGCTCTGATTTACATATAATAAAGTATGTTGCTATAACTTATAGATCACTTGAGAAATTGCTATAATTTGAATTTCACATAGTTGGTAGCAATTATCTATATATCAGTGAGGAGGCTGCTATAAGTTATATATTATTTAGGAGGCTGCTGCTATTTATAAATTGTTTTGGAGGTTGCTATAACTTACATATCATTGCAAAGGCTGCTATGAGTTACATATAATTTAGGATGTTGCTATCACTTATAGATCACCTAAGACCTTGCTATAATTTGAATTTTCCATCGTTGATAGCTATTATTTATATATCAGTTAGGAGGCTGCTATGGATTATATATTAATTAGGAGGCTGCTGCTATTTATATATCATTTAGGAGGTTGCTATAACTTACATATCATTGCAGAGGCTGCTATGAGTTACATATAATTTAGGATGTTGTTATCACTTATAGATCACCTAAGACCTTGCTATAATTTGAATTTTCCATAGTTGATAGCAATCATTTATATATCAGTTAGTAGGCTGCTATGAATTATATATTAATTAGGAGGCTGCTGCTATTTATATATCATTTAGGAGGTTGCTATAACTTACATATCATTGCAGAGGCTGCTATGAGTTACATATAGTTTAGAATGTTGCTATCACTTATAGATCACCTAAGACCTTGCTATAATTTGAATTTTCCATAGTTGATAGCTATTATTTATATATCAGTTAGGAGGCTGCAATGGATTATATATTAATTAGGAGGCTGATGATATTTATATATCATTTAGGAGGTTGCTATAACTTACATATCATTGCAGAGGCTGCTATGAGTTACATATAATTTAGGATGTTGCTATCACTTATAGATCACCTAAGACCTTGCTATAATTTGAATTTTCCATAGTTGATAGCTATTATTTATATATCAGTCAGGAGGCTGCTATGGATTATATATTAATTAGGAGGCTGCTGATATTTATATATCATTTAGGAGGTTGCTATAACTTACATATCATTGCAGAGGCTCCTATGAGTTTCATATAATTTAGGATGATGCTATCACTTATAAATCACCTAAGACCTTGCTATAATTTGAATTTTCCATCGTTGATAGCTATTATTTATATATCAGTTAGGAGACTGCTATGAATTATATATTAATCAGGAGCCTGCTGATATTTATATATCATTCAGGAGGTTGCTATAACTTACATATCATTGCAGAGGCTGCTATAAGTTACATATAATTTAGGATGATGCTATCACTTATAGATCACCTGAGACCTTGCTATATTTTGAATTTTCCATCATTGATAGCTATTATTTATATATCAGTTAGGAGACTGCTATGAATTATATATTAATTAGGAGGCTGCTGATATTTATATATCATTTAGGAGGTTGCTATAACTTACATATCATTGCAGATGCTGCTATGAGTTACATATAATTTAGGATGTTGCTATCACTTATAGATCACCTAAGACCTTGCTATATTTTGAATTTTCCATCGTTGATAGCTATTATTTATATATCAGTTAGGAGACTGCTATGAATTATATATTAATTAGGAGGCTGCTGCTATTTATATATCATTTAGGAGGTTGCTATAACTTACATATCATTGCAGAGGTTGCTATGGGTTACATAGAATTTAGGATGTCACTATGACTTATAGATCACCTAAGACCTTGCTATAATTGGAATTTTCCATAGTTGATAGCAATTATTTATATATCAGTTAGTAGGCTGCTATGGATTATATATTAATTAGGAGGCTGCTGATATTTATATATCATTTAGGAGGTTGCTATAACTTACATATCATTGCAGAGGTTGCTATGGGTTACATAAAATTTAGGATGTTGCTATGACTTATAGATCATGTAAGAGTTTGCTATAATTTGAATTTCATTTAGTTGGTAGCTACTATTTATATATCAGTTAGGAGGCTGCTATGAGTTGTATATTATTTAAGAGGTTGCTGCTATTTATATATCATTTAGTAGGTTGCTATAACTTATTTATCTGTTATTATTACTTAACAAACATAATTTATGTACTAGTCAGAAGGTTGCATGAAACTATACAACTTGTATCTTATAGCGATATACCTTTCACATTTGTAAAAAGCTATTTAACTTAAATATAGGTTCTAGAGGTACCTATGGCGTATACAGTGTACATACTTCAAAAAGGCTATGATCGATTATGTACTATATTAAGAAGGTAACATAACTTGCACACATTAGCTAAGAGGCCATAAAACCTTGTTTTCTTTTAGCAACTTATACGCATAATGACTTTTATGACTTATGACATATCAGAAAAGTAACAAAATTATCTAAAAACACTCACAACATTTTACTATAGAATCTATTATATCTTTTTGCCTATTGGTGCAATCATGAGTTGTGGGCAAACCGGCCTCTGTTGCACATTTCCAAGTATTTTTTTCTGAAATAATTTAATTGTTGTTAAAACTTACATATTGTATAGTATGTTAAACTTTAAGGTAGGATTCCATAAATGTGTATATAAAACAACAACAGCCACCATGCTTGATACCAAAAAATTCAACTAGTCAAGTACCATAGAATGGTTGTTGCTTAGTCGCCAAACGGAGTAAATTTATTCAGACGTCAAGTTTAATGCGATATTACAAAAGCCTCAACGACAAGAAGACCCTGCTGGGAGTTTAATTTTGCAGCTTCTTGAGTAGGTTGTGGGCTCGGGCATAAGTCATCATTATAATTTTCAAACACCAATTTCTTTTAACAGTATACAGCTCTGACATTGTTGGTAGGTTGCATAAATCATCTGATCATGGCTTTTTGAACGCTCCATTTTCTTTTAGGCTGCATAACTTTCTACTCACTAAAATAAACAAATAATGTAACTCAATATTTATAAATATGATCTATGTTATAGTTTCTTATTCAGTCACATATCGCTGCTGCACTGCATACAAAAACTTAAAAAAATTAGTTGGAAACAATGGATGGACACAACTCAGTTACTGTGATTGCTAAAATGAAACTCACACATTTTTCCTTGCTGTGCATATTATCTACAGTAATAATATGATTTACTTGCACAACATACTTAGTTACTCAATCTAACATACAATAACAGCAATTTCTTTCTATTCATCTTAAGCCACTCTTAGAACGTTAAGTAAAAACATTTTCCCACTCGGGGATGGAACCTGGAGAGTCAGGTTGCAAAACCGGCACAATACCACAACACCATAAATTGGGTAGATTCCAAACAAGCCCATTGTATCTATGTAGAACCCAGGGAAAAAATTAATGTCACATAGAGAGCCAATAAAAATACAATAACATTCTATCTTGAGGGCATTTTCGCTGTTCAAAACTTCTTTTTGACTGCAATTTATTGTTAGCGATGATCAGTCAGGGCGGGGCTGAACCTAGCACGGCACCAAATTTTTTCTAACTTTAGATCTCTCGACTTTGGGTGGTTTTATTGATCAATAGTAATACTGAGTCCTATTATTCACATTTTACCAGTAATAATAATGCCCTGAACTGTCAAGAAATTGATAAAACATTCTACTCAGACACATTCACTTAAATTTGGAAAATGACCCAAAAAAAGTTATTTCTTATTGTGTAGTGAATTTCTGATTTTTTTAGTTAATCCAGCAGAATACCTGGCATAACTACTCAACATTTTGCTTGCATAACTAGTTCAATGGGATTATTGAGGATTAGGTTTTACTTTGATCATTCAAATAAATATGAACATTCTTTGTCTTGTAATACAGGTCTGTTGTAAAAGTTAGCTCAGTTGATTAAATACTCTGGAGCGGCGAGCGGAAAAACTAAAATTTGATTTGGTAACTAGTTTTACCAACATAGGGCAAAGTACTGACAGCAAAAACTGAATAGAACATGGTGTTTAATTAAAATGTAACATAAAAAATGTTTTATTTTGTTTTGGTAAGCTTGCAGCAAAAATGTTTGTTTTGCACCTAAAATATTATTTTGCTCCAAATACTTTACGAAACAAGTGGTAATAACTTTATTGATGCAAATTGTACTGAAATTATATTTGCTACGAGCACCAATGGAAATCAAAATAAGTAATAAAATTCTTACAGACCTTTTAAAAAAAATTGCCTTTGCTGCTACAAAACAGTGAGTAGACCCATAAAAAAGTACATGTTCTTATACTGCTAAAACTACCTTTGGCTCATAAATCAGTTTTGAACAACGCAATGAATTATAATATGCATTGGCATAATGTTGTGATGGCTAGGAAACAAAGCTTGCACATGAGGGTAATTTAGCTAATGTAAATAGATCTCCTACACTATCTAATTGAAAGCATTAATGCAAAATCTAAATACATGTAACTACTTACTAGCCATAGTACAGAGTGACCTTTTATTGTTGGTCCACATAGCATCCGTCCGCTTTGAGTATCTTTAAATTCTATTAAAGTGGATTTCATTATGAGTTCCTTTGACATTTCAAAGTACTAAAATGGGCAAATACAAATTGCAATTTTAGGGAACTATTCAATTGAGGTCATATGCCACAAAAATTTCTCTACGTTGTGTGTAGAATATTCTATAAGTGCTAACATTACATTTGTTTTAATTTTTAAAGTTGACACCAGTAATTTAGCAAATTATGTAGCTTATTAGTAAAACTTTTGTTAACATCGGCAAACAAACCGCATAAATGCTGTCCAATACCGAAGGCCAAAAATAATAATATATATTGCTATTTATGTTTTTACCAATAGTTTTGCAGTTTTGTCTTTGTATTGCAATTTATATGCAACCTATTGTATTTCAGGTTTGAGCAAATATGAGTTTTAGTAGTGTTCTGACCCTTCCTATCAGGTGGTTTCAACATTTTGATGTAACAATGAAAAGCCATGAGTTGAATTTCTAACAAACTATTAAAAGCAAGTCATTGCGCAACTTCAGCAGCATCTTATATATATCATTCGCCAAACTCATTGTCTTGAATCATCAAATTTCACCAAATCATTCAAAAAGAAATACAAATATTTGTACCGCTAATTATTATATAGCTTAAAGAATAGCGAAAACATAATATTATTATGTTTTATTAGTTTTCTTGAGGCGTTGACTATTGTTCTAAAAAAAGAATCAAGGAGACTGACCCACTAGGAGCTGAGATATAGCCAGCCAAACACGTCTACCTAATAACGAATCAGAGGAAAACCCTTCGAAAATCCGAAGATATATGACATATGAAATCGACTTATTGGTCATGTGCCGGTGTTGCGCACCCTTACCACTGTTACATATAATGATTGTTTTAGGCTGCGAGATGTGAAACGCTTCTCGCGATAGTAAATAATTTACAGACTAGCTCTGGTTTCTCAGAAAAATCAAGCAAACATTGTGTGGTAAAGGCATTTGCCCACAACCCCTCGCCATGATTTTTCAAAACAGAAGAGCAGATTTTGACTATTGTGCTTCAAATTTTAACTCGATCTCTTCGGATCTGAAGAGATCGAGTTAAAATTTGATAACCGAAGATCCTCTGTTCAACGAACAGCCTGTGTATAGTCTACATGCGACATCCGCGATTTGCAGTTTGTTTAGAATAAGAAATAGGATTGTGGATTTTTGTTCATTCATCATTTTTCTACTGTGTACCTACTGCAGCATTCAGTAGATTATCATGACTATTGTCACTATTAACAGACGGTAAGTTCACTATAGCTATAATTTTAAAAAAGAATATCTTGACCGTGCTGCTCTTGCTGTATGAAAAGAAAACGATAGTTTTTAATTTGATTTTTCTATTTATCTATTATCTTATCTGTAATTATTTTTATGATTAATATAATAATCATAATGTATATTATACAAAATAATAATATAACTGCGTATGGAATAAATGATGTAACTAATATAATTTGTACAAAAGTCCAATTGATAACCGAGATTAATGATTGATTTAATTGATTCCATTTATTAGCTATAGTTAAAAAAATCTGAACAGCGCTAAAGATGAGTCTGAATAAGGAAGCTAAGTGGGAGAACAACAAAACTGAGCTAAACTAGCAAGATAGCGAAATGTTGCAAAATGATAGATGCGTGTAATCATTTTACGCTAAAACTAATCTACACGTCAGAGGGACTGGTTCGGAATTCTCAGAGCAGTGATTGTGAGGCCCAATTTGATTGTTCTATACTTCCAGGGATTAAACCAATTAAAAGGCCGTGATTGTTATAGGAGAGCACGTTAGTTGGTTTAATTGACCAATGGCACACAAGTCGATTTCATACGTCATATAATGATGATTACCAAAACGCTTGTTTTTTGGTAGACTTGGTTTGGCAGGCTATATCTCAGCTTCTGGTTGGTCAATCTCCTTGATTCTTTTTTTAGAACATCAGTCAACACCTCAAGATAAATAGTAAAGCATAATAATATTATGTTGTAGTACAAGACCTTTTATGGTATTGACAGTGTTGTCCGAAGATTTCCCTGTAAAATTACTCTAAACTCACAAAGCAATTTGAAATTTTTGTTTGGGACTTTTCAACCGGAAAAGAAACATTTAGGTTTCTTGATTTACTAATTTGAGATTCTTTCTGATTTTCAAATTAGTTAGTGCTATTATAGCTTTCGCAAGTACATCCAGAATTGAAAAACAGAGAATTACTTATTCTGATGACAGTATTGATGATTGTTGATGACTGATTCAGGTTTTAGTGATTACACATATAATAAAAATAGCAGCTCCAATAGTGAATCTAATGGTGGTCAAAGTAATAGTTTCGTAAGAGTAAGGAACATGGCAAAGCATCGTTTTTCGAGCTTCGAAGTGATCGTAGCTTCACATAGCTTTAGCAATGCACGAAGTAGGAATGCATTAAGATTTTTTAATAGTACTATTTTTAAACGTGTTGGAAAAATAAAATCTATAACAAAAGTGTTTAGATAGAATTTGAAGCTAATAAAAGTTGAACATATACTATGAACCGCAATCGACAATTTTTGCCACTATAATTAGAAAGGTTAAAAACTGCAGTGCCATGGCATTCAAACAAAGGTTTTACAGTAATCTTATTTCTTATAAACTTTGTGAAATAAAACTTTTATTAATGTGGCACGCTCTTGTGTAAATTAACCGTTAATCAGCAACATACCCCCTTCAAGAAAGCGTCCAGCTGTGCTTCATACCATTTTCCATCTGGTGGATATAGTGCTTGGATGCGGTGACCAGGTTTCTACCAAAATAAGCAAAACAATTCGAATAGCCCAAACAGATTTTATGCAGGTTAAAACTTGATGCAAAAGATGCCTGATGTTTTTAGGTTTTTCAGCAAATCCGTGTCCATACCTCCCATTACTAAAATTCCATGAAACAGTAATATGTTATCTCATGCTATATTCTTCTACAAAATTGAAACATAGATTTTAAAGCTTCAACAATTTAAAGGGTTTCATTTGCTCCAGTCACCTACTTATGACTCAGCCTCTAGTTTAAATCTGTATCAAATTACAACTAAACTGCATCAACTTGTTAATTACAATGAAAAAAATACATTATCATAACTTTATACTGCCCTAAGCAAGCAAAACGCCCTATCTGACAAGTTTTTCAAAATTCACTTTTTTGTGCTTATATGTAATTTAGGTTGAGATCTAACATGTCTCGAAATTTCATATATCTGAGACCACCAGAGGTAGCACTTTGCACAATGTGCAAAACGCCCTATCCACATTTACCACACATAAAGTGGCAATCAAAGCGCTCTATCTGCAAATACAGCGTTTTGATTGGCCTGAACATACACAAAGTTGGACATTATGAGCAGCATTATGTAATCAAAGAGTATATAAACAAAGGGAAGCGAAACTGAAGCATAATTATATATTTGGTTGTTTTAAGGCAGCTCATACAAGCTAGTGCACTTCTAAGTGCTCGATCTTATTGCTATACTTTTTATCATAATATATTTATTATGAGAGGACGATATCTAAGTGACAAAGTCTCGATTTAAAAATCCGACTCAGAGAGTTGAAAAATTTGTTTTAATGACATGTTCATTGGAAGGTTTTGCTTTTTTAAAATACTGAAATTATTGCACTCAGTTGTTTGTTTTAAATTATTTTCAATAAAAGCGTTTGATCTTTTTTAAACTACTATTTTACTTACTCCTTTCATTTCATAACATCAGGTTTGAAGGATACATAGATATTTGGTCATCTCGTAACTTTTGAGCTGAATATGGCTATTACATGGCTTTAATCCATGTGTTGACTGGATGAGTAATAGGAAATGCAACATATATCATTTTGTTGACTAATTGCGGATTAATATCAAAATTTAAACTTGTAATCCTTTGATAATCCAGTCATGGCAAATGGTCTTGTGGCAAACTAACAATGAGAAACCAGTCCAATTAAGCAATCAAAAGGCCCTATCTGCTGTGATAGGGCGTTTTGATTGCCTAGTGCCAGCTTAGTAAATTGTCAATTTGAGCAAACAAAATGCCCTAAGTGAAATAACTCCTTTGATTTTAATAAAGTAAAAAAACTAAAATACTGCTAATACTGATGCCAGGCTCGACCAAAACGCATTTGTGCTTGTGCTGAACAATTTACAAATATCAAGGTACGGCGTTTTGCTTGCTCAGGGCAGTATAGTATACTAATAATTTTGCCTGTTTGGTGCTATCAATCAGCTAACACTACTAATCAGAATAAAAAGCATCCATAATTATTTTAATGCTTTTTAAAAAGTTACAAAAGTTAGGAAAATCGACAGAGTCACAGATATTCATCAATTGCTGGCTACCAAGCTATATGTTACCATAATTATTTTAATGTGTGTCGGTTAATCTCTCAAAGCTACCCTCATGTATAATTACAAAGTTATCATTTTATGAAAAATAGTAATAATTTCATTCTTTTAGCATTATAAAGTTGGGGTTTCTTGACCTTTTTAACTTGACAGTATTACGATCCAGGAATTAAGGCAGTAAAGTCCAAATTCAAAATAGCTGCGAAAACCTACGCATTGTTGTTTGCTGTCGCAGTTTGAAGACATGAGTAAGTTGCTTAGAAATAGTATTTAAAGTGGCTCGCCCTAAATATTAAAATAGGCCACTACCAGTCTAACCTTTTGCATTGGTATTGAGGCGAAGTAAAATAATTTTCATGATGCCTTTTCACCATTATATGGTACAATTAATTCAATGACAAAATTGGCAAAAGCAATATAAAACAATTGTGACAAACAAATATACCAATTGTGACATGCTTAGTCTGTTCTTCTGCTGCTGCCAAACCCTATATGGCTAGATGCGTGAAAAAAGCAAAAAGTTTAGCGGCTACAATCTCGCTAGAAGGTTGAACTTATGTGATAAGCCTTTAGGTTGTGTAGGAATGAGAGGTTGACTTGTTTCTTACAATTTATTTAATCAATTGACTATCATGCAAGAAGATAGCAAGCCATGCTACATGAGGAGAATGAGTCACTTTAAGCACAGACCACAATTGCATAAGCACATAGGTGATTTCTGCTAGTGAGAAGACCTTGGAGAATAAGACCACATTATGCAATGCTGTGCAGATTTTATTACTGCTTAAAAGCAAATGAGTTGCCCAACCACAACCTCCTTCATTATAAAGTTACAAAGAATAGGAATAACAACAATAGCTTTCATTCGGAGGCTGAGGCTATTGAGAAGTAGAAAGTGAATTAGCTAAGCAGGCAATAGTAGAACACACATAATAAGAGCATAGGCATCATGATTGACGTGTATGCAGGCAATGAATTTATGTACAATTTCACTACCAAATTTTTTAGTAAAGCTAGACACCTTTGGCTAAAGAGTGCTAGCGATAGGTCAAAACTAGCCAGTGACAAATTTCATGTTATGCATTCTTGTTTGGACACTTTATTTCTAAAGTGTTTAATGCATTGGAAGTTTAACATAAAAGTGTGCCAAGAATGCACAAAGAACATTGACAGCAATAAGTGCATAGTACTGACAGCAATAACTGAATAGAACATGTTGTTTAATTAAAATGTAACATAAAAATAAACGCTTTAGTTTGTTTCGGTAAGCTTGCAGCAAAAATGTTTGTTGTGCACATAAAATATTGTTTTGCTCCAAATACTTTACGAAACAAGTAATAATAACTTTATTGATGCAAGTTGTACTGAAATTATATTTGCTACGAGCACCAATGGAAGTCAAAATAAGTAATACAATTCTTACAGACCTTTTAAAAACAATGGCCTTTGCTGCTACAAAACAGTGAGTAGACCCATAGAAAGAGAAGTATATGTTCTTATACTGCTAAGACTACCTTTGGTTCAAAAATCAGATTTAAAAAAAGCAATGAATTATAAGCATTGACAAAATGTTTGTGATGGATAGGAAACAAAGCTGGGTATTGCACATGCTGGTAATTTAACTAATGTAAATAGATTTCCTACACTACCTAATTGAAAGCATCAATGCAAAATCTAAATACATGTAAATACTTACTAGCCATAGTTCAGAGTGACCTTTTAATGTTTGTCAACATAACATCCATACCGCTTTGAGCATCTCGAAATTATATTAAAGTTGCTTTCATTATGGGCTCCCTTTGACATTTTAAAGTATTAAAATGGGCAAATACAAGTTGCATTTTCAGAGAACTTTTCAATTCAAGCCATATGCCACAAAAAATTCCTCTGCGTTGTTTGTAGTACATTCTAAAAGTGCTAACACTAAATTTGTTTTAAATTTTAAAGTTGACACCTATAATTTAGCAAAATATGTAGCTTATTAGTAAAACTTTTGTTAACATCTGCAAACAAACTGCATACATGCTGCCGGATACCGAAGGCCAAAAATAATAATATATATCGCTATTTATATTTTTACCAATAGTTTTGCAATTTTGTTATTGTATAGCAAATTGTATAAAACCTACTGTATTTCAGGTTTGAGCAACTATGAGTTTTAGTAGTGTTCTGACCCTTCCTATCGCGTGTTTTCAACATTTTGAGGTAATAATTAAAAGCCATGTGTTGAATTTCTAACAAACTATTAAATGCAAGTCATTGCGCAACTTCAGCAGCATCTTATATATATATCATTCGCCAAACTCATTGTCTTGAATCATCAAAGTTCATTAAATCATTCAAAAGGAAATACATACATTTGTATCTCTAATTCTTCTATAGCTTTACCCTTTTACTGCCACCCATGTACAAATTAAGCTACCGGCCTACAGCCAGCCATTTCACCGAAAATTGCCAATTTAGCTTCATGATATGTATACAATTTTGTTTCAACTTCAAAGTTTATCTAGAAACTTTTTGTAATATATTTTATTTTACTAAAATGTTAACATATAGTGCTATGCAAAAATCAATGTACCTTCACTTTGTGCATTGCTGAAGCTATGTGAAGCTACGATCGCTACGAAGCTAAAACGATGCTCTACAATGTCCCTTACACTTACAAAACTATTACTTTCACTATCATCAGAGTCACTGCTGCTACTTTAATTATCTGTGTAATCACAAAAATTTGAATTTAAATTGGCTATAATGTCATCAACATATTTAATTATCTGTTTTCTGACTTGCACGATACTTAACAAAACTTACACAAAAAATGTCCATTTTTATTTTGAAAATTCCCAAAAAAAAATTTGAAACTGTTTGGTTATCTTAGACTAATCTTTTAGAAAAATCTTTGGACCACACTGACAATACCATAAAAGTTTTAAAATCATTGGTTATGTTTTCAACAGATATCAAAATTAGGTGACCAAGCAATTGTTGGAAAATTCGCATAAATGTGCATACGGCACTCGCTGATAGATTTAGCATAAATTCGCATACGGTAGGGTAAGAGTAAAAACAAACAAAATATTTGTCAATCTCCTGCCTCTAAACATGATATCTCAAATCTGATAATTACTCTCAGTGTTGGCTGAGTAACTAAAAGTGGTAATGAGTAACCATAGAAAACTATTCATTTTATATAATTATGCCATTGTTAAGCAATTGCTACCATGACTCATAAAGACTAAGAAGAGGGATACTAAATCTCTATGCTATGCTACATTCCTTTGATTGGTTTAAATCAAAGGAATGTATATGTAGCATTTATATTATGTAATCTGCCAATAATAGATGAATAGAACACAAAAGTGGCATAATGGTTTATGTAAGCGTTTGAAATAATACAATGCCTATAACAATTGACAACTTTTCTTACTGAAGCTATGGCTATATCAAATTATCACACTAATTTTACAGCAAAATTTTTTTTATATATTATCACACTAATGTTATTTTACAGCAACTTATTGCAATATCGCATACCTTTAATTTGATGTCTGCAAATCAGTCTTTGGTGTGGGCCATCAATGCTTCTCATCCAGCAGTTGTCTATAACTAAAGCGTCATTGATTATTTGCAACTATACAAAGAAAAACTACTTTTGGGCATGCTGTTACATTCTTACGCCAGGTATACATTTGCTAGTTACAGTAAAACTTTGTACAGTATATTTTGTGTTGGTGAATTTAAAGTTTTGCTTATCATGGTAACTTTGCCAAAATGTCAAACATTACTACATTTTAAAATACAACCTTACTGATATAATGTTTTATAGTTTGTAATCTATAATTATGTATATGTTCAAAATTATTATAAAATTCGGTAGATGAAACCTTGATTATTTTGACATATTTTTTATGCAAACCAACGTGTAATTAGCAACATACCTTTTCTAGAAAAAAACATCCAACTTTGTCTAATACTCTCTGCCATCTGATGAATATACCGACAATAATGCTTACCAAGTTTCTACAAAAAATGAAAAGATAATTCAAATAGCATAAACAGATATACAAACCAAAATTAATGCAAAATACACATTTTAGTTCACTGGTTAGGTTTTTTTGGCAAACTTGAATGTCTGCCTCCTACTACTGAAGCTCTATAAAACAGCTAAGCTCTTAATTACTACACGATTACTACACAAAATTCAAACTAAATACTAAAAGTTTTAAAATTCAAAGGCTGCATATACCCCACTTACTTGCTTATGCCTATGCATGTACTACTATTACTTATGAAATCATAACTGAAATATGCAAACTCTCACTATTCATGATAACAATAATACAATAACATAATGATCATGTTATTCTAATAACAGTTTTGACTGTTGGTAGAACCACATTAATAACTTTACTTATCATTATAAAAAAGCATCAAAAATTAATATAATAATAACTGAAAATAGATTAAAGTTGGAGAATTAACTGATTCACTAAAATATCTATTAATTGTCAGCTGGCTTGTCTGTGTTGATGTTACAAAACTGAACATTCGTGTAACAATAATGAAGTCCAAAATTAGGATTTTACAAAAAGTTTTGATATTCTCATTTATGGTATTATAATGCTGACCTTTCTTGACTTTTCTATGCAGAACAATATCAGCAGTTGGATGACATAAACGGGTGTAAAAAATATATCAAACGTGTTCTATGCTACATTCCTTAAAAATTATAATAATTGAAACATACTTTTTTCGCGCTAGTCCTATTTCAATATTAAATAAAATTTATACTGCTTTTCTACAACTGTATGTTTCAAGTAAATAAACTGTAAATTGACTAAAATAACATGAACAACTTACCAAATGTGACGTGCTCCCTTACATGTAGTTATTCTGCTGCTACCAAGCTCTAGTAGACTACATGGGTGAAGAACTAATAGTCCTAACAGCCACAGTAACATTATAACAGCCACATCTCTCTAGCTGTTATATACTGTGGTTATACTTTTGCCACTTTACTTCAATAAATTTAAAAAATCAATTCTTCGACTAAAAAACCATCTCTCAGGTATTGCGTTCGAATGCAAAGTTTCAAGAAAAGATTTATTTTGAGGCTGGATGCAACGGCAGCAAAAATATGAATTGTACTGATTATAGACTTATTTTAAACTTTTACTACAGCCATGCTTAAACATCAGTTGAAACCATAATGTGCAATTATTGTGAATTTTCACAAAAAAGAGCAGATCAATGATAAACCTTGCAAAAAAAGGGAGTGCTTAAATCGCAGTCTTGAAAACCATAAAGAGGGTCAGCAAATAAATTGTAATGTATTGTAGTTTGTTAATATACAACTTTGTTTCTCAAATCTAATAAAGCTATCATGAATATTAGCAAAACTGACTGTATCCGACATAGCTGCTAATTCCTTGTATTGGCTGATGCTTAGTCATAAACTTATTGCAATATGTTTTTAAATAGATTGTCCTATTAACTGAAACGATACCAAAACAATTAAAAGTAAGAAAATTTTAAAATTGATATATGCCTCCTAGTTCCATATATAAGAGCCTCCTAGAGTTTATAATTTATTGATAGAAAATTACACATTTTTGTTGGAGTTGTCTCCTTTTTTCCATATATATGAATATAGATATATAAGGCAATTATGGGAATCATGTTTAAAATACTTCTATAGGGTTGTTAAGCACTATAAACACTGCTAGAATTAGGAGGCTCCCTGGACGCCTCCTAATTTTTCAGAGCCTCCTAACATGGATTATATATTGATAGAAGCCTCCTAGTTAGGAAATATAGTTCTATATATATATATATATATATATATATATATATATATATATATATATATACAGTATATATATATACAGTATATATATACAGTATATATATATACAGTATATATATATATATATATATTTATATATATATATATATATATATATATATGGGACAGATGGTGTAGTTGGTAAGGTATTGGGACAGTGATCATTGAGTCCTAGGTTCAAACCCCAACAACTGCATTTTTCTGGCAGGTCCTTAGACAAGACCCTTGCCTGTATATTGTCTACAACCCCTATAACGAGTGCAATAACCAAAGCCATGTTGGCTTGGATGTCGCCTGACCAAACACGGTCTGTACTGCCTGTAGCTGAACCAGAACAAGGCAGTGACAAATGGGCTACTGGTTCAAAACAGTTGAGTGCTCAAACTCCCAGGTCTCTGGTAGGAGACCTGAGTTGGAGCAGAAATTACCACCCAAATGGTTAACCAGGTGAGAAAACAATATTTTATATATATACATGTATATATATATATATATATTATTATACATATATTTATATATATATACATACATACATGTATACCTATATATGTATATATATTTATATCTATATTTATATTTATATATATATACATACATGTGTATCTATAATATATGTTCTTATATCCTGTATCTATATATACTTCCTAAAGTATGTATGTGTGTCCCTACGGTTATAGCTATTATTAGAATAGCTGTCACTGCCATATATATATATATATATATATATATATATATATATATATATATATATATATATATATATATATATATATATATATATATATATATGTATATATATATTAACTAAAAGCAAGTGCAAAAGCATATAAAAAGAGAACTCTACACTAAAAACCTATAAGATTATTAGTGGAGTATGAAATATTTGAAAAATTATTGCGAAAAAAGTAAACTTTTAGTATTTGTGTTACAAATTTGTTTCGTGCGAAGCACTCCTCAGACGCAATTGTACTAAAATGAAAAGCTTTACCGAATGTGCCAAAATATCAGAAATGGGCTCGCTGTGTTAATCATGTAATTTAGTGCTAAGTGTAACCGAGAAGATAACTCCTAGCATGTCTGCAATTAGAAGTCAATTCATTTCTTTTATTTAATGTGCCTAAGTGTGGTTTGCATATTATGAAGTATTTTTCAAGCAAACATAATTTGCATCGTTTTGTCTTGTTTGTATATGGTTGTGCTTGAGCTAATATTTTCCATGTTATGTTGTATGTTGAGTTGTTTTCTTTCAACTTCCAAATGTGTTTGCTCAATTCTGTGTGGTGTTGTTTGTTTTTGTGGTTAAACAAGGCTTTATGGTTGCTGTATCTAGTTTTAAATTCGGTTGAGCAAAGTCCTATGTAGGTCGCTACGTGGTTGTTTGTATTGTTGCTGACTGTTGCTTCATATATCACATTTTTGGCTCTGCATTTTCCTTCCAAAGGGCAGTTGTTCTTTTGTCTGCAATTGCAACTTTTTTCATTGTCTTCTTTTTGTAGTGTACTGGTTTTATTAAGGGTTTTGTTGCTCCCATCAATGATTGTTTTCATGTTTGGCATTACTGAGTAGCTCAGTTTTAAGGTTTGTCTATTAAATATTGCTTGGAGTGGGTGTTTCTTTGGAAAACATGTTGTAACTATGCTGAAGAATTTTTGTCCAACATTGGTTGCAACATTGGCGCTGAATGGTGGGTTGTACCATGTAATTTTTCTTTGTCTGTTACGTTTTTTAGGTTTATTCATGTTGGTTTCACATTGTAGTTTGCTGTTGTATCCACTCTTGTGGAGTGCTTCTTGGTATGGTTGCACTGTGCTGTTAAATTGTTGTTCATCTGATGAAAGTGCGTTTAATCGTTTGTTTATGTTGTCTGGTAAGTTTTTCAATATGGAAGGTGGATGGTTGCTTTGTTTGTGCACATATAGTATTGTGTTGCCTGGTTTTTGGAAAGGCTTGAAGCTGCCATCTTGTAGATTTAAAGTTACGTCAAGAAAGTTCACTGATCGTTTGTTCGCCTCAATAGTAATTTTCAAGTTGTTCTTATTAAATATGTTGCATATTAGTTTCTTTGTTCTCTCTATAGCTTGGGGTGTACCCTTGCAAACCGCAAGTCCGTCGTCTCTGTATAGTCTAATGCTGCAAGTCAATTCTTTGGGTATTTGGGTCAGTAAGTAAGTCCCTACTAATTCACAAGTCTCCTCTCCGTCGTAGCTACCCATAGTCACGTCAAACAATTTATTAGAGTTCTTCTTTGACCAGGCCGTGTCGTTGTGAAATACAAGCGATCTTTTTGCATGTAGTATGATTGCCTTTTCGTCTTCTGTGATATTTGTTATGTTGCTTGCAAAATCTAATGCTTTTTTTAATAGTGCCTCTGTTATTGAAGGGTAGAATTCACAAACGTCAAAAGTAATAAATGCTTGCTATTGCTTTTCCTTTATTTCTCTAAACCAATTCAGTACATCACCCGTACTTCGCCATAATTTTACACTAGTTTCTCTTGTCACTTTTTTGTTGATACCTGTGAGCAGAGTTTTGCTTATTTTTCCTATTTCAGATTTTGTTGGATTGATTAGTCTACACGTGGGGTTGTTTGTGAAGTTATCTTTGTGGTCTTTTAACATTATGAATGGTTGTTTCTCTGCTATTGTCTCAATTCTTTTCTCAAGTCCTAATTTGTGCGCTATTTCTTTGTCTTTTGATGTAATTTAATTTACTGCTGTCTTGTTAGCTTTTTTGTAGGTTTTAGTCACATTATTTTGCAACATTTTGCTGTATTCATCATTTTCAAGTCTGTAAAAAATTGGTTGTTTTGTCAGCTTTGACAAGTATTTTATTGTTTGCTTGTATTGTCTTAGTGTCTTGAAGTAGTTTTCGTTGAAGTTCATTGTTGTATGGCTTGAATTTGATGTTTTGTATCATTTCTGTTATCTTACTTTCAAAATCTGACATTTCTTTTATAAAAGGTGGCAGTTGCTTTGTTCTGAATCCATAGGTTTCTTTTTGTTCTGATTGCTGATTTGGGTTTAAGGTAAAAATGTGCTTTCCATCTCATTCGGTGAGTTAACTTCTCGGTCATTTCTATTAATCTTTGTAGGTAATTTGATTTTTTTGGTATTGGTATATTTTTCATAAAGTAACCAAAATTTACCTTTTCCATTTTTAGCTTTTGGAAGATTGCTCAACACCGTAGTAATTCTCAACAAAAATAAAATTGAAAATCAAAAATATTTTGCCGATGTGAAAAACGTCGGCAAAATAACAAATATCACAAATAAGCAACATAACAAATATCACAGAAGACGAAAAGGCAATC